>NC_059159.1:105496263-106098555 GCF_019923935.1 Bubalus bubalis | reverse complement strand
GGCTGTAGCTGTAGCTATTGTGACTGTAAGGCGACGCCAGAGGCTGCAGGGCGCGCGGGGAAGGACTGGGCCGCTGAACGCCACTTCCGAGTGGTAATGGTGGCTTTTTGGGATGAAGATCCCTTGCTCACCTTCGCACTCGTTGCCCACGGCCCACACTCCCTCCATTTATTTGAATAATCCTGGCTTCTGCGAATCTAGTCGTCTTCGAATACCTACTGTTCCATAAATGACCCCACCCAACACACTATTTTTTCCGGTGTTTTTGATAGGCTTCCCTTATGGCTCAGCTAGTAAAGAAGCCGCCTGCAATGCAGGAGACCTGGGTTTGATGCCTGAGTTGGGAAGATCCCCTGGAGAAGGGAAAGGCTACCCACTCCAGTATTCTGGCCTGGAGAATTCCATGGACTCTATAGTCCATGGGGTCGCAAAGAGTCGGACACAACTGAGCGACTTTCACTTTGATGGAGAAGCTCGGCACGGCCCCCTCAATGGGTGGAAATTTCCTCTCCCATCACTGCCCCCTTCGCTGTGAACATGCGAACATTCCTGAAAAGCCAGGCGGAGCCCGGATAAGCGCGTTAGCCAGCTCTCAGAGCCTAGATCCAGCACCTCCTAAGCCCCTGGGTGCTCCTGGGGGGCCGGGCTCCGCTTTGGAAGGGCCACTCCTAGCGCGAGGACCACACCCCAGGGCTGCGATGGGTCCAGGCGGAGTCGAGGAAATTCGGCTGCTTCTCTCTTTTCCCCAGATAGCCCCATGAAGGGGCTTTCTTCCCGCACCTGGTAGGGTGAAGTGGACCTGCGATCCTCACGTTTCCTCCTGGAGGCTTATTCTTGACTGCATGAGAGGAAAGCACCAGGCGGGCCAGGCCCAGGCCCAGGCGGACTGCGTGTCTGGGATGCTGCATTTTAACCGTATTTTAATAACCACGTTTGAGGGGCGATCAGTTTCTCAGCTCTGCGCCCTTGAATGGAGACCTGTAACAGCAGGGCCACAGCCTCTCCCAAACCTGTGTGTGCAGGTGTGGGCGTGCCGGACGCCGTGTTCTTGTCCCTTACCGGCGCTGTCTTCCGTGCGGGCAAACCGAGGCAGGCTTGCCGGGCGTTCCTTTTTTGAGCGTTGTTGGCAGACAAAGTGCGAGCCTTTCCTCAGGACCGCCTGGTTGGGGATGAGGAGCGACTTCTCCTCCCTTCCGGAGCACGCGGCTCCCGGGACCCGCGCCCACTCCGGTCTGTCTTCTGGTTCTCACTCCACTAGTGTGCTGTGGAACTAGGGTCTCAAGGATAGCGGCCTGAGGGGCCCAGGGCGCTCTTGATGACCCTGGCCTCCTCGCTGCCATTATCCCTGCTTACACTCCCCCCGCAAAGCCCACGCACGGAGCCCGCATAGCCGTCTCCCGGGCATCTAGTGGAAACTAGATTCCCACCCAGGCGTAGAAATTGAGCCCTCTCCCCGTTTCTCGAAAACCGCAGTGCTGAACTGGCTTCACGTGCCCATGTAGACTACCCCGCATCTGACGCTTAGCACCACGCTTGGCACGCTTTATAGAACGTGCTTCGTGTCATAGGCAATCCAGAAGGCAGCCTGGAGAGCGCAGGGTTTTCCTTAGCTCCCAGGACTGGGCCCTATCCGCCCCTCCGGTTGGGGTCGCCGCAGCCAGCCCGCCGCCCCTCTGAGAGGTTGCTCCGGAAACTTGCGTGGGTTTACGTCCTCCTCGCTCCCTCTGCGTACACGCGCGCGAACAAGGCCTGAGACCTTTGCTGCACGCCGGGCACGCGTAAGCTCAGTCGCCAATGTATTTTTTATTCTCGCCTTTAAAAGACTCCTCTCCACCTACCCCCTCCTCCCCCGCCCCCAGGGAAAAGCGAGGCCTTCACTAAGACAAGTATTCGTTAAGTGCCTTCCCCTACCCCTGGCCAAAGGCCTGCAAACTTTTCAGTAGCTCTAAGCTGCGGCCCAGACTGTGCAAGAGGTTCTGGGAAAGTGGGCGGGGCGTTAGGTGGGTGGGGCCCGCGTGCTCCGGAAGTCGCCCCGCCCTGGAGGCTTTGGTGCCGGCTAGGTGAGCCGAGTCTGGGCCTAGTCTCTTGGGGTGGGGTGCTTTTCGGTTCCCGCACGGGGCTTCGGCCTTGCAACGTTGTTGTTCTGACGGTCTGGTCTCGGTGCATGGCGCTTGTACCCAGCTTTCCCTGACATGCGGGCAGCGCCTGCCGTTTCCCACTATTTATTATCGTGCCGCTCGAATCGAGAAGGGACTTCAACGCTGAAGTCCTCACCTCTCTCCGCCTCACCCCGCAGAGCTTTATTCTGAGACTGCCGAGGAGTCGCCAGAGAGTTCTGGAAAGGGGGCTTGTCCTGGGGCATTGCATTAGCGCCCCGAAAGCAAATACTCCGGGGAAAAGAAACTTGTTTCTTGAAGTTTTCGCTAACTTACTTAAAATTATTTTCCCGACTCTTTTTGGTTTCTGGAGTCGCAGAGAAAAGATTGTCTTAAAACTGTTAAAAGTCCGGGGCTGCTCTCATTTCATCTCGGAGGGTAGACGCTTTCCTTTTCCTTTGGCACAGAAAGCAAACGGGGTCGTCAGGCTGCCGAGGCGACCCTCTTCTAAAACGGTGTAGGGATCTGACCACCGCCCCGGGTCCCCACACGCCCTCCTGGTGCCGGCGGGGTGTGTGCGACTCGACCCAGGAGCCCCGGGCGCCTTAGGGCCCCGCGGCCCTGGCCCAGGGGGAGCGCTCGGCGGATGTCGCCGCGCCTCAGATGCTGCAGTGCGGGAGCGACACCCCTACACCCGCCTTAGATGGTGGGGGCAGGCGCGACCTTGGCGTGAGTGGTTGCTGGTTTCCAGAGTTCTAGAATACGTAGGACCAGGCAGCCGCGTCTGTACGGGGCTGGCGGGGTTGCAAGCCGTTTTAGGTCCCGTTTGCTCCGAAAAGCTTCGGCCGCCGAGATCCTCAGGCAGCCTGATGCCACAATGGTGTGGGACGAGACTCCAGGATCTTCCTTCTGCTTAGCCGCGTCCCCCGCCGATCAGGCGCAAGTTAATCACTCGTTGGTCGCATGGTCTCTGTTCTCTGTCTTGAGCCCGAGGGTGACTTTGGGGATCCATGGGGGTATAGGAGGCCCTCCCAAATGTGGTAGACCGGGGCATCATCGTTACCTCAAGAAATGGATTGCTGGTTTCCCCTCTAGAAACAAATGCCTCACTGGACATTTGTCCCCCCCCCCCCCTTTCAATGTGAAGCTCGCCAATGAGTGATGCTGAGAGGCATGGACAGAGTGAGAGCTGAAAAATTCTTGAGTGGGTAGAGGGAGTTCGTTTTCCTGCTTTAAAAGGGCTTTCTAGAAAATAAAAACATAAAAAGGCTTTCTACATGCCCCAGTCTTCAGTGTCACCGTGGTCGAGGTTTAAACAGCAGTATAAGAACCTTGACTTCCCCCTCCATAAGAATCCAGCAAAGCAGAAAATTCCTTGATGTATTTATACATCCGGGACAATATGAAACTGTCCTTTTGATTAAGTGTTGCTTGCGGTGAGGGGCAGCTTCCAATCAGGACATCTTCAGTTTCTGAGCAGGGGCACTGCGTTCTTAACTTTTAGATATACACACACCCCGTGAGATTGTGTGCGCGCCAAGAGAAAGAGAACCACATATGCACACTTGTCTTACAGCCTTTGACCCTTTAATACCTATCACAGCTTTACCCAGTTAATTGTGGTTTGAACACATGCGCGCGCGCGCACACACACACACACAGCTTTACCCAGTTATTGTGGTTTGAACACGCGCGCGCGCGCACCCACACCCACCCACCCAGAGCAGGACTGAGTGGATCCAGTCTAGCGAGGTTACACTTACTTGTAACTCTCACTGCTCCCTTTCCAATTTCTTTGATGATTTTTCCCATAAGTATATAAGCCGCCGGGACTTAGTTCTACTAAGCGGCAGGCCTCTCCTCCTAAATGTGATTCGGACCATATGCTTTCTACATTCATCCCCGCTCCGGCTTTTCTTCTCCACACTAACTACTAACACGTTATAGTCACCTTGAAATTTCCTCTGCTATTTTCCAATTAAAAGCTTAATAGCCCTGGAAACGGAGTTCATGTGGTGAAGTTTACCATAGCCCCTTGTTCTGAAAGGCTTTCTGCTGGGATCCCATTATGTGCTTGAATAAACCCTTTCTGCAAACAGAAATGGGACTCGGGGTTGTCAGGTGTTGGGTTACAATAGACTTTGAGGCAGGGGACATTTTACCAACATAAATACAAACCTGTCCCTATAGGGAGATGTTGTCAAATACTGGGATATGGAAAACATTCCCATCAAATATGAGAAAAGGATTATAGCGCTATATCAAATGAGTATTTAGGTCTCAGCCCCCATGTGCACTGGAGTGAAACGGGGCTCCGGGGACCAAATAATGCAAGACTGTTTGAATGGCAAAGGGATAGGGTGACTAGGTGACTGAGGGGGAGTGGGTCGCCTTGTAGTGGAAATGTCCCCCAAACCTGGCGCTGAGCTCTGCTGCTTTCCTTAAAAAAAAAAAAAAAAAGAAATCGTTACTCTCAGGTTTCTTATACTCCTGGTTTTGCTGACCATTTATTGGAAGGGAATATGGGAGAAATCTGGCTTTGCAAACTTTGTGGTCTCTGCATTCCCAAGGATTTAGAGATTTCAGTGCCCCAGATTCAGTGTCATTCTAGGCCTTCTGTGTGTGAACTTCCCACTTGCCAGCCTCTGGGCCACGGCGCTGCGGGTGACCCAGGCCTCCAGTCCCGAGAATTTTTTGAAGTTCCTCCCAGTTGTAGTGCCTCGCGAAGTTTGGGAGGAGAGATTGATGACGTGGTGGGGGTTAGGAGTAAGACTAAGGGGTCTGTGCCCTAAGCAGTTTTGGAGGCAAGCCTCCTAAGGTTAGCAGTCTCTTGCTGGGGGTTCCTTTCTGCGTCCACGAGGTCCGCAGGTCTGAAATGGGGAAGGTGGGGGGCAGCCAAGGGCCTCTAGGGAAACATACACAATCAGGTTCACTTTTTAACCTACTCCCCTCCCGGAAACGCCCTTTAGGCGGAGGGTTGGCTGCTGGAACGCCTGGTGGTACTTGAATTCACAGCACATACACGGACGTTTTCGGGTTGTTTGTTTGCTTCCAAAGCAGTGCAGAATAAAGCTGAGAGGCGCCGACCGGTTGACCATTGCAGCCGACTGGTCTACGCTCCGGATTCGCATTGGATTCATCCAGACCGCCAAGAGATGAATTCAGGGTGTGCTCTCTGAAGCCTGCCAACTGACGGCTCCGGGATTGCCGTCGCCCCTCTTCGCACTGAGCCATTGTGCTACCCTGCGCCGCAGTAACCACTGCTTTGTAATTTTGTTTTCTCGCATTAGGGGAGCATCTCTGTGCATTTGTGGAGGTATTCTGCTTTAGGCCAAACCTATACACACAGTATCGCTTTAAACAGAGTTTTATGCTGTCATCTTGTGCAAAGGTCCTCTCCCACCCGGACCCAAAGACACTGGGGTGGGGTGGCGTGGCCCCATCCGTTATTCATAACTAGCTTGCTGAGTCCGTGGGCATTTGAATGGGGTGATGCGAGACCTCCGTTTGATCTCTCAAAGACCGTTGGGCAGAGCGCAGATCATACGCGGTAACTTTGGGGGCGCTAGCGTGGCCCCTCCATCTGCTCTCTGAAAGTTTAGACCCAGTGCTTAAACCCAAACTCCAAAACAGCACTTGCCGGCTTTTCAGGACAGAGACTTTATTTTTTATTACAACGTGGAGGTGTGGAAAGGTAAACTCTGCCCCACAGAGGGAGGACTATTTTCCCCTTTGAAATAGCCGGCAAAACGGGTCGTCGTCCTTGGACCAGCAGGTTTTCAAAAGCATTTTCTTCTGCAGCTGCAAAAGGGGAAAAAAAAAAAGTTGCAAAAAGAACTCAAGAAAGCCCCCATTTCTCGAACCAGTTACAATGCCCTACCCCCAACTCCTTCAGCCAGTGGCCGCAGGGCCTGGCTCCCCCCAACTTAAAACCTTCTCGCGCCGGGACCCTAGTGCACCCGCAGCGCTCAGATAGGTTCCGGTTCTCCCCGAGCCGTGTTTCTGTGGCCAAGTGTGGGAATGAAAGCCGCTTCGGGCCCGGTGCCGCCAAATCGGGCCTGGAGGGAGGGGGGAAGAGAGTTGAAGGGGAACTGCCACCCGCCTCGCCCAGAGGCACCCTCACGCTCATCCGCGCTGGGCCTCCCTTCCCCGCCTCGCGGGCGCGGCCGTGTCCCGAGTGCTGCAGTCCCTCCCGTGCAAGCAGGGGAGGCGCGGGGAGCGTGGAGGAGGGGGCCGTGAGCGCCCCCGTGAGAGTGGCCCGGCGGCAGGTAGCAAGGAGAGTGAAGCGCAGGGACTCGAGAGGCGCGGGCAGAAAGGAAGGAGGCGTGGAGTGGAGTGGGGTGGAGAGTGCCAGGAGACCGGGACCCCGGAGGTGGGGGTGGCGGGGGAGGGAGGCGGGGGGAGGGCGGCGGAGGACGTGCCGGCCGGTCTGCGCGCGGGAGCTGCAGACGAGCCGCCTCAGACCTTAACCAGAGCTCTCGCCGGCTCCCGGCAGCCGCCGCCGCGCCGCGGCCGGGGAGGACGTGCCGGCCAAAGGAGCGGCGGGCGGAGACTCGGCCGACTCGGGGTTGGGGAAGCGCCCGCCGGGAGCCGTAAAGACGGCTGCGGCCCCTCCAGCCACTCCGAAGCGCTCGAGGCCGCCTGGACTGCGGCACCGAAGACTCCGAGGACTGCGCCGCCCGGAGGCCGCTTTTGAGAGGGCCTCTCAGCCCCGCCGTCCAGCGGCCCAGTATCGGCTCCCGCCGCCAGCTTGCCAGCTCTGTCGGGAGCCCGGGGCATGAACGGCTACGGCTCCCCCTACCTGTACATGGGCGGCCCGGTGTCGCAGCCGCCGCGGGCGCCCCTGCAGCGCACGCCCAAGTGCGCGCGCTGCCGCAACCACGGCGTGCTGTCCTGGCTCAAGGGCCACAAGCGCTACTGCCGCTTCAAAGACTGCACCTGCGAGAAGTGCATCCTCATCATCGAGCGGCAGCGGGTCATGGCGGCGCAGGTGGCGCTGCGCAGGCAGCAGGCCAACGAGAGCCTCGAGAGCCTCATCCCCGACTCGCTGCGCGCCCTGCCGGGACCCCCGCCGCCGGGAGACGCCGCCGCCGCCCCGCAGCCGCCGCCGACCTCGCAGCAGTCTCAGCCGCCGTCGCGCCCAGCGGCCGAGTTGGCTGCGGCCGCCGCGCTGCGCTGGGCCGCCGAGCCCCCGCCCGGGGCGCTGCAGGCGCCACTCGCCAAGCCAGGTAAGGGCCGCGGCGGGGCCGGGCCGGGCTGGCGCCTGGGCGGAAACACGTGGAAGCAGCTCTGGAGGCTTTGGCCGGCAGGCCCGAAGGCGAGTGTGGCGGGAGTGGGCTGGGCGCGATCTTTCCCCCCAACTTCAGCTAAGCCGGTCCTTATTCCCTTGGCAGAAGCGGCGTTCAGTCTGGACCCGGAGAGGTAGGAGGTATAACCCAGGTGCCCTCGGGAAAGGCGCCTCGGGCTCGCCAAGTGCCTTCTCTAAGTTTAAGGGGACGGGTAGATAAAGAGGTCGAAACAGGACCAGATTAAAATCCACGCGGGCGCACACACCGCCAGGCTTTCCGACTGTGGGCTTGAGAGGCCTCGCATCTGAAGGTTGGGACGGGAGGACAGAGAAGGAGCCCAGGCCCACGGTTTGGCCTACTCTGGGCGATTTTCTTGGCACCCGGCAACAGGAGCGAACCTGAAGCCTTCATAGTAGTCTGCTGTGGTCTCCAGCCTTTTGCAGTTTGTTGAAGGAAGCCCTGTTTAGAAGCAGTAGTAGAAAGGGACCAGAGAGACTCCCAAAACTGTTAGCGGGGACTCAGTCTGGTGCACCCAGAGCCAACCAACTCCTTTTGCAGGAGTTCAGGTCCTGTAACTCCATTTCACAGGCAGTCCTCTGCAGTCTGTGGTTTTAAAGAAAGACAAAACCTGACCTACAGTGAGGAAGGCCACGCCTGGAGAGCCCTTTCTCCAGTTCTCCGTGGGCCTGGGCCTTCGGTCCTCTCCTCTCTTCCTCCCCCTCCTCCTCTGCTGTGCTCTAAAGAGCAGGGGTCTGCCCTGAGTTCTGGAGCTGCGCAGATCCCCCTACCCACCTTTTTATCCGGTTCCCTCCTTCAGGCCACCAAAACCTTGCACACCCCACTGGAGCCTTTCCTCCTGGAGACTTACTAGCTTGCGACTGTCCAGCCCAGCCCAAATGCCCCTTTGGTTTTTAACCCCTTGGAATTCAGTGGACAGGTGTTTGGTGTTTCCCTTTCACTGGGGCAGATGTGGAAAGGAAAGAAACCCCATCTTCTCAGGGAGAGGGTTGAGAGGTATGCTGGGACTCAGAGGTGGAAGGCTCTTGAAGGACCAAAGCCCTCCTGTGGGGGGAACTAATGGTAGAGCTTCTGCCTACCCCTAATTGCCCTCCCCCCAAAATGCAATACTGGATTGCTGGGTGGAGCTGGGACATGCCATTTTTTGGGGGGATAAGCTGGTAGGCCGCCTGGCAGGCTCAGTTCTGCTGCCCTGTTCCTCAGTTATGCTCTGTAGACCCAACCTCTGAGAACATCTTATGTGAAGAGAACTAGGTGTTTAAGGACAGAAGTGAGTTTGCTGAATGTGGATTTTGTGACTGTTTAATCTGAGGTAGGATTTAAGCCTTTGCCTGAGTATGTCCACTCACTTCCTGGTGACTCTCTTTTGTCAGTGTGATCTCTTCATGTTTTATAGGTTTGCCACAGAGGAGTCAGAGGGGAGGGGAAAGAACCTTTTTGTTTTTTTCTTTTAAATTAGGGCAGGTAACTAGGCGGGTTTTGTCTCTGTTCTCAAAGTTGATCTATGCCAGTGACTCTTCTGAGCCTTCCCATTTCCAGTTCCTCTGTCTCCATTTCCCCCGACTCGGGCAGCGTTTGTGACAGTGCAGGCAGCACCCCCATAATAGTGCATTGGGTTCTGGGGTCCCTGTCCAAGAGGGGTTTGGTTCCCTTCACATCCTGTGCTCTTCACACCTGTTCTCGGGGATAGCCAAAGTTCACCGTTTCTAAAGCACTGAGACCAAAAACAGCCCTGAGAGGTGGGGAGTGAGGGAGGCAGAAAGGCAGAGCAGTAGCAGCAATGATACAAGCTTGGGGCAAGGAAGAGAGGGAGACTGATTGCACCTGGTGCGCTCTCTTTCAACGGGAACCAAGCGTTCTAAGATAGCCTGAGCCTTTCAAATTGAAGACCAGTAATTGCAAAGGAGAATAGGATTTGACACAGGAAGAGGTCAGAGTGATGGCTCTGGGGGACTAAGCTGTCAGGGACCAGCAGCTCAGTTTCCAGCTGGTCCTGCTGTGTACCTTGCACATATTATTTATGTAACTTTTGTTTTCTTCTTTCAATTGATTTGCTCCCGTAATTCCATTTAACACCAACAAAAAAGCCAGTCACCAATCTGATGATGATGAGAGAGGGCAGGAAAGGACCAGATAGTTGTTTTCCATTAGGAAGGCAGGCACACAAGTGGATCACTTCTATACAATGCTTTATAAGGAGAAAGCCCATTTGGGATTTAAATTAGGGAAAACTGCTTGGATGGGACTACTGGTTGCTGTACGTATTTCTTTGCAGGTGTTCTTAGGATGTATTTGTATGTAACATACCATGCATATTGAGAAGCCTGTTAGATTTGAGAAGCCTGTTAGATATGGTCCTGGGCAAGTAGCTCACTACTTAGGGAAGTGAAGCACTATTTGAATTGTAGGTCCACGTGTACAGTAAGTTCACAGACCACTGGTGGATGGTGGTGGTTTAGTCGCTAAGTCCTGTCTGATTCTTGTGATCCCATGGACTGTAGGCTGCCAGGCTCTTCTGTCCATGGAATTTTCCAGGCAAGAATACTGGAGTGGGTTGCCATTTCCTTCTCCAGGGGATCTTCTCGACCCAGGGATCTGACCCATGTTTCCTGCACTGCAGGCGGATTTTTTACTGCTGAGCTTCCAGGGAAGTCCTCATAGACCATTAGGAATCTGAATATCTGCTGGTGATTTATAGAGATTTGTTTCTGTGGGATTATGGAGCTTTTGTTCAAGTACATAGCTGTGGAGACATTGGCTTTTTTTATTGGCTGCAAATGCAGGTGCAGAAACACAGGGTATCTTTCCCCCTGTCCAGAGATCCTTAAGAAAAGCACGTGCCCTGGAGAAGGGAATGTTTGTTGGGCAACTGCTGGAGAAAAAACACCTTGTGCAGCGAGCAACATTAATACCAAAACTCAGCTTTGTAGCTGGAAGAAATTTAGTTCCCAAATTATGCTTCAGATTCTTTAAAGGAACAGGAATTATATTATCTAATGGTGTATCATGTTTAACATCCTTTTAAAAGTGGCAGTGGTTTTAAGGAGAAATTTCATATTCTCAGATTATTACTTTTAGCAATGGATTAGAGCATTTTTTTTTTCTTTTTTGAGAGTACATTTCCCCTGCTGCTTGAGTATCATCTATGACTGCCCTGGAATTAGTAGATTTTGATGGAACCTCAAATTCTAGTCTAAGCTTCTTTAAAACTACCCTGTCGATTCGTTCGTTCCTCTCCCATTCCCTCTTCATCCTTCTCACTCCCCTCCTCCTTCCCGTCATGAAAATATCTTGGGAACTTGAACATCTCTCAGCTCTTAGTGTATCTGAGTCAGCAGCTTCAACCAGCCAAGCCTGCCTTTCTGGACTGGGCTCCAGAGCTCAGGAAAGTTAAGGGTCATGACCAAGGTGGGAAGCTTAAGTTACATTCCTGCGTGTGGCTCCCTCCCCCCACGTCCTCCTCTTCTTCCTGAAGAGTGTCCTGGGTCTCCTTGGGTTGAGAGGGGACAGGTCTGTGGCTATAGACTCTCGCTAGGTTTATATCTGCCATCAAAAGAAATGTGTGAGCAAGTTTTAACATTTCTTGAAGGTAAAGAAATTGAAAGCATCATATTTGATTAGGAATAAGAGAGCAGGATTAAGAAAGTAGGATCTTCTTTCCTGTTTATTTCTCCTGAAAAGAAGCGAAACAAGAGACCTGTAGGGAGGGAAGTTGGGAGATTTCGGAAAACTGCCTTTATTTTATCTTACCTCCTTGCAGGCACTTCTCACATCTTGAAGCTTATTACTCTGGGCTTTTCAGTTCCAGCTTGATTAGGTCCTGTCTTGTCAGCTTCCTAATTTTAAATTTTACTTTTAATTAAAAAAAAAAAAAAAGACACACACACACCTGCACCGATACTGAGTTGTGGGCAGAGCGCTAGTCCAGGCCAGGGTGGGAAATGCTCAACGACCAGGGACTTGAAGCACAGAAGTGGTAGGAGACCTCAAAGTATTTCCTGAAGGGTACCTAAGAATTTAAAACAGGGTCTGGTTACTTTAGACGTTTTGATTTGGGGCGAGGGGTTTAGTTTTAAGTAATAAAAACCAACCAAATGAAAAGGAAGACGCGAGGCTGACTGGTCTCTTCCAAGCCTGACCCGTGGCCGGCTCTGGGGCAGCTGTCAGCTCCGGTCTTTCCCTCCTGCGCCTGGCCAGTGGCTGCCTTGGGTCCCCGGCCCTTGCGCTGAGCTTGGCCAGTGCGGGTGACTGGTCAGGGACCTGGGGTTGGAGCTGGGACAGTCGGGAGACCCATAGAGGCCATGGCGGCCGTGTTTTGCGGTGGCAGCTGTGTGCCTGTGGCTCCCCTGCGGCTGCCCTGGACCGCTTCCCCTCGGATCCCTGTCGGGTGGCACCGCAGCCCTGGACCGCTTCCCCTCGGATCCCTGTCGGGTGGCACCGCAGCCGAGGCTGCCTCCTTCCCCAGCTCCCCAGCTCCCCAGCTCCCCAGCTCCTTCTGTGGTGAGCGGCCCGCCTTGCCCTCCTGGCCCTCCTCGTTCAGCTTGGCTTAGCCTCTCTGCTCTCCGGCTACCCGCTCCCTCCCTGCCGCCTCCCAGCTCGGCGAGTGCCAGATTTAGCAAAAAGCCTACAAATACACACACACACAAATAGGACGTCAAATATGGCACAGGGCAAACTTCTAAAACATGCTTTGTTGTTTTTCCTAAGTGCAGATTCCACTGGGCATCCTGTGGACGATTTTATCTGGCAGCTCCAGCCTGGGAGGCGGACCAAGCCCCATTGCCCTCCTGGCGCCCCTCGAGGTGGGCGTAGCTCTGGCTAGTCTCCCAGCCCCTTTCTCCCGGGGGAGCCCAAACTGCCCCCAGAGGTTCAGAGAGGCGCTGGTGTCCATCTTATGGGTCAGAGCACCTGGCGTAGGGAACCCGGTGGGGGGCAGGGGCGTTTTCCACATCTCAGAACCAGCGTTTCCCTGCCACCCAGGACAGAACCTCTCCCCCAACACAGCACGCCCCTCTGGGTTATAAATCTGGCGGATAGTCCTGTTCTCGACTTACACAGCCAACTTTTCTTTTCCCTGATGGATGAACTCCTGAGTTTAAAAGATTACAGTAATCACAAGAGGACAGTGTAAATCGAATCTGATAGCAATAACTTTCGGGGAAGGTCAGGCTCAAGTGAAATGTTACCAAGCAACAGGCATTTTGTTTGCAAAATACAATCAAAGAGCATTGATGAGAAATTCTTCACTGCAGCCAGTCAGCACTTTCAGCTAACAGCTTTACAGAGGGAAAGGGAGTAAGTCTTCATAAATCAACGTGCCTGGAGGACTCGGAGCCCCTTTCTGGGAAATGTTGCACAGAGTCCAGTGAAAACCTACTTGCCTGCCTGCCTCCCCTTTCTCTCTTCCTTTTCTCCTTCGATTGGCTTTTGAACCTGTTGTGGCCCCTCAGCCATTAGTCACTCAGGTCCTGGACCCCCATGTCTTGTGTCATATGGCTCTGATGGCAGGTTGGGCCTTGCATTGGGGTTTGCATGGCCTTTCCTGGCAGAGGTTGGGGCCCGAGTAGTGGAACGCTGGCCATTGCAGGCCCATCACCTTGGGATCATGTCACATAGCATCCAAGAGTCCCATGTGGCTTTAGGGAGTCACCCTCTTGTTTGAGCCCTGCAAATCACTGTTCTGTGAAGAAACTGAGGGGAACTGAACCATAACTAGGCAGGCTTTATTTTTAATTTTTTATATCTTATTATACAGTTAAACAACTATAAGAAAATCAACACAATCAACTGCTGAATAACAATATTATGGAATACTTAACATTCAGATCATTGGTTTTCTAACAAATCTCTAATCTCTTTTGATGCCAATGACTAGGCAGACATAAATTTTATGAAGCTGAGATCAGTGTTCTGCCCTACCACTCTGTAATTATTACTTGTTTTAGTTCAGTATATGTTCTGCTCATAGCCATTATATGACTGTTTTCAACAACATTCCCTCCCATGAATACAGCAGTCTGCCCAGCTGCTGGCCTTTGGGTTACCTGCTGTGTTTCAATGTAAATACGACTCACTGCATAGGTAACTTGGAAATTTTGCAAAATGTTCATTAGTAAAGAGTAAGCCTCTCAGTCGTCACAAGGTAAATGCTTTGATCATCTCTGTATAATCTTACCTAGCACGGTGCAAGGGCACGTGGTCAAAGATTTAAAACTTGTTAAATAGACAACTGAATAAGTAGCTAGCTGCATTTTTATAAGTACCAAACATACTTGTATGTTTTTAGATAATTTCCCTCCTGCTTCTTGAAAAATATTCCTTTCAGAGTCCAGAAAGAGGTCAGAAATAAGTTTTTGCAGGGTTTACAAAGTCCACAGTTGCAAACCATCCTTCCTTAAGTCCAGTCCTTTCTGTATCAATGTCTGCCAAAGTATTGGTCCCTAGGAATCATCTTGATTTCTTCACATGTTATTAAGTCAGTGTTGTCATTGATTTTTAAAAGCATGACTATTTACTTTTCATAGGTTTTTCCCCCACTTCAGGAAGAAAAAGATTTTAGACTGACATTCATCCCCTGCTGTATGCTAGGCTTTTTATCCATTGGGTTTTTTATGGTTCAGCACTTCTAGTGCAAGATGAGGGTAACAGAAAATGTAAAAAGCGTGTCTCCTGTTTGACTTCTGATTGGGCAGTGGTCTTTTTTGAGAGCCCCATCCAGCCAGGACTTCTTCCCTGCCATCGTTGTGAGATTTGTGTGCTTTGAGAAAAAGCCATCAGTAAACAGTTATTTAGAGGCGTGTTCCTCAAAGTTCAAGTGAACAGATGAGGACATCACAAACCCATGTTTCAAAATGCGTGACATGATTTCAAACAGAAGAAAATGAAATCCAGTGACTTTTGCACTGGCAAACAACACTCCCTGTGCCGTGCTTTTTTGTTTTTTATTCTGGATCGATGCTGTATTTTGTTTTTCTAAATATCATTGGATAGAATGGGTTAAAACCCCTTACATCTCAGTGAGGAGGGTTTTTCATTTTTCTGTGTCTTGAGCACAGTGTCTGTTTCGTATATGTGGTAGACTTTCTCAAAATCTCTGAAATAAATACTTGGGATTTTTTTAAGTTGCATTTTCATATGAAAAAAAAATCCACTAAAGAAAGTTAAAATTTGCAAAGTGTAATTTTAGATTGGAAGTCATTTTTGTGTGAGTGTTCATTTTCTGTCCTTAAAGTCTTGTAGCTTCTTATGGCACAGATATATTTTTGAAGTTGCTAGCACTGTTTTCCAGAGGAAAAAAAGTTCCTTCTTAATTGAGTATCTACTTTCAAAAAACATCTTTACCCTTGTGAAGAGTTTATTTCAGAGATAGCTGTGAGTGTTTTTGCATCATGAAAAATACGAAATTGAAGTGTGAACATCTAGAAGGTTTTTAAATGTCTAGATGTTTAGCTTTAGAAATAGCAAATTATATCACTTTCAATAACTGGTTTGTAATAGCAGACGAGTGATTTCTTTCTGCTTTTAGTCTAGCTGTTTTTGGTGCCTGTATATTAGGAGTAAAAATATTATCAATTGAAATATATTCTTACTCTTTAATGTTCTAGGAATTAGGGTGTCAGTTTCAAGAAGAAAGAGGTTAAAACATTTGGAGAGCATTTCATTTTTCATTTTGCTACTTGGCAGTTTCACATTTCTATATCTCGAAAAGTCTTTGTATTTTAAACCAACAGGAGCATTTTATAAAGTTCATTTAGGAAAAAAAATATCTAGAGATATAAAGAAACACCTGTTATTAAATTACACTTTATCACTGGGCCCAAGATTCACCCTCTGTAATTACTTGTGAAAGTCTGCATTTATGACAGAATAATTTACAATGCTTGTAGTTTAGGTATAACAATACAACCAGCACTTGACACCATGAACTTGCAGGGATCATATATTCTGCCCTGTAGGCATTATTGCTGGGTAAGGAGTTATTCTTGGTATAAGGTGAGAGGCTCGTCTTCCCTTGCCCAGTTTTGAGACCCCAGCATCCCTGGATGTTGACTGGGATTCTGTTTATCCAGCACCCCTTAGCAGGACATTACATGGTGCTCGGGTGTGTGGACAGCATAGATATGTTCCACTCACGGCTTCCTTCAACAGCTTCTATCTTCCCACTGGATATGGCGTAAACTGGGCTGAACTTGGTTGGTTGGAATGTTCTGAATTTGTAAGTCTGATTCCTGTGACATCACGTTAGATTTTCTCACTTTTTGGCCATAGCCTGCACACCTCTAGGAGAGGTTGATCAGCCCAGAAATCTGCAGAGAGAGTGTGGACAAATCAGTACAATCCAACATCACTCTCTGAGAAGTGACCACAAGAGCTTACTGCACTGGGGGTGTCACAGTGGCAGGTACGAAAGGTGGCACAAGAAAAGGCAGAAGAGACTTTATGCAGCCCAGTGGTTCATGACCGGTGGACAAGCTGCCAACCAGAGAAGATTCTACTGTGGCCTGCTCTGCAGATCAGGAAGATAGGTTCAAAAATAAAATTTTGTATTGTCTGATTTACAATCCTGCCATCCAGTATCCAGTTGTTTGGAACAGTACATTCTTTACCATCTTGAAAAAACTACTACATTTTCTTAATGGTAGATATGGCAAATTAGCCAGAACATTATTCCTTAGTTCTCCTTTGGCTAAACTTGCCCTTTGAACCACTTGTTCTGTAATGTGAAGCAATCTGTGGAAGAATGAACTTGGTGATAGACCTAGAGACATTTTCCCCAAATGTCTTCAGTGTCTGCAACTGATCCAGGATGGGGGAAAAGTTACCTTTTAAAATGGGAAGTTAGGTTCACAAACTGCTTTTGAAAGTATGCTTTTGAAAATATCGAAATATCAAAATTAGAGCTTTAAAAAAATTTTGTTGTTACCCTTTCTTTTCTAGAAGAGCCAGCTGTTTCTTGCTTTAAAACAATCTCACCATCCCTTATCTTGCTGTGACGCTGTATATCATATTTCTTTCACTTTTTAATTGTAGTAAAATACACATAACATAAATTTTACTATTTTGACCCATTTTAGGGATACAATATAGTGACATTAAACACATTCATAATGCTGTGCAGCCCTTACCACTTTCCATTTTCAGAACTTTTCATCATCCCTTACTGAAACTCAATACCTATTAGACAATACATCTCCGTTACTCCCTCCCCCAGTCCCTGACAACACTCTTTTCTTTTCTGTCACTATGAGTTTGCCTGTTCTAGGTATGTTATATAAATGGTATCATAGACTGGTTTTCCTTTTGTGTCTGCCTTATTTTACTTAGCATGTATTCGTGGTTCATCCACATTGTAGCATATGTGAGAATTTCGTTGTTGAGGCTGAATAATATTTGATTATATGTATAGACCACATTTTGTTTGTCCGTTCATCCATCATTGATGGATGTTGGGTTTATGCCAGCGTTTGTCTCTCGCGGATAATGCTGCTGTGAACATTTGTGTTCCGCGCGTGCATATTTCCCACTCAGCAGTCTTTCCCTGGCTGTGTTTGCTTTCTCCCCACACACACATCTCATCTCCCTAACTTGGTAATAAATTCCACAAGTTAGGGGCCAGTCTTATATCTGCTGATGTTTTCTGCCCTCGATGTCTTGCAGGGTACAGTGATAAAAGTACTTGATGCTGATAATAATAGATAATGAAAGTTAAATAAGAAAACTGTTTAGAGAATCACAGTGTTTAAAGCCTTGCTTTATGTCCATATTTCCCCCGGGAGAGTATTTGACTTGTTTTCCTAAGTTCCAGTGAGCAGAGGCCAAGATCCAATTGTGCATTGAGTTCAGTGCTGAGTTAACATACTGTCACTGTCTGCTCATTGTCAAGTGTTTAATGACAGAGTAACACCGACAGGTAGGTGTAGGGTCATGCGTCAGGAAATTTAGACAGGTCTGCCTGCTTGCAGTATGAGCCTGTGGAAGCTTTTCTGTTGCTGTTTTTCTCATTGGGATCAAGGACAGCTACCACATTAACCCAGGAGATGAAAATTGGGTCACCAATCCTAGGATGCTGCCGAAGAGGATATGTCATATTTCTCTTGCAAAAAGATCTCTTATGCATATCCTGGAATTGTTACAGAAAGCAAAAATGGCTTCATGCATGTTGGCTGAAGATGGTCCCCACACTGACAGCTGATATTTGTATTGGAAAAAGAAGCAGTTTAAATGCAAATTTGGGATAGGTATGAATTTGTATCAGACTTACAGTCAAAAGTTTCACCGATATAGTTTAAGGATATTTTTTTGAAGTATTTATGCTTAGAACATATTTATTGGTTTGTAAAGAATCAAAGTTTATTCTTTCAATTATAATTAAGGTATATCCCATATTAGAAAAAAGCTCACAAATGGGTCTTTGTTAAAGGCTTTTAAAATAAACAACAACAAATAGGAGGAGATGGATTTTAGATGCTGCTTTGATGAAATTTCACCAGCTGGCTCTCTACACATCATCAGGTGTGCCCAGGGAGGAGGCGACAATGAGGCTATTCAGGCAGGGGCAGTGGAAAACACAGGCCAACCGGTTGTTTACAGCCTGACAACTGGGTCATTAATAATTTCCACCTTCAGATCAGTTATGTTGGCTCTGAGTAGACACAGCCAGTACATGTTTAAAGAAAGATAAAAATCCGCTTGTATATAACTTGTTCATAAAGAATATGCTCCTTTATTATAAAGGTCTCTTAGAACCTACTTCTGCAACCAAACCAGTCTTGCTTACGTCTTCCTTTCTGCCTCTTTAGCACAGTAATACTAACACTCTTCAGGGGGTGAGTGATGTCTTAGACCAAAGTGTTAGATTTACAACTGGTTTACTGGTTTACTTCACAGCAAAGCTCTGGTTTATTTGGGAAGCTTTGTTTCTCTCTCTCTCTCTCTTTTTTAAAAATATAATTCAGGAAGGTATCTTGAAGTCCATCCTATACGCTTCTTACACCCCAGGTCCTGGAGTTATGGACGCACTGTTTTGTTGGTGGGTCTTCCTCCAGTTTCGTAAGCCTTCTCCAGGCATCTCTTTCTCCCTGTCTGCAGCCTGTCCCACACCCAGGTTTCACAGCTGGTGTTGCTTGCCCTCTGGTGCGGGTTATAGGCAGCCAAGTCTTCTGGGATCTTGAGTGGCCTTTTAAGAGAGGTTTCCACGTATGGAGGCTTCTTTCACTCTGGCAATCATATTGACTTGTTATTCTACATGGTATCCTGATGAAACGTACTGATGACTAGTTCACATATAACACAGAATCTGCCTAGGGAAAATGGTTTTAAAATATTAAAATTTCCCTTGGGTGTATGGATCGTGCACCAACTGTTGCAGCTGTTGATGTCCTTTGGTGGCACCAGACCCCTCATTTGGAGAAGAGGAGCTAGAAAACAAGCCCAAGCTCATTTATCTGTTCATCCTTGGATAGTGTTTATCCCCAGTCTGATCCGCATTTAGACTGTTACTGCTAGATAGCCACATCGTCTGTGGTTGTGGTTCTTTCTGCACTGTTTTGTGTTGAAGGCAAGCTTTCCTGAACAGCCCATTCTGAGAAATCACTCTGATGTCTAGGGTTTTGTTTTACAGGGTTTGTTCATTTTTTGCCATTTGCTAATGACATAGATTGGATAATTTTCTGGCTTGCAGTATGTTATAACCCACAGAGAAGCAGTTCCCCTTGCAAAAAGGGCAGGTGGGGCCCTCTCCTGAGCACATGTGTTCTTTGCACACCAGGAGAGGATTCAACCAGCTGTTCTCTGCTTTTCAGATTTGACAGAAGAACGACTTGGGGACGGCAGCACCGCTGACAATGCTGAGACTTTCAGCGACAAAGACACGGACCAGAGGAGCTCCCCAGACGTGGCCAAAAGTAAGGGCTGCTTCACACCCGAGAGCCCCGAGATCGTGTCAGTGGACGAAGCGGGGTTTGCGGTCCAGAAGAACGGGGCCAGCTCAGAGAGCCGGCCCGACAGCCCCAAGTACCCCGGGGAGCAGAGCCACCTCCTGATCGAGGGCCCCTCGGGGACCGTGTCTCTGCCCTTCAGCTTGAAAGCCAACAGACCGCCCCTAGAAGTGTTGAAAAAGATATTCCCCCACCAGAAGCCCGCGGTGCTGGAGTTGATCCTCAAGGGCTGCGGGGGTGACCTGGTGAGTGCTGTGGAGGTCCTGCTCTCCAGCCGCTCGTCCTCCTCGGCCGCCGACCGGACTTCTGCTGGGGAGCCCGAGGGCCTGGTGCTGCCCTCCAACGGGCACCTCTTCGAGCACACCTTGAGCTCCTACCCCCTCTCCTCATCCAAGTGGTCTGTGGGGTCAGCCTTCAGAGTCCCCGACACGCTGAGGTTTTCTGCTGACTCCACCAACGTGGTCCCCAACCCCCTGGCTGTGCCCCTGCAGCACCCATTTCCGCAGCCGCCCCGGTACCCTCTGATGCTGAGGAATACTCTGGCGAGAAGCCAGTCGAGCCCGTTTCTGCCCAACGATGTCACCCTGTGGAACACCATGACGCTGCAGCAGCAGTACCAGCTGCGGTCCCAGTACGTCAGCCCTTTCCCCACTAACTCCACCAGCGTCTTCAGAAGCTCGCCCGTCCTCCCCGCCCGCACCCCCGAAGACCCTCGGATCGCTATCCCCGATGACGGGTGTCCCATGGTGTCAAAGCAGTCCATTTACACCGAGGACGACTATGACGAGAGGTCTGACTCCTCAGACTCCCGAATACTCAACTCGTCATCTTAAAGCGCCGCCTGATGGGGGTGCCCAGGTGACATTTTCTGTGCATTTGAACCCTGCGCCCTCCCCTTGCAGAGAGGCCACGTCCTGTGTATACCTTCTCCTGCCATATGACAAAGTGACCCTGCTTGATTCTAGACCTTAGCAATAAAAAACATAACTTATTTAATTTCTTGCACTTCACTGGAAAATGCCAAATAGCTCTGCTCTGTGGCTTTAGTGCTGAATGTTGGTTGTAAAAGAGAGTCTGATGCTAAGAATGGTCTGGGGAAAGCCTGGGCCCGTAGAAGATGTCTTTGGGGACATAAAGCTGAAGGTCGGCCCCACCCCTAGACTCAACCTGGAATCTTCAGTAACGTAGTGTATTTGAACGCAATTCTGTAAAAGAGGATTGCTCAGGATCATGAAACCTAAAGTGGTTTGGTTGCAAACGGACTGTAAACAGGGGCCTCATATTCCTATGCTAAAAATCCTTCTTGCATTTTAAAGAGAGACTGCACTTAATAGAGTGAACTACTCACACGCTTATTTAAGCTTGGACAGTTTTCAGAGACAGACTCCATTAAGAATTACTCTTTTCACATGGCTGAATCAAAACATGTGTAATGTCAATGTAAACCCAATCACAGCTGTGAACTGCATGAAATAATATTGTGAAATGAACACAAGATTAAGCTTTGTCAGGTTAATGTAGCATGCTAAGGATTCTAGAAAAAAATAAACTAAGGAGATGATCTTGGTTTATGTCATTTCTGCCTATAAAAGAGGATCTCTAAAAATAGAAACTTGATAAAAAAGCTTCTTACTAGTGCATGGATCAAGGTTTCAGTTAAACGTGACGCTGCTTGAGAAATATGAATGGCAAAGCTTTGAGGCTGCATTCAGAAAGACAGAATTGATTGTTCAAGAAGAGTTAATTCAGTTCCTCCATCCATTCGTTTCTTCAACAGATACTTACTGAGTGCCTACTCTGTGAAAGAGGATGCTCTTTGTATGTTATTGTCCAAGTTATCTATCTGCCTATGAGTCCAAGATAGCAAGGATTATATAATGGAGAATCTCATTAAAAACAAAGTAAAAATGAAACAGTCTACAGTGTGGAAAGTAAGCAAAGTGCTTAGCATGGTCGCTGACATAGAGAAAGTACTCAATAAAGGAGAGCAGTTACTCCTATTAGGTTCAGGTTATACTCCTATTTCGGAGAAGGCAATGGCACCCCACTCCAGTACTCTTGCCTGGAAAATCCATGGATGGAGGAGCCTGGAAGGCTGCAGTCCATGGGGTCGCTAGGAGTCGGACACGACTGAGCAACTTCACTTTCACTTTTCACTTTCATGCACTGGAGAAGGAAATGGCAACCCACTCCAGTGTTCTTGCCTGGAGAATCCCAGGGACGGGGGAGCCTGGTGGGCTGCTGTCTATGGGGTCGCACAGAGTTGGACACGACTGAAGCAACCTAGCATAGCATAGCATAGCATATACTCCTATTTGCAGCCAGGATTGTAAAAGTGAATTCCCTCATTCTCACCAGAGAAGATGTCATTCCGGTTTGGCAGATAGCCACAACAAAACGTTGGAAACCAGGACTTTCCCCCTTCATTTAAAAAAGTATTTGGGTGGTGCTGTAGTTGGTCAGGTACTTTTATAAGTGGGTTTTTAAACAGTAATATACAGTGGTGCCCACACCAGCCACTTCTTAACTGTTTTGTTTCTTCAGAATGCTGGAGAGGAAAGGCAGACTGTCCAGGTTAGACAATAAACTTGTGAATGTGGAAGGGAAAGAAAATAAGAAAATAAATGAAAGCCTCTACATGACAAGGGTGCAGAGAGAGAGAGCTCCCTGCACAAGAATAAGTCTTGAAGAGATCTTCAGTTTTGGAGGGAGAAGGGCAAATCCTCTTGGCCTGAGGTGCTTCTTCAATGAGGAACAGGAGCTAATGTCACCAGCTCACCATCCTTGCATGGATCCCAGGAGAAAAAAAGATACTTACAATCTCGTTTTTATTTCTGTTGGGCACGTTGGGAATGAGAAATCATTGAGAAAAACTCCTTATATTAGTTGGACTAATATGTATTTAATTGACATGATTTTGTACCAGGGTGTTTTGAAGTAAGTGTGATTTGTTGTTAGGGTTATATTTATTTTTTTATTTGAAGGATTATTGCCTTATAAAATTGTGTTGGTTTAGGCTGTACACACCACCAGTCAGTTTTGTGTGTGTGTATATATATATCCCCTTCCTCTTGAGCCTCCCTCCCCCCTTCCTATCCCACCCCTCTAGGTTAAGGTTATATTGAAATACTAATATTTACATAAATGAAGGAAGTGAGGGATAGAGAGGAGAATAATATAACCCCTGATTCTAAAAACGTGTCCAGGACATTTTATATGGTAGTGATGGGCTAATGTCTGAGCCTACCTAACATAATTGGATTTTCAGAGGTATCTTCATCTCAAAAGTTTATCTACATTTATCTAACAAAGTAAGTGATCATAAATCCCATATGAGGTGATAGTACTGTAAAATCTGTCACATCTTCAGGTTGAGTGACCTGGGTTGACAAAACTTGGCTTAAGATACCATATCCTGACGGTTTGATTTTGCCCACAGTTTATCAGAGTCCTTGCCTTCTTTTTCCAATGGCCAGCAGTATGGAATTAACTATAAGGCAGCTCATTCCTGGGCTACTACAGGTATGTTTGATCCTCAGCATAATCTTCTGAAGCAAGAAATAGCTTACTTTGGCGCGGTAAGTGTAGTCAGGAGTCAGAGGGGAAATCGATAGTAAAGATCCCATGCCCTGATTCCTGTGTTCAGTTTTGCTTCTCCTGCAGTTCTGACAGCTAAGGCCCCTCTGGTAAAAGTGGCAAAACCTTTTAGATTCCAGCTCAGCTCTGAGACCATCCTGCCATGATGGCGAGTAGAATCAAGGGAAATGAACACTCTTCTGCTCATGTTGCTGCTGCTGCTGCTAAGTTGCTTCAGTCGTGTCCGACTCTGTGCGACCCCATAGACGTCAGCCCACCAGGCTCCCCTGTCCCTGGGATTCTCCAGGCAAGAACACTGGAGTGGGTTGCCATTTCCTTCTCCAATGCATGAAAGTGAAAAGTGAAAGTGAAGTTGCTCAGTCGTGTCCGACTCCTAGCGACCCCATGGACTGCAGCCTACCAGGCTCCTCCGTCCATGGGATTTTCCAGGCAAGAGTACTGGAGTGGGTTGCTTCTGCTCATGGGCGCTCAGTTAATCCTTCACAGGAAAATCAACATCTGGATGAAAAGTGAAAAACAGCATCATTCAACTGCTAGTTAAATCCCATCATCACACAGAAGAAATATCTGGGTACTTGGCTGTACACTTGTGGTTGAATCAGGCCAGGCTTACAGAGAATTATCTCATATTAACCACAGTGCCTCTCTTGCTAATGAGGACCTGCTGGTCTTAGGGTAAATGCTTTGTTCAGCTGTGATGTGAGGGTGGGTGAGTTGTCATGGTGTCCTGCGCAGTTAGTCTCAGAGTGTGGTCCAGGCACCCAGTGCTTGATTTCTAGTTTAGATTCCTGGGCTCCACTTGCTGAGTTCACAACCCCTGTGGCCTGAGCTCCTGCATTTTTACCATCCTCTCCAGGGAATTCTTAAACTCACTGGGATTTGAGAACCACCTCACTCTGCATCACATCCTTGGGTTCCTTTCTTAGACCTATGTCGAGTAATAGCAAAAGAGCTAAGGGATGTGAACTCTGATGGTGGGGATTTCGAAACCCCCCTTCCACTCCTCCCTACTTTCCTACGCAAGAGTAAACTTCACTGTGCATGCATGCAGTCTTCTTTAGCTCATACCCTAGAGATAGTTCAAGTTAACTTCAGGGTCAGTGTTAATGATTAGATTGAGTGCACCTTTGGGATCAGAAATGCCTGTTTCTGGAAATAAGGACCAGATATTAGCATAAACATGCTACCCTTTCCCCTAAGGGGAGTTTTGCCAATTTTTAAGTTGTTCCATGATTCCTGGCTTAATAGTGACACCTAGAAATAGGTTTTGCCCTGGAGCTTTGAGTTCTAATAAATATTCATAAACCTTCCCCAGCTTTTTTGAGGTATAATGGGCATGTAGCATCATTTAAGTTGTACAGTGTGATGATTTGACATATGTATCTGTTGCAAAATGATTACCATAATAAGATCAGTGAACACATCCATCACTTAATTACCTTTTTTGTGGTGAGAGTATTTAAAATCTGTTCCCTTAGCAACCTTCAAGTATACAATATAGTATTGTTTACTGTAATTGCCATGCCGTACATCAGATCCCCAGAACGCACTCATCTTATAATTGGAAGTTTGTACACTTAGATCGACATCTCCTGTTTCCCTCACTCTCAGCCTCTGGTGACCGCAAGCTTACTCTCATTTTTGTGTGCGTGTGCTCACTCTCTTAGTCGTATCTGACACTGCATCCCCGTGGACTGTATAGCCCACCACTCTCCTCTGTCCATGGAATTTTCTGGGCAAGAATACTGGAGTGGGGTGCCACTTCCTACTCCAAGGGATCTTCCCAATTCATCAATCAAACCCTAGTCTCCTGCATTGGCAGACGAATTCTTTATCACTAGCGCGACCTAGGGAGCCCCCTATTTCTATAAGTGGCTTTTTTTAGATTCCATGTACAAGTAAGATCATATAGTACTTGTCTGTTTGTGACTGGCTTATTTCACTTAGGATGTACCATTTTTTTTTTTTATCAATTCATCCATGGGTGGAGACAGGTTGTTTCCATATCTTGTGAATAATACTGCTGGGTACATAGAGTGCAGATTACCTCTGAGACAGTGTTTTCATTGCCCTCAGATAGATTCCCAGAAGTGGAATTTGTTGGAGAAGACTCTTGAGAGTCCGTTGGACTGCAAGGAGATCCAACCAGTCAATCCTAAAGGAGATCAGTCCTGGATGTTCATGGGAAGGACTGATGTTGAAGCTGAAACTCCAATACTTACGCCATTTGATGCGAAGAGCTGACTCATTTGAAAAGATCCTGATGCTGGGAAAGATTGAGGGCAGGAGGAGAAGGGGACGACAGAGGATGAGATGGCTGGATGGCATCACTGACTCGATGGACGTGGGTTTGGGTGGACTCCGGGAGTTGGTGATGGACAGGGAGGCCTGGTGTGCTGTGGTTCTTGGGTTTACAAAGAGTCGGACATGACTGAGCGACTGAACTGAACGTAGTTCTATTTTAGGTTTTTGAAAGTGCATGAGGGCTCCCTTTTCTCCACATCCTCACCAGCACTTATCTCCTGTCTTTTTGGTAATAGCCATTCTAACAGGTATAAGGTGATATCTCACTGTGGTGAAATACCAATGCCTTTTTTTTTTTTCTGTTTCTTGTTTTTATTTATTTTTTGTACTTTTAAGAAGCAACATTTCACTTGATTTTATTCTTCTGTCCATGGTTAACATTATAGGTGATAATATAATCTGAGTATAAAACATTACATTTTTCAAAGGAGATTTTGCTCTTAACTGAGTTTTTTTCAGTGAGGAAGTGAATAAGATTTACAGTAAATGAAATAGACTCACAAACGTGGCAGTCCTACTGCAGGAAAAAAACTAATATAGTAATTTGCGGTATACTTTCATAATTCCACAGTGGAATCTCCAGAAACAATATGTAGAAATAGAAGTTCATTGTAAATGAATATCAACTGCTTATTCCCAAACCTGGTTTAAAGTTGCTATCACATCTGGGCTAGATTGCAGGAAATACACAATGAAATGTAGAAGCATTTCTTATTACATCTATATCATCTCCACACTTGATAATGGGAAAAATGAAAGTAGTTTCACGAACGTCTTGAGAAGCAAGGCATTTGTTAGCTAGGGGCATGAACGTGGTTGAGATAGAGAGCAACCTGAGAAGGCGGCAGGTACCAGGGCAGGGGAGCGGTAATTCTGGACTTCTGGTCTCAGCTCTTACCATTAGCTGGCCGGCTTCTAAGAGCCCAAGAACATTGAAACTTTATAAAAAGAACAGGACCAGAGGACAAGGGTGTGCAGTGCAGTCGTAATTTATGGGGTCTGTTCTTCAGGGACTCATCTTCCAAGGTCCCCAGGTTGCCCTGTGGCTGGGCTGGTGGGAGGTGATGGGGGGGGGCATCTTGGGAACATTTGTTGGGTGCCCAGAAAACAGGCACTGGCTGCATTTGAACTGACATATTTGAAAAATGAACTTGATTTCATTGCACACTGTTTCAGTGATTCATTCTTTATATGTGCATTTACTCAGCAGAAGTGAGTTGAAAATAAGATGGATGCTAAATTTATATGTTAATTTTAATATTGAAGCTATCCTGTATTTGAAGAATAAGATCAATGCTTCAATTTCATTTCTTATGTGGTACTGAGTGTTGTCATTACTGGGGGAAAAATCATTTCCGAATGCATCCTCCCCAAATTCCAATCTCAGAGGGCAGAGGAGTCTTGGAAGAGGCAATTTTGCCTTTTGCTGATGTTCTTCTCAGTGATACGCTTCATTGTTCCCACAGTATCATTTACTATCTCAGTGTGAAGGGTGAATAGCAAGGGTAGAGGGTTTTTTCTTAAATGACAATGGAGTTTATTTACTAATTGGTTTCTGAGAGTTTGCTTGGTTTCAGGGTTTGTCAAGAGTTCCATATATCCCACAGGCAAAGCTACTGGACTCAACCAAAAGTAAATTTAGGGGGACTCCCCTGGTGTTCCAGTGGTTACCCCTTCACCTCCCAATGCGGGGGTTTCGGGTTTGATCCCTCATCAGGGAGCCAAGATCCCACATGCCTTGTGGCCAAAAAACCAAAACATAAAATAGAAGCAATATCATAACAAATTCAATAAAGACTTTGGGAGAATATTTTTTAAAAAAGTAAACTTAGCAGTTGTTCAGAAAAATTATCCCTCCAGAAGACTTGAGTCACTGCTGGGTGATTTTAGACACGAAGAAAAAGGGAACGCGTTGGTCGCTCCTTCGTGTCTGACTCTTTGCGACCCCATGGGCTGCAGCCCTCCAGGCCTCTCTCTCCATGGAATTCTCCAGGCAAGAGAAAAAAGTCCAAGGGACTTTCAAAAAGAGTCTTCTCCAACACCAAAGTTCAAAAGCATCAATTCTTTGGCTTCAGCTTTCTTTATAGTCCAACTCTCACATCCATACCTGACTACTTGAAAAACCATAGCTTTGACTAGACGGACCTTTGTTGGCAAAGTAATGTCTCTGCTTTTTAATATGCTATCTAGGTTAGTCATAGCTTTTCTTCCAAGGAGCAAGTGTCTTTTAATTTCATGGCTGCAGTCAACATCTGCAGTAATTTTGGAGCCCCCAAAAATAAAGTCTGACACTGTTTCCATTGTTTCCCCATCTATTTCCCATGAAGTGATGGGACCTGATGCCATGATTTTTGTTTTCTGAATGTTGAGTTTCAAGGCAGCTTTTTCACTCTCCTCTTTCACTTTCATCAAGAGGCTCTTTAGTCCTTCTTCACTTTCTGCCGTAAAGGTGGTGTCATCTGCATATCTGAGGTTATTGATATTTCTCCTGGCAATCTTGATTCCAGCTTGTGCTTCATCCAGCCCAGCATTTCACATGATGTACTCTGCATAGAAGTTAAATAAGCAGGGGGACAATATACAGCCTTGACATACACCTTTCCCGATTTGGAACCAGTCTGTTGTTCCATGTCCAGTTCTAACTGTTGCTTCTTGACTTGGATACAGATTTCTCAGGAGGTCAAGTGGTCTGGTATTCCCATCTCTTGAAGAATTTTCCACAATTTGTTGTGATCCACACAGAGGCTTTGACGTAGTCAATAAAGCAGCAGTAGATGTTTTTTTGGAACTCTCTTGCTTTTTTGATGATCCAACGGATGTTGGTGATTTGATCTCTGGTTCCTCTGGCTTTTCTAAATCCACCTTGAACACCTGTAGGTTCATGGTTCACATACTGTTTGAAGCCTGGCTTGGAGAATTTTGGGCATTACTTTGCTAGCGTGTGAGATGAGTGCAATTGTGTGGTAGTTTGAACATCCTTTGGCATTGCCTTTCTTGGGATTGGGATGAAAACTGACCTTTTCCAGTCCTGTGGCCACTGCTGAGCTTTCCAAGTTTGCTGGCATATTGAGTGCAGCACTTTCACAGCATCATCTTTTAGGATTTGAAATAGCTCAGCTGGAATTCCATCACCTCCACTAGCTTTGTTCTTAGTGATGCCTTCTAGGGCCCACTTGACTTCACATTCCAGGATGTCTGGCTCTAGGTGAGTGATCACACCAGTTGGTTATCTAGGTTATGAAGATCTTCATTCTTTCTGGAGTTATTTCTCCACTGTTCTCCAGTAGCATATTGGGCACCTACTGTCTTGGGGAGTTCATCTTTCAGTGTCCTGTCTTTTTGCTTTTTCACACTGTTCATGGGGTTCTCAAGGCAAGAATACTGAAGTGGTTTGCCTTTCCCATCTCCAGTGGACCACATTTTGTCAGAACACTCCAGAACATCCGTCTTGGGTGGCCCTACATGGCATGGCTCATAGTTTCATTGAGTTAGACAAAGCTGTGGTCCATGTGACCAACCTACCAAATATCTCCAATTCACAACAGACCCTGACCCTTCAAGAAACATTATGTCTAATGTGGTTTTAGTATTAACAATATTTTATTATATAGTTTTCAAAATTGGCAGTTGTGTATCTCTATTGTCAACATTGTTTAGTCACTAAGTCGTGTCTGACTTTTACGACCCCAAGGACCAAAGCCCACCCGGCTCCTCTATCCATGGGATTCTCTAGGCAAGAATCCTGGAATGGGTTGCCATGCCCTCCTCCAGGGGATCTTCCTGACCCAGGGATTGAACCTGTGGCTCTTGCATTGGCAAGCAGGATTCTGTACTGTTACGTCACCAGATTATGACACATATATAACTCGGTATTAAATAGACTATTTGATTTGCCAAAGGACCAGGTATGTATCTGTCAGAAACATGTTCTGTATATTTGTGTTTATAGCCTCGTCTAAATCTCGTTAACCTGACACTGATTTATTCAAATTAACAATTCAAAGTGCCTGTTAGGTATTATTAATAATTTTTAAAAGATCTGCCTGGGACCAACCCAAATGAAAACTTTTAAAAATCAATACTAGCCAGAATCTAGCATTTTCCAGAAATGGTTTGGAGTTATGTGTGACTCAGGAACAGTCATTAATAAAGCACTTACTCTGTGCTAGCCAGTCTTCTACAGGATTAACAACTGTGAACCCATTTCACCTCTCATCAGTCATGTAAGGTGGCTAGTATTACTGCTCACCTTTGACAAATGAGGAAGTAAAGAAGTAACTGCCGAAGGGCACTCCCTGGAAGTGGTGGATGTGGGTTTCAGTCGTAGCAGTTTGGGTCCATTCTGTGGGCTTAGAGTTCACAGAGTGTTTTAGAGGCTCTGTGTCTTTCTTTGCCCAGACCCCTGGTTTTCTCTGAGGTCCAGAGATGCCTCCACCAGAAGTGGGAAATGCAGCCATGGCTGCAGAATCCTGGGCACTCAGGCAAGCAGAAACCTACCTGTCCTCCGTTTTCTATCAGTGAACCAGTCAGTACAGTTGGACAGAGGATGACGCTCTGCTGGCCTTAATGAATGGTCTTCCTGTCTCTGCTGCCCCCTGGAGGTCAGTGGGGATAAAGCGGATGAAGTCAGCATTTTCCCTGTTTCTTGTTCATAATTAATCCTTTAGCTAAACAAGAAAGGCATATTGGCTGTGTCCAGTCTTGCACATGGGATCTTTGTTGCATCTTGTGTGATCTTTCCTTGTAGCACATGGACTCTCTTGTTGTGGCTTCAGGCTCCAGAGCTCAGGGCTCCAGAGTGCTCAGACTCAGTACTTCTGTTGCAAGAGCTTCGTTGCTCTGTGGCATAAGAGATCTTAATTCCCCGACCAGTGGTTGAACCTGCATCCCCTGCATTGTAAGGCAGATTCTTCACCACTGAACCACCAGGGAAGTCTCAATTTATCACCTTTTGAAGCTTAAACCATTCCTTGCCCCTGAATCTGACTACTACTTTGAGTTTGACTTCTTTTCTGCGAACCCACCTACATGTAAATATTAATGAAAATTGAGTACCTTTTCTCCTATTAATCTGTCTTTTTAAATTAGCAGGTCTCCAGTTACTAAGGGCTTCCCTGGTGGCTCAGATGGTAAAGAATCTGCCTGCAATACAGGAGACCCAGGTTCTATCCCTGGGTCGGGAAAATGCCCTGGAGAGGGAAATGGCTACCGACTCCAGTATTATTGCCTGGAGAATCCCATGGACAGAGGAACCTGGAGGGCTCCAGTCCATGGGGTCTCAAAGAATCGGACACAACTGAGTGACTAACACACATACACACATTTTACTACAGATAAGAGCACAGAGGAAAAGTTTTCCCTTCCTGATGGTAGACAGTGTCAGACAGTAAAGTCCACAAGAAGGAGGGCTGTGGATTCTGGGCAGGCCTCCCACTCATAGAGGGTAGGGGAAGACCTGGAGCAACCCCAGCAGGGCTCCACACGCCCCCAGGCCCCACCAGGACCTGCGGTGAAGGTAGGATGAGCAAACTTGGGTTCTAGGGTGCCGAGCATCTGGCTGCAGCCCTCAGGGCAGAGACAGCCAAGGGCTATGGATGCAGGGCAGTCTGCACAGAGTCAACCATGGGCAGAGGGCTGGGCCTTCAGTGGCTCAAAGAGAGGGTGAGAGTAACATGTATTCTGCTGTGGGCTGAGGCCTGCCTCTAGGGAGGGGGAGCCAGCTTGCGGGTGCCTGACCCGACAGCCGCTTCCAGTACCCAGGGCCCTGCCTGCCCAGGGAGCGCCTGTCTGTGGTGGGATTAGGTTCGCTCCTTCCCGCACTGCTTGCTGTAGGCAGCCGGTCACACTACAGAGCTTTGGTGACTTGCTATGAGCCTAGGTGGCTTCAAACACAGTTTTCCAGATTTCCTGGCTAACTGAAGCTGAAGCAAGAAGAATTCACTAATGGTCTGTCTTAGTCAGGAACCAGATACAATACATGAGTTGAACTTGTATTTCAGATAAACTGTGGATAATTTTTTTAACTATATGTCCCAGGCAATATTTGTATCAGCATCTGTTTGTTTATATATACACACACACACATATATATGCATGTCTGTGTGTTTGTAAAGTACGTATAAGTATTCTTCAATATAAATATTGCCTATACAGACTTGTACTAAAAAATTACTCAGTGTTTATCTGAAGTCCAGTTTAACCTGGTGTCCTGTGCTTTTACTTGCTAAATCTGGCAATTCTACCAGGAGAACAGTGCTTCTGTGGCCATGGCTGTGGTCACACCCCTGCAGTCAAGCAAATGGGAGAGCTGAGGTTTTATATTGGGCTGAAAGCCTCATCCAGCCCACAGAGGTATTTTGTTAGGCCAGTATGGAGGTTTTATTTTCATTTCCCATGCTTTCCATAACTTAAAAATTGGGAGAAAATAAAAAAGAAAAAAAAAAGGGAGGACTCGCATATGACAAGGTCTTGGGGCTATTCTAGAAGAAGTGGGAGATCTAGCAGTACTGCATGGAAGCGGGTGGGTTGGTTGGTGCCTGCCTTGGTTGGTGCCTGCCTTGTGTACTAAGTCACTTCCTACTCTTTGTGACTCCATGGACTGTAGCCTGCCAGGCTCCTCTGACCATGGGATTCTCCAGGCAAGCATACTGGAGTGGGTTGCCATTCCCTTCTCCAGGGGATCTTCCTGACCCAGAGACTGAACCTGGGCCTCTTATGTCTCCTGCATTGGCAGGTGGGTTCTTTATCACTAGGTCTACCTGGGTGCCTGCCCTGGTCTCACTCATTTGTGCCTGGTCCCTGTGGCTGAGTTTAGGACGGACTTAATCCAGAGCATTTAGTTTCCTAAGTCTTGCTGCTGAGCGGGGAGGCATTTTGTTTGGTCCTGAAAGTCCAGAGTGACTGCTGACCCTAACCAGGAGGATCTTAAATGTGGGAGCTCCTTATCTCCTACCCTCTGCTCTTACTTGGGACCTGGCTTCTTGGAAGGGCTTAGGTGTGACATGGAACTAGTCCCCAAGACTCCCTCTGTCTTAATTTCTAAAATTGAAGGGAAGAAATCTATGTTTTCTAAATTTTTTTGGGTACCAAAAGTTGTGTTTTATCAACCTCATGCCACTGTGGACCTAACATCTTGAAAGATCTTGTTTACCCAAGCAAATGACACATACTACAAACAGCCTGAATTCTGGCCAGCCTGAAAGCTAACCAATGTGACCACACCTCATTGATCAAATTCCCTCAAAAAGCAGAAAACATTCTGTCAGCTCATGTAACCTGACTGAAAATACATTCAGCTGCCCCAGGCTATCTTTAGAGCCCCTAGGGGTTGGGGGCCAGATCAGTCAGCTCAGTCTAAGCCGTGCTGAAGTAACGAGCAAACTCCAAATGTTGTTGGCTTAGCACGTAGATCAAGCCCATACAGTTGTGCCAGCGCTTTGGCAACTCCGTGGGTTCAGACACAAGGATTCAGTTTCCACCTCTCCTGTGGCTCTGCCACCTCAACAGTGGCTTTTATGGTGGAAGAAGAGATAGCTAATGGGCTTTGGGGGATCCCTCCTCTGCTCAGATGTCATTGGCAGGATCCAATCTCATGGCCTCACTTAAGGGCAAAGGGCTGGAAATTATGGTTTTCTGTATACCTGGGAAGGAGCAGAGAAATGCATATAGTGAGCTAAAAGGGAAGACCACAGGGACTTGGGGTGGTCCATGGCCCCCTTCCAGCCCCCAGATCCCACATCCTCTCCTTCAGTGTGGCTGAAGGGTGTGGGGTAGGTACACCTGCTCGCCCTGGATGGTGACTGACAGGCATCAGACAGATCAGACACTACAGATATTCTGATCTTTTATGTCTCCAAGTCCCATCTTTTTCTTACTAATTATGGTAGTTAAACCTTTGACTTACTGTAAGCATGTACTGACCAGTTTATTTTTACAACAGCCCTCCCAGATAGATACTTTTCCTATTTATTTATCTATTTTTATTACTGGTACATGTTTTGTAGATTTAAAAAACAGGCACTGTCTGTATTTGAACTGACATACTTGGAAAATGAAACATGACCTGGATCCCACGGACCGCGGTCTCAGTGGGTCCTTCTCTGTGTGCGCGTTTACCCAGCAGAAGGCCTGCAGCCCCCGGAGCCCTTGCTGGGAGCACACAGCTAGCTGGGGCAGGAGGAGCCTCCTGAAATCTGCATTGCAGAGTTTGGACCCTGGGGGCTTTGCCTTTGCTGGCCTCTGATCGCCAGGCTCTGGGGTTTGGGCAGGTCCAGCTAGCTTCCAGAGCCCTCTTCTCAGGACTTTAGAGACCTTTGTGTCTGGAGACTCCATTCTGAGCACAAGATTAAGCTGGCATTACTTTGACCAGCTAGCATGACCTAGCTTTTATTTGATTTAAAATGGATTATTTGTCATCCCTAGAGGGGGCTTGAACTGGGATTTGTTCTTTATGTTGCCTGGTGGCCCACATTTCAGCAGGCATATTTTCCAACTCTGGTGCTCTGGCCCAGCTCAGCCCTGAATCTGAATAACTACTGTTTCTCTATAAGCTCGGTTTTTCAACTGACTCCATTTTTGTTGTTGAAAATTATTTTTATCTTTACTTTCTGAACAGGTCATACATCTACAGAGTTCAAGAGTCAAGAGAAAATTCTCCACCCAGCTTCACGGTCGGCTGCCACCTATGCTGTCTGTGCTGCCACCTATGCTGTCTGTACAGCAAGTCCTCTTCCCTAAAACAGGGTCACTGATATCTGCTCTACCAACCTGTGTTATCACAGAACAATATTTGGACTTAGCCCCTGTTGCCAGCACAGAGCCCCGAAAGTGAAAGTGAAAGCGAAAGTTGCTCAGTCGTGTCCAACTCTTTGCAACCCCATGGACTACACAGACCATGGAATTCTCCAGGCCAGAATACTGGAGTGGGTAGCCTTTCCCTTCTTTAGGGGATCTTCCCAACCCTGGGATTGAACCCAGGTCTCCTGCATTGCAGGTGGATTCTTCACCAGCTGAGCCACAAGGGAAGCCCGGGAATACTGTGGTAATACTAGAGTGGGTAATCTATCCCTTCTCCAGTAGATATTCCCAACCCAGGAATTGAACTGGGGTCTCATGCATTGCAGGCAGATTCTTTACCAACTGAGCTATCAGGGAAGCCCATTCATTTAGCAGTCTCCTTCAACGTGGCAATGGGGAAATGTAGACAAACGTGGATTGAGGTAGAAGCAAGTGTAAGTTGGAGAAATTCATTGCAGAGGAATTCCTGGGCCAAAGAGCATATGTATTTGTAATTTTTCTAGGTGCTATAAATTGTCCCTCTATAAATATTGTTCCAGTGTATACTCCCACTACTGAAGTCTGAGAATGTCTGTTTTCCAATATCTTTGGCAAGTTTTCAGTAGTCTGATTTTCCACAGCCTGGAAATCTCAGGGTGTTTAGTGTGTGTTCTCTTATTATGAAGGAGACTGAGCATCTTTTATATTTTAGAGCCATCTGCATCAATGAGCATTTCTTCCTTAGAGTTCTGGGGGGACCGTTGGCTTTGAGCAGGTCCCTGACCTAAGCTCAAAGCTGGAAGACCCTGTTGCTGCCAACCACCCTGACTCGTAGGTGAATGTCTTAGGGAGGAAGTTGCTTGCCATGCATTCCACTGAAGTGCTAGGAGGTGCAGAAACCAATCCTAATCAGCCTATTGGTTGCATCTGTCTGAGATGGATAAATAGAATGTAATGGCAGCTTGATCAGGGGAACATTTGGGTCTGGCTTAACACTGATGGAGCTCTATTGTCAGCTTGAGTTATGTCCCACCAAACTTTCAGCTTTGACCTTATTGACTTGGTGAATTTTCTTTTGTCTCACCCAATATCATGGAAGTGGGCATGGCCTTTTACTTTCCGATTATTAAAAAAGTCTTTTTATTATGAAACAAAAATACACATATAGAGAACAGTAAAGTGAACCCCAATATCTGCATCACCAAGATTGAGCCATTGAAGATTATGTAATGCTTGATTCATATGTCCCATTTCCTCTTCCTTTTGATTCAGATTTTAAGACAAATAATGTCATTTTACTCTTATATACTAAAGTAAACATATCTATAAAGTGGGTGTTTTCATACATCACTGGAATGTTATTACCATATCTGACAAAGTTAACAGCCATTTCTTGGTATCATCAAATACCTACATCTTGTAAAAATTTCCCAATTGTCTCACATCTCTCTTCTTTTACCATTGGTTTGTTTGATGAGGGTCCACATACTGTGCTTGGTTCTTATGTTCCTTAAAGATTCTCTATTTCACAGCAGACCCTCTCTCTCTTTGTAAGGAAACAGTCCACTGTCAAGCCTTTTTCAGCAGAATGCCATCCATTCTATAAATGTGCATATTTGCTTCTTTTGGGGATCATTTAATTTGTTCCTGAAATCCCCTGTATTTCCTGGAGAGTGGAAGCGACTTCTAGAAGCTTGTTTGGTATGGATTCAGATATTTGGGTGAGAGTCCACAGGAAAAGGCACCTGTTCTTGGATCATTTTAGAAGTCAACAAGGTGGGTCTTTCATCTCACTAAGCTAAATCAGAGGGGTCCAGTGACGTCAGCCAGGCCTTTGCGTTGCAAATGTCCCCTTCAGTCTTCCCCTTTCAACGTTTCACACAGTGGTTTCATCTACTGACTGTTGCCTGGATCAGTTATTTCATTCAGTTCAGTTGAGTTGTGTCTGACTCTTTTCGACCCCCATGAACTGCAGAACACCAGGCCTCCCTGTCCATCATCAACTCCCGGAGCTTACTCAAACTCATGTCCATTGAGTTGCTGATGCCCTCCAACCATCTCATCCTCTGTCGTCCCCTTCTCCTCCCACCTTCAATATTTCTCACCATCACCGTCTTTTCCAATGAGTCAGTTCTTTGCATCAGGTGGCCAAAGTATTGGAGTTTCAGCTTCAGCATCAGACCTTCCAAAGAATATTCAGAACTGATTTCCTTTAGGATGATGGACTGGTTGGATGTCCTTGCAGACCAAGGGACTCTCAAGAGTCTTCTCCAACACCAAAGTTAAAAAGCATCAATTCTTTGGCCTCAGCTTTTTGTATAGTCCAACTCTCACATCCACACATGACTATTGGAAAAACCATAGTATTGACTAGATGGACCTTTGTTGGCAAAGTAATATCTCTGCTTTTTAATATGCTGTCTAGGTTGGTCATAACTTTTCTTCCAAGGAGCAAGTGGCTTTTAATTTCATGGCTGCAGTCAGCATCTGCAGTATTTTTGGAGCCCCCCAAAATAAAGTCTGTCACCGTTTCCATTGTTTCCCCATCTATTTGCCATGAAGTGATGGGGACCCGATGCCATGATTTTTGTTTTCTGAATGTTGAGTTTCAAGCCAGCTTTTTCACTCTCCTCTTTCACTTTCATTAAGAGGCTCTTTAGTCCTTCTTTGCTTTCTGCCATAAGGGTGGTGTCATCTGCATATCTGAGGTTATTGATATTTCTCCCAGCAATCTTGATTCCAGCTCGTGCTTCCTCCAGCCCAGCATTTTTCATGATGGGCTGCATATAAGTTAAATAAGCAGGGTGACAATATACAGCCTTGACATATTCCTTTTCCTATTTGGAACCAGTCTGTTGTTCCATGTCCAGTTCTAACTGTTGCTTCTTGACCTGCATACAGATTTCTCAGGAGGCAGGTCAGGTGGTCTGTTATTCCCATCTCTTGAAGAATTTTCCACAGTTTGTTGTGATCCACACAGTCAAAGGCTTTGGCATAGTCAATAAAGCAGAAGTAGATGTTTTTTGGGAACTCTCTTGCTTTTTTGATGATCCAATGGATGTAGGCAATTTGATCTCTGTTCTTCTAGCTTTTCTAAATCCAGCTTGAACACCTGGAAGTTCATGGTTCACATACTCTTGAAGCCTGGCTTGGAGAATTTTGACCATTACTTTGCTAGCGTGTGAGATGAGTGCAATTATGTGGTAGTTTGAACATTGTTTGGCATTGCTTTACTTTGGGATTGGGATGAAAACTGACCTTTTCTGGTCCTGTGGCCACTGCTGAGTTTTCCAAGTTTGCTGGCATATTGAGTGCAACACTTTCATAGCATCATCTTTTAGGATTTGAAATGGCTCAACTGGAATTCCATCACCTCCACTAGCTTTGTTCATAGTCATGCTTCCTAAGGCCAACTTGACTTCGCATTTCAGGATGTCTGGCTCTAGGTGAGTGTTCACACCATCGTGGTTATCTGGGTCATTGAGATCTTTTTTGTATAGTTCTTCTGTGTATTCTTGCCACTTCTTCTTAACATTTTCTGCTTTTCTGTTAGGTCTGTACCATTTCTGTCCTTTATTGAGCCCATCTTTGCCGGAAATGTTCCCTTTGTATCTCTTATTTTCTTGAAGAGATCTCTAGTCTTTCCCATTCTATTGTTTTCCTCTATTTCTTTGCACTGATCTCTGAGGAAGGCTTTTTTTTTTTTTTTTTTTTAATCTCTCCTTGCTATTCTTTGGAACTCTGCATTCAAATGGGTATATCTTTCCTTTTCTCCTTTGCCTCTAGCTTTTCTTAGTTATTTCATTGGGGGTTGAAAAACAAAGGTTTTCAAGTCCTGTCATTCATTTCACATGTATTAGCTAGATTAAAAAAATTTTTTTTGATGTGGACCATTTTAAAAGTCTTTATTGAATTTCTTACAATATTGCTTCTGTTGTTTATGTTTTGGTATTTTGGCCACACTTCTTGTGGGCCCTTAGCTCCCCAACCAGGAATTTATCCTGCATCCCTTGCATTAGAAGGCAAAGTCCCAACTGCTAGACTGCCAGGGAAGTCCCTTGATTTTTTTTTTTTTATATAAAGAAAACCAAGGATATTTGGTCACCCTGGGATGGTTTATACCACTCTTAAAATGGCCAGTGATTTTCTCAGGTCTCTTTGCTTCTTAAGTAGTCTATCCTTTTCCACTTTGGAAAATAAATGACGAGGCCAATATCATATTCAGATCATGCAGCTAACCTAGGAGAGAGATTTCTTCTTAGCTTTTCTCGTTACCATAGAATATGCAGCAACAAGTGTGTATGTAATTTCATAATTGCTAATTGATTCTTTTTAACCACCCATCTTATCCTCTCACCCTGCCTTTTGTTTTCTCAGAGTCGGTCTGCTTGAGTAGGCAAAGTGTTGCGATATAAGCAAGCATGTAGTCTGAAATACCATCTCTGAATATTCTCTTAGACTTAAGGCCAAACACTTCTTGTTTAGATAACATACCACAATGACAATCAGTCATATACACTTTAGTGAGGATTACTGCAATGAGCTTGCTTTCCATTTCACAGGTTAGTTTACTGAAGGAAAATAAACTGATTTGGGAGTTGGTGAGGAGAAACAGGCCTGGAAAGGAGGCAGGGGGAGCTCAGTTGCTGATTGTAGGTCCGTCCTAGGTAGCTGTGAGAAGGCTGAGTTTGGAGGCGATAGAGGCAGCTGAGGACATTTCACGCTATAAGGCTGTTCTTGGAAGGAGAAATAGAGATAAAGATGGGCCAGGGAATTTTTACTGCTCAAGAACAGGTAAGGTGCTCCTATTATCGGCTTCTAGTGTGCCTGTTCTTCACCCATCATACTGTATCATGAACGATGTTTTTTGCTGCAAGTCAAGAACACCACACTAAGAAATACCATTGTGTGGACATGTGCTTTTGTGAATGGATATTGATTGGAAAATTAATACAGCACAGTGGTTAAGTTCACAGGATTTGGGGACAGATCAAACTTAGTACACGTCCTGGCTTCGTCATTTGGACAAGCTTCTTTAATAGCTTCAGCCCTCAGTTTTCCTGCCTGTAAAATGGGGATAATAGTAATAAGACCATAGGATTGCTACAAAAATAAGTGAAAAGTGTACTTAAAGCACTAAACACATTTCTATTTACACAAGCCCTCAATACATGATAACTTTGAAAAGCAGTTTAAAAATGTAAAAAGGAAGAGGTCTTTTTTTCACTTTGTAAAAGGATTCTACTGGTGTTTGTAGAAAAAGATTTCATTGTCACTCATCCAGAGGGCACACAACTCTGGGGATCTTCCTTTCATATAAAAGAGTGACCTGGCTGCCCTTGTTGCTGTTGTTCAGCCGTTCAGTCGTGTCTGACTCTTTGTGACCCCATGGACTACAGCACAGCAGGCTTCCCTGTCCATCACTATCTCCTGGAGTTTGCTTACACTCATGTCCATTGAGTTGGTGATGCCTTCCAACCATCTCGTCCTCTGTTGCTCCCTACCCCTCCTGCCCCTTATCTTTCCCAGCATCAGAGTCTTTTCCATTGAGTCAACTCTTCGCATCAGGTGGCCAAAGTATTGGAGCTTCAGCTTCAGTCCTTCCAATAAACATTCAGGGTTTTTCTCATCTATTTGCCGTGAAGTGATTGGGCCAGATGCCATGATCTTAGGGGTGCCCTTTAGACATTGCTAGATTGTTCTGGATGCAGAGATTCCTGGCCAGGTGAAAAGCAGCATCTAGCAGCTCTGTTAAAGTAGGGCTGAACAAAATTCCTGTTGCACCGTTACTGACACCGTATGTTCCTTGAGCCAATGCCGCCATCTTGTGGTGGAGTTACGCTAACACAGTTTGGCACCGAGCCCAGGTTTTTCATTCGCTCTCTGCTCTACCAGGAACATCCCCAGGAATCCCTGTTTTTGTCTCCTTGTCTTTCACACTTCATAAAGTGTGGTCAGGTGCCTCAGCTCCATCGGCTCTGGAGATGATGGCACCGTTGCTCACTGCTCCTCTATGGCTCTGCTTTACCCCTGTGCCTCTCAAAGTTGTGTCTACTTGTGTGGCCCTATATTTGCTTGGGAAAAGGGATGACAAATGCCAAGTACTGGTCCCATCACTTCATGGGAAATAGATGGGGAAACAGTGGAAACAGTGTCAGACTTTCTTTTTTTGAGCTCCAAAATCACTGCAGATAGTGACTGTAGCCATGAAATTAAAAGACGCTTACTCCTTGGAAGGAAAGTTATGACCAATCTAGATAGCATATTGAAAAGCAGAGACATTACTTTGCCAACAAAGGTCCATCTAGTCAAGGCTATGGTTTTTCCAGTGGTCATGTATGGATGTGAGAGTTGGACTGTGAAGAAGCCAAAGAATTGATGCTTTTGAATTGTGGTATTGGAGAAGACTCTTGAGAGTCCCTTGGACTGCAAGGAGATCCAACCAGTCCATTCTGAAGGAGATCAGCCCTGGGATTTCTTTGGAAGGAATGATGCTAAAGCTGAAACTCCAGTACTTTGGCCCCCTCATGCGAAGAGTTGACTCATTGGAAAAGACTCTGATGCTGGGAGGGGTTGGGGGCAGGAGGAGAAGGGGACGACAGAGGATGAGATGGCTGGATGGCATCACTGACTCGATGGACGTGAGTCTGAGTGAACTCCGGGAGTTGGTGATGGACAGGGAGGCCTGGCGTGCTTCGATTCATGGGGCCGCAGAGTTCGACACGACTGAGCGACTGAACTTAACTGGGTAAAAACAACTTAAGCCTGTTCTGAGGTAGTGTTTAAGAGGATACCTCTAACTGTTTCTTATATGTCCTTCTTCAAACCTTAAGTATTTGAGCATTTACAGTCTCTGTAATTAGAACTCACTGTCGCACAAGTCTGGAACACTTTCCAAAAGGAACAGTCTGTGTACATGACTGTATGTTGCTTCAGGCAGGATGTCTGCGCACCAGGAGGATGGATGAGGCCACTGTGTGTCTGAGGACATGAGAGACCAAGAGTGTCCAGGCAAGATTATTAGCTAAAATAATTCCAGAAGCCTGCTACAAGGAGTGGTCCAAGGACCTCCACCAGCAGCAGCACTGAGAACTCGCTAGCAGTGCGAACTCTGCAGTGACATCCCGGACCTTCTGATTCAGACTCTGGGTTTTAAGGAGACCCTCAGTAATTTGTACGCACTTTAAAATTTAAAAAGCACCGAGCTATAGCAGTGCTTCTCAACTTCTGCTGCACAGTAGAGTAACCCCAGAGCGTTTAAAGATACCAATACCCAGTGCTCACCCTAGACCGATTTCATTAGATTCTCTGCTGATGAGACACAGATTTACAAAGTGGCTGACCTTTTAAAATAGGTCCATACAGTTACCCAGAGCTGGACTTTCCCATAAAGGTGTTTCAGGAAGCTGGGCCACAGAATCTTCTTTCCTGAAGACCTCACAAAAAGTGTCAAAACCCAGCCAAAATGCTCCAGTAGCAGCAAGCAAGCAAAGGAAGAGGTACATATTCTAGTGACAGGCTTTAAAACTTTAGAATGTGGTGGACAAGAAAATAAATAGAAGATTCTGGTGTAGAACAGAGAAGGCCAAACTACCCAAACTTCCAGCGGATGGTGCTTCAAGGAAAGGAGGCTGGTGATAAAATCCTGAGAATTCCCACTACTATCTACCAATATAAAGGGGAAAAGAGCCCTGGAGAGTGAATAGGCAGCCTAAAGTAAAAGTTAAGAGTATTACGAGTTCTTGTGACCTCAGCAGAGGCAAGAAAATCAACAGAGAGGCTATTTCCCAGTGACCCCGTCAGATCCTGGTGAGTGTTCCCTGTAGGTACCCATCCATGGAAATAAGATTCTGTTTTATTAAGAGCTGTGTGTGCTTTTAGGTTGTGAAAGTTGGATAATGCACATTATGCATCTTTAAAGCTATGATACACTTAGCGTATTATAAAGCAGAGACATCACTTTACCAACCAAAGTCTGTCTAGTCAAAGCTATGGTTTTTCCAGTAGTTATGTATGGATGTTAAGAGTTGGACCATAAAGAAGGCTGAGTGCCAACTGTGGTGTTGGAAAAGACTCTTGAGAGTCCCTTGGACTGCAAGGGGATCAAACCAGTCAAACCTAAATGAAATAAACCCTGAATATTCATTGGAAGAACTGATGCTGAAGCTGAAATTCCAATACTTTGGCCACCTGATTGGGAAGAGTTGACTCATTGGAAAAGACCCTGATGCTGGGAAAGATTGAGTACAAGAGGAGAAGGGGGCAACAGAGGGTAAGATGGTTGGATGGCATCACTGACTCAATGGACATGAGTTCAAGCAAACTCCAGGAGATAGAGAAGGTCAGGGAAGCTTGGCATGCCGCAGTTCATGGGGTCACAAAGAGTCAGACACGACTTGGTGAGTGAACAACAGCAGCAGTTTGGACTGTGGATGACCAGGTCTCAGGTTTTCAAGAAAAGTTCAGATCAAATAGACTACAGGTATTATAAATCTAATTTCCTGTAGGGGCCAGGCAACAAATAAATGATGCTGGTTAGGTGTAAGACCATAGGGAGTGGTGTGGTCCATGGGAACTAGAGAGTAAAAGCTTCACCTCAAGCAACTGTTCTTAAAGTGTGGGCCCCAGCCAATATCAGCATCACCCAGGGACTGGTTAGAAATGCAGACTCCGTGGAGGGAGCCCAGGAAAAACTGTTTTAATAAGCTTCCCAGATAGTCCTTATGTTCATTAAAGATTAAGAACTGCCAGAGTAAAAATTCTCTAGCTGATTGTTGCTGAGAATGTAAGTCCTGTGTTGTCATATCTTACAATTTTTTTTTAAAGAGAAGCTTATATTGTGGAATTTTATGTGGAATCTCCTAGTTTTTAAATTCTAGCAATAGATTTGCATTTTGTAGAAAAGACCAAGTGGGCCGAACAAAACACACGATTGTTTTGCAAGGTGCGTTTGTTTGATGTAGAACATCTGGATGAAGTTGCCCAGGGTAAGCATGAAAAAGATGAAAAGAAACGACATGGTAAATGTATCAAATACTACAGGAAAGAAAGGAATGAGCCAACCAGAGCACATAAAGATAGATGAACAGCTCTGTCTAGAAGGAAAAAAATACCCAAAGGAGAAGAGAACTCAAAAATGAGATGATAAAATACCCTGAAAATGGAGCCATTATACTCTGAAGAGATTGAGATACGTTCCCGGTTTTAAACCCATCAACGGACCAATAACGCTGAAATTCAGTGAACAGACTTTTACACACTCACCACTGGGTGAGTGCTGTGGTCTCCCTTGGGAAAGATGGCCAAGCATGGAAGGGCTGGCTCCTATAAACAAGTCTCTGAGTGCCAACCAGCCAACAACTGTCTCATTCAGGAATGTCGTCTACCTTCCCCCAACCCCCAGGTGAGTGAGGTCGGTAGTCTGCTCTGCGGGAGAGACCTTAATACAGCAGTCGTTTCAGGTTTGTCTTTTTTATTTCAGGTATTAAAGAATGGTCTCATGCTTTCATGGATTCAGGAGCAAAAAAGTTGAAGGAAAATAAATTGGTGGTGAGATGTGACTGATACAAACCAGAGCAAAGAATAGAACAACCATAAGGCTGTGATTATTGAACAAGATGTAAATGTTATAAGATGACAAAATAAAACTAACAATAAAAGCAGAAGGTTAGGAGAGGGAGATGGAGGGAAATTTAAGACCTTAGATTTTCTGAACGTTTTACCCTGCGTCATTTAGCAATATCTAAAATTCAACCAAAGTGTTAAAAATAATCCTAATATATAATATTCCCCCTACTGTCTTTAAAAATTATTTTTTATTACAATATAAATTAAACATGTACTAACATGACTAGATATTCCTATTCTTATAGTTTTATACAAAGTAAATACAAAAAAAGCTAGTAAAATGCAGATTTGTAATGACAGTTTAGAAATAGATTTTTGAATATCCCTACAGGAAAGAGCACAGATTACTGTATAGCAAAATGAATTTTCACAAAATGAACACACTCACCAGCACCTTGATTGAAACTTAAAACTTGGTCCTTCTCATCATCGGCTTCCCCAAAATAGGTAGCTCCCAATCTTACTTCTAACCCTAGCTTCATTTTGCCTTTTTTGCACTTTATGAAAATGGGATCATAACTTCTGTGACTGGTTCCTTTTACTCGGTATTACACCCGTGGAGCACTCAGTGTTACAACAGTGATGTTCATCCATGTTACTGCGGTTTATTTTTGTTTTGTATTCTATTGTATAAATATACCATAGTTTATCCATTCTATGGGTAATGGATTTTTTGAGCTATTTTTGGATCTTGGCTCCTAGAACTGTGCTTCTGTAAACATTCTTAACCTTTGTCTTTTGGTGAACATATGTGCATTTATCTGTTACATATATTCCTAGGAGCGGAGTTGCGGGAGCAAAGTACACATACGTTCAGTTTAAGTTAATACTGCTGAACACTGTTCCAGAGGCGTAGCCATTTATACTTCTGCCAGCAGTGCACGATGTTCCGTGTTCTGCCAACAGTTGGTACTGTCAGTCTGTCTAATTTTAACTGTTCTGGAGGGTGTTCAGTGATCGTCTCACTGTAATTTTGCGTGTATTTTCCTGACAACTGATGATGCTGAGCACTTTTTCTCACGTTTATTAACCATTTAGATATTCTCTTTTATGTAGTGTCTATTTGTAGTCTTTTTTCATTACAATTATCTGTCTTTTTCTTACTGATGTGTAGAAGGTTTTATATGTTGTGAATTCAAGTCTATTATAGGATGTGTATGGAGAAAGCGACGGCACCCCACTCCAGTACTCTTGCCTGGAAAATCCCATGGATGGAGGAGCCTGGTGGGCTGCGGTCCATGGGATCGCTAAGAGTCAGATACGACTGAACGACTTCACCTTCACTTTTCACTTTCATGCATTGGAGAAGGAAATGGCAACCCACTCCAGTGTTCTTGCCTGGAGAATCCCAGGGACGGAGGAACCTGGTGGGCTGCCGTCTGTGGGGTCACACAGAGTCGGACATGATTGAAGTGATTTAGCAGCAACAACAGCAGCATTGGATGTGTAAATAACTGAAGTTCTTAATTTTAGTGAACTCCAAGGTTATGAAGGTATTCTCTTATGTATTCATCAGAAGCTTTATTGTTTTACATTCCAGAGTTAGATATGCAATTCACCTGGAATTGATTTTCGTGTATAAGATGAGGTAAGGGTCAAGATTATTGGTTTTTTCTTCATATCGGTTTCCGATTGACCCAGCACCATTTGTTCGGAAGACTATTTTTCTTTACTGCATTGCACTTCCATCACAAATCACATGACTAATGAGGTTTGTTTCTGGACTGTTTTAGGTCCTCTGGTCAGCCTGTTTATCCTTCTGGAAGGATTACTTTGTCTTAATTGCTATAGCTCTACAGTCTTGATATCTTGCCATAGAATTCCTTTAGTTTTATACTTTAAGATTTTATTGCCTTTTCATGGTCATGTGTATTTCCATATAAATTGTAGCTTTAGCTTGTCAGCTTCTTCAGGGGAAAAAGAAGCATGTTGGGATTTTGATTGGGAATAAATTGAATCTGTGGATCATGTTGGAAGGGACTGATATCTTTACAGTCTTGAGTCTTCCAGCTCAGGACGTCTCCCTCCATTTATTTAAGTCTTTTCTAATTACATTCAGTAATATTTTATCATTTTCTATATAAAGGTCTTGCATATCTTTTGATGGATTTATTCCCAGACATTTGATATTTTGATGCTATTGCAAATGGTCAAGTAATAAATATTTCATTTAAAAATATTTTCTAAGTGATATGTAGAAATGCAATTGGTTTTTGTACTTGAGCCTTTTATCCAGATACCTGCTAACTAAATTCACTTATTTATTCTATTAATAATAGCTTATCTGTTGATTCTTCGGGTTTTTGTTTGTTCATTTGTTTTTTAACTTCCACAGTCATGTGATCTAATTCTGGCAGACAGGTAGGCTGGGGGTGGATTACTTTATCCAGTCTGGGTCTGAGCTGATTAGAAACTCCATTTCTGTATTCGTGAGAGCTGGCTTATTTCCATTGTCCCTAATTCTAGATGCCTTCAGGGGTCCTAACAAAAGCCAGGACGTCTCACAGGGCCTTTCCTCCTAAACCCCATATTCTGTTCCCCATTCGAGAAACCCTGTTTAACTTCTCATCCTCTTGGTCACCAAGTGTGTATTGAAAATGCCTGAGGGGAGATGCGGGACTGAATGTCGTGTTCACCTCCCCGGGCCTCTCTTCCTTCAGGGACCGTGGCTCCAGGAATCTCCACTTCCTTTCCATTATTCCTTTTTAAATTATAACCATCTTAGTGAATGAAATGTTATTATAACTTTTCATTTATTTAATGACTGATGATGTTGAACATCCTTTCATGTCCTGTTTTGTCGTTTGTATCTCTTCTTTCAAGAGATGTCTACTCAGAGCCTTTGTCTATTTAAAAAATGTATCATCTCTTAATTTGAGTTCTAAGAACTCTTTATATATTCTGGGTACCAGTCTCTTATCAATTACACAGTTTGCAAATGTCTTCTCCCGTTCTGCGGACTGTCTTTTCACGTTCTTGACGGTATCGTGTGCCACACGAAAGCTTTTAATTTTGATGAAGTCCGATTTATTTATCTTCCTTTTTATTGCTTGTGCTTTTGGTGTTGTACCTAGGAAGGCTTGACCTAGTACAAGGTCACAGAGGTTTTCTCCTAAGACTTGCAGTTTTAGCCCTTACATCGTGCTCTACGTGTAGGTCTCTGGTCCACTTTGAGTTAATATTTGCGTGTGGTGTAAGGAAGGGGCCCACCTTTATTCTTCTGCCTGTGGATATCTGGTTGTACCAGTCCTGTTTACTCTTCTAAATAGTCCCTTCATCATGTTCTTCTCAATGACCCCAGGACCCTCAGTTCTTCATGGTCTCATGCTTACCCATGGATGGCTGATTTCTGGGACATTTCCTTGTGTTGCTTGTGGTTCTTACTCCTTTCTTCCCCAGGACCTGGATTAGATTAGAGATAACTTCACTCATGAATGTTGGGCTTTGCTGTCTTCATGATGTAGTGCAGAAGAAGGAGTGGAAGAGTTGGGTGTGGAATATATATAATTTCATGGAAGACTGGGTGGGCAGTGATCAGGCTATGATACTGCAAAGATATCCACCCCAATTAAGGAACCACACAGTCTGGCAGTCAGAGACTCCTCTGCTCCCGCACCTGCAGTGTTCCTCTTTCTCCTGAAGCCTTGCCATCTGACCGGGTGTTGACTCTTGCCACTGTGGTCATTAAAGCAAAATGACTTCTTCTTTCCCCAAAAGGAACATCACAAATGCAACTGAGTGCCTGATTTCCTTGGTGTCCAGTGCTCATCCGCCAGGAGGCCTGCTTTTTAATATTCTTGAGTACTTTCTGTGTCACTTTGAGCATGCCACCCCTTCCATCCAGGCACTAACCAGACCTGACACTGCTTAGCTTCTGAGATTAGACAAGATCAGGTGCATTCAGGGTGGTATAGCTGTAGATGAGCATGCCACTTCTATTTCTCCTTCTGAAAAGTGGGGGTTTGTAATCTCTGTCTTTAAGCATAAAGACAAAAATGCTACTACCTTCCTGAAATCTGGGCTGAATTCTTGAATCTGGAGGCTGTTCATGAAGTGTATCAAGAGATATGAATGTTAACCTAGTGAATATACAGAACTACGTTCGTGCTTTTTTGTGTCTTGGCCCTGTATGTTTAACAAGCACTTATAACTGTAAATGGCTTTTCCTCTGGAAGGTTTATAAAAACTCTTTATGGTCAGGAAGGACTTCATCCACCTTCTCACCACACTTTGCTCGTGTTAAAAAAGCAGAAAGCAAAACCAGCACTAGGAGGGAGTGTTTAACCAGCAGAGGGAAGACTTTCCGGCCAGGTTGTCTGATGTGCTGAAGCCTCGTGCTGCACTGAACGTGTCAGCTGCGTAGTGGAGCCTTTTACCACATGTTGCTATGCCTCTGAAGAATCCAAAATGAAAAGTAAGATATTCAGATAAATCATGTGTAACAAGTTGAGAGAATGTGGCTGAACTTTTTTCTGAATTATTCTGGATTTGGCATCTTACCTGGTCTTGAACTGCCCAGTGAAGGTTCATATTTATTCAGTTACTGGTTTAATCAACAGATATTTATTGTATACCTACTATGTGCCAGGCATGGTGCTTGGGCTAGCAAAGAACAAAAGAGTTGAACTGCTCTGGAGTTTATTCCAGCAGGGGAAATCTGGAAATAAATATAAATACAGATAAACTACAAACTGATAACTATTATGAAGAAAAAATTAAAGGGTATGATAGGATAGCAAAGAATTAATTGGGGGATTGATTGGATAGATGAATTAATTGGGGGAAGGCTTTTCTGGTTAATTTTTTAGAGTCAACTTAACTGGGCTAAGGGATGCCCAGATAGTTGGTAAAGCAAATTTCTGGGTGTGTCTGTGAAGGGTTTCTGGAAGAGATTAGCATTTGAAATGGTTAATCGTGGAGATGGACAGGCATCACCCAGTTCCTTGAGGGCCTGAGTAGAACAAAAGGCAGTGGAAGGGTGAATTCACCCTCTCTGCTTGACCCCAGGCATCAGTTTCTCCTGCTTTTACGCAGGGGTGATGGTGGTTCTCTTTTGGACTCGGCCTTATGCCATCTGACCTTGGCTCTCAGACTCGAGGACTCAGACTGAATTACGCCATCGGTTTTCTGGCTCCTGTAGCCCACAGACAGCAGATCATGGGACTTTTTGGCCTCCGTAACTATGTGAGCCAATTCCAGTAATAATCTCCTTTTATGTATGAAAAATGAGAGTGATAGTTGCTCAGTCGTGTCTGACTCTTTGCGACCCTATGGACTGTGGCCCGCCAGACTCCTCTGTCCATGGAATTTTCCAGGCAAGAATACTGGAGTTGATTGCCATTCACTTCTCCAGGGGATCTTCCTGACCCAGGGACTGAACCTGGGTCTCCTGCATTGCAGGCAGATTCCTTACCATCTGAGCCACCAGGAAAGTGAAAGTTGCTCTGTCGTGTCCAACTCTTTGTGACCCCATGGATTATACAGTCCATGGAATTCTTCAGGCCAGAATACTAGAGTGGGTAGCCTAACCCTTCTCCAGTGGATCTTCCCAACCCAGGGATCAAACCAAGGTCTCCTGCATTGCAGGAGGATTCTTTACCAACTGAGCTATCAGGGAAGCCCAAGAAAGCCCCCCTTTTATGTATAAGTGCAACCTTTTGGTTCTGTTCCTCTGGCGAACTCTTGACTAATACACTGACTATATGACAGACTTGAAGGGGGGATAGTGAGAGGAAGAAGATTCTAAGAAGAGGGAACAGCAGGTGCTAAGGGCCTGGGGTCAGGATGAATTTGGTGCATTTGAGGAATTGCAGAAGCCAGTATGCTTGGATGAACATGCAGAGAGAGATGAGACGAGACCACAGGCTTAGCAGAATGTGCTACGTGTTTTGACGGTCTATGCTAAGTGCAATGGGAAACCATTCTAGGGCTCTCAGAAGGGGACTGATACAGTCAGACTTATATGCCCATCTTGAGTGTCTCCATGAAGACAGCAAGCTCTTCAAAGCAGGGCTGGAGCCTTATGTTTATCTGCTTCAGAACCAGCTCTGGGCTGTGGGCATCACAGGGGCCCAGCAGGTGAATTGTGATGGTTATTCACGTAGGATTTCATTTAACTTGAAGTTTGAAAGTTTGGTTTGGTTGTACTACATAAAAATAGGATATTCGTGTCCCTATAACACAGTCTAGGGAAACTAGACTTATTCTAGGTTTATTTTAGTGTGCTAAAAGGATAGAGGTCTTTCTTTGCACATGTATATATACCCGTATATGTAGTCATATATACATTTTATGTGTATGTGTATATATACACACACACACATTTACATACATGTGTATATATAAAAATTTTTTCTAGTGAAACCATTTCTTAACTTGGAAATCCATATATGATTTATTACTTTTCCTAACTCCTCTATTTCTTGTTGAAGACTGTTCCTTTTTTCAGTTTGCCTGAAAATATAGTCCAGCTAATAAATAGGTTCAAAGGCAGACAAAAGGAGCTTCCACAGGTTATGAGAAAATGCCAGGCTCTTGAAAGACCTCCGTGGATACAAAAACATAAATCTCAGAAAACTCTTTTGAAATGTCATTCACCTTCCTTTCTCATAGGAAATCAGGGCCCAGAGAGAAATGAACTAACGTTACAGTTCATCTGGACCTTGTTACTCAAACCAGAAGAAGGATTGTAGAGGAGGATGGACCCAGCAGATGCAAATCCATTTGGAGTTTTATAGTTTCCCATTTAAAAACACACACACACACACACAAACCCTCTTGAACTTTCTGGTAAGACAGATGTATTTATCCAACATTCAGCACCTGGAAAATATTATTCATTGATGACAATCCAAAGAGTTATCTATTAGCCAGTGTTATGATGGCAGAGTAACAATGCAGGAGCAGAAGTCATCGTTTGGTGCTGAAGCATCACGGTCCCTAGAGGACATAAAGCCATCAAGGACATTTTAACATGGTGAAGCGTGAGGTCTTAGCAGGCTGGGGAAGTTTGCTCCTTAACATCACTTCTGTCATTAGTATTTTAAGAAAATATGGATTCATTCATTCATTTACTCATTTTCTCCCTCTCTCCTTTCCTTCTCTCCCTCTTTCCTCCCCTATTTCTCTTCCATTTCTTCCTTCTTTCTTCTCTTTTTTTTAATCCATCAAATATGTTCCGTTACTAATGTATGGTAGATGCTAAGGTGACTACACAGAGGTTTAAGCGTGATCCCCGCCTTCGTGGAGTTTTCCTTCTAAGGGAAACAAGTACACAATGTGGGCAAGACCATGTCTAAAAAGTATCCCAAGTTTGTAAATAGGTTGGAGGGAAGGAGACTGGCATGGGTGATTAGATAGTTGTGAGTGACTCAAGGCTTATGGGAAACAGAGGTTCCTAGGCAGTTCCCCTCCTTATTATTTGCTTATTATTATTTGCTTTGGGAAGGGGCTGATTCATCCTCACGCATGGCTTCTTTAGGAAGATTTCTGTGGCCAAGTGAATTTCTTAGATACCAGTACTGATGCCTGACACCAAGATCAACCTCCTTTGATTCTGCCCACAGGGATTAGCCAAAGAGCAGCTCTGTATGCTCCTGCAAAAGTGGGCACCGAGTTTCTTTTCTCATTTTTCTGCCCAGTCACCTCTGCATACAAAGAAGTCACCAGATACCCTTCTCTCTCTCTCTCTGTCTCTTTTTTTTGGCTATGCTGGGTCTTCGTTGCTTTTTCAGGCTTTCTCTAGTTGTGGCCAGCAGGAGCTCCTTTCCGGTTGTGGTGCAAGGGCTTTTCACTGTAGTGTCTTCTCTTGTTGCAGAGCATGGGCTCCAGGGCGTGTGGGCCCTGTAGTTGTGGCACTAGGCTTAGTTGCCCCCAGCATGTGGGATCTTCCCAGACCAGGGATTGAGCCCTTGACCCTTGCATTGGCAAGCAGAATCTTTACCACTGGACCACCAGGAAAGTCCCCACCTGTCTCACGTGGGCTGGTATTCTGCATCCTGGGGACCTGGTGGGCCCTTGCTTTCTTACTGTTTGTTCTGGAGTGTTTTTTTTTCAATCCCCTTGTTGGATGAGCTTGCAATTCAATATATTGGCCCAGGTACGTGTCATCTTTACCAGGTACACAGATACACTTTTTTATAACTTCCAGCAGAGGCCAGGGATGGGGAGGGGCTTTCAAAGGTTATTTGCATCTATTCTCCTGCCCCCAGGGGAAAAAAAAAATTCCTGTGAGCAAAGTTACCTGTTCTTCTTCTTTTTTTTCAGAAACTCTTTTGAGCAGAAACACCTATTTGTTCCTGTTGGGTGGTGGCCCTTCTCTGCCATCAGGGGTGCTTCTGTTCCTTAGAGATCTCTTTCATTCTGGGAACTTAAAATCTCTGGGACCGAAACATGATCTGCTCCATGAGGCAGTAAAGCAAGATGGTTAAGGAAGCAGATGCCTGGAGCCACACGGCTGGCATCCAGAATCCTCATTCTGCCTCTTACAGCTGAGACACTAGCCAGGCATCCTCTCTGCAGCGCCGTTTCCTCCACTGTAGGGAAAATACTAGTGTGCCCCTCACAGGCTCCTGAAGGGTTGCATACCTGAGGTGTCCAGAAAGGGCCTTGGCAAAGAATAAGCGTCGTATGGTGGTGGTGGTGGTTTAGTCGCTGAGTTGTGTCTGACTCTTGGGACCCCATGGGCAGTAGCCTGCCCGGCTCCTCTGTCCTCTGTCCATGGGATTTCCTGGCAAGAATACTGGAGTGGGTTGCCATTTCCTTCTCCAAAGCATCATGTAACTTTCCTCTATTATTATTTCACCTTGGATAATAGAAAGACAATCAATTCTTAAACTAAATTCTTATTAGCAACATTTTTTTTTCTCTTAATTGGTAAGAAATGTTTGAAAGGGAATATTTGTACATGTTTCTACAGCCAAAGAGATAATGTAGATTGAGAATCACTGACTTTCTTCTGTCCTTTCACGGTCAATCACCTCCAACCCCAGCCCCATGCACCGACTGTCCTGCCTTCTGTCTCTGTACATTCCGTTTGTGTTTCTAGAGTGTCATATAAATAAAAGTGTATAGTACAGAATCTCTCATGTCTGACTTAATCTGCTCAGTGTTCTGTGTTCAGGGCCAGCTATACTGTCCTATGTATTAGTTCATTTCTTTGTACTGCTGAGCAGTATTCCATGGTGGGGACATATCTGTATCACACGTTGTCTATCCATTTGCCTGCGGACGGGCATTTGTTTTATTTCCAATTTGGCTGTTATGAATAAGGCTGTTATGGGCATTCATGTGGACATCTTGTGGACATGTTTTCATTCCCTTAAGTAAATACCCAGGAATGGAATTGCTGGTTCCTTGACCAGCAATTTTTACTGGATGTTTTACTCTGTGAAAAGTCAAAATATTTTCCAGAATGTTATCATTTTTCATCCTCACCAGCAGTGTATGAGAGTTCCAGTTACTCCACATCACCAACACTTAGTATTGTCAAATTAAAAAAAATTAGCCACTTAAATAGCTATACGATGCTATTTCATTGAAGTTTTTGTTTGTGTTTCACTCATGACTAATCAGATTTAGATCATTTCATTTGCTCATTAGGAATTTGTATATCTTCTTTGGTGAAGTGTCTTGTTAAAATCGTTTACCCATTTGTCTATAAATTGGATAACTTGTCTTTGTATTACTTAATTGTTAGGGTTCTTTATATGTATTTTTAGTTACAAGTCCATTGTCAAATATTTGTATTATGATTATTTTTTTCTGAGATAATTTTTAAAATTTTCACTCTTTCCAAGCTATATCAGGTATTGATCAAGTAATCCCAAACCAGGGAATCTCTTAAAGCAACATCAAGTAATTGCTTGCCCCTGCAACCTGGTATTTCTTCCATCCTTGGAGTGAAATGTTTACATTCGGAGTTGAAAAGACACCCTGTGTGAGCCTAGAAACAGCATTCCATCTAATGCTGTCAGAATAAACAGCTTCAGACCAGCATTCTCAAATCTGCAAGATGGAACAAACAGATGTTTTGTCCATCACAGGAGGAGGTCTATCACATTTCTGAAAAGTTGTCTCTTTCTTCTTCAGCGTCCTGGCTTTTATTAGTGAGCAGTCTGACCAGATGTGCCATCCCTTGGCCTCTTTGCTTCTCTTCCGACAGAGAGTGTCGTTACCCAAGATGGCCAATTATGTCCTTTAGGCTTAGAGGTGGCCAGTGGAGCCCTCTCTGACCCCACAGGAGAAGGACCCAGGAGACATGTGTCTAGACCAGGAAAATAACTTCTAAGCCAATGGCAGATGAAGGAGAAAGTAGTGGTTTAGGCATTCAGGAAACTTCTAATTTCCATCATTCTCTAACAGATAGTAAAATAATAAAACTACTGTCTAACGTTAATCAGGTGTTGACTGGCTGCCAGACAGTTCACACAGGTCTTCTCCTTGAATCTTCCTAAGAACCCCAAAGAGGAAGGCACTTTTGTTATCCTCATTTCAGATAAGGAAACTGAGGCTCAGAGAGATTTTGTTTAAATTGTGGGTTTATTTTGTTTGTTTGTTTTAATTTATTTGGCTGTGCTGGGTCTCAGTCGTGGCATGCGGGGTCTTTAAATGCCATAACTGGTGGCACTTTAACTTGGTTGCGGCACGTGGGATCTAGTTCTCTGACTAGGGATAAAACCTGGGCCCCTTGCACTGGGCTGATTCAAGCTCGTGCCTCTGCCTCCCCCCACCCCCACCTAAATCACAGATGTCCATGTGCTCAGATCTTCAAGACTGCTCACAGAGAGCTGGAACTGTGAATGTCAAACCTGGCAATGCCAGGGGACCTCTGTACTTAGTCTCAGCTAGCCCTTGATTTCTGTGCCAGATCACTGTGCCCACATCCTCGGATATGAAATCTAGGAATTCAGGAGGATCTTTTCAGAACTGAAACGAGGGGAACACCCCAATTTACATGGAAGCCGAAGCTCAGGAAGCCCTCACCTGTGTCTCTAGACAGCTCTCAGCAGAGTCTCAGGGGAGGCTGGGCTTTCCAGCTATGAAACTGTGGAGGAGGCAGGGCAGATACACACCAGAGAAGGCAAGTGCGTGTGTGTGCATGCAGGTTCACGCTCCCGTGAGCCTGGCAGACGTGAGGTGATGCATGTGGCTGAGGCCGCTGCACATGGCGGGTCAGCCCTCTCAGTGCTGGGCATCCCAGCCAAAGCCTGGCATGACTGGAGGGGCTATGGAGTATGGGGAAACCCAGACCTGCTCAGTGGCCTGGAATCATGGGACTCTGCTAGGCTCTGGGGTAGCTCTGCTTGATGCTTTTTAAAAAATTAAACTATAGTCAATTTTTAACGTTGTGTTAGTTTCAGCTGAATAGAAAAGTGATTCAGTTATATATATATATATTTTATATGTGTGTGTATACATCTTTTTCAGGTTCTTTTCCCTTATAGGTTATTATAGAACATTGAGTGTAGTTTCCTGTGCTATAAGGTATGACCTTGTTGGATATCTATTTTATATATAGTAGTGTGAATCTGTTAATTCCAAAAGTGAAAATGTTAGTCGCTCAGTCGTGTCTGACTCTTTGGGACTCCATGGAATGTAGCCCACCAGGCTCCTCTGTCCATAGAATTCTCCAGGCAAGAATACTGGAGTGGGTTGCTGTTCCCTTCTCCAGGGGATCTTTCCAACCCAGGGATCAAACCCAGGTCTCCTGCATTGCAGGCAGATTCTTTACCATCTGAGCCACCAGGGAAGCCCCAAACTCCTAATTTATCCCTCTCCTCTTTCCTGTTTGGTAAGCACAAGTCAGTTTTCTTTGTGAATTTGTTTCTGGTTTGTAACTAAGTTCACTTGTGTCTTTTTTTTTTTTTTTTTTAAGATTCCACGTATAGGTAATAGGTGGCATCATATTTGTCTTTCTCTGTCTGGCTTACTTTACTTAGTGTGTTGAGGTTTCTGACCAATGGTCACACCAAAAGCTGTTAACAGGTTCCTTTGCCAGCCCTAAGCAGTGGATAGAAGATTTGTTTTAGTTTTGATTAGCTTAGTGGTTCTGAGGTTTTGGGGGAGAATAAAAGCACAATTATCTCCTTAAAACATTAGATAAGTACCTAGATTCAGTTCAGTTCAGTTCAGTCACTCAGTCGTGTCCGACTCTTTGCTACCCCATGAATTGCAGCACGCCATCGAGTCGGTGATGCCATCCAGCCATCTCATCCTCTGTCATCCCCTTCTCCTCCTGCCCCCAATCCCTCCCAGCATCAGAGTCTTTTCCAGTGAGTCAGCTCTTCACGTGAGGTGGCCAAAGTATTGTAGTTTCAGCTTTAGCATCATTCTTCACAGTCCAACTCTCACATCCATACATGACTACTGGATAAACCACAGCCTTGACTAGACGGATCTTTGTTGGCAAAGTAATGTCTCTGCTTTTTAATATGCTGTCTAGGTTGGTCATAGCTTTCCTTCTAAGGAGTAAGCGTCTTTTAATTTCATGGCTGCAATCACCATCTGCAGTGATTTTGGAGCCCCCCAAAATAAAGTCAGCCACTGTTTCCCCATCTATTTCCCACGAAGTGATGGGACCAGATGCCGTGATCTTAGTTTTCTGAATGTTGAGCTTTAAGCCAACTTTTTCACTCTCCTCTTTCACTTTCATCAAGAGGCTTTTTAGTTCCTCTTCACTTTCTGCCATAAGGGTGGTGTCATCTGCATATCTGAGGTTATTGATATTTCTCCTGGCAATCTTGATTCCAGCTTGTGCTTCTTCCAGCCCAGCGTACCTAGATTAGTGCTTGTTTATTTTTTATTTTGAAGAAGAAGAGGAGGAGGAAGAGGTGTGGAGTTTGATTCTGGGAAGGAGCGAGGCACCCACACCCAGTACAGCGACGCATGAGGCCAGCACCGTGTGTTGCCTGAGCCCTGATCCTAATCATACCACAGCATCCCCCATCCTTCAGGCATTAGTTTCTCCCTCATTTCTGTACTAACTGTCATCAGGAAGGGCTCTGTATATCAGCCATTTCCCCACGTAGAGATTTTGGTGGTTAATCTCTGTCTAAGGAGGCAGAGTGGTGTGGTGGTTAATGCGCTAGAGCCAGCCTGCCTGTGCCCAAGTCCCATAATAAACGGATGCGTTTACTTAGCTTTTCTCGCCTTGTCAGTCATTTTAGTTTGCTTCCAACTTCTTCCCATGTTACATGATGACACCACAGATACAGTTGTATATAGAATTTTTCATTCCTATGGGTTGATTTTTATCCCCAGAAGTGGAATGACTGGGTCAAAAGGCATCTTATTAGTGTGTGAACTTGACAAGTTACTCGCTATCTCCATGCTTAAGTTTCCTTGTATGTAAAGCGAGATGGATCATGAGGTTTGTTGTGAGAATTAAATGTTACCATATATAAAACAATGATATCTGGCACATAGCAAGTCTCATACTTAGTGCTTAATTTATTGTTATCTCTGCCACAGTTCACAATTTTATGCCTTATCTCTAGTTGTGAAATGAAGGGTTATCCTCTATTGAAAAAATAGCTTAGCTTTTAGGGAGTGGTGGGAAGTGACTTCTTTAGAGGAGGGCATCTTAGCTGATTCCTTGATTCACAGCCGGGGCAGCCCTTTCTGCCAGGGAGATGGGTGCAGCTCTCAGAGGCTAGTGGCAAATGGTGCAGGCAGGAGAGCCCTCTTTGGCCAAACCAGGGAACCCAGCAGCCCAGCGTCCCAAGACAGATCAGCCTCCTTGCCCACAGGCTTGCTCCCCTCCCACCGTGCTCAGTGTTCCCTTTCTTCCCGGACAGTCCGTGGGGCCACCAGGGACCTGGCAGTGCAGTGATGGACGCATAGTAAGGGCTGAGGGAATGCGTTTGAGGAAAGAAGTCCCACTGGGGAGCAAAGCTGTTTCATCACCTGCTTCTGCCTGTCACTTCTGCTGCCCCCAAGACCCAGTGTCACGTAAACATTTATAGGGCTCTTGAAGGCAAGTAGTCGCTCAGGTCCAGAGGCACCACTCACTTAGGTTCAAGTTCTTAAAGCAGTGGACTGTGAATTATGGGTTACTGGGAGCCCTTGGCATGACTGTCTCCCATGATTTTCCTAAGGCTCACATCCAGATGCCCTAAATACGTAAGCAGACCTTAAGGACAGTTGCCATCAATTTCCTTGATAGTCACACTAGGCATTTTATTTAAAAGGCTTTTAAATTTCATTTTATTTATTTCTAGCATTATTGAGATATACTTCACATATAACATTGTGTAAGTCTAAAGAGTACAATGCGTTGATTTGAAACACTTGCTGCTGCTGCTGCTGCGTCGCTTCAGTCGTATCTGACTCTGTGCGACCCCACAGACTGGTGCCCACCAGGCTCCCCCATCCCTGGGATTCTCCTGGCAAGAACACTGGAGTGGGTTGCCATTTCCTTCTCCAATGCATGAAAGTGAGAAGTGAAAGTGAAGTTGCTCAGTCGTGTCCGACTCCTAGCGACCCCATGGACTGCAGCCTACCAGGCCCCTCCGTCCATGGGACTTTCCAGGCAAGAGTACTGGAGTGGGGTGCCATTGCCTTCACCGTTGAAACACTTACATATTGCAAAATGATCACCATCATAGCGTTAGCTCACACCTCCATCATGCCACACGTCTGTTTTTTTATAGTGGAAACATTTAAGATCTACTCTCTTAGCAACTTTCAAGTGTAATAGTATTAGCAATTTTCAAGTAATTATAGTATTATCACTATGCTGCACATCAGGTCCTCAGGACTTATTCATCTTATAACTGAAAGTTGGCACCCTTTAGTCAGCATCTCCCCTCACTCCCTGCCATGGTAACCACTATTCTACTCTATTTCAATGAGTTCAGCTTTTTTAGGTTCTACATCCAAGTGAGGTGTCTTATTTCACTTAGCATAGTGACCTCAAGATTCATCCATCAGCAAAATTTCCTTTCTCGTGGATGAATGATATTCCATCTGTGTGCATATGCCACATACTCTTTATCCATTCATCTGTTGACAGACACTTAGGTTGTTCCCATACCTTGGCTATTCTGAATAATGCTGCATTGGACACAGAGGTGTTCAAAGAAAGATATCTTTTCAACTTAGTGTTTTCATATTCTTCAGATTAATACCCAGAAGTGGAATTGTTGAATCACATAGCATTTTTACTTGTAATTTTTTGAGGAACCCTGTTGCTGTTTCCATAGTGGCTGCACCAGTTCACACTCCCAGCAACAGTGCACAATGGTTTTCTTTCCTCTGCGTTCTGGCCAACGTGTGTTCTTTTTGGTGATAGCCTTTCTAACTGTACACTTTATTCCCTGATGATTTTGGAATGATATATATGCCTATACATGGTCCATCTATACATGTTTCACCAAAGACTGACGTTTCTTGATTTAAAAGGAAACAATTTAAATGTGGATTCTATCTTTCTTATCTGTTATTTGATTACCTTAGAATTTGACACTGGAAAAGGATTCACTAGCACATCAAGGGTGATTAATAAATGCTTGTTGAATAAATGAATTAATGAACAGACCATGGTTTACTTAGCTGTTCCCTGTTGTTGGACTCTTAGGATGCCCTTTTTAAAAAAATTACGAATAACGTTACCTTGATTATATTTGTGTGTGTATAGCTTTTTCTTTCTTTTAGGTTATTTCTTCTTTTAGAAGTGGGATTTCTGAGTCAATGGGTGTGGATGATTTTATGGCATTTGATATGTATTTCTAAACTTCTTTGCCCAAGATTTGTGCCAATTTCTGATGCCCCCAGTAATGTTTGAGTGCCATTTTCACACTACCCTTACTGGCTTTGGTTGTTAACATAAAAATTTCACTTGGTACTTAACCACATAAATATGGTTTCTTGATATTTAATGTTGCATTTTTTCGACTTCCGGTGACTCTTCTTCTGTTTTTGATTGCTAGTTGAATTTACTGTTTTGTGAATTCTGTTCACCACTGTGTTCTATTATCAATGAAATGACACGTATCTTCAAAGTTATTAGCCCTTTATACTGTGTGCTGTAAATGTTTTCCCTAGTCTATTTTTTACTTCCTTTCTTTCTCCTTCCTGTATACCTTCCTTTTTCCCTTCTGTTGTTTTAATGTCCAGTTAATCCAATCTGTTGATCTTTTCCTTTGATCTTTTTGTTTATCAGCCTTTAGAATGTGAATGCTAGAAACAGAGGGGAACGAGAGGCACCGATACATGAGGTGGGAGAATTTCTCTAGTCTTGTATTGCTGGCTAGTTTACATCTCTCTCCATATTTTGTTGTTGTTTAGTCACTAAGTCCTGTCTGAGTGTTTTTGACCCCATGGACTACAGCCCACCAGGCTCCTCTGTCCATGGGATTTCCCAGGCAAGAGTCCTGGAGTGGGTTGCCATTTTCTTCTTCAGGGGATCTTCCTGAGCCGGGGATTGAACCTGGGTCTCCTGCACTGGCAGGTGGATTCTTTACCACTGAGCCACCAAGGAAACCCACTCCATGTTTACTTAGGGAGTTTTCAGCTGTGTGATCAGCTCATGGTGTGCAGGGCAGGTTATAGTTCTGACACTTTTGCCATAGTGCGTTTGTTCTGTGGGGTTAGCAGTAAACAGAGGGCTCTGTTTCTTCCTGCCTCAACGCTCCCCCTGGAGAAGGCGATGGCGCCCCACGCCGGCACTCTCGCCTGGAAAATCCCATGGACGGAGGGGCCTGGTGGGCTGCAGTTCATGGGGTCGCGAAGAGTCGGAGACGACTGAGTGACTTCACTTTCACTGTTCACTTTCATGCATTGGAGAAGGCAATGGCAACCCACTCCAGTGTTCTTGCCTGGCGAGTCCCAGGGACTGGGGAGCCTGGCGGGCTGCCGTCTCTGGGGTCGCACAGAGTCGGACACGACTGAAGCGACTTAGCAGCAGCAGCAGTGCTCCCTCTGTGAAGACTGAAGATGGGAAGTGGGGAGAAAGGCAGCTGACTTGAGCACTGGAGGAAGGAAGAGTTTGTGACAGTGAAATATGCTTCACTGCCCCCTAAGTGAAACATGCGGGAAAGAGGAAGGCTGGAGTCAGTGTTTCTTGGCTCGTGCAAAGCTGGTTTTTAAGGCTGAGTTAGGGGGTCTGCGCACAGCGGGAATGTTGGTGCAGGCACCGGTGTGCAAATAAATGCATTACACAAAAGGGAAGAAAACCAGCCCTCAAATGAGATGGAAATGTTAGGCCAGGCCTCCTCCGGGTGTATCTGAAGATCAGAACACTGAGACTTCTGAAGACTAGTTCCATGGAAGAGCTGAAGGGCCTTCCTCTCTGGGGTTTCCCATCTGGGTTTTCAATAACTTTTGCGTTTCCCGTGGCGGGTGGGTTCGGGGCAAAAATGGTGCTAGCTGTTACATAACCAAACAGAGCACTTGTCCCAGCGTGCCAGTTCGGGGAACTAGTTTCCGGGCAGTTCCCATGGGAAGAGGCAGGCTGTGAAAATTCTCTTTCTCAGGGGTGAGTCCTGCTTTCCCTTGTGTTATTTTAAGCATTAGGTTATCATTGCCCCACGGCCTGACTGCAGCATGTGGCTCATGTGATGTATTTTAGCAAAGAACTTAATAAACTGGTGTAACTGACCTAAAAAGTCACCGAGATTTAAACCATTTGTACTTCCTCTCTTAGTTATGCAGCGAACATGGTAATTGTAATGAGAGGTGAGTGTAAGAAGTTACATAATTTTGATCTCAGTACAGCCTGAAACCCAATATGGGAGATTTATGAAGGATTAGTGATGCAGAAGAGAAATTCTGAGCTTCACTTAAGATTCAGTTCTGTCTGGTGCTGAGAAAGGCCTCTATCAGCCCCTGTGTTTTACCAGTAAATATTAATGTTGTCCAGGCACACCTGTGATCAACTACTGAAAACCAAGCCAGTAGGCAAGCTTGAATGCCTGAAGGAAGGACAGTTGCCCTTCAGGGCTTCTGCCTTTGGCTGGTGACCTCAGGAGGTAATTGTTTCTGCTTCCTGCCTCTGTCATGTATGTGTCTTTTAGCCCTACTTGATCTTCTTCTGTCTGAGCTGGCCCACAGTGGACACTCAAGGTAGTTGGGTTGCCTTGCTGGCTGATGGAGGGAGCAGCAAGGGAAGAATGGATTCTCTCCTGCTGTTCCTTACTTGAGGGCAGCCAAGGTTGCTCATAGATCCCAAGAAGCCCCTCTGATATAGTATGTTCAGGGGAAGGGCCTGGGGTCTTCCTGGTATGGTCTTTAGAGGCAGTGGCTCTGACCTCTTAGAATTGACAGTACAACAGCCAGTATTTAATGGATTTTAGGCACTGTACTGAAACCCTTAGAGTACTCCAAGTGAGAGCTCTGAGTGAACCGTATCATCACTTCCTAGGAATTTTCTAGAAATGCAGACAGAGGCCTCAGCTGAATTGGAAGCTTTGGAGATGAAGCCTAGCTCTCTATGTCATAGCAAGCCCTATAGGGGATCCTGATGTACCCTGAAGTTTGAGTATCACTGTTTTGGGGAGTGCTGAGTAAGTTATATAATCCACATGACAACCCTGTGGAGTACAACCTATTTTAAAAAGTCTTGGACTTCTCTGGCAGTCCAGTGGTTGAGACTGTCTGCATGTCCAAGGCAGGGGCCGTGGGTTTGAGTCTTGGCGGGGGTCTAAGGTCCCATAGGCTATACAGACCCACAGGCACAGCCAAAAATAAATAACTAGTAAATAAAAAATGAAAGTCTCAATTTTGTAGACAAGGAAAGACAAAGGAATTCACTGAGGATTTCACACCAGCAGAACTGGGGTTTGAACCAGATATGCTGACTAATAGCCCAAGATCTTTGCAATCACACTGAGATATGGGGATAATAACCGACAGGAGAGGAGGAGGACACGCTTTGTAGGTAATGAGAGACAAGGGTGACTTTTATTTAGGTGTATTTACCCAGCTTCTTGGAGAAGGCAATGGCACCCCACTCCAGTACTCTTGCCTGGAAAATACCATGGATGGAGGAGCCTGGTAGGCTGCAGTCCATGGGTCACTAAGAGTCAGATACGACTGAGCGACTTCACTTTCTCTTTTCACTTTCGTGCATTGGAGAAGGAAATGGCAACCCACTCCAGTGTTCTTGCCTGGAGAATCCCAGGGACGGGGGAGCCTGGTGGGCTGCCGTCTGTGGGGTCACACAGAGTCGGACATGACTGAAGTGACTTGGCAGCAGCAGCACCCAGCTTCTAATGGTGTGCTGGCGCCTGTTCCTACCGGGTGAGAACCAGTTGCTAACATCTCTCCCCAACTCTGATTTCAGTAATATCAGATGGGTTGCTCAAAATGTGTTATTCTGGGAATATTTACACCCCAGAAACTATCAGGTGTTGCATGTCAGGGCTTCCCCACCCTCAGCCAGTTGTTAAACATTTACCATCACACCATTGCCCAAATGTATTTGTGTGTCTGTTTGTGTGTAGTCTACATCCTTACTAGATATTACATACCAATTACGAAAGCTAATTTAAAGCCAGCACCATTCATGGATTCATTAATATTTTAGCCACAGCTATATTTTCTCATGTCTAGAATATTGCTTTGATGGCATTAAGATGTCAGAACCTTAGAGTGAGAAGGGAACTTGGCATTTATTTTCTCAAAATTCTCTGTGTTTAAGAAAAATAAAAGAAAAAAAAAAGTACAGTAGTATCACCAGTCAATCCTAAAGGAAATCAACCCTGAATATTCTTTGGAAGGACTGATGTTGAAGTTGGAGCTCTGATACTTTGACCACCTGGTGCAAAGAGCCGACTCATTAGAAAAGCCCCTGATGCTGGGAAAGATTGAAGGCAGGAGGAGAAGGGGATGACAGAGGATGAGATGGTTGGATGGCATCACCAACTCAATGGACGTGTTTGAGCAAGCTCCAGGAGATGGTGAAGGACAGGAAGCCTGGCGTGCTGCAGTCCGTGGGGTCACAAAGAGTTGGACATGACCAAGCAACTGAACAGCAACAACAGCATCACCTGCCTGGAAGGAGCCCCAAGACCTGAGACATCCTTTCTGGGCCCTTTTGGTAGCTCTTGGGCTCTGGTGGGGGAAGACAGAGCTGGTCCAGCTGTTGGCAAACCTGATGAGGAGGGTGGGGTGGGAGTTCCCCTCTCTGCAGCCTGGCAAGGGTGTGGGAGAGATGGGGTCGAGAGCTCCCTGCCTCTGGAACAGGGTAATGAATTGAAATGTCAACACAGAGCCTTCTGTGAGCTTCTGTCTCAGAGGGATTCATGTAGGAACAACTGAGGATTTGAGATTTCAGGGTTTCCAGGCCAGAGTGGAGGGGAGGGCAGGGCATTCTGTAGTTTCCCGCCAGCCCCTCATTCCATCTCTGTCTTGGAAAACGGGTTTCACCACTCCCTGGCCGATGGGGTGTCCCTCTCCCCAGACGGTATCAGGAATGAATTAGCATGTTTCCCTCTTGTAAGTGATCCTCTTTTTGAGTAAACATCCCCTGGGTTTCTGTGATGTGTAACTAATGGAGTGCTAAACTCTCAGGCTGGTTTAAGACTCCGAGCGCACACGTGTTGCCAATCCATCATGCTCCTAATACTAATTAACATAGCAGGGACACAATAAAGCCACAGATCCTACACACATTACCCGGCTCGGGTTACTCTCTCATAACAATCCTGCTGTTGACCCACAGAGAGCTCACATTGGGAAAAGGAGCTCTGGCCCCTTCTCCTGGGCTAGGCCTGCCCCACCATGTCAAAAATGCCATCGTTACTGTGTGTCACTGTAAATTTGGTGCCCGCTGTCCCCTTGGTGTTTGGTGCCCGAGTTCACAGAGCTGGAGGGGGTGGGCTCTCCAAGTGTGCCTGACCAGGGGGTGGGAGGGTTGGCGCGGGGAGACAGTGTTTCTCTAACACCCTGGGCTACCATTCAGACTGGGATGTGGGGCCCTGCCTGGTTCACAGCTCTTAAGCAGGCCTTGAAGGGAGATTTTCTGTCTGACTGAAAACTGGCTTACCTGCACACTGCCAAAATCATTTATCCCCATTTATCCCCTCACCCCAAAGTCAGCCAGGCAGATAGGCATCTCTATCTTGATTGGGGTGTTGGTTACACAGCTGTACACCTCTGTCAGAAGTCATTGGATTGTACGCTTAACGTCTATGCATTTCACTAAATATAAATTCTCCCTCAATTAAAAAGTTCTAAAAATTACTCTTTACAGCTACGTGTCCAAATGAATCAGGACTTTCTGAGTGTCTTATAGTCAAAACAAGTTATAGAAACAGATGCTGAAGTTACTATATTAGGCATCCATCACCTTGTCAGATCTTGTGGTCATTATTCTCTAATGACATTACTCCCATTCATTTAAGTGACTTTGGATGTAAACTTAGAAAATAAATTATGAAAAAAAATAAAGGGAAGAGCATGTTCAAAGCCCATCCTGATGGAGCCTCATAAAATATTAAGAATTCCTGCTTTAGAGGCCTCTCATAAAGGGGTGATTGATCCAAGGGAAACATGATAAAGCGGTTTATAGTCTGGTGTTGAAATGCTCAGCAAACAAATCTTGTGTAATATAGCATCTGGTTAAGGCTCCCTTTCCTCAGTTTCCGTGATTTAGAGACTGCCACGTGGGGCTGGGCTGAGGCAAGTGGAGAAGCAGAGCTACACAGGGTCCCCACTCGTGGTTCGGTGAGGGTGGCTCAGAATTTAAGTTTCACATTGGCGCCTTGCAGGATGCTTTCTTTTGTAGAAAGGTTCTTAAGGTAAAATATGTTGGAAAATCATGAGCAAATGATCCCAGCTCTCAATTTAATATATTTATCATTCTATAGCATAACTAGGAGATATTGGCATGAGCACACATTATCATGGGAGATTTTCATTGTTATCTTTCCAGAGTCAACAAATCTTTTCATGTTGAAGTATACCTGACATATTCTGTGCCAAAGTAATAGTTATGCATAATGTAAGATATTATATGTACTTATCATGAAATCACATATACTTATCTATGTGGTATATACATATACTTAATAGTTTCATGAAATAGAAAATAACTATGCATAACCTAGAATATTTTAATATTTAAAAATTATATATCAGAAATTGTTCCATAACAATAGGAGGAAAAGTAAAAGTAACTTGAAGAGTATTGCATGCAGAAAGATGACCTAACAGTGTTTTTATTGTGCCCTCCCTGCCTAAACATTTTTAAAGATGAGGTTGTTGGTGGATAGTGGCTTCTTTTTCACATATTCTTAGAGTAGGGGCTTGCTTATTTAAGTGTTGAACAAGTAGGCATATCAAGAGAATCACAAAACAAGTCAACATAAGCCTTGGGGGAAAAAGACAAAAGCAAACAATGAACTGTAGCCCACCAGGCTCCTCCGTCCATGGGATTTTCCAGGCAAGAGTACTGGAGTGGGGTGCCATCGCCTTCTCCGCTTGTTAGTGTACCCTTTTATAACGCCTCCTTTCACATATGTGGATCCGAATCTGGAGTCAAAAAGTGTATTTGGCTGACACACGTGTTTTATGATTCTGAAATGAAATAGAAAAAAAGAGAATTTGTTGGCTAGATATTTGTCAAGTAAGGCTTTCAGTCACTAAGAGCTGGAAAGAGTCCCTGGATATCATGGATCTAACAGACTATCTGAGCCCCTGAGTCAGTGATTCTTAATTTTGGTGGCCCTCATACCTGGTTCCTGATTTGGCACCTGCAGCGATGTTCGTCTGGGCACTGGGGGTGAAGGAGAGCCCAGATTTCACAGATGGTATCTGTCTGTTCCAGAAGTTGAGAACTTCCCAGGTGGGTCAGTGGTAAAGAACTGGCCTGCCAATGCAGGAGACATAAGAGACACGGGTTCAATCCCTGGGTTGGGAATATCCCCTGGAGGAGGACAAGGCAACCCACTCCAGTATCCTTGCCTAGGGAATCCCCATGAATGGAGGAGTCTGGTGGGCTACGGTTCATAGGCTCGCAAAGAGTTGGACACGACTGCAGTGACTTAGGATGCATGCATGTGTAGTCAAGTATAATGTATATTTGAGACTTCTGCAGTTTCCACCAGCAATGGTTAAAGGAACAGGCTCTGGAATTAGGTCTATCTGGAGATGAATTCCAGGCCCACTGATAGTTGATCAGATGTACGACTGTGGGCAAGTTTCTTAAACTTGGTATGTCTACAAAATGGACATATTGCTCAACTCAGATGAATTAATTAGATAATCTGTTAATGCACCTGGCCTAGATGGGTGCTCTATAAATGTGGGAGTGATTTTATTTTACACAAATAGCCTGAGCATTGGTCTGATTTTAGTCACTGCCATTCATGCTAAATGACACTAAGTGCTTTAATGCTTTACAGTTCTGTTTGTTAAGTTCCCCATCTTCCTCCAAAGTCCAGGTCCTCTAGGTTCTATATCTGAATGCCCCTCCCCACTTCTCTACCACGGTCTCCTTACGCACTCTGATACAGTTGCACTGTGCCACTTTTTGTTCATTGAACACACCAAGCACATTCCTACCTCAGGGCCTTTGTACTTATCATTTTCTCTGTCTGGAATGTTCTTCCATCAGAGGTCTCTGCTCAAACATCTCTTATCAGTGAAGCCACTCTTTTTAAGATAGCACCCCTTCCAGACACTCCTTATTCCTCTTGTTATTTAGTCACTCTGACTTAAAGGCTTTTTTGTTTGTTTTGGCTTCAACAACAGACACTTGTTTTCTCACAGTTCTGGAGGCTAGAAGTCCACAATCAGGGTGCAAGAAATGGTTAGGTTCCGCTGAGGGCTGTCGTCCTGGTTTGCAGACAACCACCTTCTCCTTGTGACCTCGCTGTGTTCCTCAGAGCATGTGTGCAGAGAGACAGTGATTGCTCTCATGTCTTACAAGTCCACCAATCCTTTCAGCTAGGACCCTACCCTCATGATCTCATTTAACCTTCATTACCCTCTAAAAGCCTTTCCCAAGTATAGTCACATTGGGGGTTAAGGCTTCAATATGTGAATTTTGAGAGGACTTAGGGTTTTTTTTCATGGCACTTATCTCCATCTGACATATTATGTACTACCTTATTTGTTTGTCTGTCTTCCTTCCATAAAGTCAGGGGATTTAGTCTCTTTTATTCACTGCTGTGTCTCCAGAGCTTAGAACTGGGCTTAACATATGATAAGTACTCAATAAATGTCTGTTAAATTAATTAATGAAAGACCCTTATCTGCCACTCACAAACGGGTGACTTAATCATTTAATCAGCACATATTCACTCACTACATATCTTCCTTAAGGTGGTGTTCTAGGTGCTATTGGAAATACAAAGAGTTTTAAGATATGGTCCTTACTCTTAAGGAGCTTACAGTCTAGATTTAGAAAAATAACATACCAAAAATGACAAAACTAAACAAAACAATATGCTGCTGCTGCTGCTAAGTCGCTTCAGTCGTGTCCGACTCTGTGCGACCCCATGGACTGCAGCCCGCCAGGCTCCTCCATCCATGGGATTCTCCAGGCAAGAACACTGGAGTGGGTTGCCATTTCCTTCTCCAATGCATGAAAGTGGAAAGTGAAAGTGAAGTCGCTCAGTTGTGTCTGACTCTTAGCGACCCCATGGACTGCAGCCTACCAGGCTCCTCCATCCATGGGATTTTCCGGGCAACAGTACTGGAGTGGGGTGCCATTGCCTTCTCCCAAACAAAACAATATAAAAATAGCTAAAAATACAAGGTAGAATATAAAGAGCATAGACATTGAGATAAATCAGGGGTCAAGGAGAAGGGTATTCCTTGGATGGGCTGGGCAGAGAAGGTTTCATAAAATGTGAACAAATCCTTAAGAGATGCTGGATTGTGATTGGTGGAGTACTGAGGGGCTGGTAGCAGCGGACAGACAGAGAGGAGGTATCAGTAAAGACCTGCAGGTATGTTAGAGGGCATTGGGCGGGTCAGTATGGGTGGGTGGTTTCTCATAGACAAAAGCGGAATTTGAGGTTGTGGATGGCTTTGCAAGCTGGAAGAGAGTCAGGGCTGGTGGCACTGTCCTGAGGCACTGAGCTGGGAGTGAGAGTTGGAGGGTAGACCACATGATGTTTTCAGATGATGCACCTGTTGATGTAAAGGAGCACTGAATTTGGAGAGACCTGCCAACAGAGGAGGCTGTGCAAACAGCCAGGCTGAGGGCATGGGAGACTGAGCCACACACCAGACAGGAAGGCTGGCTTTGAAAATAAACTCTTGACTACACAGAGGTTGGTTAGACAGCTTGGGGTTTATCCAGGCCTCCTGTCTTATTTTCCCTATATTAACAGTTAGTGTTTTGGTCATTTCATGGTTCATTGGCCCCTTTAACCAGGTAAGAAGGGCAAGAGTTTGTTTAAAACTTTTCTCAACTGCAGTTTCAGAATTGGTTTGTAGAGGGCCAGAGACTTGGGTGCAGGGCTTTTATGAATATTTAAAAAATAAACATCATGGGGGAAGTCCCTGGTGGTCCCACGGTTAGGATTCTGCACTTTCACTGCCAAAGATGTAGGTTCAATACCTGGTTATGGAACTAAGATCCCAGGAGCCTCGCAGTGCAGCTGGAAAAAAATATGTGAGCATTACATTTAATATTTTCTAAATGTTAATTACATCAGGCTGCCTGTCCATCAAGGTAGTTTACATCACCTGCCCATCCCCAGTCTCACGTGCCCAGAGACAGCGATGAGGACTCTCTCCTATAAACTGTTTCGGCTGTTTCACTACAGTGCTCACAAGTGTATTTTGTTTAGAAACTGCTCCACTGGCAAGGCGTAACATCAGAGTCAGACAGGTGTTTTGCTGGTCTGGGAGGACCTGTAAGGTCAATGGCCTACTGCTTGCTCCTGTAAGAATTATCTGTTCATGTCTTTGGAGACACGGTCTGCTCCCTTCTCCCCAAACCCAAATGATCAAGGCAGTTTTAGTCTCTGAATTACTTCTTGTTGCTTCGACTGGCTTCTGGGTGTTCTTTTGCTAACAGCCTATGTGATGGATGTGAATTTAATTTCTCAAACACATTCAGTCCAGTTCAGTTCAGTCGCTCAGTCGTGTCCAACTCTTTGCGATCCCATGAATTGCAGCATGCCAGGCCTCCTTGTCCATCACCAACTCCTGGAGTTCACTCAAACTCGCTTCCATCGAGTCAGTGATGCCATCCAGCCATCTCATCCTCTGTCGGCCCCTTCTCCTCCTGCCCCCAATCCCTCCCAGCATCAGAGTCTTTTCCAATGAGTCAACTCTTCACATGAGGTGGCCAAAGTACTGGAGTTTCAGCTTTAGCATCATTCCTTCCAAAGAAATCCCAGGGCTGATCTCCTTCAGAATGGACTGGTTGAATCTCCTTGCAGTCCAAGGGACTCTCAAGAGTCTTTTCCAACACCACAGTTCAAAAGCATCAATTCTTCAGTGCTCAGCTTTCTTCACAGTCCAACTCTCACATCCATACATGACTACTGGAAAAACCATAGTCTTGACTAGATGGACCTTTGTTGGCAAAGTAATGTCTCTGCTTTTGAATATGCTATCTAGATTGGTCATAACTTTCCTTCCAAGAAGTAAGCGTCTTTTAATTTCATGGCTGCAAATCACCATCTGCAGTGATTTTGGAGCCCCCCAAAAAATAAAGTCTGACACTGTTTCCACTGTTTCCCCATCTATTTCTCATGAAGTGATGGGATCAGAGGCTATGATCTTTGTTTTCTGAATATTGAGCTTTAAGCCAACTTTTTCACTCTCCTCTTTCACTTTCATCAAGAGGCTTTTTAGTTCCTCTTCACTTTCTGCCATAAGGGTGGTGTCATCTGCATATCTGAGGTCTAATTATGACTTGGAATCTTGGCAAGCCTTCAAATATGGACTTAGAATTTTTCTTATGATTTCACCGACAGTTGAATTAAAAAATTCATTGCCTACAAAGGAAGGAAACGCCTTCAATGTTCTAAACCTAAGTAAGAGTGAAAAAATGCATTCATAGAAATGCCTTCTAAAGCCCATTAAGATCTGCTTTCCCAGAGGCAAATAACTGGTACAGTATTACATGTAGCTTTTCCCTCTATTCTGGGTTTTTATTAGTGGGTGCTCCAAATTTCAGTATGGCCCTGCTGAAGCTTAGTAGGGTTGACTCAGATTGAGATTAATTATCTCTTGACTGGATGAGATTCAACTCAAGGTAGGGCTGGGACCCAGGTCCCTGGGGATGGTTATCAAATAACACAGTAGCATAAGGCAAGCAGCATTGCATGAACAATCCCTTGCCTGTCATCCTGAATACCATTGCACATGATAAATTGTACTCCCAAGTTCTTTTGTTAGATTATTGTAATTATTGAGTAATTTTAAGAGTAGCATATTGTGGCTTTTTTCATTTAAAGTTTTGAAAGCAGTTAATAAGCAATAGAAATGAAATGATTGGCACCACTGAGTCATCACCTTCGCCAAAGCAGGTACCACACACTTTGTATTTTTCATATCAATTTAATTAATTTCATAGTTTTTAGAGAAAATAATTTTACAAAAGAAGTAAAAGCTAAACTGTACTTTTAGAAAAACTTTTAAATTCTATTTCTAATTTAAGTATGAGAAATCTGGTTAATAAACTTTGTTTTACAGACACACAGGCAAAACTAGCATTAATCTCATTATGGTGTAAATTTATAAAAAGTTCTAGATAAAATTCCACACCTAATATCTTCCAGGAAAATTTATCTACAATGTAGATTTTTAACTGTATATTCTAAATTTACTGAAATTTGTTTTGCTTTTCTGAGTACAACACAGAATAATCAGAGTTCCTTTTTTTTGTTCAAAGAAAGTCACTGGTTGAGCTGAGCTTATGCGTGAAAAATTTCACCCCAGAAGAATATTTTTCGAAAGGAGCGAGAACAGGGTTTTGAATGGAAGTGTGTGTAACTGGAAGAGGAGGGGGACGTTGCCACACGTCCCTTCTCTGCTGCAGAAGTCACCGTTACAGTAATGTTGGGCTGCACTCAATGAGGCAGTTCCTCTACTTCTGTCTTGACTTGAAAAACATTTGAAATTCAGAAACTGTGATCCTGTAGCCAGAAGGGAAAATTAAAACATGTTAACTGAGGAAGTTCATTAATTTTTAAAATCTTTTATCTTCGGTCAGCAACCAACATATTTAGAAAAACTTTTAAAAAATGTTTCAAAACACCAATAATCCACAGGGACAAATTGGAAAAAAAAAAAAAAGGAAACTGTACAATGAAATTCTGCATCTGGTTGACATTTAAATAAAGCTGCCAGAGTACAAACAAATTTCAGGACAACTCTAGTGACATATTTTTAAAAGAGAGTGCAGAAAAAAAATATTTGGCTGAGCAAATCTTAACACCACATGTGAGGGAACCATCAATATTATTACATTATAGATTTGCCAAATGACCCAGAGCATCTGGGAATACTATAGAGAATGCTGTAACTGGAACCTGATTATGTCCTTTCATATGGTGGACTGTGTACTGAGGCCAGTTCTAGTTCTTTTGAAAAAGATAAGCCAAGTCTACTGACTCAGTTCACTTCAGTCGCTCAAACGTGTCCAACTCTTTGCAACCCCATGGACTGCAGCAGGCCAGGCCTCCCTGTCCATCACCAACTCCCAGAGCTTACTCAAACTCATGTCCATTGAGTTGGTGATGCCATCCAACCATCTCATCCTCTGTCGTTCCTCTCTCCTCCTTGTAACTCTTAAATAGATGAAGGTAAAGTGTGCCGATGTCTGCATGCATGGTGCAAACTGGGCTGAAGAAAAACCGTTAAAAAGAAAACAGTGACAATGCAACCCCTGGGAGGCAGTCTGTTCATGTCAGTGTAAGGCAGGTGAAGATGTCTTAGGCTGGGCTCAAGATGTGTCTTGGACAAAAGGTAAAATTCTCTGAGTGTAGAGAGTCCAACTGGGTTCTTAGATCTACACCAGTGCTGAACTACTTTAGTTAAAACTGCAAAAGTAACTAATTCCAGGCTCGTACAGTGTAAAAATTCTAAACATTTTGAAAGAGTGAGTAATTACTGTCTGTGTTTGAGGGAGTCCTCCAACTTGGTTAGAAAAGCAGGCTGCACTAGAAAAGCAGGAATTCAGTTTGTAGACCCTAGAATCTAGAGCCATGATTCACTTCTGCCACCTGTGTCTCTGATTCCAGTCTACTGGCATCAAGCCAAGTGCTCAAACGAGTATTTTGCTGGAGTGATTTATCACAAGGTTGTGAATTCTAGAAGATATCAGATCAGAGACCCAAGAAATTCTATCCAATTACTGTAATTAAATCTTACCAACTCAGCCCATGGGGCTGAAGCTTTAATTGACATAAAAGCAATGGACTCTCTGAAGTGTTCTTCTGAGAACGGAGGAGCAGAAAGACTGGCCCATGACAACTGTTAAATCTGGCTAACGGATATATACACGTTGTGTATCCATATGGATATATGAATAACATGGATATTACACTGTTGGATTTTACTAATGGACATTACACTATTTGACCTGCCTTTGTATATTGTTTAACATTTCCGTTATTAAAAGCAAAAGAAAAAGAAAGGGAAGGAAAACAGTTTAGCTTAAAGTTCTAGCTGGAAACCAATCTTAGCAGACTGAGATAAGACCGTTAAAGATGAACCTGTTCTTCCCTGCATAATGACACAAAGGATTTTTTGGAAGAGAAATGGAAAGCCTGTGGGTCAGTGTGTTTATTTAGCAAGGTTTTGTTACCTTTCAGCCTCCTTCCTGCTCTTCAAAGTGAGAATAGTATTTCCTTCTCAATGCTTTCACACAGATAAAGAAATCTATAAGCATTCCAAAACTTTGTTTCCCATTGGCCACAAGGAAAGTAAAGTACTTTTTTTATTTGGCAAATGAAGGAACATAATGGCAGTGTCATTTCAGAGAAGGGTATTGCTTGAACAGTCGTTAATAAAACCAGCACGGTAGTCCCCTCTGTGGCTGTTCACAGTCATAATCTTATCAACTTGCTTACCCAGGATATGATGTTCTTGATTTGACAAAATAAGACAAGGAGGGCGTCATTAATACCTTATGTTCAAAATGCTTTATGTTTTTCAAATAATTCCAGGGTTGTTTGTTTGTTTTCATTTTAAACTTAGAAAACCACTGGTATTGGTAAGGAAAAAGTATTTATCTCCATGTTATAAATGAGCAGCTGAGACATAGACAGGTCAAGGGCCTTGACCAAAACTTCTCAGGAGCCTTGGAAATTATTTTAGGACTTCTGGAATCAAGATTGCCAGGAGAAATATCAATAACCTCAGATATGCAGATGACACCACCCTTATGGCAGAAAGTGAAGAGGAACTAAAAAGCCTCTTGATGAAAGTGAAAGAGGAGAGTGAAAAAGGTGGTTTAAAGCTCAACATTCAGAAAACGAAGATCATGGCATCTGGTCCCATCACTTCATGGGAAATAGATGGGGAAACAGTGGAAACAGTGTCAGACTTTATTTTTTGAGGCTCCAAAATCACTGCAGATGGTGACTGCAGCCATGAAATTAAAAGACGCTTACTCCTTGGAAGGAAAGTTATGACCAACCTAGATAGCATATTCAAAAGCAGAGACATTACTTTGCCAACAAAGGTCTGTTTAGTCAAGGCTCTGGTTTTTCCTGTGGTCATGTATGGATGTGAGAGTTGGACTGTGAAGAAAGCTGAGCGCCAAAGAATTGATGCTTTTGAACTGTGGTGCTGGAGAAGACTCTTGAGAGTCCCTTGGACTGCAAGGAGACCCAACCAGTCCATTCTGAAGGAGAGCAGCCCTGGGATTTCTTTGGAAGGAATGATGCTAAAGCTGAAACTCCAGTACTTTGGCCACCTCATGTGAAGAGTTGACTCATTGGAAAAGACTCTGATGCTGGGAGGGATTGTGGGCAGGAGGAGAAGGGGCCGACAGAGGATGAGATGGCTGGATGGCATCACTGACTCGATGGACGTGAGTCTGAGTGAACTCCGGGAGTTGGTGATGGACAGGGAGGCCCGGCGTGCTGCGATTCATGGGGTCGCAAAGAGTCGGACATGACTGAGCGACTGAACTGAAATGATGCTTTCAGAGCCTAGGGTGGTTTACACAGCTTCCTGTAACCTTGGCATTGTGTGGATTTGTCTTGGGTCATTTCTTAGTTTGGGGGATTGGTTTCCTTCAGAAGCAGCTGGGACCTGTGCTGGAATGGGGTGGTTCAAATTCAGATCTGGGTTCTGTTGCTGTCCTAGCCCCCTGGACAGGACAGCCTCTTAGAACCCGCATCTTTAACTGTCAAATGAAAAGCTGTGAAGAGTCGATAACACCAACCTAGAAGGGTCCAGCACCAAAACTGACAAACTGTGGGCCCTCGGTAGTTGTGAATCCTATTTCTCTTATCCTTCCTGGGAAATGCAGTCCAAGAGTCAATGCAAGAAAGGCCCCTCTCCATTCTTCCAGGTAGATGCGTAAAAGGCTAAGACTGGGATTCAGAACCGCTCCCTCCTCCGCCCCCCTAGCCCCCCACTCACCCCCCCGCCCCGCCACAAGCAAATGCCGCTTACAATCTCTTTATCGCTGATGACCCTTCAGACTTCCAATCGATCAGTGCTTCTGACCACCGACCCCACCTAGAAAAGAGCACGGGAGGGCCAGGGAGATTTCGAGCAGTGCTCTGAGTCTCAGCCGAGTCTATCGAGTGCTGGTTAGTGCGCCCGCCCCATGGCGCCCCCGTGTGGCTTCCTTTGGTAGGGAGGATGCACCCGTCCCTGTTTTGGAGGAAGCTGAATCCTTGGGCAGTGGCCTGGCCCAGGGGGGTCCCTGGCATTTGACAATACAATCGGCTAGGGTCCACTAGGCACTGTGGGAGGATCAAAGCATTCTTGCGGGGTCTGAGGCAGGCACCCGGGGTTGCAGTTTTGTTAGCTTGGCCTCACCTCGCCAATAAATTTTCTACTAAAGAAGGGGCAGGGGTGGAGGGCAGGGGGCGGGGTGGGGAGGCTTGGTGACCAGGAGGCGAGAAAGGGAGTTTCTTGCACCTGCACTCCTGCCCCGTTGAATCAGTGTGAAGCAAGTGACATCTCCCCTTTGCCTGCCCCCTTCAAACTCATCTTCCTTCCTTAGAACACCTGCCTGCTGTCTGGGGTCAGCGTTTCAAAGAGAGTATTTCCTCCTGGCTCTTCAAGTTTATGTAAGCACTTTGTAAGAGGGCTGCGCGCTCAAGCTGGGCTTTCTTCTTTCCCCGGTCCCCTCTCTCCCCACACACCTCCATGGAGAAACCATCACACAAGCCGTTTTCAGTTTCTCACCCCACCCAAAAGTATTTTTTAAAAAATATGGGAAGGACCTTTAGAGGTGACTTGGTTCAAGCCTTTCATTTTGCAGAGTAGCCAGTCAAAGCCTAAAGAAGTAATGGTGAGTAAATTGGCCCAAGGTCAAGGGTTACTTTAGTTGGCAAAACCAAGACTAGAACAGGAAAATCCCTGGAGACTCTTCTACTTTTTTTTACACTGCTTATTTCATAGAGGAAAAGAATCTTAGAACTGTCTCAGGCAGGTCAAGTGCTGTGTAGAAGTGTATGTGTTTTTGCCAGTTGGCTTCCAGACCTGTGATCACACTTCAGTCACTTGGATGTATGGATAGTTGCTTGCTATCTATGTGAATCCAGGGCGAGCAGGAGCCAAGCACAGTTTGATCCTCTTTTCTTAGCCACTCCCTCCCCACCCCCAATCCATCAGGAGGAGCATCTGTGCTCTTTGTGTCACACTGTGGGAATCTTCTACTAGGTTAGAGTAAAGCTTGACCATAGGGATGCTTCTGGTAGAAACTGGAAGGAATTCAGCCAGCCAGCAAGGACACATTTCAGGGAGACTTCCTGGGGTTAACAGCAAAGAAAATATTTTGGCCCTCTCCAGAGCCCAAACTCAAACCCCAGAGGGAGCTTAGCACACAGGGTAGGGATGCTGCTGCTGCTGCGTCGATTCAGTCTTGTCGGACTCTGTGCGACCCCATAGATGGCAGCCCACCAGGCTCCCCGGTCCCTGGGATTCTCCAGGCAAGAACACTGGAGTGGGTTGCCAATTCCTTCTCCAATGTAAGAAAGTGAAAAGTGAAAGTGAAAGTGAAGTAGCTCAGTTGTATCCGACTCTTATGCGACCCCATGGACTGCAGCCTACCAGGCTCCTCGGTCCATGGGATTTTCCAGGCAAGAGTACTGGAGTGGGGTGCCATTGCCTTCTCCCAGGATAGGGATAAGGAGGCCTATTTAAGTGACCTGGTAATTTTTTTTTTCTTTTCTTTCCTTAAAATTCAGCCATCTGGACTGAATCTGGAAGTTGCAGCATCATGGAACCTTGATGACATGTGAGAACCCTCTTTGTCACTTGAATGAATCCACCACACTGGATCTGGGCTCTAGGGAACTGAATCTTTTGTGAAATTACTCCATGTCCCTTTCTTTCACTAGTTGATATGTTTGGGTTTTATTATCACATACTTGACTTGGATTTTGATTAGATAAGATCAGTAACGGAAATATGCAGGAGCAGAATATCACCAAGATGTCAAAATCAACACCAAGTTTGTTTGTTTCTTTTTCCTCTCTCCTCTTCTTGTCCTTCTTGGACTTTCTTCATGCCCTTATGATCTGAACCATGAGTCCATCAAATGGTAGTTTACATTTGTTACTGTTTGAGAGAGAACTTGGAAACCAATGAAATTTACTCTTCACTTTAGTCAAGAAACTGGAAGCCCAGGAAAGTGAAACGATTTACCCAATGGGCCCTACCAGGGATGAATTAAATTTTCACCATAGTGCCTGCACCACAAACACTTTGCTTTCCTCTTCTTCTCTACTTGATATTAATAGTTGGACTGTTGGGGAAATATGGAGAGTGATTTGAGTGTGGTTAAAGGCTGTCCTCTAGAAATGTTAAGGGCCAGTATGGGATGGGAGTAGAGGTGAGCAGTTCTCAGGGATAAGGGTTCATGGTCAGGTAAGCATGAGGCCCCCAGGGGCTTCAGGGAGGCCCCCAGCAGGAGCTCAGTGTGCCTCACGATGTGGCAACAAGCAGGACACGCCCACGGGATGGAACCCAGGCCCCACTACAAGCCTGAGCCTATACCTCCCCTGACGGCCATTTGGAATGGGTACTGAGAAGTCATGGACGCCTGCAGTTGCTTCATCTTCTAGAAGCTACTTGACCCCCAAGTGAATTGAGCCACATTTCCCAGCATGGAGGATGGAAGCTGCCTGGGGGTTGGGTCGGGCTGGCTGGCAGATCCTTGGATGTTCTAGGATTGCTTCACACACCCAACATCTAACTCCATTCGCATCCCACAAAGGGCACATTTTTGTTTGTTTGAATGGTGTGAAGACTTTGAGGTAGAGGGGGAGTTATTGTGGACCCTTTGGTCCCACGCAGTCACTGTGGAGCTGCGTGTCTCCTTAGCAAGTCCCATGCACTCTCCAAAACTCAATTTTATTCTCCGTTTGTAAAACGAGGCGGCGTTGACTAAGTGCGTCCCCTTCTGTCATAAATGACTGTTATTTAAACCTTGCTTCCCACGGAGGAGGGATGAGAGCGCAGATCACATTGTCCTTTTTTGTTCAGCATTTTTTCCCTAGACATGCAGAGCAGGGAGCAGGGAAAAGGAGACTTCTAAAGCCTCGCGGAGAACAGTTATCTTCCGCTAGCTGCCTCATCCCCCGGCCCCCTCCTCTTGGCTTCTGACAGGTCATATATTTGATTACGCAAAGCAAATTGGGAAATCGAATCGCCGCAGTCCCATCTGGGATTATTTATTTCGCTGAGTCCACAGCCGGTCGAAGTTGTGAGACGATATAACGTTAAGAGTAGCCTTCCGCGAGAGGAGGTGGATTTGAGGTCGTCTTCTGAAAAGAAACCGGAGCGTTTATCAGCCAAAGCAGAGCTCTTCTGCGATGCTAAGACGGTTCCAAAAACCATTTACCACTCCGGGCGCTGCCGGCAGGTTGACGTCGCGAGGCCGCTCAGGCTGGCGTTACAGCGCAGGCCTCACCTCCCGGCCTGGATGCTGGAAAGTCGGGCGAGGACCCAGGAAATCGGCCTCGTATTTCCCGGCTTCGGGCTCCTTTGGGCTCTCCGCAGGCCAGTGCCTTGAATTCAAATGATAAAACTGAAACAAATAACTCCTAGGTACTGACCGTTTAGTGCGGGCGGGTCACCGTGCCAAGGACTCTGCACCTATGTTTTCCTTTAAGGTTAATTTCACTTTGCAGTTGTGCAAAGTGAGGTGCAGAGGGAGTTAAGGACCCTCCTCGATGTCCCCAGCCAGGGAATCGCAGATCAAGCATTTTAACCCCTGAGGGCCTATTCCCAAACCCGGACTCTCGGCCTCCAAGCTGGTTACCCTAGAGGAGCCTGGACCCAGAAACCCCGCTCCATTCTAGCAGCCGGGGCCTCAGAGAACGCGGCGGGAAGTGGCCGGGCCAGGCTTGGGAAGCTAGGCGTACTGAAGTGGGACCTGAGCTCGCGTGGTGGGCGGCCGGCTGCGATTCTTAGCAAGGAATTAACGGGCGAGCGCGGCCAATTTGAAACATGCTTTTATTTATTTATTTATTTATTTTTTGAGAACAGAAAAGAAAGCCCCTATCATTTTGAAAAAGGGAAACTCCCCGCGCCCCCTTTCTGTCCCCCGCCCAGGTTCCCTTGCTTGACTCGATGTGGGGTAGGGGGAAGTTAGCATTGCGTGTGTCCGAAATTCAAGAGAAAGGAAAGGGGTGCGAGATGAGAGAGAGCTGGAGGAAAGGGAGAGGGAGAAGAAGGGACCCCCAGCGCCGGCCAGCTCAGAAAGAAGACACTCCCAAAGCTACCCCCACCATGGGGGACTGGCGGAGACCGTGGCGGCCCGCAGCTTTGTAATTTACAAGAGAGACGCCGAATTGCACTTTGTAATTTGGTGTTGGTTTACAAGCCAAAAGAACTTCTGTTTCTTCGCCTAATAGATCTGCAGTCAGGGCCTGACCCCTTTTCAGAGAGGGCCCTGGGGAAAGGAGCTGGGTTCCTGGCGCCCTCGCCTGTCAGTCAAGTTTGGGAGACACTAGGTGGCCGGGCCCCCTGGGGCTGCAAGGGCGGCCGCCCGCTGGCCAAATAACGTTTATTAAACTCCCATAGTGTGAAAATTGTCCTCTTTATTACAACGGGCCAAAGATGGACATTCTTCCCATTTTGCAGATAAGGCAACTGAGGCCCAGGGATATAATTAACCAAATCAGGTAATGGATGGAACAACCAACAACCAGCCCAGGCTCTCTCACTCCTGCTGCCTCTGTATATTTAGTTTACTAACCAGTTTGTGCAGTCCAGATAATTTCTGATTTAATATTAGAGTTCCTCAGGTTTTCCTAAACCCCTCCTAAGATAAAAACTTATCCACTCCCACACCATCTCACCTCTCAGCAATTGGAGGGATCTTGATCTTCTTGGGGAGCTCAGGGTCAGGGAATGGAGTGTAATTCAACGGGATCACGATTACAGTTGCTTGCCCCCAAAGTACCACAGGTGGGGTGCAAAGAGAATAGGACAGGTTGGTGAAGGTACCTGGAGGTGGGTGGGGAAGTCCGGAGGAAGCAATAGGGCTGTAGTGTAGGTTTTTAATGCGGGAGGAAGGATGGGGGCCTGCGTGCAGTGGAGGGAATGGTCCAGGACCCACCCACCTGGATCCAGAGAACTCCACCCCTCCAGAAAATTCTCGGGCTCTGCTTTCCCCAAATCTACCCAGATGCGGCGCAGGGAAAGGCACAGCGGGCTCAGACTTCTGAGGGCCTCGCACTTTCCGTACGCTTTCAGGAGCTGCCTTCATGGTCCTCAGGTGACCCCTCCTCCCAACTCCAATCCCTTGTCCTGGTTTCAGCCCGCACGGTTTACTGTTCACAAATCCCACGTGTTTCCTCCTTGTGTAGCAGCTTTTACAACTCGAACTAGTTCAAGGGCTGCCCGTCTTGTTTATTTTCTGTTTAGGAAACAGCAGATCCCGCCCCCTTTCCCCTTTCACTCAGTCTTGGTTCCCCTTGCCCTCAATCGAGTTACCCGAAATTTGCAAACTTTTTTTGTGCCTTCCGTCTCTTAGGGTAACCACTAGTTTAGCAAACCTACTTTCTTAATTTTGTTTTTTAATATTTAAAACAACTAGCGAAGGGCTAATGATTTCCTGTCCTCCGCCCCCTCCCGCGGTAAAAGCACTAAATTAAATAAAAACCCAGTCGGCCAACTGCTTGCCCACGCAGCCAGCAGTGTTGGAAGTTTGTAGTTCGTTAGCATGTCTCGGTAGAAGCAATGAAAAGGCTGTTTGCTGCTGCTGCTGCTGCTAAGTCGCTTCAGTCGTGTCCGACTCTGTGCGACCCCATAGACGGCAGCCCACCAGGCTACCCCACCCTGGGATTCTCCAGGCAAGAACACTGGAGTGGGTTGCCATTTCCTTCTCCAATGCATGAAAGTGAAGGTGAAGTCAGTCAGTGGTTTTCTACTCTTAGCAACCCCATGGACAGCAGCCTACCAGGCTCCTCGGCCCATGGGATTTTCCAGGCAAGAGTACTGGAGTGGGGTGCTATTGCTACAAAGGTAAAAACGTAGCTAAAGGGGAGACGCAGAAGGGCAGGTACTAAAATCAGAAGCCGCGCAGGGAAATAAAAAACACGAAACCATTGTGAGTTTTTCTGGCTTGAAACGAAGGGCTTCTCGAAGTTTGAGACTTCAGAACAGAGGCAGACCTAGGACCTTGCATACCAGTCCATTTCCCTCCCACTGCGTGACCCAGGGCTCCTCTTTGAACTTCAGTTTCATCATTGGGAAAAACGGGACAAATAACACACTTCTGCGCTCAAGAATTCAAACTCTCTAACATGGTGAATAAATGCGCACTGATGAGTGTAAGAAACTACGCAAAAGGTTAAGAATCACAGTGTTTCTAGATGGTGCCAAACAGGAGTCTGCTTGGCTCTTTGTCCTGTGTTTGAGCGGACACAGCTCCCATGTCACCCTCCGAAATGCCAAGAGGGACTGAGCAGCCGACAGCAATAACAGAACTGTTTCTCTACTTCCTTCGCTGGGCAAGGAAAGCGGCTCGAGAGAGAAGAACCCGCACAGAGAGAAATCCCAGTGCCTGGTAACTAGGGAAGAACTTTCCGCATCGCCAGAGGATTTGGAATACCTGCGCCTTCAGCACATCGCGTTAGTTTCACAGTAGTCTTTCCTAAGCTGCCTCGTTCCCATCTATTCGAGCTTGGTTAATTCTGCCTGCCTGTCTACCTGCTCAGCTGCTCTGTCGTGTCCGTCTCTTTGCGACCCGCTAGGCTCCTCTGTCCATGGGATTCTCCAAGCAAGAACACTGGAGTGGGTTGCCATGCCTTCCTCCAGGGGATCGTCCCGACCCAGGGATCAAACCCACGTCTCTTGAGTCTCCAGCATTAGCAAGCAGGTTCTTTACCACTAGCGGTTAACTTCTAACTTTCAGTAATTTCCTTTGTTTAACAAATATCTGTAGCGGGCCTACTATGTGTTCAGTGCACAGGCATTCAGTTTTCTAATCTTCTAAACCAATCCTAAGAAGCAATGATTATTTAAAGGTATAACTAGAAAAGTGTCCAAGTGATTTTATATTTAGTTCAAGAGATAAAATGCAGCGTTGAATTAGAAGACTAATTCCCTTTTTCAGGATGTCAGAAACGTAACCGTTATGAAAACATAACGTAAGAGATTTACGAAGGAGCCCTTTTCCCTCTTATAAATACATTCACGAATACCAAAAAGTTCTCTTTAAAAGGCGGTTTCGTTTAAAAAAAAATGCTTAGAGTGAATATATTGTACTTAGATCTCTTAATGGCACGTATATCCGTTCTCTCCCAAATCAACTCATAGGAATTCATATAGAAAAATATAAGTGACTTGGTGACCTGCCTGTCTCACGGGCGTGGTGAAAGTTAACGAGGAACCACTTTTCACCTTGAGGATGAGTGCGCTAGCCCCCAAAGTATCTGCAGGTCATTATGTCCTCTTAAGCCGGCGCTGGGGTGCGAGGTAACCATTGATTTATTCTTGCAGGAGAAAGTAGGATGCCTCCGTGCGCTTCTCTTATTTCCGCTCCTATTTCTTATTTCCGCTCCTAACACTGGGTTAATGATTGAGTCGCAGACACACTGGTGATGCTGATGACTTAAATTTTTCTGAAAGCTGCCTTGTCGTCTGTTACTTTCTCTTGAGGACAACGTGATTTGTAAGACTGTTGTCTGCTTATTTTCTAGCCCACGAGATAAATGGCAACTTCGCTCCCGCCGGCGCCGTCACACTTCGGTTTTAACCTCGGGACAGACTTCCCGGCTGCACCGAAGGCCGCCAGGAAGGATTCTGGCGGAGCGCGGCGGGAGGGGCGCGGCGGTTGCGAGGAGGCGGGGAGCGCCGGGCCGAAGCTCCTCGGCCAATCAGCGTGCACACCGCCTGACAACCGGCCAATCAGCGGGCACAGAGCTCGGGGGCCCAAGCGGATAATACTAGGAAAGGGAGCCGAGGCTGGCGACTTCAGCCAGGGGCAGTGCGCTGTTCGCTGCTGCTTGCACCCGCCCGTCCGCGCGTTCCGGGAACTCGAGATCGAAACCTGGTCAGGACGACCCAACCTTCCAGTTCAGCTAAGGTCAGAGAAAGCCAGAAGCAGCCTCAGCGAGGTGAAGCGCCTGGCTGCTGAGGAATGATCAGAGTCCGGGATGTGCGGAGCTTGGTCGCTAAGAATTTGACTCACTTTCTCCATGCTCCTTCTCTTCCACTCCTCATCCACTGGACTCCGGGCCTCCAGCTGTCAGCCCCAGATTTCGTGACAGGGTGTGGCTACCCCGATTTCTGTTTGCAAGCCCTGCCAGCAGCCCAAGAGCAAGGTCCCAAGTCTGGATTTCTTTTGCCTAGGCTGCTTAGCCTTGGCCTCAGAGTCTTGGTGAGTTGATGTGATGTTGCTGGGGTGGGCAAAGGGCGTGAATCATCTTTCCCTACCTTTCCTATTCTACTTGTATGTCTTGTCTTTAAGTGCAAATCATGAACGATGTACACAGAGCCCGCCTGGCTTAGTGCTGCGCGGCTGAAACACTGCTGATGCTGGACGGGTGTCTGCAGCTCTGTGCTCAATGTCCCCATGGGACTCTATTGGCAGCAAAACAACTTTGATTTTTAGTTGATTAAATCTGGAGTATCCTGGGGTGGGAGGAGTGTGCTGGGGTGTGGGGTGGGTTTGGGGAGGATAAGAGAATCTCTCCAAGCCCGACAGGTGTAGGAGGATGACAGGTGTGTGGGAATTGTGGGTGGTACCTCGCAGGGTCCAAAGGTCCCTTGTGATCTGCAAGAAAACAGTTCTTCCATGGACATTTTTATATTCATCATGGCTATACTAGTTGGATATGGCAAAGCCTGACTAGTGACCAAGGCCGTGGTAGTTGAACACGCTATCTTTACCCAGGGACTTGTCCCAAAAGCGTGTGTGTGTAAAGCCAGAGAGGGCTGGTGTTCACAGAGCACTTAGAATGCACAGATAGGAACCTTGTTGGGATGGGGAACCGTGAGGGGGCCTAAAGATACAAGAAATAAATGCTCGTGTGGTCTGGATGTGAAGGACGTGTAGAGAAGTGGGCTTCTCAAGAGGTCGGAGGCAGGCAGACCAGGCGCTCTGGGCCCCAAGCCTGGGGACGGTGCCTGACTGCGGTCGGTCGGTGGGTCTTTGGGTGTTTTCCTGTCTCTCCAGAGTGCAGGCCACTGAGCATAGGCCCGGGCGAGGCGTGGTGCGCCATGGCGGACGGGCAGCCGGGTCCCGCCGTGGACTGGGAGATCGACGTGGAGAGCCTGGAGCTGGAGGAGGACAGCCGCGGGGCACCGCCGCCAACGCCGCCCGGGCCTAGCCCGCCGCCTGCCTACGAGGACGACGACGACGCGGAGGACGAGGACGACATCGACGCGGAGGACGAGGGAGACGGGGAGGAGGCGGCCTCATCTCCAGGGGTGCCGGGGCGGCCGGAGCGGCAGGTAGCCCTGGCGCCAAGGCCGCCCACGGCGCCGCAGGCCTCGCAGGCGCCCGCCGGGCCCCCGGAGCGCGGCGCAAACGCGGGCGGCGGCGCGGAGCCGCGCAAGCTCAGTCGCACGCCCAAGTGCGCGCGCTGCCGCAACCACGGCGTGGTGTCCTGCCTCAAGGGCCACAAGCGCTTCTGCCGCTGGCGTGACTGCCAGTGCGCCAACTGCCTGCTGGTGGTGGAGCGGCAGCGCGTCATGGCCGCCCAGGTGGCGCTCCGGAGGCAGCAGGCCACGGAGGTGCGTACCTGCCAGCCGGCTCGCCCCCTCCCGGGTGTTTCGGGCCGCGGTGGGGGTCGGGAGTCGGGGAGGCGGGTAACGCACACTCTCCGGCCCGGGTCTTCGAGGCGCCTGGCCCTGCCTCAGAAGGATATGAGGACACCTCTGCCCACGCTGGCCTGCGGTGTCGGGAGGCAGGAAGCCATGGCCATCGCTGGGGAACTTGGCAGAAAAGATTTTGTGTGAAGAAGCAGGCAGAGAGGTCTTGAAAATGGTTTAGTTCTTTTGGGGACATTATGGGACATAATTTTATTTCGATTTTCTATATTTTATTGTTTATTTTGGTGATGTTGGGAAGCGGAGGACAGAGGCCGATGCAGCTCCCTAAGTCCATGGGCATATTACCCAGCTGATCGAGAAAAAGAACCACCCAGCACGTAGAGCTCACAGCACTTCCGCAGTCATGGGCCACTTAGGAAAGTGCTGCCTATTTATGTGTGTGTCAGTCGTGTCCTACTCTGCGACCCCACGGACTGTAGTCCACCAGGCTTCTCTGTCCAGGGGGTTTTCCCGGCAGAATACTGGAGTGGGTTGCCGTTTCTTACAAATGAGAGCAAAAGTGACGTGGGAATTCTGAAGAGACATCTGACTTCGAGGAGAACTACCTAAGAACCAGTTGACAGATCTCTGCCGCCAGCGCGGGGCTATGGCTGTGAGGAGAGCCTGAATCTTCTTTAAGGGAAAGGGTCTTCTTGAACCTGGGCCTGGGACTGTGTGTTTCTTGTGTCCCTGTGCAAGCGCGCTCCGAAGAGAGCGGGCAGCTCCCACTTGGGGGTGGATGGAGAATTTTTGATACTACTTTTTGGCGAGAAGGGGCCGGGGAGTGGACCACAGGCAGGCCTTGGGCAGTGATCCTCATGGGAAGCCTCCCAAAGGCCCTAGAGAGCGCGGCGCGCTGGGCTCCAGAGGTGCCTGGGCCGCGGCGCGGCCTCCTCGGGTGTCCCGCGTGTTGCAAGGCGGGCTCTGCGTTCGCTCGCGCTCCCCGCGGCTTGCGGGCGGGGACGCGGGTGGGGAAGGGCCCGGAATTCCACCTACCGGGCGGTGACAAAGGGTGCGCCCGACTCTGGTTGTGCTCACCTTCGGGTGCCTAGTGAACAGCTTGGAGTTTTGGGCAGACCTGAAAACTTTGGACTTTTCCGCGTCAACTCTCTGTACCGGATCCCATCAGCCCTGCTTCGAGGAGAAACCTGCTCCACATCTCTGACCAACGTCGGGTGCCCTGCAGCGTCTTTGGCCCTAGGCTGGGCTCCGAGGTTACAGCGGTTCGCCGCAGCTCTGTTTTAGGGCCCGGCTCCTACCATCTCATCCACTGTGGATTTCACGTCCTCCCTGGCTGTCCCTCCACTTCTGAATGTGGACTATGTCTGGATGACTCTCGAAAAGTGGCCCCAGGGAAAGCCCGGGCCCTTGCCCTACAATTGGAGGGTTCGGACAGAGCATCTAGCTCATTGTGCTGGAACTAAGGGGTGCTGATATTAATTTGTTTAGAATCATCTTTACATGGGATGGGAAAATAAATACATTTAGAACGAGGAAGATTACTCATTCCTCTCTCTTCTCTTACACTCCCCCCCACCTCCCCAGGGCTCTATTGATTATGTTTCTTGTATTTACAGGACAAGAAGGGGCTTTCCGGGAAACAGAATAATTTCGAGCGCAAAGCAGTGTATCAGAGGCAAGTCAGGGCACCCAGTTTGCTGGCCAAAAGCATTTTAGAAGGTAAAGCAACGCAGAATTATCCTTTAGCCTTTTAAACTGTGTTCTCAGTGATTCTCATTATTCAGGCACATGGCATTTTCACTTATCTGTGAAGGAGCAATCTGAGGGGGAATTGCTTTTTATTGGAAAGTTTGGGTTTGGGAAGGAAATCAGGATTTGGGAAAATTAATCTCACATACCTCCTTTTTTTCACTGGTAATTTTGTTTTCTGCCTAGTAGTTAATGGGTTAACATGGAGTACATGTGAAATTTGCCCTAGTGTGAGGGATGTACAGATACATTGCCAAGTGATCCCAGAGCAGATGTCCTGGAAGGAAATAAATTAAAAGAAAAGAAATCTTTAGTTTCATTTGGAACCAAATAGAATGAGTCAAGTGAGTTTAACAGCTACCCACTGCCTTTACTCTGGGCAATCCAGCCTTTAATCCCTCTCTTTTTAATTGTACTCCTTTTCTCTCTGGAGTATCTACTTAAATTGCAGTTATTCCACGCTTCATTTTGCCATATTGACAGTTTATAGATTGTAGAATGTGGAAAAAGTTTTGAATCACACAAGAGAAGTGGAGGTTGAATTTGAACAGAGTGATGTCTCTCCGTGTGTTTGTTTTCTCTAAAGCTTGGGAATATATTACTTTTTCTTACAATACTACTAATTTTTAAAAATGGTTCAGTTTGGGTATGGAATTTATTTATTGATATAATAATATATTGACTGTCTCTCACCATTTAAAGAAAGGGAAAGTTTATATTTGCTCTAATTGCTGCCATTTCATAAGGCTCAGGTTGAAAAGCAGGTTTTTTTTTTTTTTTTTTTTTTTTTTTTTAAAGTAGGCATTTGAATTGTTTTTCCTATGTGGCTTCTGAATTGAGTTGTTTCTGGACAGGTTTTAAAGTTTGTTCATGTCTCACCCTGCGCTGTATACTTCTGACCTTAGAATGGCTTCTCATGCATTCAAAATGAATTTGGTTACAAACTGGGTAAACAGATTTATAACCATAGGGACCACACTGATAAATTGAAATTGTGCCAAAGCAACTTGAGAAGTGGGAGGACGAAATGGAATAGAAAATCCAAGTAAATAACTTTCTGGCAAGAGCTCACCATAGAAATGTACACATTCATTTTCAAATTATATTTTATTTGCAAATGAGTATGATGGGTTTGTCACTATGTAAACACAAACATCACAAATGAATCCTTCAAACAGACTTGACAGTGGCGAGTGATTGGGGCTGATGAAATACTCCAAGTATTTTATGCTGCCAGGAATTCTATTTATGTTTTATACTAATCTTTGTTTTTTACTTTATCCCTATTTATAAGATGTATAATGACTTAATCTATGTTCTAGTGATTGCTTGTTCAACCATTTTGGTATCTGGCCAACGTGATTAGTACTGGTGAAAAATGTTTTAGATCAGTTATTTTCCGTATAGCAGGGGGTACTCTGGCCTTTGTTTGTACTGGTAGTCAGAGGTGGGGGTAGGGGCCCGGTTAAATTGTTCACTGCCGAGTCTCTTTAGTTAACAGCTCTTTTCAATTTTCTATGCTTTTCTGTTTCCTTAAGTCTTTCCTCTTTTTCTCCTCACTAATCTTCTTTAACTTTCTCTTTTTCCCTAGTTCTCCTTGGATTATTCTGCAACTGTAACAATGTGTACATAATGAGCCAACTTTAGAAAATAAAAGTGACATCAGCTCTAGGTATAGATATCTTTTTTTAAATAATGGAAAAAGGTGACATGGATAGTAATAAAGAATTGATTGAAGCAAGCTGAGCAGCCTTGTCTTCTTAATATATAGGAGCCTGGGGAGAATATTAAAATTTCAACCAGTCAGGTATGCCTGTCAAAATAAACAAACCTATCATAACAACAACAACAACAACAAAAAGTTACAGTATGGATATTCTTCCCTGGGAAGGGATTCATTTTAAATTGAACCCATACTTTTGCTTTCTGTATAAAAATATTAGTAATATGGAATTGTACATAACTGTTGTGCTGATATGTATTGTTTCTGTTGCCTTCTGGATTTCCAGATTTTTCCTTGTTAGATGTTAATCTCTGTCATGTGCAATGCTTACTTATTTTAGGCTATCGCCCCATTCCACCAGAGACTTATGTGGGAGGGAGTTTACCTCTACCTCCCCCTGTAAGTGACCGGATGAGGAAAAGGCGGGCCTTTGCTGATAAAGAGTTGGAGAACATTATGCTGGAGAGAGAATATAAAGAGAGGGAGATGTTGGAAGCTTCCCAAGCTGCTGCCTTATTCCTGCCCAACCGCATGGTGCACGGTTCTGAGTACAGCTCCTACAAAAGTGCCTACAGCCCCACCCCAGTGGAACCACCAAGCAAAGACTTCTGCAATTTTTTGCCCACCTGCCTTGATCTCACCATGCAGTATTCAGGCTCTGGGAATATGGAACTAATTTCTTCCAATGTCAGCGTGGCCACGACTTACAGACAGTATCCCCTATCCTCGAGACTTTTAGTTTGGCCCAAGTGTGGCCCCATTAGTGACACCCTCCTCTACCAGCAGTGCCTGCTGAACACTACCACGTCAGTTCAGGCCCTGAAGCCTGGGACCAGCTGGGACTTGAAGGGAGTACGACTGCAGGATGGACTTGGAGCAGATCATGACATGATGCCACCGAAATTGGAAGGCTCTCTGGTGCTGCCTCACACTCCTGAGGGCCACATCTTAAGAAGTGACCTTCAGGGTCACCAGGCCCTCCCGGAGAGGTCTGCGTTCTCCCCACCCCGACGGAATTTCTCGCCTGTTGTTGACACGGACACCCTGGCAGCTCAAGGGCACGTCTTAACCAAGATCAGCAAAGAAAGCACCAGGCACCCTCTGCCACTTAAACATAATCCATTCCACTCATTATTCCAACAAACTCATAATGACAAATCAGGTCCCGAGTTGAAAACATCATCTGTCAAAGAGGCCTTTGAAGAGGCCCCTAAGAAACCCAGGGAGTGTTTAGTCAAGGAGAACCAGAAATACACATTTACAATAGATAGATGTGCAAAAGACCTTTTTGTAGCCAAACAAGTCGGAACAAAACTCTCAGTGAATGAACCCCTGTCATTTTCTGTTGAGTCTATTCTTAAGAGGCCTTCATCTGCCATCACTCATGTCTCTCAGTGAAAGGCTGCTTAAATGGAAAGCTGGATTTGCTGCCGTCTCAGAGGATTCTTACCAGTCACTAATTTTTTTAAAGATAGAAGTTGTATAAAGAAATTTCTAATGTAAATGATGATGATTAAAAAAATTCTGTATATTCTTATGCATGTACTTTACCTTACCACATAAATATATTTAAAGATGGAAATTGCTTATGTGCAAATTTTCAGGCTTTACATACCATTTCAAAAAGCAATAAAATTGACACTGTTTTCTAAAAGACCCAGAATTTGCTTAAGTAAATAGTTTCTCTGTCTAGGTAAAAAAGCAGTGTCCATGAAATGTGTTCTTTATTTTTCTGTGATTCTGTGTATTTTCAGGTGCTCTTAATGGTTTCTGGGAGCCATAGGGGAACACTTATAATGCCTTAGTTGTGCATTTTGGAGGTCATCTAAGTGTAGGTATTTAAGACTGAGGCAAAAATAGCTAAGGAGAACATAAGGAAGATTTAGTTTATAGAATCTTCATTTCATGTGATTGGACAAAGTAGAATTAATTTGAAGGGAAATGAAGTTTAATATCATTTATATGACACAGGTTCTTGGCATGGGTCCCAGTTTCCTTTGCTGATGGGCCTCAGGCTTCCTTTCTAGGTTGAACATTCATTCTGTGATTTTTTAGGTTGCTGGAAGCCACAGAGCAGGTTCCCCTGCACATGGTGAACCCCAACTCAGCTCTGCGTTACTTTGTTCTTTCCTGGGATCTGGTGACAGCAGGCATTTAGCAGCAGACCTCGTCACAACTCGCAGCTGATCTGGGATTCTCAGCTTCATGTGTCCCACATTTTTGCCAGTGTCAAAGGTGTAGCTTTCAGTGTAGCTCTCTTCTGAGATAAAAACATTTTGTCTTCAAACTGCTTCAGCAGACAGTTGCTGAAGCCTGCAGATGTTTATCACAACATAAGGGTGGCTTCTTGTTTCTTACAACTTTCTCCCTGTTTTTAAGTTGTTATCCCCTTGTTTTGTTCAACAAAATGTTATCTGTTGTTCTATAAGATTGATAAAATGTCAGTAGGGCATTTATTAAAGTATGAAATTCATCCTTGAAGACTTCACCTGTGGACCTGGAATCAAGTACTAAGATGTTATGGTCATTTCAAACAATCAAGAGCCAAATCCACCTCTAATTTTGCCATGGAGTGAGGTTTTTACTTTCAACTCTGCTCTCATTGGGTAACAGGAACGCTAGGTGGGCATATGGCATGTGCCAAGACATTCAGTAGTTTGAAGAATTTTTCACTCTGAAAAACATTAAAAATTATTTAAGAATGATTTTCTTGCTACTTATAAGCTCATATAAGGCTCAAGGGGTTCTCTGGATTGTTGCTTAAAATCAACAGCAGTTGCAAAAACAAGCCAGACTGTAGATTGATTTTCAGTTTGTACTTGTAAAATAACACTTGATTTAGTTGAGTCAGATTTTCTTATTTTTACTGTTGCAAGAGCCAGAGTGAATGGAAGTACGCCAGAAAAAAAGAAAATGAAAGCAGGTGGCGATCCCAATAACTGTTGAAGATTCTCATTAAGTGCAAAGTGTTTTCCAGTCATGAAGTCCTGGTGTCAGAGACAGAATCTTGCACTGCAGTTGCCCCTCTGCCCCCACCCCCAGTCATCTTCGTTTTATCTTTACAGTTACTAATTGTTTTCCTCCTATTAGGAATTTATTCTTCATATTAAGTATAAGGGCTTCCCTGATGGCTCAGCAGGTAAAGAATCTGCCTGCAATGCAGGAGACACAGGAGATGTAGAATCGATTGCCGGGTGGGGAAGATCCCCTGGAGGAAGTAATGGAAACCCACTCCAGTAATTTTGCTTGAAAAATCCCATGAACAAAGGAGCCTGGCCAATTACAGTCCAAAGGGTTGCAAAGAATAGGACACGATTGAGACTGATGCACACACACATTGAGTGTAAACTTAGCATCAAAACTAACTGCTGCAGAGGTAACAGGGGAAATCACATTAGAAAAACCACATAAAAAATCCCATTGAGAAGGCTTTCTCAATCCACACATGGATTTTTCTCTTTTTCTTACCACATTTTAGTATTGGGAATATATATATATATATATGTCAAATTTTTTATCCTTTTGTGTTCATTGGACATTTGAGCATATATTTTCTGACCTCTCTGTATATCATTTTAATCTCATTAAGCGAATCCAGTTGGGTGTGAATATTAGTAGTTTTCCTCACATTGCCAGTGACCAAAATTTCACTGTTTTGAACATTTATGAGGGTCAGTACTTTCTTTGGTGAATATATTACTCTACCATGCATTAATTCTGCTGTAATGATGAGTTCTTGGAATTTCACATCTACCATCAGCCACTCAGTGAGAGCTTTGTGCTTGGCACTTTGCTTCTTTTAATCTTTTCTCTTCTGTAAAAGCTAGTATTTGGCTATATACAGTCTTCAGAGAATACTACCTTCAACAAATTGAATAAAAATTTCAGTTTAAGTATTTTTTATGTTCAAAACAATAAATGGATTTGGCTTTAATCATTTTTAAGAACTTAAGGAATAGCAAAACATGGACCTTTCCCTCAATTTGACTCAACAGTACAATAATGCACTTTAATAACCTATTTTCCTTCCATCTCAATGGATCAAGCAGTTCTGAATCCTTTACAACAGTGGTTCTCAAGCTTTAATGCATGATGAGTCACCTGGGAATCTTGATAAATGCACATTCTGATTCTGTAGGTCTGGAATGGGCCTGAGCTTCTGCATTTCTAACATTCCTCCCAGGGCCTGCCTGTGTTGCTGTCTTTAGACCACACTTTGAATAGCAAATGTTTACATTTCTATTATTTTAATACACATTTAACACACTCTTCTGTGTATGTTAGGTTCTAATGCAATAGAGTCATTATGAATTAACATTGGGTTAGCCAAAAAGTTCATTTGGGTTTTTCTGTAACGATGAATTATTAAAAAAAATTTCCCTCCAAACCCATAGAATATCTGACATCAAGAGTGAATATTAATGTAAACTATGGACTTTGGGTGATTATGATGTGACAGTGAAGATTCATGAGTTAAACTTTCCACGCTAGTGGGGATATTGATAAGGGGGAGGTTATACATGTGTTGGGGAAGGGGGAACATGGGAGATCTCTGTACTGTCCCCTCAATTTTGCCATGTCGGTTACGAAAGTTCCCTCTCTTTCTGACCCTTTGATGGCAGAAGTAGAAGACCTAGGCAAAGTCATGAAGCAAACAAGTTGCTTCTGTTTTCCCTTTTTTTTTAATGCCTAGATATTCTTTCAATTTGGTTAAAAAGTAATATGTATTTGCAATTGTGATAAAATACACATAGCATAAAAATCACTATCTTAACCATTTTTAAGTACACAGTCAGTGGTATTTAAGAATATTCACATTATGTACAACCATAACCGCCATCCCTCTCCAGAACTCTTCTCGCAAAACTGAAACCCTTTTACCCCCTAAACAATAATAACTCCTTGCTCCCCACAGCCCTTGACAAACTCCGTTCTCCTTTTATTTATTTATTTATGGCTGTGCTGAGTCTTCCTTGCTTTTGCGTGGGGCTTTTCTCTAGTTGTGGTAAGCAGGGGCTCCTGTCTAGTTGGGGTGTGTGGGCCTCTCATTGTGGTGACTTCTGTTGCAGAGCACAGGCTTTCTAGTGCTCAGGCTTCAGTTGTGATGCATGGGCACAGTAGTTGCTGGACTCTAGAGCACAGGCTCAGTAGTTGTGGCACACTTGTTTAGTTGCCCTTCAGCATGTGAGATCTTCCCAGAACAGGAATTACACCAGTGTCTCCTGCACTGGCAGGCGGAGTCTTAAACACTGAGCCACCAGTGAATTTGACTATTCTAGGTACCTCATATAAGTGGAGACATAATGTATTTGTCCTTTTGTGACTGACTGGTTTATTTCACTTAGAATATTGTCTTCAAGTTTTATTCATGTTGTAGCATATGTCAGAATTTCCTTCCTTTGTAAGACAGTAGTATCTGTTGCGTGTGTATGCCACATTTTCTTTATCCTTTGATCTGTTGATGAACACTTGGGTTGCTTCAATGCTGCTGTAAACGTGGGTGTGTAGCTATCTCTTCCCCTAGTCCCCACTTCCTGATTTCACTTTCCAGCTTCAAGAACTCCGTTTTCTCAAGTGTACACCCGTCCCACATGGTTTTCCTGTCTCCTAGCGAGTGAACCATCTTCATTCCTCACCAAGTTAGCTCTGCTTTGCCCAGAGAGGCTCCAGTGTCAGTCATGTACCTTTTAATGTGAGTTTAAGTGAGTGTGTTATCACATCATCTTCATTTAAAAGCTTAATTCTAATTGTAGACTGAAAGACTTGCATTAACTTGTATTAAGAAACTTTCTGGAATGTCTTCTGGAAAGTCTCAGCAGTGCTAAAGAGCAAAGAAATGGCTGAAGGTCAGGATGAAGTAAGAAAAGGAGAGTCTGCAATTCCCTGTAGAATAATAAAGACATCACTTCATTTTGAGGCTGGATTTTCAATTGGGACTAGAATTCTACTAGCCATCCTGATTTTATTTATTTTTGGATTAACTTTCTTTGTTCCTATTCTAGGTCTGTAAGCTTAGGCTTATTTCTTAATAAGCCCTAGGGCTGTTAGTTTTTGATATGGCTGGATTCTGCAGTTTGTACACTTTGGTTTGTGGCACCCACTTATATTTATTTTAATGCTTGTACCAAGCTTTTATCGTACTCTACCATCCTTAGTTATGTTGTTTTTTACCTTGTTATATCTGAACATGTTTAGAGTATGTGGTTATTCATGGAATTCAGTTTAATGAACATCGACTAAGAACTTTTTGTATGCCAGATACATGCTGATAAGTGGGCCTATATTATTTAGGTTCTTTTAAGTAGAAAAAAGAACCCAGAAGACTACTTGTTTTTTTTTTTTCTTTTTTTTTAAATAAAATTTTATTTTAAAGAGAAGGACATAAGGAGGATGGAAATCTTGGCACTTAGCAGGTCTCCTAAAGACTGGGACATGGTCGGAACACTAAAAGTTGGTTCAGTCCAGGTCTGGCAACCTTGCTTCCTTGTTGTTCCCTTGGCAATTACTGTGTGACCTAGGGAAAGTAACTGAAAGTGCTAGTTGCCTATTCAATATCTACTCTCCTCTCCTTTAGTGACAGAGCCCTCGATTTATTTGGACTGGTGACAAGCCCAGCTAAAAGTCTGCATTTCCAGGCTGATTTGCATCTAGGTGTGGCAACCCACTCTAGTATTCTTGCCTGGAGAATCCCATGGAAAGAGGAGCCTGGCGGGCTCCAGTCCATGGGTCAGAAGAGTTGGACGTGACTGAGAGGCTTAGCACGCATGCACGTGGCTGTTGTGACACGGGTGGACAGCCATGGGTAGACTGCAGGGTATCGAACAGGGACGGAAACCACAAGGAGGAGCACATTTGGATTTTTTCTGTTTTGCATTCTTTATTCCTGGAATTTGGAAGAATCCTGTAGCACGTGATGACATTTAGGTTGGCAGCCATGTTCAAAGGAGGCTGAAGCAGAGAAATCAAAAAAGTCTAGATGCCTGTTTCTTTAGAGGATCTGCTATAGCAGCCCTCGATTGCTTTCCTCTGTTCATTTTTTATGGGAGATACCATGTGCATGAGCTGTTGTCACTGGCTCATGGTTACAAACAGCTGAATGTAATCCCTTTTGATAAAGTGGGGAGGGTTCCTCCATTCTGATGAAGCATCTGCTGGGTGTGCCTGCTTGCCTGCTTTTCCTCTGTTCCCACTCTCTTTTCTCTAATTTTCCTTCCCTTCTTTACTATTGCCTCTACGTGCATCTTTTGGCTTCTTTCTCTGCTATTGTTCCATCATACTGTAACTCCTTCCTCCATACCAAGAGTAGGATCCGATGAGTTCAGCTAATTCCTGTTGTCTTCTTTCATCCAAGCCTTACAGGTAAGGTACTTGGACTTGGTCTCCATGGGGAGTCCTGTGGTATAAGCCATGGTGCTCTCATTAGGAAACCTCTCACTGGCTATAGGGGGCTCTTGGAATATTAATATACTATATCCCCTTACAAATTAGTTAAAAATACGAATAAGACATGGTCCCTGCACCCTAAGGGCTCAGAGCCTACTGGAGCAGAAGCATACATATGCTTAGTGGGCTTTTTGTTTTGTTTTGTTCTTTACAAAAATCCAACTCTAAGTCAGATGACAGTGATAAAAGAGCTAACTTATGTTCTTCATTTTTGTCTGAAACTTTTCATGCATTATTTCATTTAATTCACACAAAGTTTAACTTGTGAAGTAGATATAATTGTTATCCTCACTTTACATGTAAGAACACAGGCTTAGAGAAGTGAAGTAGCCTGCCCAGGATCACACACTGGGGACTTGACTGTGTAGGGAAGAATCCCAGGTCACTGGAATTTCAGAGTGTACTCTTAACCTGCATCTTATGCAACCTCACAGAAATGAAACGAAGCTCCTTTTCATGCCCATATCTTGGTGTATGAGGACAGAGAGGTGGGAGATGTGAGTTCCAATTCATGCTTCCTCTTTCTGTCCTTTTACTTCTCAGATTTTGTTTCCATCTGTAAAACAAGGGTTGGTGAAATGGGCCTGAAAGACTTGGCTGTTGAAAGGCAGAGTTTGAATCCTGGTGGACCACATGCTTGTCACGTGGAAAGAAGACTCAACAGAACCCCTGAGCTGTGGTGGCTCTGGCTGGTCTATTCATCCTGGGCTCCATCTGTAGTGTTAATCCTCTGGAAAGAGACTCTTTAAAATCCACTTTATGTGGAATAAAACTAAATTGTCCAGGGGGACATCTGAAGCATGAACCAGAGGATATGTTTAAGAAGCTTACCCTGATGCTGAAAAGCCTCCAACAGGAAACAGACATGGCTCATAGTCACTAAGTCAGCGCTAGTCTACTTTTTATATGGCATTTCTCTTCCTTTCTCCACTCACTTAAATGACCATATTCTTAATATGAACCTGTTCCCTTAGATTGCTTGCAGGAGGCAGCATGGCAAACTGGAATGCATACAGGCTTGGAGTTAGGTTAAAGCAATTTAAAATCTAGCTCATCCTTGGCCAGTCATCTCACTTTTCTGAACTTCCTCTTTTCCTTCTGTGCAGTGGAGACAATAACATCAGAATTGTTCAGAGGATTAGGTAGTTTAATGTGTATAAAGGGCTTGATCCAAATCAAGTTGCTCTCCCTACCTTTGACCCGTGATATTCCCTAGAAGGTATTTCTCTGCACCAAGAGTCTGTAACTTCAAACAGTCTACAAGAATTACATGGTTTTAAAGACTAATTATTAAGATGGAAAAATTTAGCCTCAAGATTCTACAGAACTGTAGACTATGTCATTTAATTTTATAACATAATAAACATTTTATTATAGCATGTGTATAATAAAATAAATAAATTCTGTAATAAAATATAATAAATGCTATAATAAAAATGAGCCATTTTGTACCCACTCATAATATGGACTTCTTTTCTAGATTTTAAACTATTAAAAAAATAGGTGAAGAATGTACATGGTGCAAGACTACAAAGGATATACACTGTAAAGTAAGCTCCTGAATCCCCTCTTCAGAATCAACTGCTATTGCTCATTCATTACATATCTTTCCAGAGATAATCTATGAACACAGATGCGTGAATGGGAGATGACATGTGCAGAGTTCTGCACTTTGTCTTTAGTACTGTATCCTGGGACACATTCCATGCCAATTCATGTTGAGCTGCTTTAATGTTGACTTAATGTAGACTCTGTGTCTTGAACTAGATTCTCAGAGATGACCTTCTCAGATGGTATAGAGTCCGCCTGCAATGCAGGAGGCCCAGGTTCAACCCATGGGTCGGGAAGATCCCCTGGAGAAGGGCATGGCTACCCACTCCAGTATTCTTGCCTGGAGAATTCCATGGACAGAGGAGCCTAGCTGGCTACAGTCCCTGGGGTTGCAAAGAGTTGGACACCACTGAGCGACTAACACACAGTATAGTCCACTCTCTATATCCGTGGATTTCACATTCACAGTTTCAACCAATGAGCTGCCATTCAGTTGAATTAGTGAATGCAGGACCCTCAGTACTGAGGGGTGACTGTATTCATTGTACTGCACCATTATATCTACAGGATTTGAGCTTCACAAATTTTGGTATCTGTCAGGGTTCTCAGAACCAATCTCCCCATCCATTCCCTTTGTATACAGAGAGAGAGGCCTGTGCAAACTTTCACTGTGTAGAGGAGGACACTGGCTTACAGGAGTGTGAACTGTTCAAGGTTGCAGATCCCTTAATTTTCATTCTGGTGAGGTTTCCTTGTCACCAAGCTGTGGATGAGTATAGGTGTGTGCACAGACGTGTGTGAGCACACTGGCCAGTGAGTTAGCTAATACCTACTACTTGTGACATGGTACCTTTCATTTAAAAGTTATAACAAGCCTTTCATTTAAAAGTCATAACAAGAGATACAGACACAAATGAGGAGAGTGAGCTTAAGTAAAGAATCTGTTCAAGGTTTTTGGTTCTCTCAGGCTCTAAAATCCATACCCTTTGGCACTGCACCCAACTTTCTCTCTCCTTCTTAGAGGTGAGAGTTTCAGGAAAGTGGGGACAAAGGATGCAAAGTGGTGTAAAGTGATTAGATTTTGATTAAATGTGAAGTACTTCTCTGGTGGCTCAGACGGTAAAGAATCTGCCTGCAACGTCGGAGACCTGAGTTCAATCCCTGGGTTGGGAAGATCCCCTGGAGGAGGGCATGGCTACCCACGCCAGTATTCTTGTCTGGAGAATCCTCATGGACAGATGAGCCTGGTGGGCTACAGTTCAGGGGTCACAAAGAGCTGGACACGACTGAGCGACTAAGTGTGCACACACATACTTCCAGTAAAACAAATGACTTTGTTGAATCTTGAGGGAAAGGCACATTGTGTTGTATTGGCAGAGGTGAGGGTGGCTGGGAAGATGGGTCGTTAGGAAGTGTGGGTCAAAGTTGCCTGCAGGTGTGGTGAGGGCATCACAGCTTCATGATGACAGCCCAGTCTGTAGGCTCTCTCAGAATGACACCACTAAGTGACATCTTGTTTGTAAGAACCAAACCTGTCAGCCAACTTGGTCAGCATCCCACTTCCTTCTTTTAAACCATGGCATGTGTTGCCCAGTTTCATTTCCCTCTTTCCCCTGGAATGTGCTCCCTTATCAGACTTGGAAGACAAAATCATTCGAGCTACCTTCACTCACAGTGAAAACACCACTGTATTTGTCATTTAGGTTATAGGTTTAGATTCCTGCAAGGCCTGTCTTGCAGCACTGAATCACAGTGAATCCTAAGGCTGTGTCCATGACAGTGGATTGTGAACAGTAGATGACATAGTAATGTGGCCACAGCCATGCTGGCTGGCTGCCTCCGGCCAGGATCTGCCTTTTTCTGGCAAGTTGAAAAGCACTCCCTGCTCACAGGTAGTGTCATAAATGTTTCCTCCCTATTTTGCATTGAATATGTGCGTGTATGTGAGTGTATGTATAATCTTTTTTTCTTTCCTCTTTTATTCCCTTATCATGTAGCATAAAATGTATTAATTTTATATCAGTATTTAAATATTATTACTTAATATTTTATTATTTATTATTATTTTACATCATAGTTTATAAGTTATGGGATACAATGAAGAGTAAACATGACTTAAGGACTTTACCTCCGGTTTGTTCTGAGGTGGAGGTTACTGTGACTTCAGCCTACACAAGATAGTTATATCATGTTAGGCAGAATTATTACCTTATTACTGTTTTATTTAAAGATCAAGTATGGTTTAAAGAGATGCATGTGGATGCCAATTTGACAAAGGGTTAATCTTACCATGTGATCTTGGTGGGGCGCAGTGTGCCCAAGATTAAACATAATTTTTGGTGTGTCTGAGAGGGTGCTTCCCAATGAGATCAGCATTTGAGTCGGAGGACTCTGTAAAGTAGACTGCTCTCCCCACTGGGGATGGGCATTGTCCAGTCCATCGAGGGCCCAAATAGAATGACAGACAGAGGAAGGAAGAATGAGTCCCTTTTTCCAGCCTCACTGCATGAACTCAGACATCTTATCTCATCTTCTGCCTTTGGACTGAGGTTTACACTTGGCTCTCCTGGTTTTCAGGCATATGGACTCATACTGAATTATGCCATTGGCTGTTCTGGGTCTCCAGCTTGCAGATGGAAAGAATTTCATCCTCCATAATCTCATGAATCAGTTCCTCATCACTCACAACTCTTGTAGCTTTCCCACTGAAAACTCATGGGGTTGGAGTTTGTAAATTTAACTCCAGAGCTCTGCTTGCCTTTTGGTGCACCTGCTACCAGGCAGTGGTGATTAGTTATGGTCTCATGGATCAGATAGATACTGAGGAAACATGGATTGGCATGCTTTTCCATCCAGCTAGGGGAACTAAGGGAACATGCTTCATAAACCTCTTATTGGGATGTACATACTTTTTGTATAATTTTGTGCAAGATAACGAATATTCTATGCCTTTCTGTTCTTGTCCATAAAGTGGAATTACTTACATATATGTCATCAGGTTGTCACACAGATTTAAATTAGGTCTTGTATTGTGTGCACTCAATAAGTATATGCTAACTTCGGATAATTATTATATCGATGTTCATAGTTTTGCAAAAATGGATTTTCCTGGCAGCTATATTCTGTGTTCTAACCTGTCTTTTTTATTTGTAGGAAAGCCTTTTAGCTTACAGCCTACCTTTGTGATCAAGAAAGATTTTTAGAATGTGGATGTTCATAACCAATAGGTTCCCAGATCACTGCCAGACATAGTGCTGATTTTTAAACAAGTTGTATTTTCCTAGACTATACTATTTTGAAACACTTAACCAGAATCCAACACTCTTTCTGAGAAGGTAAAGGATGCAATTTTTTCATAATTCATTGCTATAAAAACATGGATACTTATGAGCAAAGAATAATTCAGTTTTTTTCAGTATCTAATTTTCTGATAATGAAGTAATGACTGAAAATGGCTTATACTCAAGGTGAAGCCTACTGAGGATGAGAATGCCAGATATTAGATGTTGCCAAATCAGGACAGGATAGAAATGTACCTCTTTCCAGACTCTTACTGTAATCCTTAGGTCTTTTATTCGCAGGAGACCTAAACCCTAAATAATACAGAATAAACTAGGACACTGAAATGAAGGTAGGGGCAGGGGTATTTGAAAGGCATATTCATGATTCATTTATGCTTGTTCTCAAAATTCAATGTATCTTGAATAATTTTGATAGTGTATCCTGCAGATTTAGGGCATCAAAAAAAGAAAGTTTTTTGATGTAGACTAGATTTTGGGTTTGCAGAAATACCGCTGCCCTCCATAAACTGATATGTGCCTGGGAGAAGAATATCCACTCACCAGCTCCTGCTGACAGGACTGTATACTGGGTGTTGTGTTAGAATACTTTGTGTTGCAAGTGACAGAAATCTAACCCTTAAGCATTTAGTTTAAACAGAAATGAAGAATATTTGAAATACAGGGGTTTCTTATATAATTGAAGAAGGGTTTATAAATAAAATCTCAAAAGAAGCAAGGAAATGTTCAGGCTTCCCTTCAGGAACAACTGGAACTGGGACATTTATCTCTGTACCGGATTCTCTCATGTCTAACATCTATCATTGCTTCTTCTTGCGGTATTCTTCCTTCATTCGCTCTCATTGCAGACCAAGTCCCTCCCAAGCGTCATATTTCATAGCTTTCACCCCTGAGAATACTGAATTCCTACCTTTGTTCCATTTAAAAGTCCTGGGAAAGAACTCTGATTGGTCAGGCTTGGGTAAAGTACCAACCTTGGACCAATCAACCCTAGCCAGGAAGATGAAGAGATAGGGCCTAGGCATTGCTACCAGAGACCAGAAGAGAGACTCCTGAGTCAAGTAGACCCCATTTGGTACCAACCACAGTTTGCTAGTCCTAGGTCTCTTTAGGTGCTCAGGCATCTCTTCATTTCCTGAAAAAATCCTGTATACTTGGTATGTTCCTATGCTGAAATCCAGGTATGGAAATCTGGAGGAACTCTGGATGATGTACCTGCAGACCACATAATAATCTCTGGCCCAGGGGAAAAGATCCTCTTGGCCATAGGATAAAGATGTAGAGAAATTTCTCACACCACACACCCTAAAGGAACACACATTTCTTAGAGCCGGGGTGAACATGAGCACTTTGGCATTTTCTTTTCCCCATAAAAAGACGTATCAAACCACTAACACATTCATTTCCCTAACTTCCTTTGCAAAGGCTCATCCTACCTCCCCGTCTTTGAAATACTCAGTGGAGACACTCACTGGTTTGATATCACAAATAATTTTTTCTTTGGGATGAAGGTGTTTGCTGAGGCAGCAGATTTCCCTGCTTGATTCTTTATTTGTGCATGAAAATACAATAGGTCTGCAGTTTTAATCCTGGACCAGAAAGAACATAAAACATGTTTGATCTCTGGTTCGTGATGGAGCTCCTTAGATCTTGGATAGATTACTTCTGAATAGGTGCCCTTTGCTCAGAATTCCAGCGAGTACTCCAGGGCAAAGATAAACTGTGTCTCCAGAGATGAAAGGACAGTTATTTTTCCACAAAACCTCATAAATCAGTTTTGATATTGTTTTTGTTTGATTTGACTTTTTTTTCAGGCACAACATTAGGGCTGTTCGATCCGTTTAATTGAAAATATTTGTATAGAGTCCTGGGTTTTCTATTGTGATGAAAAGTGTTACCTCAAGAAACGAGCTGATAAATTGCAAGGCAAAGTGAAATGAACATCCACCCAGCAACAGGGTCTGAGAGTCCAACATCTGATTGTACTTAGTGAGGAGGAAACTTGAAAAAAAATCAACCACTTTCATTTCTTGCTTCTTTTATCCTTAAGCTCAGCAATAAACTAGCACTCTTTGGTTAAAAAGTCAAGGGAACAGATGTATCATACTGGTGCTTCAGCATGTATATTTCAAGCGGAGCAGGTAAAGTATGCGAATGCCTCTCAACCCTTAGTGGGGAGAGCCTCAAGGAGCATGTGCCACGCTGCTGTCAGTCACCAGGGCACATCCCTGAAATTATAGCTCCTCTAGTTAGCTGGGGAGAGGGAAATGGCAACCCACTCCAGTACTCTTGCCTGGAAAATCCCATGGACAGAGCAGCCTGGTAGGCTGCAGTCCATGGGGTTGCTAAGAGTTGGACACGACTGAGCGACTTCACTTTCACTTTTCACTTTCATGCATTGGAGAAGGAAATGGCAACCCACTCCAGTGTTCTTGCCTGGAGAATCCCAGGGACGGGGGAGCCTGGTGGGCTACCGTCTATGGGGTCGCGCAGAGTCGGATACGACTGAAGCGACTTAGCAGCAGCAGCAGCAGCAATTCGCTGGAGCTTGGTACAAAGGGTTGCACTTCTGGAGGCTGGCTGCTTATTTCACAGAGAGGAAGTAAGTGGTTGTCCTGTACAGAGCTGAAACACCGACATTTGACAACTGGTAGGTCACAAGTGGAGCCTGGAAACGATACTGTTGAAAACTAGGGACAAACCTCAGAGGCAGTTTAAAAAGGCACTGAGTGCAAGGTCTTGCATTCTGTCCCGGAAGACCTGGGTTGTGTTCCACCCGGCCCTTGCTAGTCAGAGGAAGTTATTTAGTTTCTGCTCCTAAAAACTGGGCCTATCTGTGTTTGCCTCGGAGAACTTTTAGGATGAATGACAGTGCGTGCGTCTGTGTTCGGTCTCTCAGTCCTGTCCACCTCTTTGTGACCCTTTTGGACTGAAACCTATCAGACTCCTCTGTCCATGGGATTTTCCAGGCAAGAAAGCTGGAATGGATAGCCATTTCCTCCTCCAGCGGATCTTCCTGACCTGGGGATCAAACCCGCCATTCCTGTGGCTCTGACAGTGCAGGTGGATTCTTTACCTCCTGAGCCTACTGAATAACAGTAGTGTGCATAAAATGATTTTCTTATGCTCTAGTGTAGAGTGTATTTTTTTTTTAATTAGAATTCATTACATATAAGAAAGGCTTCATTCAACTTTTTAAATTCAAAAGCTGGAATGGACCTTTGAAACGATCTGGTTCGACTTCCTCATTTTGAGAGACTTCCTGATTTTGAGGCAGTGGCTTTTCCCAGGAAAGGATGGGCATAATAGGCTGGAAAAGGCACATGTTTCAGCCTTAGCATGGTGCTCCTGCTAAACCATGCTACTGTCAGACTCTAAGTGCCACCAGGGCAGGGCCCCCAGAGGTGTATTCAATGCCTGTTATGATGCCTGGCGTTCAGTGAAAGTTTGTCCAGTTGGTAAATGAAACTCAGGGATGCTAAACTTTAACCAGAAGACATCATTTTTTTGCTTTGTGTTTCAGCTTTTATGTCTTTCTGAAGAGTCAATGAACAAAATATTGTGAACTTCTTATTATATAAGACAAATTACTAAGCAGCCTAATATGTGTACTGAACAAAAAAATGGGATATTTGAAGGAAAACTGCTAACTGATGTATGACAGTGCAGTTGAAACCCTAATCATTCTTAGGCTGTTAGGAAATACTTTTTTAGATGTCTGCTTTACACCTAGGATTATGATGTGTTAAATTGAGAAGAGGGGTTAAATGATTGTGGTTACCAAACATCCTACAGAATATGCACAAACAAACAAAACTAGTGAACAAACTGTTCTCTTGATAGTCCCCAAATGCCTTTAGGAATTAGTAATGGCTCACATCTATTTTTCCCCAAGAGTTAGGATCAAATAAACATGCCTATCCCTCTTCTCAAAAACACCCTTTTTGTAGGCTCAGGCCGGGATTCTTGGCCTGGTTTTCTGCATGGCTATGCGCGCTTTGCTCAGTAAGCGAATGGAATCCACAGAGAACCCCTTGACCACTGTTGGCCAGCTGCCATCCACTACTCCTACCTCTTCCTGCCATGTAAGGAAGGATGGCCAGATGAAGGGTAGTTAGACTCTGAAGGTCTGGCACATGGGGCTTCAGTGTTCCAAACTAGAGGAGCTTCTGTTGAATCTGTCCTTCTTTGTTGGGGAGCAGAGTTAGATAGGAGCAGGTGGCTTCCCAGGCAGTCTCATACTTGGTGCCTTGATGCTCTGTAAATATGTGTCCAATTGTTATTCAGGCTGCATGGGAGAAGCATGAGTGGTGCTCTGCTTCTCTCTTTTCCCAAATAATTCAGCCCCAAACATACTTATCTTTTTGAAACAAAGCCTTGCATTCTGATTGAGTAGGGTTATTTGTTCACCTAAATGATTGAGCAAGCCTCTTATGGTGGCAGTTTAAACAAGGTCATCATGGACAGCCTTGCAGGTCATATGTAAATGACATCTGCTGGAGTTGTGCAGACTTCGCATTATGATCTTGTTTCCCTGAGTTTAAATAATTCTTATTATTTTTCATGTGTTTCCCTGGGAGAGGGGCCACACACAGTCCCACCTCACACAATTTATAACTCAGTTCTTTTCTAACCTTGCAAAGTGCTCTCGGTAACATGAGTGCTAGGAAAAATAATTTTTTCCATCTTGCTATAATTCTAGTGATATTTTTAGCACCTCTTAAATACTAGCACCCCAGGCAACTCCTTCCTGACCTACCTCTTAATCTGGCTCAGTATGGAATAGAATATAAAAAAGAGAAAAAAAGAAATTTGTGGTAATGAGAGATCACTGGAGACATTTACAAGCTCATAAAATATAGGTGAACTTCCAATGTGTGATGCTTATCCAATGTGTGGATCAGCATTTTTCAGAATTCACTGAATATACAAAAAATTAGGAGTCAAATCTGTTTTGGTTTATTTTGTTCCTTGTCAATGAAGGAAATAATGAACTATAAACTGTAAGACTTAATATCATTTCAAAGGGTTTTCATGTGTATGATGTAATTTCTTTTTAAGGTGCAAACTTTTCAGTTCATAATACTTTACTGTCGTTCATTATTGGTCCATGTAATTCCCTCTTATTTTATTATTTTTCCCCCTAATTCCCCAACCTCCGCTTCAAGTTCCCTCTCCCCAATATATTTCCAGCTAATATGTTGATAATGAGTCTTTAAAGATGTGTGTGTGTTACTAAAATATAGACTGCTGTTTGAAACATATTTGTGTTTTTAATTGTGATTCAATCTTGCATTTAATATCATATGGCTGTAGCTAGTTAGCTCAGTATTTTTAACTACTGCAAGGTATTGCATAGTCAGCATCCACTGTATTTAAAAAATATTTTAAAAATTCTGGTAAAATATGCATCACATAAAATTTACCATTTAACTATTTTGAAGTGTACAGTTCTTTGGCATTAGGTACATTCACATGATTCTACAACCATCACTCTTGTCTTTCTGCAGAACTTGTTCATTTTACCAAACCAAAAGTTAACTGTTAAACACGAACTCCGCATTCTCCTTTCCCTTCAGCCTCTGGCAACCACCATTGCATCTACTGAATTTTGTTATTCCCCTACTGATGGACACGGAGGCTATTTGCAAGTCCCAGTACCACAAACCCTACCACCACCACTGACCTCATATAGATCCCCCATGAAGCTGTGCAAGAATTTCTCTGGCTTAATAGAACTAGAAGGAGATTTTGGAATCATAGAGGATACATGGTTTTCTAGAAAGACTGTACCAGTTTACAGTTTCCCCAAAGGTATCCCAAAGTTTCTATTTTGCTATATCCTGCCTTCTCTAGAATTAGCTACTTTTAATTTTCTTCAGTGGTAATAGTCTTATTTTCACTTAAATTTCTTTGTTTACTGAAGAATCTGAGCATCTCTTAATATTCTTTTTAGTTACTCGGGCTTCTGTTTCTGAGAATTACCTTTGTAATACTTTGCTCATTTTAAAATTGGAATTCCCACTTTTTCCTTATGGATTTTCAGGAGTTGTTTGGATATTATTTGGTGCAAAATTCTTGCTGGTTTTGTGTTAAAAGTATTTCCCCCTAAATTCTCATCTCTTAATTTGTCTATGGTGTTCTTTATTATTTTTTTAAACTTTTTATTTTGTATTGAGGTATAGCTGATTAACAAACAATATTGTGAATTTCTAGTGAACAGCAAAAGGATTCAGCCAAATGTACCAATTGTCCCCCAGACTCCCCTGGGAAGTTGATTGTTGATGATCAATTTCCATCTGACAGTGGAAACTGATAATCCTTTTTTTTCCTTTCCAGGTGGGCAGTGGCTCATCACCTCCCATGATCCATCTCGTCTCAGTTGAGGGACAACATCAAGGTAGCTTTGTCCTCTCTACCTGAAAAATTCTAGCATCGCTATTTGTACCAGAAGTCAGCCTTGCGAAATTCCTGTTTTTCTAACTTGCAAATTTCCTGTTTTTCTAATTTGTAACAAACTAGCCAGCAATGATGACAAAATAGGATTCCAGGGGCCAGGAGCACAGGGGAATCATTAGGTTACCACCACCTATTTCTCTTTCATCTTTTTTATTCTCCAAGAAACACATTTTATTGTTTTTGTTTTTGTTGTTCCCGAGTAACTTTATTTTGACACAATCAAATCATCAGTTTTTTAATGTTAGCATTTATGTTTTTAGTGTCTTGTTCCAGAAGTCTTCCACTAACCCTATATAAAAAATGTACTATTGTACATTTTCTTTACATTTTTTGTTCCCTCATATCTCATCTGTATTTTCTTCATAAAGTTACGTCTCACATTTGTGCCTTTAATCCATCTGAAGTACACCTTTTTTTACTAGTCTTGTATAAGGTCCAGCCTTATTTTGCCTTATCTTGGTGACCTACTTTCCCATTAGAATTTATTACTATAAACGATTCATCCTTTTCTTCTTCTTTTGTGGCACCAGCTTTATCTCACATTAGTTCCTGTGTATGTGTGGTGCTGCTTCTAAGAACTCTGTTCTTTGCCATTGGTCTGTTTGCCTATTCCTGGTTCAGTGCCATGCTGTCTGCACAGCTTTGTAATATGTCTCAGTATCTGGTGGGGTGAGTGTCTCCTCCTTGACTGTCTGTTTCAAAATCGCCTTAGCTATTTGTGGAATTTCACTTTCCCATATACATTTTAGAATGAGTTTATGGAATTCTTTAAAAAATCCCCTTGGAAATTTGATGAGATTGCCTTGAGTACATAGATTAATTTGAGAAGCATTGACATCATTCCAGTATTTCTGTATTTATTCAGATTTTCCTTTATGTACTTTAATAGAATATTTTTAGTGTTTATTTTATAAAGGTCATCTATTGTTAGTTCCTAGATACCTTGTAATTTTTGTTATTGTAAATGGCATCTTCTTTCTACTTCATCATTGTCAGCATAGAGGGATATTAACTGCTTTTGTAGATTTATCTTATAACACTCTTGCTAAACTCTAGAAGTTCTAATATTAATACTTTATTGAAACTCTTGAGTTTTCTCTGTGGATAATGCTATTATCTTAGCACAGTAAGTTTTATCTTCTTTGTCTAATCATTATACTTCTTAAGTCTTTTTTTTTTTTCTTTTTTGCCTTATAGCATTTGTCAGTTTCTCTTGTTAAATGAAGAAGTGATATGGGGCATTCTTGTTTGGTATTCATTATTAGTGGAAATAAGTGAAATGTTTCTCTATTATATGTGATGTTTAATATAGGTGTGTGGCATGTAGTTTATTTAAACTCAGGGAAACAGTTCTCTTGGATCACTGATCTTTATTGAATGCTTTGTTTGCATGTTCTTAGGTAATCACATGATTTTTCTTCCTTCCTTCCCACATCACATCATTAAGCATCTGTCCTATGTCAAAGAATGCTGAGAGGATAAAGTGAGAATTGGAGATTATGGGCAGACTTTTTGGAGATAATGAACAATACCAGGGGCAGTTAAATCTATGGCTCTTTAGGGCTTCATAGGAAGCAGTTGAAGGGATTGTGAGAGAAAAAAAAAACTCATTAAAATTGTATAATATGGTGATTAAAAGTAAATTTATTGGGTATTTACTGTGTGTCAGGATCTTAGTTTGCAACTTTAAAGCTGTTATGTCTCTTTAAGCCTCATAATAACCATGTGAGGTGGAATTATTCTCACATTTTAAGGTAGAAGAAACAAAGGCTTAAAGAAGTTGAATAACTTCTTGTTTTCTTGGAATGTTGTGAATGCTGATTGCCTTGAGGAGAGAAACCAGGAAATGGGGGAAAAGGAGTAAAAGGGAAAATTTCACAGATTCTCTTTTGTTGTTGTTGTTCAGTCACTAAGTCACGTCTGACTCTGCAACCCCATGGACTCAGGCACACCAGGCTTCCCTTTCCTTCACTATCTCCTGGAGTTTGCTCAAACTCACATCCATTGAGTTGGTGATGCTATCTAACCATCTGGTCATCTGCCGCCCTCTTCTCCTTTTGCCTTCAATCTTTCCCAGCATCAGAGCTTTAGCAAGCAATAGAGCTAGTGTTCAGACTCAGATCTCTTTCCAAAGCTCATGTCTTTCCCACACACTGTTATTGTATTCCTTAAAAAATCTCTATTGATAACATAAAAGAGATATAAAGATGAAACCCAGTCAGTCATCAAAAGCAAAACAAAATAATTCCATCTCAATATGCTATAAATTTGGGGAAAAGAAAAATGAACTAGAGCTCCTTTGAGAAATTACCAGTTTCAGGACTGGGACCATGAAGGTACAAGATGATCTTGGAACATGTTGTTGCCAGAAAGTAAGAGAAGTTCTCGTAAAAAATGATAGGGACCTGTCAAAAGGGTACAAGAACCAGCTAAAGGGGCTCCTGATGGTCAAATCTGGAAAAATTTGAGCATCAAAAGAAATAAGAACAGTAATTAGTTGTAATCCATTGAATAAAGTGAGAATCCATGAGTCTGTACTAACAAATATATAAATTGAAATAGAAAAAAAGATTCTTCCTTTTGTACACATGATAAACCTGGAGGGAGTGGTGTAGTTGGGAAAATCACTATTTTGCAGCCATCACTGCAGAGATTGTTTTAGGCTTGAATCATCAATGGATGCTAAATTCCCATGTGAAGCAGAATGTTTGCATGGTCTTGAAATGTCTGTCCAGAGGTTTTTTTTTTTCCTTTAGTGCAAGGAAGGAAAATAATAAATATACAGTGGAAAAATTGGACAACACCTTAAGTTAGCAATAAAAATCATTTTCACCAAAAATGGGCTTGTGTGGCTCTAGATTTGATACTTCAAGGGTGCAGCATCATGGTCTATAACCAAATCTGATTATAAGGAAACATGAACCAAACCCAAACTGAGGAATATTTTATAAAATAGTATTCTATATAATAGCTGACCTGTCCTGAAGGACTGAGAACTGTTTCAGTTTAAAAGAGATGAAAAGGACATGACATATAAAATTCAATACTGTTTGTGATCCTTAACTATATCCTATCCTGGAGAAAGGAATGTTATTAAAAAAAAAAGGCATTTGGTACAATTGATAAAACTAGATTATTGACTGTAGAGGAGATAAAACTATGTGTTAAATTTCTTGAATTAGATAGCAATTGTAGCACCATATAAACACTTTGCTTTTAAGGACTATATATTGAAATATTAAGGGGAAATGGAGCATTTTCTAATGGCTCAGAAAGGAAATAAATAATAAAATATGTACAGGTAGAAGAATGAGAAAACAAATGTGGCACGATAGTAATAAATTAGTGAATCTGAGTAAAGGCAATATGGAAGTTCTCTGTACAATTTTTGCATATTTTCAGAAATTATGAAATTATTTCAGAATGAAAAAAATATTGAGTAAGAACTAGTAAAGCCCTTTGTCGAAAGTACTGACAGATTTGACCCTTACCATCTGTGTTTTCCCATAGAATGGATGATGGACACTCCTAAATTACACATTTGTCCCCGAGATGGACTTTCTAGAAGCAGAAAGCTTCTTGTTGGTTATCTGCCTTCTCTTGCTTGTAAATTCAGTACCATTATTAAAAGGAAAGGAGGCGTTTGTTAGTGAATAGAGGTTTTTATTGTTTTCCTTTGCTCAGAATGGTGGATGCCAAGCCTAAGCCTTGCCAAGACTGTTTCCCAATTTGATGTATTTATAATAATAATCTTTAAGAAATCAACCCTCAGTGACACCCTGCACCCGAGGGGAGTGAAAAACCACTGACTTTTGTTTAGTCTCTGCTGTGCTCCAGGATTCTGCATGGAGCTCAGAGTCATGTTGGGGATGTGTTTTGTGTGGTGCCAAGCAAGTCACCCAGATTGTGTTATCACCAATGCTTTGCTTAGAAGTGAACAGAAATTCTGTAAGTTGCATAATACTTCTATTTTTTTCTTTAAAATGAATTTAAAATTTGTAGTGAATACATATAAAATTGTGATGATATACATATAATGTATACTATAAAATTTATAAGATAATCATTTAAAGCATACAGCTTAGTGGCGTTAAGTACGTTCATATTGCTGTGCTACTATCATCGCCTTCCATCCACAGATCTTTTCATCTTGAAAAGCTGAAATTCTGCATTTATTAAACAGTAACTTCCTTCTTCCCTCTCCCCACCCCTTTGGCACCCCTTTCCAGACTTTGGCAACCACCATTCTAGTTTCTGTCTCTGTGAATTTGACTACTCTATGTACCACATATACGTGGATACTATATTTATACTTTTGTGACTGACTTGTTTCACCTAGCATAATGTCTTCAAGTTTCATCCATGGGGCGTGTGTCAAATATTCTTTGCTTTCAAGACTGAATATTATTCTACTACATATATGCCACATTTTGTTTGTCATCCACCTGTTGATGGACATTTGGGTTTTGTCTGCCTTTTGGCTTTTGTGAGCAATGCTGGTGTGAACATTGCTGTACACATTTATGTTCAAGTCCCTGTTTGCAGTTCTTCTGGATATATACCTAGAAGTGGAATTGTTGGATCATATAGTAATTCTATTTTTAATTTTTTGAGGAGCCATCATACTTTTTCTATAGTGGATGCACTAATTTACATTCCCATCAGCAGTACAGAAAGCTTCCAATTTCTCCACATCCTCTGTAACACTTGTTATTTCATTTTATTTTACTAGCAGTCATCCTATTGCATATATCTCATTGTGATTTGAGTTGGATTTCTTTTAAATGCAAACTCCCTTGAGAAGGAAAAGCAAATATTATCAGGTTATCAGTACTCCAGAGTGAGTAAGTTTATAAGGTTTTCTTTTTTTCTCAAAGTGACAGCTCCCTTTAGAATGGCATGTATATGGATGGAAAATTACTTGTAGTATTTAATCTAACCCTGAGATAAGAGCCAGAAGGCCTTTTTCCAACCCATTATTATGAGGTCTTTGATAAATCAATATAATTCACAAAAGCCTCAATTTCTTTATATGAAAAATGTGCATAATACTCTATAGCAATGGCCCTCAAGCTTTAGCACACATCTGAATCCCCTGGATGGCTTGATAAAGCACAGATTGCTGCACAAATCCTCAAGGTTTCTGAGGAATTTGCATTTCTTCCAATGGTGCTGATGTTGCTCAGGCCAGGGACCACACTTTGAAAATAATGGCACTAAGGATTTGTTTTAGGAGTGAGATAATGTAAATAAAATAAAATAATTTCCCACAATTATTAAACACTGTGAAATGCTAGAGATTAATTTAATCGCATGAGGACAGAGAGGTCTCATAAGTTAGGTGGTGGAATCTAATAGAGTGATACTTTTCAGGACTGCACTAAATCTCAATGATTTGAGCTTTCTGAGAAGTAGGCCAATGAGGAGAGAGTAGGGGATATCATGAAAGAGATGGACTTTGGGAGTGAAGCTGGGAAAGTGTCAAAACCTCATTTTATCAAAGGCACAAGTTTTCCCAGGACCAGTTCTAGTGCCTACTTGAGGCTTCTGTATCAGTAAAGAATTGTTTGGGTGCAAGGATGAGAAAATTCAAAGAATGGGCATAATAGCTACTTAAACAATTAAGGGCTTACTTTTTTTCTCATGCAAAAAGAACTCTAGAGATAGAAAGTTATTTGTATTGATCCAGTGGCTCAAGGATTTCAGTATTGAGGTCTGTCAATTTTTGCCCTCTGTCATGCATACAATATAGCTGCTGCAGTTCCAGCCATTACACCTGCTCTCCACACACGTATTCATGGAAGCAGATAAAGAGGAAAGGTCAATGTTTATGACAGGAAAGCAAAACTTTCTCAGACATTTTTGTCTGGTTTCTGTTTATGCCTCAATGTCCAGAACTTCCCTTGTCCATTCATAGCTTCAGTGTGGCTGAGGAATGTTTCAGTTGAGTACATAGCTATTTAAAACTAAATTGGAATTTTGTCAGTAAGGTGGAATGTGTCTGTCCCAGCTTCGTAATTTTTCCTGCCCCTAGTGATTTTAGGCTAAGATGGTCAGGGCACCGTGGGCAAAGCTGTTAGTCTGAGTTCTCTTTTTTTTCTTGTATAACTTAATGTACTTTTTTTTTTTTTTTTACAGTTATTGTCATCATTAGTACTTTAACATCTATAACAGACTGAAGCTGGAGAGTACTTTTCACTCATGTTGGCTCAGCTATTTCTCCAAGTCACCTTGGGAGATCTTATCAGCCCTATTTTGTAGGTATGAGAATAGCTACTCTTTTTCCATTTGTATCTCTCTGAATCCTACCACTTCACTAAGTTTCTGTCATCCTGCTTTGGTCTCTCCCACAATGTGATATGCTTTCCAAATTCCCCAAATCCTAACATTTTCCTATGTCCCATTGCCCCTGGGAACTCTGTGGTGATCAAGCTAATCTGATGGACTGATTCATGGGAAAAACCGCACTTAAGAGGTGAACTCTGAAAGTAAACTTTGGCTGTCATTGTGTACAAAAGTTTTTCAGTCTGTGTTCTCATCCAGAAGTTAATGCCTTTCTTAGCCTTCTAATCTACTCGCCATGGTGTAGAGGCAATAATGAAGTCCACCTTATGCACTTTTGAGAATCTCCATGGAAATGTGCTTTGTAAACATGAAATCATATATTTATTTGTGGTTTCTTACTTTGAGTTTTCTTTGTGAGCTTGACTGGAGAATAAATACAGAAATGATATCTTCCCAGGATGGTAACATTGTGAATATTCAGGGAGATTTGAAAGAGGAAAGCCTGGTAGCTGGGCCATCAGGCTCCTGCCAGGAAGGTAACCTCCGGAGTAGATGTTCTGGGGAAGACAGTGGAAAGAGGGCAGAAAAAGGAGGAGGTATAGGCAGTGGCTAATGGACAAGGCTGGGCAGGTGAAAGGAGAGTGGGAGGAAGTGAGTGCTGATACTGGAAGTCTCACTGAAGATGAAATAAGGGGGCCAGGTCAGGGACAGGAAAGTGGAAATGGGGGCAGGGAGCTAGGCTGGCTTGCAGGAAGCACCAGAGTGACTAGAAAGGAGAGGATATTCCCAAGAAAGTAGGAGTTGGGGCAGAAGTGAGCCACCATAGATCAGTTCAGCCAATTTGAGTCCAATTCAGCAAACATTTGTTAAAATTTTTCTAAAAATTTATTTAAAATTTAATTCTGATAGAAATATAGTTGATGTATAATATTATATGTTACAGCTGTACAATATACTGATTCACAATTTTGAAAGGTTATATTCCATTTATGGTTATTATAAAATATTGGCTGTATTTTCTGTGTCATACAGTATATCCTTGTAGCTTATTTTGTATCTAAGAATTTATACCTCTTGATCCTCTGCCCCCTTTTTGCCCTTCCCTCTCCCCACTGGGAACCACCAGTTTGTTCTCTGTATCTGTGAGTCTTCTTCTATTTGTTATATTCATTATTTTATTTTTTAGATTCTGCATATAACTGATATAATGCAAAAAAGTATTTGTCTGTGTGACTTTTTTTCACTTAGCATAATGCTAAGTCCATCCACGTTCCTGCAAATGGCAAAATTTTACTCTTTTTTATGGCTGAGTAATGTTCCATTATATCCTTTCATCTTCTTTATCCATTCATTTATTGATGGACATTTAGATTGCTTTCATATCTTGGCAATTTTAAATAATGCTGCCATAAACATTGGAGTACTTGTGTCTTTTTGAATTAGTGTTTTCTTTTTTTTCAGATACATATGCAGAGTGGAATTTCTGGGTCATATGGTAGTTCTATATTTAGTGGGACTTTTTTTGCTCTTTTTTAAAATTTATTTTTAATGCAGGATAGCCAACACAACATTATTTTTGTTGTGTTTTTTTGAGAAACCTGCATCCTATTTTCCAAAGTGTTTGCACCAATTTACATTCCCAACAATATATGAGGGTTCCCTTTTTTCCACATCTCACCAGCATTTGTTCAGCAAACATTTATCAAGTGTGATAGAAAAAAAATAATCCCTACCTCCTCAAAAAAAATTGTCCTTGTGATCCCTAGAATTTGTGAATCGACTACTTTGTATTTTGCTGGTATAATTAAGTTAATGAGCTTGAGATGGGGAGAGCAGCCAGGTGGCTCAGTGTAATCACAAGCGTCCTTGTAAGTGAAGGGGGAGGAGAAAGAAGGATCTGAAGAGCTGGTAGCTTTGAAGTCTGAGAGGAGAGCCATAAGCCATGGAAGGCAGGTAGCCTCTAGAAGCCCAAAAGCAAGGGGAATGGATTCTTTTTTACAGCCTCCAGAAGGCATGTTGCCGTGACAACACCTTGCTGTTGGTCTAGTGAAACCCATTTTGGATGACCTTCAAAACTATAAGCATATATATATATATATACATATATACATTTATGTATTTTTTTTGCTTATGTCCACTAAACTCCTGATAATTTGTTGTCACAACAAGAAAAAAACCTGATACATTGAGAAAATACCAGATGGTGCTACGGATTGGGAAATATGAATAAATAAGGTATTAACGCTAGCCTTTAGATGACTATCAACTCCCTGGTCCAAGTCAGTGATGGTCAAATTTAATGTGACCAGGAGGATTTTTACTAAAATATAGATTCTGACCAATGAGGTTTTAAGTGACCCCAAGATTCTACACTGCAAATACTTCCTGGGTGATGCCTGTGCTGTTTGTCTGGAAAGTATGCTTGGTTTAGCAAGGGTCTAGACTGTGAGTCTGTCCTAGGGGCTGGGAAACCACGAACAGCAAAGCTTCTTAGTTATGATGGAGAAAATTGTTGGAATATCATTTGACACTAAAATTTAACAATATGAAACTTACTAGTAGACGAAACTTGGGGCTTCAGACTCTTTAAAGGATTGTTGTGATAAACAAGATGTATGTGAAAGCAGTAGGCAATTTATAAAGGTAGGCAGGTGGCAGGTAATATGCACTGTGTACACATTTTAGTTTCCCCCTTTGAATGTCAGATGAGAGCAGTTTTGGCAAGAAAGTGCAAGTGTCATTTTGGACTCATACTTCCTTTGCTAAAGTGAAGGAAGAAATATTTGAATTTAAAACACCTCAGTGTTTATCCCAGTCATTTTTCTTTTATGTCTTTTAAGTCCTCTGTTCTGCTCTGGTTATACCACACATATGGAATGCAACACTTGAAAACAAAAAATGTACAGAGAATAAAATAGTAGTCACCTGTTACTCCATAATTCAGAGATTACCAGGAAGTAGAATTTTTCCAAGAGCTTGATTGATTTGTTACTCTTTTAGAGTCTGTGCAGACTTTTGTCTCCCTTAAATATTTTAGAAGAGAATAACTGTATGCCCTTGTGTTGTGCACTGTTATTAACATCCTGTAGTGATATTGTCTTTAATAATTCTTTTCACATCAGGGAACACTTTTCCATAAAGCAGTAGTTCTCAACTGGGGGCTATTTTGTTCTTCGGGAACATTTCACAATGACTGGAGACACTTTTTTATTGTCGTGACTGGGGGTAAGTTCCTGCTGGCACCTAGTAGGGATGCTCCCCAACATCCTTCCACGCACAGGACAGCATCCACAACATTAATTATCTGCTTCAAAATGTCAGTGCTTAGTTTGAGAAACTCAGCTGTAGAGCAGAGGGTTGCAAATTGTACTGGTCATCAGTCATCTGAAAGGCTTGTTAAAGCAACAATTGCCCCCTACCAAATTTCTGATCTAGTAGGCTTTGGAGGAGGCTGAGAGTTTGTAGTTCTAACAAGTTGTCAGGTGATGTTGATGCTGGTGGTCTGAGAGCCACACTGCGAGAACTATTTCCATAGGGCTTAATAAATTACATGACTTTAATTGACCCCATATGAACTATTAGCTCCTTAATTTGGGTCCTGACTTATATTTAGTAGTTAGGCTTATCATATTGCTGGTGTGTTGCAAACATCACTTGGGCCCAGGCCAGGTCTCTTCCTTTCTTGGTATGTCCTGGGATGCTGAGAATAGAAAATAGGTCTCATTACTGTGGACCAGATGGTTTCACTTGGCTGTGTGGACTCGGCACCATATAAATGGCTCCAAGGACATATGAATGAGTTGTTGGCCTGGGGAAGATTGATAGAGAGAGGGGAGAGATGGAGCAAGTGAATGTGGAAAGGAAAGAAACATCCATTTTTTATTGTGCTATGACACTCTCTCACTGTATCTCGAAACCACAACACACCTGTGCAGAGTTTTGCAATTTCTTATAAAAACATGGCCTTTTAGTCTGGAATGGTAGATTCTCAACCTGACACTATCTTAATGGTATTGCAGTCAGGTTAACTTTTCACTGTCATCACACCAGAGGGAAGATTTATCGCTTGTGTCTCTGGGTTCATAATCTGTTTTCCAAGCATCCTTTCTCCCACCTTGCCTCCTGTTGCCCTCAGTCCATTCAGCATGAGCAGAGCTCACTGCCCCCTCTCATAATGCATCATATTGAGACCTTGCACAGAGGTGGCAACTGAATTCAGGGTTGGGGAAGCTAAGTCAAGTTGGAACTGAGAGGGCTGGGGTAAAGCACGGGTTAGATCAGAAAGATCCCAGAAGCTGTGGGTCAGAAACCAAGGAAAAATTGTGCTTAAAATGAGGCAGTATGTCAAAAACCAGATAAAGGTTAGAAAAGCACTGGGGCCAAAGCATGCAGGAATGGGAGTGTTCACAACTGAAGTGAAGCCCTTTTTTTGAAGCCTCTTATGATTTTTACTTGGCCAGTGAATAAAATAGTGCTGGTCTGTGAAGTGCTAAGCCAGTTCATCTGGTTGACGGGGCAGACCTCAGAGCATAAGAATAGTTGATAATTTTCTAGGTGGAGCACAGAGATGGGCATATAGGGATTTCAAAGATACTGCTAATATTTCTTTCCTCAAGGTGTGAATGCAAGTGGATTATTTTATTACTATCTACTACTTAGAAAGATATTAATCAAACACCTCCTATTCCTCAAGATAATTTTCTCCCCCTTTCAGAAATAAGGAAATGGAAACTGAGAAAGAGAGGTCATTTGCTCAAGGAAGTGTGGGGCTGGCATGGGGGTACCCAGTTTCCTCCGTCGAGCCCTGCTCTCCTCTCTCACTGAAGTATGAGGCTGTTTGGGTCACAGGCGGTTTCCCAGGTTTCCTCTCCGTGGGTCGGGGGTCACCCTGTTGCCCAATCACGGGTGCTCACAGCTCCAGTATTCCAGCCTGCTGAAATTTAGCCACTTTTCTATGAAGATTTTTTTACCGGTTTCTCTTCAAATATTAAACAATTCTCAAAGCATAAAGACAGCAACTCGCTTCCTTTCTAACCTGAGAATTTGAGGGGTGGAGAGTGGTGTTTTGCAGCACTGAAAATTAAAATTGGCAGTTCCATAAGTATTTGACACAGCCATCCCTGATGAAACGTGTGAGCGGCAGTGCACATTGAAAGCCTGCTGTTTAATCAGGCCCACATCTGACCACATGGGAGCCCCACTCTTACCGTTGTGAGAGTCATGCCAGCCTTTCCTATAAAACAGTCCTGCTACAGTTAGCAGTGCTCTGCCCTCATTCACTTGACTTGAGCAGGGTCTTAGCGGCACTGTAAAACCGAGTTTACGGCGCCCATGAGTCATGGAGGGAGAGAGCTGCATGGTGGCTGGAGCCAGCGGCAGAATCAAAGAGGCAGAAGGTGGGGACCATGGTTTAGGGATCTCGAGGGCCTGGGAGTCATAGATTAATACCCACATCAGGGCATCCTGGGGGAATTGCAGCATCCTAAAATTTTGGAACAAAGTAGACCGCCTAGTGCAGAGTTTTTACAGGACACACCCTGATAGAAAAACCAGGGCTGTGTTACTTTAGCTAGAGCCAAGCCAGAGATGTGTGTCTTTATCTTGATAGTCTTTGCATCTGAAACCTGGAAGCTGCCTTGTCTTGCAATCTCAGGTCTTGCTTTCAAATAAGGTATATTTAAATATATTCTTTAAAAATACTTTTTCATCTTCACAGTTGACATCAGGGTAACTAAACACTGTGATTAGAACTGCCCACCCCTCTTTGCAAGCCAGCCTGGCCTGTCCCCATGGCCTGAGTCATTCTGCTGCAAAATGAGGTCTCAGTGGTTGCAGCCAGGTCGCCAGGTGTCAGGCCTGTGGTGAGCACTCTGAGGCCACTTCCGTCTCAGCACTGCCCACTAGGTGACGCCTGTGGGTGGAAGAGGCTCTCCATAGTGCGGGCTTCCTTGCTTTCTTCCTTGCTCGGCTCACATCTTGCTGAGAAGATGCTTGCATGGCAAGAACTGAAGAAATTATTCTGGCCTACTTGCTTGGAGAGAGTGCATGTGAGGATCTCAGCTCCTTCTTCTGAGGGATATTGATGTCTTTGCTTAGCATATGTGATGGTCTAATTATAAAAGAAGGAAAAAACCCAAAAGCCTAGCATAGCCCAAACAACTTAAAGTTTCTGGGTAGGTTTATAGCTGCTTTATCAATGTAAAAAAATAATGTCCAAATTAAGGTGACTTGCAATGGTCCTAGAGTAGTAACTATGAGATTGTGTGGGTAAGAAGATTGGAGACGGATGTGACTGGAGCAGTTGTATGACTGTTTTATGCTGCAGCAGTGGTTCTCAAATGGGAGCGCATCAGAATCTCTGAGAGAGATTGGCCAGCCACAGATTTCTGGGTCCCACTCAGACCCAGAAATTCCTGATTAGAACATCATGGGCGGGGCCTGAGAATCTGCATTTCTAAGTTTCTAACGGATTCCCAGGTGATTCTGACGCTGCTGGTCCAGGGACCTCACTGAGAGAACCACTGCATGACAGCATTTTGTTCTGAGTATGGGGGTGGGGGGGTGCCGGAAATGGGCGGAGAGGGGGTGGAGGCTAGGAGCTGGGATATCCTGGAGGAGCAGGGGGACAGTGAACTGGGAATCTGTGTAAACAGAGGTTGTCTTTTAGTTATAGCAAAGTCACTTCCCCTTTCCTTGTATAGCTTTTCAGATGTTCTTATTCCAAAGAATGCCAACAACACATTGTGCTTTTGATAGATAAATCTTCTGGGCAGGGATAACTTGAATCTAATGACAAGTCAGGGACAAATAACCAGGCAGCTGGGCCATTGCTGGAGATACATTGAGCTGATTTATTTAAATTCACTCGATTGTTTTTCTAGTAGGGAAATGAAATAGTCTCTGTGTATCACAGGTGTTCAAGTGCTTTTTTTTAAAATGGCTAAATATTTAAAGTGACAGACAAGGTTGAGAAGGTTGTATGAAAACACATTATAGCTGGTAGTTTTTGAACATCTTAATTGAGATTCTTGGTTCTTTATAAAAAGTGAGAGTGGGTGTGTAGGTATATATGAAAATAGTTATTCCCGTTACACCCCAAACTCCTCTTGAAGTGTGTTTGCATGGCTTAAAGCATCTTTGTATGACATAGCTTCTTTGTACAGAATTTTTGATGTTTATGCTTTTTCTTTTTTTCTAAACTAATGCTTCTGTGCGGCACAAGATAGGTTAGTTTGATCTCCATTCTGTAAGTGAGGACTGTGGGACAGGGCAGCTAAATAATAAGCCAAAAGTTACTTGGTTTAGCATCAAAACTGGAAACAAGAAGGCCTAGACTTGAGTTTCCAGGCTCCATCTCCACTTTTCACCCCTGCTTTCCCCACAGGACTCCTTCTATCAAAGCATCTCTTGTGAAAATTTCCGTGAAGTTTACTGTAGTTGCATCTTTTCCTCAGTTATAATTGGGGTCCCCTAAGATGTAGTGAAATATCTAGCCCTCAGGTTGATAGCAAGGCAGGCAAGAATGTTCCTCTCTATCTTTCATATAATGACAGTTAAATCCCTTTCACAAGAACATAGAGGTTTTGCTCTGTTTCTAATTTCAGAACAATAAGTTTCCAATGCACCACCACCCACCGGAAAAAGAGTGCACGGTGACTGACAAGGTGAGGTCTTTGTTTGGTTGTATTTCAAATCTTGCGCTTTCTGAAATCCCTAACACTTTGGTTATAAATCACTAAAAGGTAGATGTTCTCTAAAATGAATTTTGCATGAAATGTCAGTTGGAGTCTAGGGGACAGCTACAATATTTACGACTGGTGGTATTTCTTAGGAGAGAGAGAAGAAAATGAAGCCAATATAGTTTAGTACTGGGGGGTGGGAATAAAGGGGTGAGGAGAGCAGATTTCTTTCACTCACTCAGATACTTTGTTTCAGCCATTTTCAGTGCAAACACAACTCAGGGTGCTCATAGTGGAGCGTTCAGGGATGTTCATCCATATGGTAAAGAGTGGGTTGGAAGAACTTGGGCAGCTGTGCTAAGGGGAAAATAAACAAACCTAAAACTACTATGGGAATGTATTTGTTAGTAAGGAGATTGTTTTACTAAGTCCTCTATTTCTGAAAGACAATTCGACCCTAGTCACAGCTCATGGTGGTTTGCTTTCAAAAGCAAACTGCTCTGTTTATTTGGGGGAGGAAATGTTGCAGAGATAATGTAACATCCAAGTGTCCCCCTTCATTGCTGGGGAAACAGAGAACATCTCTGCCTGCCATTTGAGGGCCAGTGAGTCAGATACAAACTTATATTTTCAATGTTTTCTCCGATTAAGTATTCCTTGCTAACTGCTCTAGTCCCATGGGCCTCTTGAGTATTTCTGTCCTGTGTCTTTGCTTGAAAACTCTCTGTATGGTAGAGTGAGTTTCTCTTCCTTTGTTACTCAAGTGGTTCTTCATTAAAAAACAAACAAACAAAAACCTTCATTGAGGTAACTCCCTGTCTTAGCTCAGGCTGCTTTAACAAAATACCATAGACTGGCGTGGGAGTGGGGGGCGGGTAGTGGCTTAAATAGCAGACATTTCTATCTGAAAGTTCTGGGAGCTGGAATGTCCAGGATTAAGGTGCCAGCAGATTATGTGTCTGATGAGAGCTCTCTAGTGGCAGCTTTTTTAGCTGTCCTCACATAGCAGAGAGCATCTTCTCATATGGACACTAATCCCATCTTGGAGGCCTCACCCTCATGACCTCATCTAAACCTAATTCCCTCACAGACTCCACCACCAAATACCATTATATGAGGAATTAGGGCTTCAACATAGGAATTTTGAGGGGACACAAAACAGTTGATAAGATTCATGTACCATACACTCATTTAAAATTTGTAATTCAGTAGCTTTTTATTATATTCAGTGTGTAACCATCACCACAGTATAAGTTTGGAACATTTTTAATGACTTAAAAAAAATCCTGTACCCATTAGTAGGCTCTATCTAAATAAATCTATATCTAGATATATAATTTCTCTGTGAAAGTGAAAAGTGAAAGTGTTAGTTGCTCAGTCGTGTCTGACTCTTTATGACCCCATGGACTGTAGCCCACCAGGCTCCTCTGACGATGAATTCTCCAGGCAGGAATACTGGAATGGGTAGCCATTCCCTTCTCCAGGGGGTCTTCCTGACCCAGGGATTGAACCTGGGTCCCCTGCATTGTAGGCAGACGTTTTACCATCTGAGCCACCAGTAGGTTGGCCTATTTAAGGTATTTCATAAAAATGGAATCATATAGTATGTGACATTTTGTGAGTAGCTTCTTTTACTCATATAATGTTCTCAAAGTTTCATCCAAGTTCTAGCTTGTGTTAAAACTTTCATTTTTTAATGCCAAGTAATATTGTTTTGTATGGATATGCTGTATTTATTTATTCATCAAATGATGGATACTTGGATTTTTTCTGTCTTTTGGCTTATTGCCATAAGTAGTCATGTGCAAGTTTTTTTTTTTTAATGTGAATAAACACTTTCATTTCTATTGGATGCATACCAAGGAGTAAAATTGCTGGCTCATATGACAACTCTGTTTAACCATTTGTAGAACTGCCAGACTCTCTTTCAAAATGACTATACTATTTTTACTTTCCCACCAATAATGAATGGGAGTTCTAATTTTTCTGTTATCTTTGCCAACACATACTATTGTTGTCTTTTAAATTTTAGCAGTCCTAATGGGCATCTGGTCCCATCACTTCATGGGAAATAGATGGGGAAACAGTGGAAACAGTGTCAGACTTTATATTTTTGGGCTCCAAAATCACTGCAGATGGTGATTGCAGCCATGAAATTAAATGACGCTTACTCCTTGGAAGGAAAACTATGACCAACGTAGATAGCATATTAAAAAGCAGAGATATTACTTTGCCAACAAAGGTCCGTCTAGTCAAGGCTATGGTTTTTCCAGTGGTCATGTATGGATGTGAGAGTTGGACTGTGAAGAAAGCTGAGCACCGAAGAATTGATGCTTTTGAACTGTGGTGTTGGAGAAGACTCTTGAGAGTCCCTTGGACTGCAAGGAGATCCAACCAGTCCATCCTAAAGGAGACTAGTCCTGAGTGTTCATTGGAAGGACTAATGCTGAGGCTGAAACTCCAATACTTTGGCCACCTCATGCAAAGAGCTGACTCACTGGAAAAGACCCTGATGCTGGGAGGGATTGGGAGCAGGAGGAAAAGGGGATGACAGAGGATGAGATGGCTGGATGGCATCACTGACTCGATGGACATGAGTCTGAGTGAACTCCGGGAGTTGGTGATGGATAGGGAGGCCTGGTGTGCTGTGATTTACGGGGTCACAAAGAGTCGGACACGACTGAATGACTGAACTGAACTGAACTGAATGGGTGTGAAGTTATTTTGATTCACATTTCCCTTAAGGACTAACAAAATAACTGGTGAAAATATTTTCTGAAAGTGAAATTTGCTCAGTCATGTCTGATTCTTTGTGATCCCATGGACTATACAGTCCATGGAATTCTCCAGGCCAGAATACTGGAGTGGGTATTCCCTCTCCAGGGGATCTTCCCAACCCAGGGATCGAACCCAGGTCTCCTGCATTGCAGGTGGATTCTTTACCAACTGAGTCACAAGGGAAGCCCAAACATTTTCTAGTTGGGTATATTTTATTTATATGGTATGAGGTAAGGGTCCAACTCTTTTCCATGTATTTTCCTAGCATCATTTGTTGAAGATTTTCCTTTCTATAAAATTGACTTGGTACTTTTGTCTACGATCAGTTGACATAAACATGAGGACTTATTTCTGGATTCTCAGTTATGTTCCACTGAAATGAATGTGCCACGCTATCTTGATTATTGTAGCTTTGTGTGGTAAGTTTTGAAATTGCCAAGTGTAAGTCTCTCAACTTTGTTCAAGATTGTTTTGGGTATTCTGGGTCCCTTGAATTTCTGTATGAATTTTAGAATCAGTTGTCAATTTATACAAAGAAGCCAGCTGGGATTTTGGTAGAGACTGTATTGAGTCTGTTCAATTTGTATAAAGTATTGCCATCCTAACAGTATTATGTCTTCTGATCTGAGTGTGAAATATCTTTCCTTTTATTGAGTGAATAAATGAAAGTCGTTCAGTCATGTCTGACTCTTTGCGACCTCATGGATTGTAGCCCACCAGGCTCTTCTCTGTCCATGGAATTCTCCAGGCAAGAATATTGGAGTGGGTTGCCATTCCCTTCTCCAGGGGATCTTCCCAAACCAGGGATCAAACCCAGCTCTCCTTTTTTATCTTCTTTTAGTTTTGCTTCCTTTTGGTCTTTACCCTACTAGGGTCTTTGGGAACTGTGCATATGTGTAACAGCATCTACCATACCTCTTCACTTTAGCTTAGGTTGGATTTGAAGAGCCAAAACAGGAAAACATTTAAGGAGACCTAAGACTCTCATAGAGAAATAAATTAGAGCTGCTATTTCTTGTACCTTTGCTTTCCTGTTCTTTATTATTTATTTTTTAATTCCTTTTATTGAGGAAGTTTATTGACTTCCTTTTATTGAGGTCTTCTTAAATTTCCTTCAACAACCTTGAAGTTTTGGGAATATGTTTTGTATTTCTTATGTTAGATCTAGTTATCTTTTTGATACTGTTGTAAATGAAATTCTCTTCATGTTTGGGTTGCTCATTGCTACTCTGTAGAATTATGACTGATTTCTTTTGTATATTGATCTTTTATTCTAAAAATCTTGCTTGACTTGTTCTTTAGTTCTAAAGGCTTTTTAGCAGATTAGATAGGATTTTTTCATAGACAATATTATGTTCATTGTGAATACAGAGCTTCATTTCTTCCTTTCTAATATGTCACTTTACTGACTAATTGTCTTGGCTAGAATCTCCAGTACGGTGTTGAATAGAAGTAGTCATTTTTGTCTTGTCTGTAATCTTACAGGGGAAAGCATTCAGCCTTTCACAATTAAGTGTAATTTTTAGGTGCAGGTTTTTTTTGTAGTTGCCGTTGATCAGGTGGAAGACGTTTCCTCATATTCCTGATTTGTTGACTGTTTCTATCATGAAGGTTTGTTGAATTTTGTGAATGATTTTCTCCATTTATTGAGATGGTCATGCCATTTTTGTCCTTTATTGGCATGATTGTGGTATATTGTGTTGATCCTTTTTTGGTTGTTAAACAACCTTGCATTCAAGGGATAAACTCCACTTGACCATTATATATGAATATAATCTTCTGTATGTGTTTCTAGATTCATTTTGCTAGTATTTTGATGAAGATTTTTGTATCTATATTCATAAAATGTGGGTCTAAAGTTTTTTCTTTGTGACAGCTTCATCCAGTATTGGGTTTTAGAATCTGGATGTACTGGTCTCACTGAATGAGTTGTTAATTGTTGCTTCCAATTCTGTTTTTTGGGAAGGGTTTGTGAGGGATTGTTATAAATACTTGTTTAAATATTTGATAGAATTCATCAGTGAAGCCATCTGGACCTGGGCTTTTTTTGTGGGTTTTTTTTAAAATTAATGATTCACTCTCTTTACTTGATTTTTTGAGATTTTCTAATTCTTGTTAGTGTCAGTAGTTGTATAAGAATTTGTCCATTTCATCTAAGTTGTCTAATTTTTTATAGTTGTTCATTTTATACACACACACACACACACATTCTGTCAGTAATGGTCTTGTCTCTTTAATTTCTGAAATAGTAACTCATCTTCATTTTCATCATGGTGAGTCTAGCTAAAGGTTTGTAAATTCTTTTCAAAACCCACCTTTTTGTGTCAGTGATTTTTTTCTCTATTAGAATTTTTTTATTTCCTTGTATACTAATTTTTATTTTATTCATTCTGCTGTATTTGGGTTTAGTTTCACTATTTCCTGTTTCTTAAGGTGGGAGATACATTGTTTTTAGATCTTTTTCAGTATAGTCTATTATTTCAGCTATGTATTTCCCTCTAATCACTGGTCATATCCAGTAAAAATTGGTATGTTGTATTTTTTCATTCATCTCAATACATTCTATTTTTCCTTGTGAGTTCTCCTTTGACCAATTTTGAAGGCTATAATCCCAGAGATAGGATAATCCTTCCCAAAGGAAAGACAGAAATGTTAAACTAATAATTTTGCAGCAGACCGAAACTGTCACAGATCAACATTTGGGGACTTCGGGTTTGTGTAAGTGATAGTAGCATCACCTTCATCAAAATGACGAATTTTATTTAGGGCATATTATTGTGAGTCAGGCTATTGTTTGAGGCACTCCATTGTATGTTGACTCATTCATTAACATAATTGATGAGGTGGATATGATTAGCAGCATCAGTTTTTAGTGGAGAGAACCGAGGCACAAAGAAGTTGGGGAACTCGCCCAAGGTCCGGAGTGTCAGAGCCAGGACTCAACGGCCAGAGTTTGGCCCTAGCATCTGCTACCCTCAGCTGCTGCAGGGTGTTACGGCAGGTTGGCCGAGTGTGGCCCTGGACTGTGATACTGGCTTCTTTATGGAGAGTGAACAGCGAGGTTCACTGGAGTGTCCCAGAGAGGGAGACTTGGACTTAACCTTGTGAATGACAGGTTGAGTCAGTCAACAGTGATGATCTCTTGATGTGCATTGAATCAGAGAGCAGACAACGCAGGTTTGCTACCCAACCAGTTGCAAAACCCAGAAGCTAGAATGTCATTTTCGACTCTCTCTCACCCTCATGACCTGTCAGTCACTGAGTTTCATTAGTTCAACATCCTAAATGTATTTCTTGGTTATCTACTTCTCATTTTCTTTGGTTCCATCCTATCCAGACCATCATCATGGATGGCCTAGTTCATTTTAACAATCTCCTAACTGGCCTTCCTGACTGTAGTCTTGGTTTTCTTAAATCTATTCATTCTCCACACAGAATGGGTTTTCTTTTCTTTTTTTAAAAATCAGTTTTGATGAGGCATAACTGATATACCATAAATCGTACATTAAAAATATTTATTTGGCTGCATTGGGTTTTAGTTACAGCCCGCAGGATCTTGGTTGTGTCATGTGGGATCCTCCACCGTGGCTCACAGATGCTCTAGTTATGGTCTGTGGGCTCACTTGTTGCAGTGTGTGGGCCTGGTTGCTCTGCAGCATGTGGGGGCTTTTGTTCCTCGACCAGGGTCCGAACCCATGTCTCCCACATTGCAAGGTGGACTCCCAACCGTGAGACTACCAGGGAAGTCCCTGAATTGGTTTTCTAATAACACAAATCATACCTGAGGGCATACCTCTTCTTATAATCTCCAAATGGTTTCCTTCTGCCTTTAAAACACTCCAAATATACACTCTAGGGCTTTCTAGCCTTCCCTTTTCCCTGCCCATTTTCCCTTTCTTCTTCTAATCTCCAGCCATAATAAACATTGCTTTCTCAAAATGTCTTTTTAATTGCTATTTGTTGAAAAAGAAAAACTCATCTTTAGATTTTAAACATTTTAAATGTTTAAAGATTTTAAAAATTTAATCATGAAAGTTATGACAGTTTCCTAGGATGCCATAACAAACTGAGTGGCTTGAAACAACAGAAATTTTATTATCTCACAGTCCTAGAGGCTAGAAGTCCTAAATCCTAATGTAGGTAGGATTGGTTCTTAAGGCTGTGGGGGAATATCTGTTCCACGGCCTTCTCCTGGCATCCTCAGGCATTCCTCAGTTTATAGATGGCACTCTTCCTGTGTCTTCTCTCTATACCTATCTGTGTTCAGATTTCCCCTTTTTGTGAGGTCAAAATCATGTTGGCTTGGAGCCTACCTTAATGATGTCATCTTAACTAGATTATCTGCAAAGACCCTATTACCAAACAAGGTCACACTTACTGGTACTGGGGATTAGGACTTCAGCATCTTTTCAGAGGACACAATTCAAGCCATAAAGTATCTTATCCGGTAGAATTTATTTCAGAAACATTGAACACAGATAAGGGTATTATCATGAATAACTTTGCCACCCTAAATAGCTGTTGTTGGCATTTTTGTATATCACCTTTCATTCATTTATATAAGCACTTTAGGATAGGAATCTTTCTTGGAACATGATTGGAACAACTATCCCTTCTCCAGCACATCTGCTGAGAGCTTTTGACTGACAGCCTTTGCCTCAGAACCCAGAATTCTCTCATCGTATAGATGCTTATTGAAATAATGGCTGTAAACGCATCAACAGAGGAGTGGAAGTGTAGCTTCACTGTGGCTGGGAAATTCTCTCACAGTGGGCAATGGAGTGGGGAAGGTGGCCAAATGACAGGGATACACAGCTTTTTTTTTTTTTTTTCCCACATTGCTTCTTCCAGATACCACCCTGACTTTTTTTGGAAGTTCTGTACTCTTCCAAGAAAGCAATATTCATGTTTCTATCACTTTATCAAGAGGCTGTTATTTTTGGCTCTAAATTAAAAATGAAACTTCAAGAAAATTTAAAGTCTGGTTGGGACAGGTACAAGGACAACTAGATTTTTCTTGGTCCACTTCCTTTTCAAGCTAATCCTTTAGATTCTTCTGCCTCTTTCCTCTTTTCTTCTTTTCCCCTCCTCCTCTTTCTTTTCTTCTTTTCCTGCCATGTACAGATGAGACAGTCTCTTTTGACCATAGTTTCAGACTGCCCAGGACCAGCAGATGAACCTGCAGTAGGACTTGTGAGAGGGCTGGCTTTGCTTGGAGCAAGTTGGGGCAGTTGTGCAGAGTCCTGATATCTGAGGTGGAAGAGTCCTTGGTGCTGGGCACTGGATACCACCCAGGAGGGAACAAGTGTGTGTGTGGGTACAGATGGCTTTTCCCATTTCTACTCAAAATGTCCTAAAGCACTTATTTGTGATGGTACTTTAACTTTCTGTGAGTGAACCCCTATGCCCATGAAGAAATTCTGTATTTATTATAGCATGGAATGGCTTTGCAGTGTTTCTGGTTACCTAGCACTGCACATTTCTGCGTGCTGTCACCATTTCTCCCCTTCCCCTACCAAAAGATTACCAAAGGCCAGACCTTGCTTTCCTCTGTGTGGTAGCTGGTCTTAAAAACCATAAGTTATGCCTCCCAACCTTCCCATTCTTGTGTGGTTCCCTCTTCTTGAACCTGGAGGGCTGGACACATGGCTCACTTGCAACCGATAGCATATGATAGAAGTGATACTGTGTGACTTCAGAGTCTGACATGACGGGCCTTTTATCTCTTGGAACACTTGGCTTTTGGGACGCTTCCTCTCAGAACTCAGCTACCATGATGTGAGGACCCCGAACCACACAAAGAGGCCCCGGATGGTTATTCTGGTCTGCAGCCAGGAGCGCCTGCCAGCATTGAGGCGACCACCCTAGGTGTCTGTCCAGTCCACCCTTAAGATGAGGGCAGTGCTAATTGGCATCTGATCTCAGGACACGGGGAGACCTCAAGTAAGAGGTGCCTTGCTGAGCCCGGTCAACCCCAGATCTGGAAGAGATAATAATTTTTAAGCCACTAAATTGGGGCATCCTTTGTAGGCAGCTTCTCCTGGCCATGAGGCCTGGGTGCCTGACTTACCCGTGTACTCAGGCTTGACCAAGACATTCTACCCAGACTTTAAAGCTAGCACGAATGATATAAAGGTGGAGGGACCTTGGAGAACTCATCATGGAAGCAGGGGAAGCTGTAGCAACATCCAGTGTCCAGGGTGACTGCGGCCTTGACCAGTGCCACTGGCCAGTGATCAGCTGCACTTGTCCAGTGGCTGGGCTGGCAGCAGCATTCCTCCGCAGTGTTCCTGTGGTATGAGTTTTGGCTACTTTCTGGCTTCCCAGTCTCCCTTCTTTCTACCTGCTTTCTGATCCCACTTCTTCAGATTTCCTGGGAACTCTCTGAAATTCCCTCAGTCTTCTTAGTTAATTCCTTTTCTGCTCAAATTAGCCAAATGTCTACTTATACATGGTCAAAGTGATAAAAGACACATTTTCTTATGTGAATGCAGTGACGTCTTAAAAGGATTCCTTTGTTATAGTTAAACTTGCATGTCAAAAAATTATTCTCTGCATGCAAATCTCTATTTGTTCAGGGTTGGTTCCTGTCACATACAACTGGTGATCTTAATTGATATTATTCTTTGTCCTTTGTGAAAGTGACTATTGGAGTGACTGTGAAAATTGGAGGCACATTCTTTTACATTTTGTATTTTCATCCTGTGAGGTAGATGTGATATTTAGAAGTGGTTCAGAACTACTGGGAGCAGGTATCATGGTGGAGTGGTGGTGAGGGAACCACTGAACCTGGTAGGAGTCAGGGGATGTGAGTTTTAGCTTTAAAACTGTGGCTAATTCACCATATCTCTTATCAGCATATTGCTTCCTTTCTGTAGACCTCAGTTTCCTTATCTTTATAGATGAGAGTTGAGCAGCACTAGGTGATTCCAAATATTCCTTTGAGCTCTGAAACTTCCCTAGTGGCCCATGTTGTTCATTTTAAGTGGATGTTTCATCTCAACATTGTCAAGAAGAAGAGATCTTTGTGATTGATCCATTGTGGACCCCATCACCCTCAGGATGACCCTAGGGAACTTGGCAGGAGATATTAGAGATGCACAGTAAATATTTTCCAAGGGAAGGCTGAGTGGTGCTTTACTAGGTGCTGGGGATTGCAAGTAAATTGTTTCTAGAGATGGAGAGAGATTCTTACAACAGTGTGAAAAACACTTGTACTGGAGAAGTTTGGTGATCCAGGAGGAGGATACTAGTGAACTACCTGTGAGGTTGTGTGTGTGTTTGTATAGTGTGTAAGAGCTGGATGGGGAAGTCTTTAGAGGAAGTCTCTTTTTTGCTGAAAAAGTAGAGGAAGGGAGTTCTAGGCAGAGAGAACAAGAGTGAGATGGCCCCAAAGACCGTGGAGACGTTTGGAAAACAACAGCAGCTCATTGTGGCCAGGATTCAGGCTTCCTAGTTGGAACGGGAATGAGTAGCAGTGGGAGGCGAAGCCAGGATTGGATCAGAAGGGGCCTTCTAGAACAAGTTAAGTAGGTGAGACCCTCTTCTCTGGGAGAGGAGCCATAAAAGTTTTTAATAATAAATGGTATTGGATCAGACTGAAGCCACAAGGCTGACTTTTTTTTTTTTTTTTAATTTTTGGTTAAGATTCTGGCAGTCAAGGGAAGTATCTTCTCATCTGTAGCCAGAATAAGGAGATATTTTTTGTGTTATGTCTGGACAGAAGTTTGTAGAATGACCCAAATCTGCCTCTTCAGGGGCCAGAGTTCAACTTCTAAAGCTTCAAAGGGATTAAGGAACTTCTTGATACAAGATAACCAATTTCTGTTAGTACAGGTATATATTTTACTGACTCTTTGTAAAGGTGAGACTAGGAAGAATATGAATCAAAGTATCAAATATTCTAAAGCATGTGTAGATTAAATTGGAGAAAGGTGAATTTTCTTTCCTTCATGAGTTAATGTCATCTTTTAAAAAATTAGAAACTTTACCAGGAGGTTTTTGAATTCTTAAACATCTACATACACGTGGTCAAAGTGATAAAAGACAGGTTTTCTTATCTGAATGCAGTGACATCTTAAAAGGTTTTCTTTGTTATCGTTAAACTTGCATGTCAAAAAATTATTCTCTGCATACAATTTATTCTCTATTTATTCAATATTACTTAACAGTGAAGTTGATAGAAAGTGAGACAGCACACTTTTAAATTCTAAACTACAATTGTTGGACAAGAATCTTGACAATGCCAGACTAATCTCTTCTGATTGGTGCTGTATTGATAGGGGCTGACAACATAAACCCATGCTGGAATATTCTAATCCATCACCTGGCATAAGGCGTATTTTACTTTGGGCTTTGCGGGAAGGTAATCCATTTATATCTGTGTTTCAAAGTGAGTGTTTCTAGGGGCATGAATGTCCCAACTTGCTACCATCTCTTTATAAGGAGGGATTACAACAGGCAATCTTGCAATTAAAGAAATAGCAACCTATCTCTATAGAGGTGTCTGTGCTTTGATTCAGAACCACATTCACCCATATTGTCTTTGAAATCTGTCTTTTGTATTGTTTCATAACTATGTTTCTCCATCACATGGAAGAATCTGGGCCTAGATAAAAATCTTCACATAATGGCCTGTACCAGAATATTTTTCCTCTTTAACAGTCCTTTGTATCTTGGTAGAAATGGAAGAAACCAGACATCATGAAGTAGATACATGTCATCGCCCATGTATCCTGTCAGAGGTTGTGACCTGCCACATCCATGAGCAAAATAACGGTGGTGGTGGTTTCATGCCACTCCGTGTGGGAATGTTTGTTATGTGACAACAGAGAAGTAGAACAGGTATTACCATGGGTACCTGGACAGCCTTGGATAAGGGATCTGATGTTCATAAAGCTTCATTTTTTTCATCTTGAAATCTGTTTAATGATACCGATTATGTGTTGACTACCTTTTGCTTGCCAGACATTTGTATATACATATGTACGTGTACTTACCTACAGTGGGCCCTTAAACAGCATGGGTTTGAAACGCATTTTCATGAGAACTTTTTTTTCACTAAATATGTACCACAGTACTACTTGATCTATAGATGGATGAATCTGCAGATGCAGAACCCCGTATATGGAGGGGGCTGGCTGGATTATCAACTCTGAAGATGGTGCCCTTAACCCCAGCATTACTCAAGGGCCAGCTGTACATTTTGTATCTCTATCCACAACACACACACACATACACATATACACACATTTATGGATATAAGTTGATTCACATTTTTCATGGCTCTTCTATAAAGTTGCTGAGAGCAGTTGCTAGAGAGTTGGGTTCCTGTGAGTCTCTAATCAAAATATTTTTACCAGCCAAGCAATATTCACCCTGTTTTGTGCTTCTGTTTAAAGATCCCTTATTTAATGTATATAGTTGGCTTATCAATATTGAACTCACAGCCAGTGGCACCATAACTCATGCCTGAATGACACTTGTCTAACATGTATTTCTCTGTAACGTACATCCTTCTTGCATTTAGGAATATACTAGACAGCACTGCAGTACTATGCTTGGGTCGGGGAGTGCCCATTTTAAACAGCAAAATCAGAAACAAAAATGAGAAAAGCCTGGCACACTAAGTATACCCTGAAAAGACACTTGTTTTCAGTATGAGAGCTCTAATAAGTAGGCAGAGTGTGGCCTTGTTTGTCCTCAGCTGGGTCTGTGTGCTTGGGGTAACTCACTTTTCATTGTGCTGTAAATGTTCATGAATGACTATAGAAGTGCCATAAGTATTAACTTTGGGGTTACAGATTCTAGTGAGCAGGAGAATCTGTGATAATGGGGATCAATAGTATATATAATCTCATTTAATTATGACGATAGCTCTGTTTTGTAGGATTCAGTGTCTGTGGTTTCTTTTTTTTTTCTCCACTGTCTCTACCAGACTGATAAAGACTGTCTGTAGAGTAGGCTTTTGTTGGAAAGAGAGAAATAGAGAGGTAGAAGAGGGAGTGTGTAGAAAGAGGGGAGGAGGAAAGGGAAAGGAAAGGAAAGGAAGAGTTTTTGACAACCTTGCTTTTAAAAAAAATTTATTTAATTGGAGGCTGATTACTTTACAATATTGTGGTGGTTTTTGCCATACATAGACATGAATCAGCCATGGGTGTACATGTGTCCCCCCATCCTGAACACCCTTCCACCTCCCTCCCCATCCCATCCCTCTGGGTTGTCTGAGAGCACTAGCTTTGAGTGCCCTGCTTCATGCATCAAACTTGCACTGGTCACCTGTTTGACATATGGTAATATACATGTTTCAATGCTATTCTCTCAAATCATCCCACCCTTACCTTCTCCCACAGAGTCCAAAAGTCTGTTCTTTACTTCTGTGTGTTTTTTGCTGTGTTGCATATAGGGTTGTCATTACTGTCTTTCTAAATTCCATATATATGCATGACAACCTCACTTTTAAAAACTTTTATTTTATATTGGAATATAGTTGATTAACAGTGTTGGGTTAGTTTCAAGTGAACAGTGAAGTGATTCAGTTAAACATATACATATATCTATTCTTTTTAAAATTATTTCCCCATTTAGGTTATAGAATGTTGAGCAGAGTTCTCTGTGTTAAGTAGGTCCTTGTTGGTAATCTATTTTGAACTCTCTTGCCCAAGACAGGAGATGTAAGTTTGATTCCTGGGTCGAGAAGATCCTCTGGAGAAGGAAATGGTAACCCACTCCAGTACCCTTGCCTGGGAAATCCCATGGACAGAGGAGCTTGACAGGCTACAGTCCATGCGGTCACAAAGAGTTGGACACAACTTAGTTACTAAACAACAACAATAATATATGTCAATCTCAGGCTCCCAATTTATCCCTCCCCCTACATTTTCCCTTTGGTATCCATAAGTTTGTTTCCTGAGTCTGTGAGTCTATTTCTGTTTTGTAAATAAATTCATTTGTATTTTTTTAAATTCCATGTGTAATTGATATAACATGATATTTGTCTTTCTCAGTCTGACTTCACTTAGGATGATAACCTACAGGTCCATTCATGTTGCTGCAAATTAGATGTGTGTGTTTTTGGCTATTCCACAAAGCTGCTCCACTGCTGCCGTTTAAATCTGGAATGTTAAATGAAATGCATGTAATGGGGAGAGATGCTATTTGAAATATCCAATTCTCTTTTGCATTGTTTCTGGCATGACTTACCTCTGTTGTGCCAGGGGCATCCATTTGCCTCAGATGATAGGAAAGTTATAGCAGAGAAGCTAAGAGAAGACAAAAGCCAATACAGGCATGTTTCAGGGATCTTATGGGTTCCATTCCAGACCACAGCAATAAAGCAAGAATCACAATAAAGAGAGTTACCCAATTTTTTTGGTTTCCCACTTCATGTAAAAGTTGTATTAACACTATACTGTAGTCTGTTAAGTATAAGATAGCATTATGTCTTAAAAAAACTCCATACCTTAATTAAAAATAGTTAATTGCTAAAAAATGTTTTCCATCATCTGACAAATGGAAGGTTGCCACAAACCTGTATCTGCGAAGTATCATAAAGTGCAATCAAAGTATACCTGAAATAGCAGCCACTACTTTCATAGTGCGTAGTGGTTGTGAGGTACTCTTCTGTGTTTTATCTGTGTTAACTCCATCCTCACAGTAGTCCTACAAGGTCATAGAACCGAGGCAGCTAGGCCATAGTCTACCGCTCACCCTGATGCCTTAAGGGTACCTTTCCGCAATCAGTTTTTGACATGTAGAGTAGTCCAGAGCAAAGCAATATGCTTAATTGAGGCAACATTAGAGAAGGCATTCCTCAATTTCCTTTTGTTGTTGTTCAGCAGCAAAGTCATGTCTGACTCTTTGTGACCCCATGGCCTGTAGCACCCCAGCCTCCCCTGTCCATCACTATCTCCCAGAGTTTGCTCAGACTCATGTCCATTGAGTCTATGCTGCCATCCAACCATCTCATCCTCTGTTGCCTCCTACTACTTTGTCAATTTCTTACTCCTACAATAGGCTGTAAGCCTGATGACCAGAGATTTCCTTTGTAATGTAGAAAAGCCACCCCTTTACTTTAAGGTGTAGTCTCCATGAGGAAACATATAGTGGGGAGGTGCAGGCAGATTCGGAGAAGGCAATGGCACCCCACTCCTGGAAAATCCCATGGACGGAGGAGCCTGGTAGGCTCCAGTCCATGGGGTCGCTAAGAGCTGGGCACGACTGAGTGACTTCACTTTCACTTTTCACTTTTATGCATTGGAGAAGGAAATGGCAACCCACTCCAGTATTCTTGCCTGGAGAATCCCAGGGACAGAGGAGCCTAGTGGGCTGCTGTCTATGGGGTTGCACAGAGTTGGACACAACTGAAGCGACTTAGCAGCAGCAGCAGCAGCAGCAGCAGCAGACAGATTGGAAGAAACAGAATGCTTGTCCCTTCTTCCTTGTTGGTCTGTGGGGGAGGGAGACAGGGATGCGGAAGCAGAATAGCATTTAATCACTTGGGTTATGGGTCTATTAATTAATGCTTTGGTGGCTCAGATGGTAAAGAATAAGCCTGTAATGCGTGAGACTGGGGTTTGACCCTTGGGTCAGGAAGATCCCCTGGAGAAGACAGTAGCATCCCGCTCCACTATTTTTGCCTGGAGAATTCCCTGAACAGAGGAGCCTAGTGGGCTACAGTCCATGGGGTTGCAAAGAGTTGAACATGACTGAGCAAATAACACACACATGGCTCTATTGGCCATCTAGGTCAGAATCCTGAAGAAGGAACATGTTACATGCTCTGAGAGGAAGATGGAAAGGAGGAGACTTATAGGAAGCCCTCTGTATCTGAAAAAATCATCACTGTGATGGGATCAGGCAGAGGAAGCCTGGAGTCTGGGTTACTGCTTACAGATGTGCAGGTTGGGCACTGCATAACTAACTCCACAGGCCACCATGTACTTAGACTTTGATGGAAATACTTCACCTCCTAAGGTTGTGCCTTGTTGTAGCCCTGGTCTGACTTGGTTTTCTGGAGTCTGTGTGTCTGAAATCTGTTTTAGCTCCTGTGTGTGGCATGAAAACGAGCAGAAACTCCCTTGGAGAAATACTGGCTGCACAATCAGGATGGGTATCCTCGGCATGATGAGGCAGAAACTGAGGGCTGCAGGATCACTCCCTGGACTGGAAATCCAGGGGGAGGCGAATGCAGGCCTCTGAGGAATGTGCTGTGCTAGTGCAAGCCGAAGGAGGGCCGTTTGAGCACAGAGCACCTGCCAGGCCCCAAGGAGCCCAGAGAAGGGATCCCAAACTTATCGGCCACAGACTTTCAGCAAACACACACACAATGAGCAGTGACCAAGCCATCCCAGAACCCTACTGCTGCAAAAGACAGAGAGCAGAGCACTGTGCTTTAGAAAAATGAATAATCTATAGGCCTTGCCTTCAGATTCCTTACAGGCGCTTGGGAAGGATAGACTGAAATAAATCAATGCAGATGACATTTGACAATATAGTATTAGAAGTATGCCTGAGATAATGCGAGGATACAGTGGGGAGTAGATTCAGCGGCCTAGGGCACAGCAGGCAGAAAAGCTTTTACAGGAGAGCTGATGCCCTCATGGATTTTGAAGGATGGTTAGGAGTTTGTCAGGCCCACTAGGCAGGAAGGGATTTCATGTAAGACCTGGGGATGTGAGAGAATCTGGGCTCTCCAGATATGAGAAGGATGCATTTCCTGGACTTAAAAACCGTGCAGAAGTGCTTGGGGTTTGATGTTCTGTGGTCATGGTCTAGATATACTTTGTAATCGTATCTTTGAATTTGTGTTTTGGAGGGGAGGTTGATGGGACAGTTGAACATTTGCTAGCAGCTTGGAGTGGTGGCTTGCTGTTGGTCTCACCTCCTACAGCCTCCCTAGGAGGGAGTCTTGACTTCCTGTTCCCCTTACCCAGGGCCCTACATGGTGTCCTTCTCGTCTTCCTTTTCCCGGCCCCACGTTTCCCACCATGTCTTAGAGCAGGGCATGCTGGTGGCCATCACTGCCCTGGGCTGGCACCACCACTGTGCATTTTGCAGGTCATCTAGTGGGTGTAAGCCTCTTGACCATATACCCAGGGCTTCCTAGCCATGCCTACCTACCATGGATTGAGATAGCAGGTCCTGGGGAGGAGAAATGCCTGGCTTCTGAGACCATTGCTATAGCGTAGTATCTCTAGCCTGCTCTGGTGGAAGCGGAAACTGACATGCATGCTCCAGGTCACCATGATGTCCATGTGGGTCTTAATTCCCTGAAAGTATTCCTATGCCTGAGGGAGTACAGCATTAAATAACAAAAAACCCTTATGACAGATCAAGAGAGATTATAGAACACAAAATATCTTTTATTTCAGAGCTTTTAATAATATCCCCCCACCTTTAAAAAAAAAAAAAGAGAGAGATATAGCATTTTCACTTTGCACTAGGTTCCAGAAATTACGTAGTCCTGGGTATAGGGACTGAATGAATGAATGAGAGGAGACAACTTTGCGTATAGTTCCCCAGCCATCACATCTTCCAGTCCCCCATTTGGATTTTAAGTGATACTGCTTCATAGGAGCCCTTATTTCTCACTTTACAAATGAATAAGTTTCAGAACAGTGATTCCAGTTCACCCGGAAAACTGTTGAGAGAGCCAGAGTCAGAGGTTCCAGCTCCAGGATTCACCCTGCTGTTAACCCTGGAGGCACCTGCTCTTTCATAATCCTCCATGGCCCGAGTGATGTAAAAAAAAATAAATGCAAGGTTGATGCTCAGGGAAAGAAGGACATTTGATTTATTGTATCAGGAATGTGCTAAATCGTACCCTAGTGGCCTAAGAATTAATACATCTTCCAAAGCAGGTAATTTACTGGCAGGCAACTGAGAGAAAAGAATATGGGATCATAAGACATTAGCTCAGGGGCCAGTGGTGCTGGGGGGCATCTTTGAGTGTATATAGCCCAACTGTTAACACACAGTGAAACTGAGACTCAAGAGGTAAAATGACTCACCCAAAGTCACAAAGCTACTTCCTTCCAGGGCTGGACTTGACTCAGGTTCCCTGACCTCAAAACCAGTGCTTGTCTAGCTTTCCTACCTCTGAGCACAATAACTAATAAAGGTGACTGTAAATCTTATGGCATGAATTCATTTGGCATTTGTATAGCACTTTTATAACTTCAGAGAGGTTTCTCTTTTTTTCCCCTCTGTATAAGCAACTTCAGTGGGCTCCGATCTATGCAGACAATTGCTTTGAGGATGAAATTTGTTATAAAGCATATGAAGTTGTCCCTCATCAGCAGGGATTCCTAGCCTAGGTCCAAGCACAGCCAAAAGGAAATCCAGCCCCCTCATCTTGAAGTGTGAGTGTCTCAGTCTTGCAGAGGCAGCAGTCACAGTGACACAGTGAGCCTGGCTGGTGGCTGGAAGTAGGAGGCAAAGGATCTGCTGGTATGGGCCAGGGGAGAACTGAGGAAATAGCATGCTTTCCTGGAATAGCAATGCAAAGAAAAATATCCTGGGACATCTAGTTCCCTCCCAATGTGGTATATTTGGAGAAGGAAACAGCAATTCACTCCAGTATTCATGTCTGGAAAATCCCATGGACTGAGGAGCCTGGTGGGCTACAATCCATGGGGTTGCAAAGAGTCGGACATGACTGAGTGACTTCTGTGTGTGTGTATGTGTGTGGTATATGTGTTATAATGTGGAGTTGTTTTTCTTGCTAAGGCCAGTGTTTTCCTCCAGTAGGTCACAATAAATCTTTGATGACACTATGAGAACTGTCTCAGAAATCCCAACTGGAAACGGTGGGTGGATGATATGGTAGTTAGGTACTAAAGTGAGAAGTAAAGTAGGATACATTATTTTTCCAAAAGAGTGTGTTTTCTCATTGACAGCTGTGTCAGTTAATGAAGCCCTGGTCACTCCTGGGATCTCGATTGAGGTGGACACACTTACTTACACCTAAGAATATTTTTTCATTGTTGGATTCATTTCTGGGATGAGACGTGGAAGGAATTCCAGGTCATGCCCCCAGTGTCCTGACCTGGAGTTTTAGATTGGCTAGTTTTATTCACAGCCCCACTCAAGCTCCTTTGATCCCTATTATTTATTATCCTGTGCTGATTGTATGTATTGTACCCTCAGTAGAAAGTGTTTTGACTTGGAGGAGACTTTGGGTCCTGTCAGCCTAGCTCCTCATTTTACAGATGGGGAAACAGGGAAGTAGAGTTTAGTCAGTTATTCCAAGTGACCCAGTTTGTTAGTGGCAGATCTGGGAGTAGAACTCATATATCTTTCCACGATGCCATGCTACCTGGACAGTGTCTGAAATGTTAATTTTAATAGTTTCAGGAGAAACTCTTGAAACAGTCAACTTGGATTTCAGGAATAGGATTTTAAATAATGTTTTGGAAGACTCTTTCCAGTGGTTTCTCATGAACTCTGGTGCCTGATAGCCATAGTACCCTTTGGATCCATGTCATGGGATTGCTCTGAATATGAAAAGGACAGGTGGCTTAGCTCAGTGATTCTTAAGTTAACAGGAAGAAGACAGATCTTCTCAAGGGCAGAACCTTGTCTTATTCATTATGAATATCCTGGTACCTAGAATAATGCCCAGCATAAGACAGCTACTTGGAGGGTTCATGAGTTTCTGGGGCAGATCAGCAGAAACTTTTATCTATCACATTTTCCTAACTACTTCAGTGCTGTTGACTAGAGGATGTGCTTTTGATCACAGTATTTTAGAGTAAAGAGAACACCAGAGAAAAAGATGGGCTTGTTGATTTTTGTTCTAGCAGAATTCATCTAACTCTTCTGAACCTGAGTTTTCTTATGAAAAAGCGCCAGGCTGAATCACCAGATTTTCTTCCTGTGTTAATATTACATGATCTCTCACTACCCTCCTGCAGAAGCATGAACTTTCCACTCATGCTTTTGATTGAGACATTGTGTGTCTGTATGTGTGTTAGGCTTGCTCTATAGACATAATATATGGGAAGGTGGTTTTTAGTTCTAGAATCAAATGCACATGAGCTTAAATGAATCTCAAATTATATAGACTAATAATTTCTTTTTGGCTTATTGAATAACAATAACAATTATGCTATAAAGCATCAAAAACTACTTAGTATCTTGTGGAGGGAAAAAAATACAAAAATTAGCCCTTAATTAAATATGAATAAAATGAAATTAGAGGTTGGTATTTGTTTAGTTTTAAAGGGACATTGCATCTATTTATTTGGAAACTCTACCACTTAGTCCTCTGCCCGCCATAAACCACTGTACAGTGACAAACATACCATATTGCTTATTGTGCTAGAGCTGAAGACACTGCAGCTTGCATTCAGAGTGTCCGATTGTGCTCAGGCTCCAGGACTTGATTTATAACTTGAGGTGAAACCATGAAACCACATGGACTGTTGTCTGAGAATAAGTATGACCAATTGCACCTGTATTCCTCAAAGCAAAAGCTACTAAAATCTTAACTCAGCATACTTTTACTCTCAGTAGTACTCAAAAGATATTAATCATAAACTGCTCCATGTAAAGAATTCATTTAAGGAAAATTGACAGCATTTTGATGAATTTCTCCAGAGTGTAAGCAGTAGGGATCCAGGAATCAGAGACATTTAAGAGTGAGACGAGACCATTTAGTTAAACTCCTTATGTTGCAGATAAGAACATCGAGACCCACGGAGGTTAAGGGACTTGCTTAAGGGCACAGAGCTAGTTTGAAACACAGTCAGCAATAAAACACATGTCTCCTAACTCCCTAGCCCAGTGCTCTTTGCACCTCTCAATTCCTGAGTGTAGCCATTACTTAAATCTTAAGGTTCATCTGCCATTTATTGTTTCCTGTGTGCTGAGGGATATGTTGAGCATTTTACAGGCTTCAAATCACTTAATCCTCAAAATAACTCATTTTAATAATCCTCAGGAAACTGGCCTTAGAGTGGTTTCTAACATTTAGTGATCACATGGCTAATAAGCAGTAGGACCAAGATAGAAGTACAGGCAGTTTATTTTGGAGCCCAAGCTAGGGTATATAGGACACTAAGCTAAATTTGAATTTCAGATGAGTAACGCGAAGCTTTTTTATAGTACAAGTAATATGTCCCAAATATTGCATAGGACAATTCAAATTTAAATGATTATCCTATATTTTCCTTTGCTAAATATGGCAGCTTTAGCTTAATCTATGCCAAGGCTCTTTATCTCATGCTTGTCTCATTTCCTTGGCTCTGAGAAGTATCCTTGGGTCATTTTTGTGCCACCATTTCTTTGACCTTATCATATCTTGAAGTTAAAAGCTTACTTTGTAACTAGTTTGATTTCTTTCTTTCTTTTTTTTTTTATTTCTTACAGTTAGAATTTGACTTAAGTCCACTGGGAGCTTGGGTTGCAAAGAGATTTCATTGGGAGTAAGACAGGGTAGAATGTTTCTTGGTATAGGATTTCAGAGATATAGGTAGCAATACTGAGGACAGCTGTGCAAGCAGTATTCTAAGTTGGATGGTATCTTTCCCTGGATAGGATTTGTTTGAGGGGATAGAATTTTCTCCTGGTCTCCTCTTTTTTTTTTTTTCAAGTCTACTTTGCACTAACATCTATATAGAGTCAGAAGTTAATGAAAACATATCCCAAGAATGCAGGGAGGTTTCTCCATTAGGAAACCTCTTGATGGAATTCACTGTGTTTCCCCACCACAAGATCATCTCAATAGACATAAAATAAGCATTTATTAAGACTCAACACCCATTCCTATTAAAACAGACTCGGGAGTTAAGAGTACAAGAAAGTTTTTTCCTTAACTTGGAAAAAGACTGTATCAGTTCAGTTCAGTTGCTCAGTCGTGTCTGACTCTTTGCGACCCCATGAACTGCAGCACACCAGGCCTCCCTGTCCATCACCAACTCCCAGAGTCCACCCAAACTCATGTCCATTGAGTCAGTGATGCCATCAAGCCATCTCATCCTCTGTCGTCCCCTTCTCCTCCTGCTCTCAATCTTTCCCAGCATCAGGGTCTTTTCCAATGAGTCAGCTCTCCGCATCAGGTGGCCAAAGTATTGGAGTTTCAGCTTCAACATCAGTCCTTCCAATGAATACCCAGGACTGATCTCCTTTAGGATGGACTTGTTGGATCTCCTTGCAGTCCAACGGACCCTCAAGAGTCTTCTCCGACACCACAGTTCAAAAGCATCAATTCTTTGGCGCTCAGCATTCTTTATAGTCCAACTTTCACATCCATACATGACCACTGGAAAAACCATAGCCTTGACTAGACGGACCTTTGTTGACAAAGTAATGTCTCTGCTTTTTAATAATGCTATCTAGGTTGGTCATAACTTTCCTTCCAAGGAGTAAGCATCTTTTAATTTCATGGCTGCATTCACCTTCTGCAGTGATTTTGGAGCCCCCCAAACTAAAGTCTGACACTGTTTCTACTGTTTCCTCATCTATATGCCATGAAGTGATGGGACTGGCTGCCATGATCTTAGTTTTCTGAACGTTGAGCTTTAAGCCAACTTTTTCAGTCTCCTCTTTCACTCTCATCAAGAGGCTCTTTAGTTCTTCTTCACTTTCTGCCATAAGGGTGGTGTCATTTGCATATTTAAGGTTATTATTTCTCCCAGCAATCTTGATTCCAGCTTGTGCTCCCTCCAGCCCAGCGTTTCTCATGATGTGCTCTGCATATAAGTTAAATAAGCATGGTGACAATATACAGCTTTGACGTACTCCTTTTCCTATTTGGAACCAGTCTGTTGTTCTATGTCCAGTTCTAACTGTTGCTTCTTGACCTGCATACAGGTTTCTCAAGAGGCAGGTCAGGTGGTCTGGTATTCCCATCTCTTTCAGAATTTTCCATAGTTTGTGGTGATCCACACAGTCAAAGACTTTGGCATAGTCAATAAAGCAGAAATAGATGTTTTTCTGGAATGCCCTTGCTTTTTCAGTGATCCAGCGGATGTTGGCAATTTGATCTCTGATTCCTCTGCCTTTTCTAAAACCATCTTGAACATCTGGAAGTTCATGGTTCATGTATTGCTGAAGCCTGGCTTGGAGAATTTTAAGCATCACTTTACTAGCATGTGAGATGAGTGCAATTAGCGATATTTTGACCATTCTTTGGCATTGCCTTTCTTTGGAATTGGAAAGAAAACTAACCTTTTCTATCCCTGTGGCCACTGCTGAGTTTTCCAAATTTGCTGGCATATTGAGTGCAGCACTTTCAGAGAATCATCTTTAGCTTTAGCTTTTTTCATAGTGATGCTTTCTAAGGCCCACTTGTCTTCACATTCCAGGATGTATAAGAAACCTCTAGTCATCAATGTAGGGTTTCAGTCATGGCTCAGAGGTAAAGAATCTGCCTACCAATGCAGTAGAAGTAGGTTTGATCCCTGGGTTGAGAAGATCCGCTGAAGAAGAAAATGATAACCCACTCCAATATTCTTGCCTGGCAAATCTCATGGACAGAGGGGCGTGGTGGGCTATAGTCCATGCGCATCGCAAGAATCAGACATGACTCAGTGACTAAACACAACAAAGTCAGCAACATACTTATTAATGAAATATTAGAAACATTTCTATTAAAGAGGATTAATATCCAAAATATACAAACAGTTTATGGAGCTCAATAAAAAAAAAAAAACCCCAAACAATCCAATCCAAAAATGGATGGAAGACCTAAACAGACGTTCTTCAAAAATGACATACAGATGGCCAAGAGGCACATGAAAAGATGCTCAGCATCACCAATTATTGCTGTGCTCAGTTGCTCAGTTGTGTCTGTCTGTGTGACCCCATGGACTATAGCCTGCCAGACTCCTGTCAGTGGAATTTTTCAGGCAAGAAAACTGGACCTTGTTGCCATTTCCCACTCCAGGGAATCTTCCTGATCCAGGAATTGAACTCATGTTTCTTGTGTCTCCTGCATTTGCAGGCAGATTCTTTACAACTAGTACCACCTGGGAAACAGATCCTTCTTCAAAGAAGACATGCAGATGGCCAAGAGGCACATGAAAAGATGTTTAGCATCACTAATTATTAGAAAAATGCAGATGGATGAGGTGTTACCTCATACCAGCCAGAATGACCACCATCAGAAAATCTGCAAACAATAAATGGTGGAGAGACAATGGGAAAAAGGAAACCCTCTTACCCTTTTGGTAGGAACATAAATTGGTACAGCCACTGTGAAGAACAGTACGGAGGCTCCTTAAGAAACTAAACATAGAACTATTGTACTACCCAGTAACCCCACCAATGAGCATATACCCTGAGAAAACCATGACTCAAAAAGATACATGTACCCCAGTGTTTATTGCAGCATTATTTACAATAGTCCCAGGACATGGAAGCAGCCTCGATGCCCCTCAACAGGTGAATGGATAAAGAAGATGGGGTACATACATACAGTGGCATAATACTCAGCCATAAAAAGGAATGAAATTGAGTCAGTTCAGGTGATCTGGATGAACCTAGAGCCTGTCATACTGACTGAAGTAATCAAAGAGAAGAACAAATATCATACATTAATACATACATACATATATATATATTAAACCTAGAGAAATGATACTCATGAACCTATTTGTAGGGCAGCAGTAGAGACACAGATGTAGTGAATAGACTTGTGGACACAGGAGAGGCGGGAGTGTCAATGACATATACACTACCATGTGTAAAAGAGATAGCCATCCAGGAGTAGTTGTATAGCACAAGGAACACAGCTTGGTGCTCTGTGATGATCTAGAAGGATGGAATTTGGGGGTGGGATGGGAGGGAGGCTCTAGAGGGAGGGGATATATTCAGTTCAGTAACTCAATCATATCTGACTCTTTGTGACTCCAAAGACTGCAGCATGCCAGGCTTTCCTGTCCATCGCCAACTCCCAGAGTTTACTCAAACTCATGTCTGTCAAGTCGGTGATACCATTCAACCATCTCATCCTCTGTCGTCCCCTTCTCTTCCTGCCTTCAGTCTTTCCCAGCATCACGGTCTTTTCCAATGAGTCAGCTCTTTGCATCAGGTGGCCAAAGTATTGGGGCTTCAGCTTCAGCATCAGTCTTTCCAATGAATATTCAGGACTGATTTCCTTTAAGATGGACTGGTTGGATCTCCTTGCAGTCCAAGGGACTCTCAAGAGTCTTCTCCAACACCACAGTTCAAAAGCATCAATTCTCTGGCGCTCAGTGTTCTTTATAGTCCAACTCTCACATCCATACATGACCACTGGAAAAACCATAGCTTTGACTAGATGGACCTTTGTTGGCAAAGTAATGTCTCTGCTTTTTAATATGCTGTCTAGGTTGGTCATGACTTTTCTTCCAAGGAGTAAGATACTGTTAATTTCATGGCTGTAGTCACCATCTGCAGTGATTTTTGAGGCTCCCAAAATCAAGTCTGTCACTGTTTCCGCATCTATTTCCCATGAAGTGATGGGACCAGATGCCATGATCTTCGTTTTCTGAATGTTGAGTTCTAATTCAGCTTTTCACTCTCCTCTTTCACTTTCATCAAAAGGCTCTTTAATTCTTCTTCACTTTCTGCCATAAGGGTGGTGTCATCTGCATATCTAAGGTTATTGATATTTCTCCTGGCAATCCTGATTTCAGCTTATGTTTCATCCAGTCCAGCATTTCGCATGATGTACTTTGCAGAGAAGTTAAATAAGCAGGGTGACAATATACATCCTTGACATACTCCTTTTCCTTTTTGGAACCAGTCTTGTTGTTCCATGTCCGGTTCTAACTGTTGCTTCTTGACTTGCATACAGATTTCTCTGGAGGCAGGTAAGGTGGTCTGGTAGTCCCATCTCTTGCAAATTTTTCACAGATTGTTGTGATCCACACAGTCAAAGGCTTTGGCATAGTCAACAAGGCAGAAATAGATGCTTCTCTGAAACTCTTGCTTTTTCTATGATCCAACGGATATTGGCAATTTGATTTCTGGTTCCTCTGCCTTTTCTAAATCCAGCTTGAACATCTGGAAGTTCACGGTTCATGTACTGTTGAAGCCTGGCTTGGAGGATTTTGAGCATTACTTTGTTAGAATGTGAGATGAGTGCAATTGTGTGGTAGTTTGAACATTCTTTGGCATTGCCTTTCTTTGGGATTGGAATGGAAACTGATATTTTTCAGTCCTGTGGCCACTGCTGAGTTTTCCAAATTTGCTGACATATTGAGTGCAGCACTTTTACAGCATCATCTTTTAGGATTTGAAATATTTCAACTGGAATTCCATCACCTCCACTAGCTTTGTTTGTAGTGATGCTTCCTAAGGCCCACTTGACTTCGCATTCCAGGATATCTGGCTCTAGGTGAGTGATCACACCATCGTGATTTTCTTGGCCGTAAAGATCTTTTTTGTATAGTTCTTCTGTGTATTCTTGCCACCTCTTCTTAATATCTTCTGCTTCTGTTAGGTCCATACCATTTCTGTCCTTTATTGAGCCCATCTTTGCATGAAATAGTCCCTTGGTATCTCTAATTTTCTTGACGAGATGTTTTGTCTTGCCCATTCTATTGTTTTCTCTATTTCTTTGCCTTGATCACTGAGAAAGGCTTTCTTATCTTTCCTTGCAATTCTTTGGAACTCTGCATTCAAATGGGTATATCTTTCCTTTTCTCATTTGCCTTTAGCTTCTCTTCTTTTCTCAGTTATTTGTAAGGCCTGCTCAGACAACCATTTTTCCTTTTGCATTTCTTTTTTGTGGGGATGGTCTTGATCACTGCCTCTGGTACAATGTGTGTGTGTGTGTGTATTTATATATACACGTATATATATATATATACATATACATATAGCTGATTCACAGTGGTGTACAGCAGAAACTAGCACAATATTTAAAGCAACTATATTCCAGTTAAAAACAGAGAATAAAACAAAGATTCAACAGTTCTGGAGATACCAGTCAAGGTGTTGAGTGGGGGAAAAAAAGTAATGAGAGAAAGGTGCATTTACATATCAGCTCATTGTTTACTAAGAAAATCCTGGACAATCTGTTGGAAATTATTAGAATTAAAGAAAGAGAATTCAAGGCTGTGTCCAGCAATAAGATTAATGTATGTAAAAGAATAACATTTTTATTTTTAAACAATGAGCAGAAGAAAAAAACCCATTCAAAATGGGAAAACCCCCGTCAGTTATCTTGGAGTAAACTGGAGAGAGAATGTAAGACTCATATGAAGAAAAGAACTTTCTACAAGGACAGAAAAAGGCCTGAATGAAAGCAGAAACAGTTCCAGATGAGAATATTATATAGATAAAAATATTCATTCTATCCAAATTAAGCTTTCAAATACCAACAAAAATCCTGATATGGTTCTTTATATGACACCATGAGCTGACATAAAACGCAAACTTCTACAAACCAGTCTGTCAGTTTATGCACTGATAGACTCGTAAGTTGTTTTCATGTGTTCGCTATTGTGAATGATGGTGCAGTGAACTTGAACGTGTAGCTATCTCTTGAGGTTCTTGTATGCATGTGTAAATATGTATATATATGCACACACACCCAGAAATGGAACTGCTAGATCAATATAATAGTATTACTTTTAATTTTTTAAGTATTTGAGGAATAAAGATGTATTTATATTTGTGTATGTTCATATAGTATTTGTGTATACATATATGTATATATTAGGTGGCTATGTAATAGAGTATAAATGTAATGGAACATAAACACATGACATATATAATGGGATATTATTTAGCCATGAGAAAGAAGGAAATTCTGCCATTTGTGACAACATCGATGGACCTTGAGTGCATTAAGCCAAGTGAGATAAGTCAAAGAATGACAAATGCTATATGATATCACTTATATATAGAATCTAAAAAGGCCAAACTCATAGAAATAGATCAGTGGCTAGAGGGTGGGGGAAATGGGGAAATGTTGGTGAGCAGTTATAAGTTCTGAAAATCTAATGTACATCGTGGTAACTGTAGTCAATAATACTTTCATGTTATATACTTGAAAAGTTATATATATACTACATATATATATACACACTACACACACATATATATAACTATATATATATATACACTACATGTTATATACTTGTATTATATACTTAAAAAGTTCTGAGAGTAGATCTTAAATATTCTTGCCATACCAAAAAGTTTATATAAATTGAGATGTTAACTAACCTTGATCATTCTGCAGTTAGTGTGTGTGTATCACACCATCATGTTGTACACCTTAAACAACATTTTATGTTAATTATATATTAATAAAGCTGGGGAGAAAAGTTTAACATAAAAACTCTTATTTTAAATTTTACAAAATATTTAAATAATATAGATGACAAGCATAATGGCATCTGAAAAATGAGCATGCATGTGTGTGTACCGTGTTTGGTAATATATACATGCACACACAGGTACGTGTATACAAAAAATATGGAAGAATACATTCTGAACTGTTGATAGGGTGGTTATTCTAAAAGTTTAGGTGACCAGAGTGAGTGGACCCAGGGTTTTCTTTCTATATACTTTACATTGTTGGAATTTTTTATCATAAAAATATTAAAAAATGGACTTGAAAATGAAGTTGTGTTTTGATATTTGTGGCTTCAAGGATTGGAGTTAAATAAGAGGAGTAGAATTAACATATGGTTAGTTTCTTTTAATGTCTTATATGTTCTTGAATAATGAAAGAACAGGTATGAAGAACAAGCCTGTTTTTAAATAATGCCCATCCATTAGATATTTCACTCATCTCTTTAGTGATAACTTCTTGCCAGAGTCTGGTAAAGAAATGGGGGCTTCATGGATTCTTCTAGAAGCAGAGGAAAAGGGCTCAAAGTTTCCCACAAACTCTTGGTGAACCTTGTAAAATATTCACTCTTCTGAAAGTTGAAAAAATTGTGACTTCCATTTGTCTTTCATGTTCTAAATATTTTCTGTGATTTAAAGCATTCATTGCTTCCTTTTGCTGTCAAGGAACTGAAGGAAACGCATTTCAGTAGCACTTTCCTGAATGCACTTATCTCTAGCTACTGCTATAAATATGTAGTAATCAGATTCTCCTAGTGCCCAATAAATCAAGAACTTTACTTTTGTCCTATGAAGAAATAGTCTCTCCCCAAGTTACATTGTGAATTCTATAGTAACTTCCCTCTCTGGGGACAAAAAGGAACCAAAGGTAAATGTGGGTTAAAAATGCTACTTTCGTGGCTTGATTTACAACAGGTTGTGAAACATCTGCGTGAACTGGAGGTTGGAGGGTACAATTATGTTCGAGAGTCACTTGCTGATCACCAATTGTAAGCCAGGCTTTGTCTTTGGTGCAAAGGTGCATGGTGTAACAAGTCATGGTTTTTGTTCTCAGGGAGAACAAAGTCTTTAGAGAAAAAAAGCGGTATTTGGGTCAAATCAGAGAGGTGGGAATGAGTAAGTAGGCCTAAATAGGGGAAATCAAGCTGATTAAGGAAACAACTTGATTTAAAATTTTTGAATATTTCATGGCTTTCTCCAATTAAGATGCTAGAATGATGATGTTACTGTTGATGTTCTGTTCCTTTTGTGAGATTTTGTTGACTTGACCTGTGGGCACCATATATAGTCTTTGAGCACTGACAGATACCGAGTTTCTCTTGGAAGCATTCTGAAAGACAGAGTAAAGTAACTCCCTTCTACCTGCACCCCTAAGATTTCCATAGAAAATCCCTCTTAAACTGAATACAAGTCAGTTAAAAAAAAAGGCTTCTCAGAAACAATGAGATAAGGGTGAAAGTCTACACATTTGTAATATATGAGCTAAGTACACTTAGGGCAGTTGTAGAATTGTACAATGAGTCAGCGTCATCTGGAGAGTTGTTAAAGCACAGGTTGCTGGGCCCATTCTCTGAGTTTCTGATTCAGTAGGATTAGGGTGGGGCAAAGGTACGTCTCTTAGGCATTCTAGGGGGATGCTGATGTTACTGATCTGGAGACCACACTTTGAGAACTGCACTCTTAGGGCAAGCTGCCTCAAAGAGAAGACTGATTCATTTTAGAAAGAAACCTTATAGTCTGATGCCAGTCAGAGTCAACTTTGAATTATATGCGCTGAGGATCATCTAGGGTCAACTCAGCGTCTTTGTTCTAGAAACAGAGGTGGGAAGTGCAGGTTTGAATGTGCAGGTTCAGGCAGCCTGAATTGGAGAATCTTGGCGCTGATCCTCACTAGCTGTGTGAACTTGCAAACATAACTTGATCCTTCTGCATCTTAGTTTCTCCATTTTAAAAATGTGAACTATAATGGTACCTGTATTAGAGGTACTTGAGAGGATTAGATGAGTTAATGTATGTAAAACCAAGTAAGAATGTACCAATTAAGGACACTACCACATGATAAACACTTGACTAATATTAGTTCTTATTCTCTTGTGGGTGCTGAATGTTGCTGTGCTATCATGAGCCAGGGGTTTTATGTCTAATATTTCATCTGGATACTTGGCTGAGGAGGCAAAAATTTAGTTGCTGTCCTAAATTGATTGGAATCTAGCCATACAATTTAACACGAGTGGGAAATCTTACAGAAGCTTTCTGTCCCTATATATATGTATACATTGTTGTGGTGCCACAAGACCATTGGTATTATTTTTTTTCCGTTGGTATTCTTGAAGGATCACGTCTGCAAATCTTTTGTTTTTTTTTGTTTGCTTGTTTTTATTTACTTATTTTTCAATTTATTCTTTAAACCTTTTTAAAACTCTAAATTCACACTTGGGAAGAGGTTTTATAGGTTCTCCATTTTTTGGAATTGTCTTTCTGTTGAGAATCCTTTGCTTTTTATATAGTTCCTTTAAGTCCAAGGCACTGCCTTTCCAACTTTACCGATGTTTAAAATTTTCTAACTTATTGGCCATTTTCTGTAATAATGAAAACTTTTTATTCCTATTTTTAATCACTACTGAACACCCCTAAGTGGTGAGTGTTTTAAAATGTAGGTTTTTTTTTTAAATTTTTATTTCAGGTATTGTGAGCATATTAAAAAGCAGAGACATTACTTTGCTGACAAAGGTCTGTCTAGTTAAAGCTATGGTTTTTCCAGTAGTCGTGTATGGATGTGAGAGTTGGACCGTGGAGAAGGCTGAGCACCAAAGAACTGATTTTTTTGAACTGTGGTGTTGGAGAAAAGTCTTGAGAGTCCCTTGGACTGTAAGGAGATCAAACCAGTCAATCCTAAAGGAAATCAGTCCTGAATATTCATTGCAAGGACTGATACTGAAACTGAAACTCCAGTACTTTGGTCACCTGATGCAAAGAGCTGACTCATTGGAAAAGACCCTGATGCTGGGAAAGATTGAAGGGAGGAGGAGAAGGGCATGACAGGGAATGAGGTGATTGGATGGCATCACCAACTCGATGGACATGAGTTTGAGCAAACTTCGGGAGTTGGTGATGGACAGGGAAGCCTAGAGTGCTGCAGGCCATGAGGTCACAAAGAGTCAGACATGACTGAGCAACTGAACTGACTGATTGTGAGGCCAGCAGATCAGGAGATGATTGAAAAGATGCTCACAATTCCCAAGAGGAGGGGGAATACCACTGGGAAGGGCTTCACTGGGAAGCACCAGTGCTGGTAAGGAAGGCAGAAAGAAGGGGAAACTGAGAGCAGCAGTTTTCTAGGAAAAGTGAGGTGCAGTATAAGCAGATTCAGGGTGGCCGAGTTTGAATGACCTTAATGGGCTGTTGTGTAGAGGGGCTGTCTCTAATAAGTTGATACCTGGCCCCAGGGTAATTAATTAGGGCAGGTGGATAGTGGCTTGACTGTGAGATCCTTAAAGAAGGTGGTTGGGGTTTGTGCTTTGGATTGGGTGGTTTGTTTGCCTATGAAAGGCATGCACCCTGGTAAGCTGTGGCTGTCTTGAGGTATTAGCTAACCCTGGGAAGGGTAATGCCTCCCTAATCATTGAGGCCCCAGATGGAATACAGAAATAAGAATATATAGTTAGCACACTGCAGGAGTGCCAAAGCCACTTTGAGACAAGGCTGGTTGTGAGTGTGCCTCGCTGGCTGGGTGACTCCCACTTGCTCACCAGTGCCTCAGGATCCATTTACTTGGTTCTTTACCATTAGAGTTCTTTATGCTATGAATCGCTGGAATAATTCAAATTCATTTGAAAATGATAATGTTACTTTATAAGGTCTGTGAGGAAAGGGAGAGTATCTGTCTTTCCATTTTTCTTTTCTAGGATGTCTCAATAAAACAGGATGCCCAGTTACATTTGAATTTCAGATAAACAGTGATAAAAAAGTTAGTGTTAAGTATGTTTCAAATACTGAAAAAATATTTCTTGTTTATATGAAATTCAAATTCAACTAGACCTCCTATGTATTTATTTGCTAAATAGGGCAAGCTCACTTTCCTACCACCTATTCAGAGCTTGAAATACTTCTTGAATTAATCCCCACATCCCATTTTGGATTAATAATTGTTCCATCTGTGCCTCAGTTGCATTCTTATGAAACATTGACCATTAATACCAATTTGCATATATGTTCTTTTCTTCTGTTGACTCTGGTAGTTCCTGGTCCTTATAGTCTTCCTTCTCTTATTTGAGGCTGCTCTGCAACTCCCAGATCCCAAGGCCAGCTAGGATTGGGGAGTTTAAGGAGTTGTCAGGACTATCTAGAGGCCTTGCAACTAAGTCAGACTTGCCACCCAAGTCTGTTAATTGAGATGATCTTAATAACCCTCCTCAAACCCCAGACCCTCTGAAGGAGAGGACTGAAATTCTCCTTGCAGAAGTTATCACAAACAGTCATGTTTCTGAACCCAGGAGCCATTTCTCCAACCTCAGTTTTTTAGACCAGTTTTTTTGGGACTTTCATGGATTTGTAGGAATTCACAGTTAGACAGAAATGACTGGGTATTATCAAAAGAGGGCACTGATGGCTGCAGGACCATCTCATAGGCATTCCTATATGACTCTAATGTGGAGCCAGGTTGAGAACTTTGTTTTACCTTATGGAATTCCGTACAGGTGGAGCCTTAACTGTATTTCCCCCATCTTCTCTCACCATGGTGATTTTGTCCATACCATTTTAGACTACTAACATTTATATCATTAGCCAGACCTCTCATCTCAGATCCAGATTCACAAATCTGTCTACTTCATATCTCTATTTGGAGGTCTTACACATATCTCAAACATAGCCTGTCTATTTCTCCCTTCAGATTTCTCTCATCTTTTGGATATTCTCCAACATGGGAATTGGCAGTAACAGTTTTCCAGTTTTTCTGGCCTGAAATCTGAAGTTATCCGTAATTCTCCAATATCCTAACTCCTTACCTTTCATCCAGCAGCAAGTTCTCAATTCAAGCTCTAAAAATATATTTTAAATGCATTCCTTTATCTCCATCTCCACCATCTCCCTGAGTCTTATCTCCCACCATCTTTCTCCTAACTTGTTTTCCCACTTTTTTTCTTGCCCTCGTTTTGTCACTTCTCTCCCTAACAGCCAAAGTAATATTCTCCTATTTAAGATGACATTGTATCCCTTTTATTGCATAAAACTCTTTATTGGCTACTCACTGAATTTGGAATAAAATCCAAGCTTCTTACTTTGTTCTATAAGACCATTCATGAACTTATCTCTGCTGAACAATTCAAGCCACTTTTCCAATTTTCGGCCTGCCCCATCCATTCTGATCTTATTTTATCACCACCTACTTTCCTACCTCCATGCCTCTGCACATGCCGCACCTCTGTTTTGAATGCTGTCCTCTTACGTGGCTAGCTCTTTCTTATCTTCTGCATTGCACTTTAAAGGAAACTGCCCCAGAGAACATGCCCTGACCATGATTTCTAAATTAAGATTCTTTCCCACCATATTCTCTACCTCAGTGCCTTATTTGATGTTTTTCATAATGCTAAATGATACTTATTTTGTCTCTTTATTTAGCTCTTGTTCCCCTCGATGAGTATAAATTTCTTGAAGAGCAGGGACCAGTGCTTGTCTTTTTCACTGCCATACTTCAGGTCCTGGTACATAACCCTGTGCAGAACTGGCTTCATGAGTATTTTTGAATGAATGATTTGGGACCTGCTTTTACCCTACCCCAAACCTGGAGTTTTGTCACTTAGCCAGACTTCGGTGCCTTGGTCCTTAATCTGCTTGTAGAACCTTCCTGCTTACCAGCCTGCTTACCGAGGTCTTTGCAGAGTGAGGACAAGAGTTCCTTCTCTAGGCTGAGCCTGCTTAGCTGTCAGATTGAGAGATTACTATATTCTGCTTATCAAACTGAACTTTCTGAAACTAGATCTGCTCTTATAACCTAGACATTTTTCCTCTAAAATATTTTTTTCTCCTGGTCTTGGGCTGTTGCAATTACCTTTTCATGCCCACGTCATAGGAAGTGACAGAGATTCCTTTATTTTCTTGATACATTTGAAATCTGAAGATGTCCATGGTTGTAGATAACTGTCACTGTCCTTTTCCAGCTGTGCAAAGTGGTAGAATTGTCGATATAGTAGAACTTGAGGTCCCTCATTATTGAGATGTTAAACTATAGTCTTCTTAGTGAAAGAAGACTTCCTATTTCTTGAAACAAAAAATATTATCATGAGCATCATCTGTGGCCCAGTGAAAGCCAGTTTGGACAGGACAACATGAAGCTAACTGTTTAACAGCAAAGCAAGAAAAGTATGCATTTGTGTTTATGCTGTCTTGAATTGTTCAACCCTTGCTGAGGTTTTTGTCATGCCTTCCCAGTGAGGCCATAAACTTGAGAGTAAAAGCTTTTTTTTTTTTGAGAGCATTGACAACAACCCACTAGAACATTCTTATCCCCTTGAAAGATATTTGACTGAGGAGAGACCTCAGTCAATAATAGTTGCAGGCCATGTGTTAGAACAGATTATTGAGATAGCAAATTGTGGTGGTGAAGGGAGCAGCCTTATGGGTGCTGGATGCACGAATGTTTCACTACTAAACTGTTGGCTTATGACAGGTTTTTAATAGGCAGAGTAAAAAATCACTTGTTCTTCCCCAAGAAGGACCAGGAAGAACATGGAAGTGCTTGAAATCAGTGATGGGTCCTGCTGTTAACAAAAATTATGCTGAAAAGACAGCCTGGTCATAAACTAACAGATGAAGGTTGGGGAGAGAGATAAATAAATAAAAATGTCAAAAATAAAAAATTGTTTGTAGTCTTCATTCAAATCTTCCCAGATGGTGCTAGTTCCAATGCAGGAGATGTAATAGATGTAGGTTTGATCTCTGGGTCGGGAAGATCCCTTGGAGGAGGGCATGGCAGCCCACTCAGTATTCTTGCCTGGAGAATCCCATGGACAGAGGAGCCTGGGGGGCTGCAGTGAAGAGCCTGGGGGCTGCAGTCCACGGGGTCACACAGAGTCAGACACGACTGAGCAACATAGCACGCACCTTCCTCATTTATACTGCTCCTCCATGTCTTTGCTGTGATGCTCTTTTGTCTGAAGTGTTCTCTTCCCAACTTTCATCTGCCTTGTGAACTCTTATTTAACCTTAACCTCCATCCAGGAAAAGCTCTTCTCTCACAGTTTCTCACGCCCCCTTCTCCTTCCACAGATTGAGTTACTTCTTCTCTGTACCTCCTTGTAGGGTACAAATATTAGAGTATATACTGACAGAAAATCTGAGCCAGTTAACTTGGGTCTATTTAAATCTGCTCAGTCTCAGGGACTCACTCAATAAAGGCGTGAAGGCAGAATTTAGGCAGAAGTCCCTGCCTAAATACCTTTCGTCTCTGTCTCCAGGAGCATCCAGTGTTCCCTTCTGATAATGGATAGGTAGAGGGTGCAGTAAAAAGCATCTTAATGATAGCCATTTGGGGTTACCAGATAGAGGAAAAGAAGGCAGTTTATCTTATAAGAGACGTCTGTAGTGGGTCAGACCTCCTGCTAGGCCTGTTTCTTGCTCAGAGGATTCTAACAGGAAATTGGTTACTATAGACTCGCATGGCCTGAGAGCTCAAGGAAAGTATTTTATGTGGCTCCTTAGCATGTGGTTTGAGGGTTCTGGAACCCAGGTACTACCCTGAGTCTCCCATTTCAGTGGCTCTTACAATGTTGAAATGCAACACCGGGTGTCTCCAAATTTATAAGGCAACTATGCCTGATTTCTTGGTCTTTGACGGCAGTCAGCTGCTTCAGAAAAATGGGAAACAAAATGCTGTCAGCAGTGTGGGTATATCTGTCTCCTAAAGAGCTCTGCAGACTGTCATCATAGCGTTGATAACATTGGTTTATAACTTATATTTTATACTCAAGCTTTGCTCTCTGGGTTTCTAGTACCAAAATAATTTCTAGCAAATAGCGTTCAGTATATAATTTTTGACTTGAATGTATAAATAATAATGACTATTATTATGGTAGAATTGTACTATATATATTGTGAAGTATGACCTTAAAGTCAATAAAAATTCCTTAAATCACCATTGGTACTATAAAGAATATTAACAGATATGTATATATCTGTTTATAAAACAAATACTCTTTCAGAAGAGTCTAGCACAGATATATTTCCTCTGCCTGTTTTAGACCAACTCTGTGACTTGACAAAATAAATTAGTTTTCTTATATTTTAGGCCTATCTTATAGGGCACAAATGTGGTGTTTTTAGACTTGAGGGTTACACTTTGAGTAATAAGCTAACACAAAGAGAAACAGTAGAAACTAAGAAGGTAACAACTGATTCACATCCTCATTGTACTCCTTTTCTAGGACAACTCTTCAATGAAACAAGTTGTAGACAGAAATGAACTTAAACTGTTACTCTTTTTCTCTTTAGTAAGTAAGTTGAAGTAGTATAAGCAAAAGTGCATATGGATCTGCTATACCTTTCCTGAGGTATTTACACTTCACATTGCTTAAAATTTTGAGCTGAAAGAATTATTTTCTAACCATGAAGTTGGATTATTTCCTTATAAGGTTTATTTATTTTTGAATAATAAATTTAGACACTTGATTCAAAATTCTAAAGATGTTAAAAGGGAAAAGGAAATATCAGTAGTGATGAATGTTGCTGATGAGTTGAAGGAGAAGATGGCTAAAAAGGATCATGTTGACTCAGCAAATAGAGGTAGTTGATGACTTCTGCCTTATATTTTTTGGTGGATTGTTGAGGGAATAGATGAGAGTGAGTTTATTTGTGAGTATAAGGTGAAGAAATGGACTCCATAAATCTTTTAAAAAATAAATGGGATCTAAGAGAATATTGAGCGATTTGAGCTTTAAAAAAGTCCATGAAGAGACTTCTGGTAATGATAGTCTTTACCAAAGTCTGTCTGTACCAAAGTCTTCTGGTACAATCTGCTTTAGTTCTAATTTCCCACTTAGGACAAAGAAAAGCTGTATAAATTTTTAAAAGTCCTTTCTTAAAGGTCTTGCAATTCTGTAAGAAAGGTACTAAGAAATTCTAGGGCCTGGGTCTGGGAAATAAAGCATAGAGAAGAGTTGAACATTTGGGAGTGGTTTTATCCTGGAGGCATTTCTTATTTCACTTGCTGATAAAGAGCTGAACAGAATTTTCCACAGGCTCATGGGTTTGTAGTGCCAAAATTGGATTTTAATGCTCTTCAAAGAGAAGGGGGGCAAGTAAACTGGAATCTTTGGGTCAAAACCACAGAAAGCCCAGTACCACCATATGAGTAAGGGTATTCAAGAAATAGACCAACCCTTGCAGAAACTGAAGTTTAGATTTTGAGTAATTTCAAACCATAATTGGATTATGGTGATCTGGATAATTAATGCCCCCATTTCCTTGCCTGCCAGTAGAAAATTAAATTCTCTCTAGGAAGCTGACATATTTAAAAGTTCAAATCATCTCTACAGTTTTTAATTAAAATTCCAGAAAAAATAACCAGATATAAAAGTAGTTGTGTCTGACTCTGTGACCCCATGGACTGTAGCCCACCAGGCTCCTCTGTCTGTGGAATTCTCCAGGCAAGAATACTAGAGTGGGTTGCCATTTCCTTCTCCAGGGGATCTTCCCAACTCAGGGATTGAACCCAGATCTCCTGCACTACAGGCATATTCTCTACCATTTGAGCCACCAGGAAGTCCCCAAAGTAGACAAAACTAGACTATAAATCAAAGGAGACAAAATGAAAACAGGAACAGTCTCTCAGGGCACCAGACAATGGGGTTATTGGACATAGATTTGTAAATAACCATACTTAAGGAATTAAGAGAGGATTTAAAATTTAGCAGAAAACCAGAAAATATGAAAAAGAACTAAATAGGGATATCTTGTCTAGGGATAAAAATGATATTAATTGAAGTTAAGAATACAATGGATCAAGTTTAATAGGTGTTTAAAGCAAGCTGAGAAAAAACTTTGGTAAACTAGATGATACATCAGGAAGGTCTTTTAGAAAAAACATCTTCAGTTGAAGATGAAAAGATGAAAAATAGATAGAAGACTAAAAATCACATAGATCATCATGAAAAGCTTTAACATATTTGAAACTTGAATTCTAAAAGAATGAGAGACTAGATGCAGCAGGAGCAAACTTTGCAAATATGGTAAAAAATATAAAATCACAGATTTAAGAAATAACATAAACACTAAACAGGAAAAATAAAACCACATCTTGGCACAATAGAGAGAAACTGCTGGAAACTAAAGACAAAATAATTTGAAAGGCAGGCAAAGGAAAAAAAAAAAAAGATGTGCTACTATTAAAGGGCGTCTGAGGATGAGATGGTTGAATGGCATCACCAATACAATGGACATGAACTTGGGCAAACTTTGGGAGATGGTGAGGGACAGGGAGGTCTGGTGTGCTGCAGTCCATGGAGTTGCAAAGAATTGGACATGACTGGGCAACTGAAACGGAGAAGGCAGTGGCACCCCACTCCAGTACTCTTGCCTGGAAAATCCCATGGACGGAGGAGCCTGGTAGACTGCAGTCAATGGGGTCTCTAGGAGTTGGACACGACTGTATAACTTTCAAGTAGACAACCTGAGCGACTTCACATTCACTTTTCACTTTTCACTTTCATGCGTTGGAGAAGGAAATGGCAACCCACTCCAGTGTTCTTGCCTGGAGAATCCCAGGGACGGGGGAGCCTGGTGGGCTGCTGTCTCTGGGGTCGCACAGAGTCAGACACGACTGAAGCGACTTGGCAGCAGCAGGGCAACTGAAAAACAACAACCATTAAAGAAGCAGCCATGATTCCAACAGTTAATTTCTCAACAGAAATGGAAAAATCAGAGGAGAATGGAATGGTATTAGGTTGGTGCAAATGTAATCATGGTTTTGGACTGTGAATTTTAAATCATTATTGGTGTTCAATCACTTAGTCATATCCAACTCTTTGCAACCCCATGGACTGCAGTATGCTAGGCTTCCCTGGCCTTCATCTCCCAGAGCTTACTCAAACTCACGTTCATTGAGTTGGTTATGCCATCCAACCATCTTATGCTCTGTCACCCACTTCTCCTGCCTTCAGTCTTTCCCAGCATCAGTGTCTTTTCCAATGAGTTGGCCCTTTGCATTAGGTGGCCAAAGTATTGGAACTTCAGCATCAGTCCTTTCAGTGAATATTCAGGGTTGATTCCCCTTAGGATTGACTGGTTAAATCTTTGTAACTAGGCTCAAATACATCTTTATTAATCAAAATAGGAACCATTATAATCAACACTTTTTTGCCAATGAGAAATAAGTTTGCTTATTCCTCTGGCATAAAAATCCATGTTTTGGGATTCAATGAACTCTTGGAAAGCATTTTCTGCCTTCTGCTGATTGTGGAAGTATTTTCCATGCAAATAATTGTCAAGATGCTTGAAGAAGTGGTGGTTTTTTTGGCAAGAGGTCAGGAAAACATGGTGGATGAGGCAAAACATCATAGCCCAATTCGTTCAGCTTTTGAAGTGTTGGTTGTGTGACATGTGGTCAGGCATTGTCACCAAGAATTGGGCCCTTTCTGCTGACCAATGCCAGCTGCAGGCATTGCAGTTTTCAGTGTATCTCCTTGATTTGCTGAGCATATTTCTCAGATGTAATGGTTTCACTGGGATTCAGAAAGTTTTGGTGGATCAGACTGGCAGCAGACCACCATACAGTGACCATGACCTTTTTCTGGTGCAAGTTTGGCTTGATCCTTGGAAGAAAAGCTATGAACAACCTAGATAGCATACTAAAAAGCAGAGACATTACTTTGTCCACAAAGGTCCATCTAGTCAAAATTACGGTTTTTCTAGTAGTCATGTATGGATGTGAGAGTTGGACCATAAAGAAAGCTGAGCACCGAAGAACCGATACTTTTGAACTGTAGTGTTGGAGACTTTTGAGAGTCCCTTGGACTGCAAGAAGATCCAACCAGTCAGTCCTAAAGGAAATCAGTCCTGAATATTCATTGGAAGGACTGATGCTGAAGCTCTAAAACTTTGGTCACCTGATGTGAAGAACTGACGCGTTGAAAAAGACTGTGATGCTGGGTAAGATTGAAGGCAGGAGGAAAAGGGGATGACAGAGGATGAGATGGTTGAATGGCATCACTGACTTGATGGAAATGAGTTTGAGCTGACTCTGGGAGCTGGTGATGAACAGGGAATCCCAGTGTGCTTCAGTCCATGGGGTCACAAAGAGTCAGACATGACTGAGTGAATGAACTGAACTGAACTGAACCTGGCTTTCACTACTGAGCTGGTCATTGCTGGGTGTCACAGTCTACTTTTCATGGCACATCAACAATCCCATTGAGAAAATGGTTCATTGTTGTATAGTGTAGAAGATAAGATGACAGTTCAAAATGATGAATTTTTTGATTTTCACTCAGCTCATGGGACACCCACGTATTGAGCTTTTTTACTTTTCCAGTTTGCTTCAAATGCTGAACAACCATAGCACGGTTGATACTGAGTTCTTCAGCAACTTCTTGTGTACTTGTAAGAGGGTCAGTTTCGATGATTGCAGTTGTCATCGTCAACTTCCAATGGCTGCTCTTAATCTCCAGGGCTCTAGTCTCATTTGCAAAACTTCTTGAACCACCGCTGCACTGTACATTTGTTAGCAGTTTCTGGGCCAAATGAGTTGTTGATGTTGAGAGTTGTCTCTGCTGCTTTATAACCCATTTTGAACTCAAATAAGACAATTTCTTGAATTTGCATTTTGTCTGACATCATTTCTATAGTCTAAAATAAATATAAAATAAACAGCAAGTAATAAGTCATTAGGAAAAAATATAAAGCAAGAATGCATTAAAATGATGTATAACATAACCACATTCATCTAGAATATATTCCAATATCATGGCAAATCTCAACTATGCAAAAACTGCAATTACTTTTGCATCAACCCAATATCTTTAAAGTGCTGGAGGACAATAATTACCCACTTAGAATTTTATGTCCATTAAAAATGTCTTTCAGAAAACTAGGAGAATAAGATAGTGGAGGAGTATGTGGATATGGAGCACATCTCTCTCCACGGATATATCAGGAATGCACTTTCAGACACAGAAGTGCATGCAGAACACCAGCTGAGAGCGGACAGGAGGACCTGACCAATGGAAAAGAATATATAGACCCACGCAAAACTTGGTAGGACAAAGGAACTAGGGGCAGAATCTGGAGTGTTAGTAGGACTGGACCTACCCTCGGTGGGTGGGGGAACTGAAGCAGGGGTCTGACCCCCACAGAGGGGGTAACTGTCTGAGTCAGAGGAGAAACATTTAAGGCTGAGAGTGAAACAGCTGATCTGTGGCAGCCTAAATTGAACGAGAATCAGACAGTCCTTGCTGCAGCCATACATATGCTGGGCAGGAACTTGGGTCTCCTGGAAGGGGCAGCAGCTACAGCTGGAGTTTAGGGATGCTGTTGACTGTGGAGAGATGGATTGAGGGGAGGTGAGGGAGGAGATTGTGGTGGGAAATGCCTGTGGAGGAAAGCCAGGCAGCCATGGGAGCAAGGCAGTACTGCTGAGTCACACTTAGGGGGTGGAGCCATCACCATATCCGCTCTCTCTTTCCACATGCCAGCATCAGCAGCTGAACAATAGAGAGGCTGGCCCATCAAATGCCTGACAGACTGAACTACAGAGTAGGACCCCACCCAGGGTGCCCCTTTAAATGCCTGATGTGCTGGTATACAGAGTAGGACTCCTGTCAGGGGGGCCCCCTCTCTGTGCCTGATGTGCTGAACAGCAGAGAAGGACCCCAGGCAAGGGATCCCTCTTAAGCGCTTGAATGGGCAGAGCTATGGAGAAAGACTGGCCAAAGAGGCCTTCTGATTGCCAGCTATAAGAGGCTCGAGAAAAGACTGATAGGGCCATAACTCCTGCAGCAGAGCCAGTTTGTGTCCCTGAACACTTGGCGCTGCCAGGGTCCCAAGCCAAGAAGCTGCACCACCTTCAAGCTCAACTCTCACTGGGGCAGAGCTGACAAAGGCAAAAAAAAAAAAAAAAAAGTCTTGTGTGTTTATGCAGGGTTGCTTTGGTCCTGTCCGACTCTTTGCAACCCTGTAGACTATGGCCTGCCAGGCTTCTCTGTCAGAGAGAGGGTTCTCCAGGCAAGAATACTGCAGTGTATTGGCCAATACTGGTTACCATACCCTTCTAGAGCACTATATTTCCTGCTGCCCTAGCCGCCAACCCCCCTGAGTACCTGGTGCTGCCAGAACCCCTGCAATCCAAGCAGCTGCACCACCTCCACACCTGGCCCTCACAGGGGCAAACCCAGGCCCTTGAGGGTAGCCTCAGGAGCTAAACCCCAGCAGATGAGCCACATGTAGAGGTGGAAATAGAACCACAATTGAAACCCAGGGGCAGTGTTGCTGAGGAAGAAGACCCAAAACCTTCCTACCAGCTGTACAAGCTGCAGATTAAATCCACACAACTAAGCAGCCTCTGTGTCTATGAAATATATTAAAGGCCATTGAGAGCTCCCACAAAAGAAAATGCACTAGCTCTGATAGCTGTGACATTGGAGGCGAGAACACACAGAAGTAGGACCAGATTAGAATCTGAGCAGCCCCTACAGCAGGTCCAGAGATCAATCAGTACAGTGTTGGAGGGCATCCTTGGGAGGTAAGGTGGACCATGATTCCCAGTGTGGAAAAGGACTCTGAAGGCAGAGACTCAAAAACATTTATTATTCTTATTTTTTGACTTGTTCTGTAGATTCTTTGGGATTTCTTCTTCTTCTTTTTTTCTTTTTTCCCCTCTCTTTTGTAGTTGTCAATTTTATTGGCACTAAGAAATCAAATTAAGCTTTTGATCTTTTTTTTTTTTTTTGTAATCAGTCACATTTTTTATTGTTGTCATAAACCTCTACCTCTATATTGGGCTTTTGCAGTTCTGTGGAGTTTTCCTTTTTTTCCCCTTTTTTCTTTCTTCTGTTTTTTTCTATTTTCTCTTTTTTATAATTTTAATTTTTTAAAACCTATTATATTTTTTCTACATTTATTCCTTCATTTGCCTTTGCTACTGTTCTTTTCCCCTTGCAGTTAATCTTTAATGTATATAAATCTTCTTCGTCTACCTGTATTTAACTTTGCATATCTATTCTTTCTTTTCTTTCTTTCCTTTCCTCTCAACATATTTGTTAGTTTTGTTTTCATTGCTTTATTCCCCACTTGGCACTTTGCTTTAGTTTTGTTTTCCAATTTGTGCTTAAGTTAGTTTTGTTCTTAACTGGAAAATATAATTTTTGATTTTCTTTGTTTGCCAGATCAACTACTGTATTTTATTTTTGTTGGACTGTTTTGACTTTGCTCATGGGTGTATATGTATATGTGTATATTCCATTACTTTAATTATTATTTGCCTGATTTTGTAACTGCCATCTTTCTGGGGTTCATCTTTGATTTCTCATTTTTGGATATTTGCTTTACTCTTCCTTAATACCATAACAAACCACTTGTGGAATCTTCGTTCCTGACCAGAGATTAAACCCTGAGCCTTTGGAATGGGAGCACTGACTCCAAGACCATAGAGTATCAGAGAACTGACCCTAGGGAGTATCAAATAGTGAGAACTCACACAAAGGAAATCACTTGACTACAAGACCCAGCATCACACAACCACCAGTAGCACCCTGTGCAGGATGCCTCATCTAAACAACAAACAAAACAAAACTACAAACCCAATCATCAGCAGACAGGAGTACCACCTCACTCAGCCTTCCCCATCAGAGGAAAAACAAACAAACAAAAATTCAGCACAAATCTCACGTTATACAAAGCTCACACAAACCACTGGACCAACCTTAGGAGGGCAGAAACCAAAAGGAAGAAAGAATTCAACCTTCTTCAAGGAAAGAATTCTACTTTCCTTGAAGCCTGGGATAAGGAGACCTCAAACACAATAACTTAAAAGAAATGAAAAGGCAGAGAAATACTGCACAAATGAAGGAACAAGCTAGAAACACAGAAGTCCAAATAAATGAAGAGGAAAATAGGAAAATTACCTGAAAAAGAATTCAGAATAATAATAGTAAAGATGATCAAAACCTTGAATACAAAATGGAGAAGATGCAAGAATCAGTTAACAAAGACCTTGAAGAATTAAGGAATAAACACAGACAAACAACACAATTACTGAAATTAAAAATACTCTAGAAGGAATCAATAGCAGAATATCTGAAGCAGAAGAACGAATCAGTGAGCTGGAAGATAAAATGGTGGAAATAACTTCTGAAGAGTAGAATAAAGTAAAAAGAATGAAAAGAACTGAGGATAGTCTCAGAGACCTCTGGGACCATAGCAAATGCTCCAACATTCAAATTATAGGGGTCCTAGAAGAAGAAGAGAAAAAGAAAGGGTATGAGAAAATTTTTGAAGAGATTATAGTTGAAAATTTTCCCAACATGGAAAAGGAAATAGTCTATCAAATCCAAGAGGCACAAAGAATCCCATACAGGATAAACCCAAGGATAAACACACTAAGACACTTACTAATGAAACTAACAAAGACTAAACACAAAGAGAATATTAGAAGCAGCAAGGGAGAGGCAACAAGTAACACACAAGGGAAACCCCATACATACATACTTAACAGCTGATCTTTCAACAGAAACTCTGCAGGCCAGAAGGGAATGGCAGGATATATTTAAAGTACTGAAAGGGAAAAATCTACAACCAAGATTACTGTACCCAGCAAGGATCTCATTCAAAACTGATGGAGAAATAAAAAGCTTTTCAGACAAGCAAAAGTTAAGAGAATTCAGTACAGCCAAAGAGCCTTACAACAAATGTTAGACTTGCATAGTCAAGAAATACAAGAGAAGAAGAAATATTTACAAAATCAACCCCAAACAATGGCAATAGGAACATCTATATCAATAATTACTTTCAATATAAATGGATTAAATGCTCCAACCAAAAGACAGACTGGCTGAATGGGTACAAAAACAAGGCCCATATGTATGCTGTCTACAAGAAATGCACGTCAGACCTAAAGACACATATAGACTGAAAGTGAGAGGATGGAAAAATACATTCCATGCAAATGGAAAGCAAAAGAAAGCTGGAGTAGCAGTCCTCATATCAGACAAAATAGACCTTAAAATAAAGGAGATTACAAGAAATAAGGAAGGACACTACATAATGATCAAGGGATCAATCCAAGAGGAAGACATAATTGTAAATATCTATGAACCCAACATAGGAGCACCTCAATACATAAGACAAACACTAACAGACATAAAAGGAGAAATTGACAGTAACACAGTAAAAGTAGGAGACCTTATCACCCATTCACACCAATGGACAGATTATCAAAACAGAAAATTAATAAGGAAACATGAGTCTTAAATGATACATTTGATGAGACGGATCTCATTGATATCTTTGGGACATTCCATCCAAATGCAGAAGAATACGCCTCCTTCTCAAGCACACATGGAACATTCTCCAGGATAGATCACAAATCAAGCCTCAGTGAACTTAAGAAAATTGAAATCATATCAAGCATCTTCTCAGACCACAATGCTATGAGACTGGATAACAATTACAAGAAAAAAAATGTATAAAAAACAAAAACACATGGAGACTAAACAACACATTTCTAAATAACCAACAGGTTATTGAAGAAATCAAAAGGGAAATAAAAAAAATTTCTAGAAATGCATGACAATGAAAACACGACAACTCAAATCCTATGGGATCCAGCAAAAGCAGTTCTAAGAGGGAAGTTTATGGCAATACAATCCTACCTCAAGAAAAACATCGAATAGACAACCTAACTTTACACCTAAAACAACTGGAAAAAGAACAAAAAAAACCAAAGTTAGTAGAAGGAAAGAAATCATACAGATTCCAGCAGAAATAAATGAAAAAGAAATGATAGAAACAATAGTGAAGATTAATAAAATTGAAAGCTTTGTTCTTTGAGAAGATAAACAAAATTGACAAGTCTTTAGCCAGACTCATCAATAAAAAAATGAGAAGAGTCAAATCAACAAAATTAGAAATGAAAAAGAGGTTCCAACAGACACTGCATAAATACAAAGGATTATGAGAGACCACTGTGAACAACTATATGGCAATAAAATGCATAACCTGGAAGAAATGGACAGATTCTTACAAAAGTTCAATCTTCCAAGACTGAACCAGGAAGAAATAGAATTTACGAACAATCCAATTACAAGCACTGAAATTGCTTTGAAGCTGTGATCAAAAATCTATCACCCCCCCCCCCAAAAAAAAAGCCTAGGACCAGATGGCTTCACTGAATTCTATCAAACATTTACAGAAGAGCTAATGCCTATCCTTCTAAAACTCTTTAAAAAAATTGCAGAGGGAGGAACACTTTCAAACTCATTCTGTGAGACCACCATCACCCTGATACCAAAACCAGACAAAGACAACACACAAAAAGAAAGCTACAGGCCATATCAGTGATGAACATAGATGCAAAAATCCTCAACAAAATTTTAGCAAACAGAATTCAGCAACACATCAAAAAGCTCATACACCATAATCAAGTTGGGTTTATTCCAGGAATGCAAAGATTCTTCAATATACACAAATCAATTAATGTGATACACCATATAACAAATTGAAAGATAAAAACCATATGATAAAAAAAAAAAACCATATGATAATCTCAATATATGCAGAAAAAGACTTTGACAAAATTCAGCACCTATTTATGATTAAAACTCTTAAAAATTTTAATCTACTTTTGAAGTGCCTCAACATAGTAATGACCATATATGACAAGCCTACAGCACACATGTTCTCAATGGTGAGAAACTGAAAGCATTCCCCATAAGATAAGGAACAAGACAGGGGTATCCATTTTCACCACTGTTATTCAACATAGTTTTAGAGGTCCTGCTGCTGCTAAGTCATTTCAGTCATGTCCGACTCTGTGTGACCCCATAGACAGCAGCCCACCAGGCTCCCCCATCCCTGGGATTCTCCAGGCAAGAACACTGGAGTGGGTTGCCATTTCCTTCTCCAGTGCATGAAAGTGAAAAGTGAAAGTGAAGTCGCTCAGTCGTGTCCAACCCTCAGCGACCCCATGGACTGCAGCTTACCAGGCTCCTCTGTCCATGGGATTTTCCAGGCAAGAGTACTGGAGTGGAGTGCCATTGCCTTCTCCGTCTGGAGGTCCTAGCTACAGCAATTAGAGAAGAGAAAGAAATAAAAGGAATCCAGATTGGAAGAGAAGAAGTAACACTCTGACTGTTTGCAGATGACATGATACAGTACATAGAAAACCCTAAAGATAGTATCATAAAATTACTGGAGCTAATCAGTGAATTTAGCAGTTGCAGGATACAAAATCAATACACAGAAATCACTAACTCTATATACTAACAATTAAAAATCAGAAAGAGCAATTAAGGAATCAATCCCGTTCACCATTGCAACAAAAAGAGTTAAATGTCTAGGATAAACTTACCTAAGGAGACAAAAGAACCGTACACAGAAAATTATAAGAACTGGACATGGAACAACAGACTGGTTCCAAACAGGAAAAGGAGTACGTCAAGGCTGTATAGTATCACCCTGCTTATTTAACTTATATGCAGAGTACATCATGAGAAACGCTGGACTGGAAGAAACACAAGCTGGAATCAAGATTGCCGGGAGAAATATCAATAACATCAGATATGCAGATGACATCACCCTTATGTCAGAAAGTGAAGAGGAACTCAAAAGCCTCTTGGTGAAAGTGAAAGTGGAGAGTGAAAAAGTTGGCTTAAAGCTCAACATTCAGAAAACAAAGATCATGGCATCTGGTCCCATCACTTCATGGGAAATAGATGGGGAAACAGTGTCAGACTTTATTTTTTTTGGCTCCAAAATCACTGCAGACGGTGATTGCAGCCATGAAATTAAAAGACGCTTACTCCTTGGAAGGAAAGTTATGACCAACCTAGATAGCATATTCAAAAGCAGAGACATTACTTTGCCAACAAAGGTTCGTCTAGTCAAGGCTGTGGTTTTTCCAGTAGTCATGTATGGATGTGAGAGTTGGACTGTGAAGAAAGCTGAGCGCCGAAGAATTGATGCTTTTTTTTTTTTAAATTTTTTAATTTTTTATTTTTTTCTCTTTCATCTCTTTTTTTTTTAAATTTTATTTTATTTTAGAATTGATGCTTTTGAACTGTGGTGTTGCAGAAAACTCTTGAGAGTCCCTTGGACTGCAAAGAGATCCAACCAGTCGATTCTGAAGGAGATCAGCCCTGGGATTTATTTGGAGGGAATGATGCTGAAGCTGAAACTCTAGTACTTTGGCCACCTCATGCGAAGAGTTGACTCGTTGGAAAAGACTCTGATGCTGGGAGGGATTGTGGGCAGGAGGAGAAGGGGACGACAGAGGATGAGATGGCTGGGTGGCATCACTGACTCGATGGATGTGAGTCTGAGTGAACTCCAGGGGTTGGTGATGGACAGGGAGGCCTGGCGTGCTGCGATTCATGGGGTCGCAAAGAGTCAGACACGACTGAGCAACTGAACTGAACTGAATGAAAGAAATCAAAGAGGACATAAACAGATGGAGAGATATTCGACTTTCCTGTGTTGGAAGAAACAATATTGTGAAAATGACTATATTACCAAGTGCAGTCTACAGATTTAATGCAATCCCTATCAAATTATCAATGGCATTTTTCACAGAACTAGAACAAAAAATTTCACAGTTCATGTGGAAACACAAAAGATCCCGAATAGCCAAAGCAGTCTTGAGAAAGAAGAATGGAGCTGGAGGAATCAAGCTTCCTGACTTCAGGTTATACTACAAAGCTACAGTCATCAAGACAGTATAGTACTGGCACAAAAACAGAAATATAGACCAATGCAACAAGATAGAAAGCCCAGAAATAAACCCATGCACCTATGGGTACCTTATTTTTGACAAAGGAGAAAAGAATATACAATGGGGCAAAGAGAGCCCCTTCAGTAAATGGTGCTGGGAAAACTGGACAGCTACATGTAAAAGAATGAAATTAGAACATTTCCTAACACCATACACAAAGATAAACTTGAAATGGACTAAAGACCTATATGTAAGACCAGAAACTATAAAACTCTTAGAGGAAAACATAGGCAGAACACTCGGTGACATAAATCAAAGCAATATCCTGTATGACCCACCTCCTAGAGTAACAGAAATAAAACAAAAGTAAACAAGTGGGACCTGATTAAACTTAAAAGCTTTTGCACAGCAAAGGAAACTATAAGCAAGGTGAAAAGACAACCCTCAGAATGGAAGAAAATAATAGCAAAATAATAGCAAAAAATAGACAAAGGATAAATTGCAAAAATATACAAGCAGCTCATACAACTCAATACCAGAAAAGCAAAAAACCCAATCAAAAAGTGGGAAAAAGACCTAAACAGACATTTCTCCAAAGAAGACATACAGATGGCTAACAAACACATGAAAAAGATGCTCAGCATCGCTCATTATGAGAGAAATGCAAATCAAAACTACAATGAGATATCATCTCACACCGGTCAGAATGGCCCTCATCAAAAAGTCTACAAACAATAAGTGCTGGAGAGGGTGTGGAGAAAAGGGAACATTCTTGCACTATTGGTTGGGATGTAAACTGATACAGCCACTATGGAAGAAGGTATGGAGATTCCTTAAAAAACTAGGAATGAAACCACCATATGACCCAGTAATCGCACTCCTAGGCATATGCCCTGAGGAAACCAAAATTGAAAGAGACAAAGGTATCCCATTGTTCATTGCAGCACTATTTACAATAGCTAGAATATGAAAGCAACCTAGATGTCCATCGACAGATGAATGGATGAAGAAGTTGTGGAATATTACTCAGCCATAAAGAGGAACACATTTGAGTCAGTTCTGATGAGGTGGATTAATCTACCTCAACAGATTAGGTATATATTTTAGAATATGGTATTTATCTGTTGAGGTCCTTTAATGGACCGGAACCTGGTGGTCTGGAGTTGACCAATACGAAAGTAAAAGAGAGAGAAAGAGGCTGATATTCCTTGGTTTATGCAGAAAGTCAATAAAGCCCCTGGCACGGGGCTGGCTCTGTTCACAAAGGCCTCAGGCGCCCTCTCGATGGGGTGAAGGCACTATTATACAGAGTATAATCAGAGTATAATCAGAAAGAGAAAGATAAATGTCAGGAAGCATTTAACAGGAGGCTTCCTGTGTGCTGTTTTGGATCTGTCATGAATTCTCTGTTCCTTATTAATTCCTGAATATTCAGGAATTAAGAGGAGAGGCAAACCTCTCCTGGGGGCTGAGGAATCCAGGCATTTCCTTCATTAGTTTTTCTATATGGTGATAAGTACCCTCTTCCTTTTTATGAACCATATGGTAAAAGTGATTATTTATAACCCTCTCTCTTTCATATGGATGACCTCATGTTTCCTTGATAACTTGTAAATTTTGATTTTATCTCTGCTGAAAATAGCTGCCTTGTAAGACAGTATAAATACTCACACAATGTTGAATTAAAACCTCTGCTCCATCAGAGCTTTGGTCCTCATGTCTTGCTTTCTCTCTCTCTCTCTCTCTCTCTCTCTCTCTCTCTCTCTCTCCCCCTCTTTTTCAGGCTGATCCCCTGGAGCACAGAGGTCCTCTGGGTTCACTTTCCTGCCCTGGCTTCTAAGACCCTCTCAAGAAGGTGCTCTGTGTCTTCACCCCGTCGAGAGGGCGCCTGAGGCCTTTGTGAACAGAGCCAGCCCTGTGCCAGGGGCTTTATTGGCTTTCTGCGTAAACCAAGGAATATCAGCCTCTTTCTCTCTCCTTTACTTTTGTATTGGTCAACTCTGACCACCAGGTTCCAGTCCATTAAAAGACCTCAACAGATAAATACCATATCTAAAACATATATATGGAATCTAAAAAAATGGTACTGAAGAATTTACTTACAGGGCAACGATGGAGAAACAGACATAGAGAATAGAATTATGGACATGGGGAGAGGGGAGGAGATGGTGAGATGTATGGAAAGAGTAACATGGAACCTTAGATTACCATATGTAAAACACATAGCCAAAGGGAACTTGCTGTATGGCTCAGGAAACTCAAACACGGGTTCTGTATCAACCTAGAGGAGTGGGGTGGGGAGGGAGATGGGAGGGAGCTTCAAAAGGAATGGCATATATGTATACCTATGGCTGATTCATGTTGAGGTTTGAGAGAAAACAGCAAAATTCTGTAAAGAATTATCTTTCATTAAAATATAAATTAATTAAAAAATGTCTTTCAAAACTGAAGGAGACATAAAGATACATATGTAATTAAAATATCTGTCAGTTCAGTTCAGTTCAGTTGTTCAGTCAGATGTGTCCGACTCTTTGCGACCCCATGGACTGCAGCATGTCAGGCCTCCCTGTCCATCACCAACTCATGGAGTTCAGTCAAACTCATGTCCATTGAGTCAGTGATGCTATCCAACCATCTCTCCTCTGTTGTCCCCTTCTCCTCCCGCCTTCAATCTTTCCCAGCATCAGGGTGTTTTCCAGTGAGTCAATTCTTCCCATCAGGTGGCTGAAGTATTGGAGTTTCAGCTTCAACATCAGTCCTTCCAAGGAGCATTCAGGACTTATTTCCTTTAGAATGGACTGGTTGGATCTCCTTGCAGTCCAAGGGACCCTCAAGAGTCTTCTTCAACACTACAGTTCAAAAGCATCACTTCTTCGGCACTCAGCTTTCTTTATAGTCCAACTCTCACATTCATGCATGACTACTGGAAAAACTATAGCCTTGACTTGATGGACCTTTGTTGGCAAAGTAATGTCTCTGCTTTTTAATATGCTGTCTAAGCTGGAATCAAGATTGCCAGGAGAAATATCAATAACCTCAGATATGCAGGAGAAGGCAATGGCACCCCACTCCAGTACTCTGGCCTAGAAAATTCCATGGACGGAGGAGCCTGGTAGGCTGCAGTCCATGGGGTCGCTAAGAGTTGGACACGACTGAGCGACTTCACTTTCACTTTTCACTTTCATGCATTGGAGAAGGAAATGGCAACCCACTCCAGTGTTCTTGCCTGGAGAATCCCAGGGACGGGGGAGCCTGGTGGGCTGCCATCTCTGGGGTCGCACAGAGTCGGACACGACTGAAGTGACTTAGCAGTAGCAGTAGCAGATATGCAGATGACACCACCCTTATGGCGGAAAGTGAAGAGGAACTAAAAAGCCTCTTGATGAAAGTGGAGAGTGAAAAAGTTGGCTTAAAGCTCAACATTCAGAAAATAAAGATCATAGCCTCTGGTCCCATCACTTCATGGGAAATAGATGGGGAAACAGTGTCAGACTTTATTTTTTTGGGCTCCAAAATCACTACAGATGGTGACTGCAGCCATGAAATTAAAAGACGCTTACTCCTTGGAAGGAAACTTATGACCAATCTAGATAGCATATTCAAAAGCAGAGACACTACTTTGCCAACAAAGGTCTATCTAGTCAAGGCTATGGTTTTTCCAGTAGTCATGTATGGATGTGAGAGTTGGACTGTGAAGAAAGCTAAGCACCGAAGAATTGATGCTTTTGAACTGTGGTGTTGGAGAAGACTCTTGAGAGTCCCTTGGACTGCAAGGAGATCCAACCAGTCCATTCTAAAGGAGATCAGTCCTGGGTATTCTTAGGAAGGAATGATGCTAAAGCTGAAACTCCAATACTTTGGCCACCTCATGCGAAGAGTTGACTCATTGGAAAAGACTCTGATGCTGGGAGGGATTGGGGGCAGGAGGAGAAGGGGACGACAGAGGATGAGATGGCTGGATGGCATCACTGACTCGATGGACGTGAGTCTGATTGAACTCCAGGAGTTGGTGATGGACAGGGAGGCCTGGCGTGCTGCGATTCATGGGGTCGCAAAGAGTCGGACACGACTGAGCAACTGAACCGAACTGAGGTTGGTCATATCTTTTCTTCCAAGGAGTAAGCGTCATTTAATTTCATAGCTGCAGTCACCATCTGCAGTGATTTTTGAAGCCCCCAAAAATAAAGTCTGACACTGTTTTCACTGTTTCTCCATCTATTTGCCATGAAGTGATAGGACTGGATGCCATGATCTTCATTTTCTGAATGCTGAGTTTTAAGCCAACTTTTTCACTCTTCTTTCACTTTCCTCAAGAGGCTCTTTAGATCTTCACTTTCTGTCATATGCAGATGGTATCATCTGCATATCTCAGGTTATTGATATTTCTCCCGCAGTCTTGATTCCAGCTTGTGTTTCTTCCAGTCCAGCATTTCTCATGATGTACTCTGCATATAAGTGAAATAAGCAGGGTGACAATGTACAGCCTGACGTAGTCCTTTTCCTATTTGAAACCAGCCTGTTGTTCCACGTCTAGTTCTAACTGTTGCTTCCTGACCTGCATACAGATTGCTCAAGAGGCAGGTCAGGTGGTCTTGTATTCCCATCTCTCTGTCAAGTGGGTAGTAAATAGAGTTGAGGTGTTCTAAAGGATTTGCATTGAGAAGTGATAAAAGATTTTAAATGTCAAAGCTGTAATTGCTAAGGTAATCATTAAACCAATGACAAAAGAATGTATGTATATAAAGTAACATAATGGAGGGAAAAAACTGAATAAAACAAACCACTTAGCCTAATAGAAGCAAGAAAGTATAAACCCAGAACACAGAACAGGTGAACTAATGAAGTACAAGTAGAAAGTTTATTTTAAAGAAAAAAGTATACTACAGATATAGAAGAATATTGATAACGATAAAATTTATTCACCAGGATATAGTAATTCTAAACTTATATATATCTAATAATTTAACTTCAAAATATTAAAAGCAAAAAATGACACAATCAAGGAGAAATAGTGAAATTCACCGTCACAGTGGGAAATTTTTAATATACTTTTTTCTTAGTAATGTAGAACAATTAAAAATTTCAATACAAATGCAAAACATTTGAGCAATACAATGAAATTGACAGAATAGGCCTCCCTTCACTGTACCCAATGGCTGCAAAATCCATGTTTTTTCTAAATGCACTTGAAAAATTCAAAGTCGAACATATGCTGTGTCATCATAAAATAAATGAATCTCAACAAATTTTAAAGATTAAAATTATAGGGATTGTTGTTATTTAAACCAGTGAAAAGAAATCCATAAATAAAAATAGGAAAGTCCTAAGTAAATGACAACTAAGTAGTATACTTCTAAAAATCTGTGGGACAAAGGAGAAATCACAATATAAATTAGAAAATATTTTCAACTAAATGAAAATAGGACATTTTGATATGATATTTTGTGGGACACAGCTAAAGCTCTGTTTAAAGGAAAGTCTATGGCCTTAGATGCATGTAAGAGAAAAAACTAAAGGTAAGTGAACTAAGCATCTATTAAAATAAATAGTTAAGCATAATAAGTTAGGGGAAAAAAGAACAGCAAATTAAACTCAGAAGAAAAATAATAAAATTAGAGTGGATATTAATGAAAACATTTCCTGATGTACAATAGAGATTATTGAAGCCCCAAGCTCATTGAATAATTAATAATAAACACTTTGGCAAAATTGAGCAACAAAAAGGGAATGATAAAAATGAGATCTCACCGTGTATCCTGCAGACATTAATGACATAAAAATATTATGAATAATATATGAGAATACATAAGAAAATTTAGATGAAATAGACAAGTTACTAGAAATGCAAAAGTACCAAATTTAGATGAAATGGAAAACCTACTAGAATAACGCAACTTAAGAAAATCTGAAGAATGTTACAAGAATTTTTAAAACATCAGTAATTGATAATCTACACTCAGAACTCCAGGCTCAGATGGCTTCTCTGAGTTAGACTATTAGTAATTACTTGAAGAAGAAACAGTCCCAAATTTACAGATTCTCTTCTAGTAAGTAGGAAAAGGGAAAACTTCCCAATTCAGTTTAAAAAACGAATCCAAAAATCAAATATCAATTCACTTAGAAGTTCAAAACCTATCTTATAGTTTTAACCTTTTGAAAAAGAATTTAATAAAGTGTAGGGTATTTAATTTTCCTTTTGGTTCTAGCACCTTTGATTTGCAAAACTAATTATTAAAAGTAAATTGTAGACTCTGAACTCTTCATTGAACCAGTCATAAAATAATCTATTGATGTTTAAGTTACTGCTACCATTAAAGGGGGCTCAGATGGTAAAGCATCTGCCTGCAATGTGGGAAACCTGGGTTTGATCCCTGGGTTGGGAAGATCCCCTGGAGAAGGAAATGGCAACCTACTCCAGTATTCTTGCCTGGAAAATCCCATGGATGGAGGAGCCTGGTAGGCTACAGTCCATGGGGTCGCAAAGGGTCAGACATGACTGAATGACTTCACCATTAAAGGTACAATTTCCAATTTCAGTAACTGAACAAGAGACAAATATTTCTTTAATAATGAATGCATCTCTCTGTCTATGTAGGCAGTCATTTATAAGTTAGTTCACTTGCTTTTTAGATAGTGTACCTCGTTGCTTAAAGAGACAAGATATTAACACTTGACACATATCTCCATTAACAGCCTGTATAAAACTGTGAGTTTCTTGGTTTTTGAGCAAAACTAAAAACACTGATGCATAAATTTAGTGATAGATCCTGAAAGGTACTTAAGTGAGCACTGTAACTTTAACAATTAATCTCCAAGATGAATACCCATTTAATTTACAGCATTTGCAGCTTTTGTTGTATGAATTACAACACTTCATTGCCTTTAACAAGGGGTAGAGGTGAAACATTTTTATATAAAAGAGACTTCATTCCAGTGTTCTTTAGAAATTATCATTTTATCTGCTGAACATTAGTAAAGGCATTTATCTCCTGCATTTCAGGAGGATTCTTTACCTCTGAGCCACTGGGGAAACCCCCAAAGGCATTTTCATGCATAACCAAATTCTTCATTAAAAAACAGCTTAAAGGAAGATAGTTGATGGATGAAGCATCAGTTCATTCTTTCTCTGAAACGTGTTTTTTTATTTTAAAGTTCATTAGGAACTTTAGACATAGTTTCATAAATGAGGGGATATATATTAATACAAGAAGGTGCTATCTTATCTGAGAATAACCAAAGAAACCCTAGAGAGTGTCATGAGATTTGCTGCTAGTCTGTGAAGTTGAAGTTCAAGAAATGTTGTCATCCATCATACTTATTTGTTTCCATCTTGTTTACAGTCTCTTTCACAAAAATGGACTCAGAATGGAAAGTTTTCACTCTCAACCATTGTCTTTGAACACAAGCTCAGTAATAAGCTTTCATCTCTTATATTGCTGCTGCTTGCAAAGGCAAGTTCATATTTCCAACCAAGAGTGATTTTATAATATTCACAATAGAAACCCACCAGAACATGTTCACCAGGGAGGGGGCTGGTCTTCTTCTGGGCGACAGCCCACATTGCACCCAGAATTAAAGATGTGGCATTGATGTTGACTAACATGAAAGGATAGTCAATACAGCATGATGCTAAATGAGCTTTGCAGTGGATACAGCAGTAAATTCAGTGACAATTTGGTGGATAACCTTGAAAAGTTATGGATTTTGTCATTTTTATCATCTCTGCTGGAAGTTTTTAAACTCAGTTCAGGGCTGGCACATGAAGAATTGCAACTCTGTTATATTCTACTAGAAAAGAAACCCAGAATATGCAGGCAAATGCTATTATTCTGAAGAATATGAGTGCTTTGTATACAGATGAGGAGAGAGAAAATGTCACAATGCCTGTTCAGCTATCTGTGCCCTGGCCAGCTCCCCTCCCCACAGTCCTAGACCACAGCTCCTATCTGGCCAGGTATTCATTGCCACCAGCTAGATGAATGGTCACTTCACCGCATGGCCAGGTGCTGATTGCTAAGATCATCAGGCAGCCTTGGCTTGGTGGCTGATGGCTCCTTTGTGAGGCATGAAGCAATCTCACTCTTCTGGACCCAGCTCATGCTTAATCTTGATAACATGATCTGATATAGCCATTATGGGAAAGTGAAATTACAGGCCAACCTCACTCATGAATATAGATTGAAAAATATTAGAAAGCTAAATCCAGCAATGTATAAAAAAGATACTGATATATATCAGGATCTTCCCTGGTAGCTCAGTTGGTAAAGAATCTGCCTGAAGTGCAGGAGACCTGGGTTCAATCCCTGGGTTGGGAAAATACCCTGGAGAAGGAAATGGCAACCCTGCTCCAGTATTCTTGCCTGGAAAATCCTATGGACAGAGGAGTCTGGCAGGCTCCAGTGCATGCAGTCTCAAGAGTTGGACACAACTTAGTGATCAGGACCAAGTTTTTTGGTTTGCATGGTTTTTTTTTTTTTTTTTGGTGCCCAAAATGTAGGGTTGGTTCAAAATTCAAATATCAAACAATATAATATATTGTATGAAAGAACAAATGAGGAAAGTTAGAAGAATATCTCCATAGATGCAGAAAGTCCATTACAAATTAATATTCTCTTATGATAATAAAATTGTAGAAAACTGTTAATAGAACAAAACTTCCTCAATTTGATAACAGTACTCACCAATAATCTCTAACAAACATTACCCTCAGTGGTGAAATACTGAAAGCTCTGTCTCCTTTTTGAAATAAGAAACAAATTTATCCACTATCACCATTTTCTATTCAACATTTGCATTAAAGAGCCTAGGCAGCCACTTCAATAACAATGAAAAATAAAAGAGAAAATAATGCATATAGACGAAGAAATCAAACTCTTAATGCATTGTAGAAAATCCAAGATACTATATAGATAAGTTATTTAGAAGAATATATTAGTTTAACAGGCTTACCAAATAAATGGTCAATATACAAAATTATATACTGGGTATATTAGCAATAATTTATTAGAAAATAAAAATTATTCAGTTTTCAAGAAATCAACTATATAGAAGTTCATCTAACAAAAATTTATGAGCTCTCAGAAAATGAAAAATATTAAGAGAAATTAAAAGAAGCCCTAAATAAATAGCCATGTCATATTCCTGGACTGAAAGACTCAACAGTGTAAAGATATAATTCTTCCAGTTTGTCAAGTTTCTCTGTGTGTGTGTATGGAAGTTGACAAACTAATTTGAAAAAGTATATGGAAATTCAGAGGCCCAAGAATAGCTAAGACTTTTTTTAAGAATAAAGTTAGGAGATATCAAGATTTGTTACACAGCTATAGAATTAAAGCATGATGTTTTTGGTGCCAGGATAGACATATATCCCTGAACAGACTAGAACATCCAAGAGATGCTCATGGGGTCATTTGATTTAAAACAAAGGTGGCACTGAAGAACATTAGGGATAAGATAATCTTTTCATTAACTGATGCTTTTCTTTCCATATTAAAAAGCACCTGATGCAGCTCTGGTCCCATATACAAAGATTTTAGGTGCATCAAAGTCTTAAGTATGAAAAGTGAAGCAGAAAATCTACTAAAAGTTGACATGAGACTATATTCTTGACTTTGGAGAATTACATGACTTACCTGATAGATAAACTGAAAAGAATAACAGATTCAGATTCTCCATTCTTGTTTTTCCCCTTTTCCTGTCTTCTATTGGATAGTTGGAACTTATGTTTTTGTTTTTTGAAAAGTTATTCTATATTTTTTACTTCAGGTAGCTGCCTTCATCACAAGACTCATGTTTATTTCCACTGATTCTTTAAATATGTCAATATTTACATACTTCTCTTAACAAGAGAATATTTACATTCATTTTTATATTTCTTATCTCCACCAGTTCCGTCATGTTGATATTTTCCAGAATTTTATTTCTAGTTTATTAGAGTTGTACATTCTCTTCTTCATTGTCCTTAAAAATTGCTTGCATAGCAATATGTCTTACTAAGAAATTTGCTATCCCATATTTACTTCCCATATTTTTATACTTCTGAATGTGTTTCAAAAGTACACATTCTTATTTTGTGTGTGTGTGTGCGTGTGTTCAGCAAAGCTTTGGAAGCCTGTGTGCCCAAGGATATTTAATTATGTGCTCATATTTGAATAGCAATTTGGTTGTTTGAAAAAAATCTTGTTTTGAATGGATCTTTCTTCAGTACTTTAAAAATAACTGCTCTTCTGATTTCCTGTACCTTGTATTAAGGTTAATGGGTATAATTACGATATGATTCTTCTTTTTTTAAATAGGTGATCTGCTTCTTCAATCCATATGCTTTTAAAATTTTTGCTTTGTGTTTGCTAATCTTAAATTATACCTCTTGATAGAGGTGCACTTTATCTTATACATTCTGTTTCAAATTCTGTGGGTCTTTTAAATTTCAGATCTTTTATCTAGCTTTATTCTAGGAAATTTATCCTCAATGTTTCTTCAAATATTTTCTCCTCTTTACTTTTGTCCTTCTTTCTAAAAGTCCCACTATCCAGTTATAGACAGTTTTCCCTTGTTTCACAGATCAAAGATGCTCTTTTAGATTTTCTATCTCTTTATTCTTCTGTCATCCGAAGAGTTGCTCAGTTTGTACATTACAAATTTGTTCTGCAGACGTACCTGTGAGCTCATATTTCCCTTAGGTATAAGATACCCTGTCTGATGATGTGTCCAATAATCTGTGTTGCAGGCGTTAAGGCAAAAGAAGAGGATGAATCTCTTTGTGTACACTCCTTTTTAAAGTGAACCATTGCATAGCACTCCTTTTTAAAGACATCTATTGTGTGTTATTTATTATTTTTTAAAATTTTTATTGTATTTATTGAAATATAGTTGATATACAATATTATGTTAGTTTCTGATGTACTACGTAATGATTTGACATTTGCATACATACCAGTATGCATGCACACACACACGTGTGTGTGTGTGTGTGTGTGTGTTGTATCTTCTTGATCCATCTGTCTGTCAGTGTACACTTGGTTTGCTTCCATGTCTTAGCTGTTGTAAATAATGCTGCAGTGAATATTGCTGTGCAAATACCTTTTCCAATTAGGGTTTTAGTTTTCTTTGGGTAAATGCTCAGACGTGAAATCATTGGATTTTGTGACAGTTCTATTTTGAAATCTTGAGTAATCTCCGTACTGTTTTCCAAATAGCTGTATCAATTTATAATCTAACAGTATACTAGAGTTACCTTTTCTCCACATCCTTGCCAACACTTGTTATTTGTCTTTTTGATGATAGCCATTCTCACAGGTGTGAGGTGGTATCTCATTTTGGTTTTGATTTGATTTTCCTGATTAGTGATGGTGAGCATCTTGTCATGTGTTGGCCATCTGTGTATCCTCTTTGAGAAAACATCTATTCAGGTCCTCTGCCTATTTTTATTATCAAGTTATTATTATCAAGATGTTGATAGTATGAGTTCTTTGTATATTTTTTGTTTTTATTTTTTTTCTGGAATATAGTTGATTTAAAATGTACTGGTTTCAAATGTACAGCAAATTAAACCTATTATACATATGCATATATCTACTTTTTAAATATTCTTTTCTCATATAGATCATTAGAGCATTGAGTTGAATCCCCTTGGCTAAACAGTAGGTCATGATTGGTAATCTGTTTTATATATAGTAGTGTGTTTATGTCAATCTTAATCTTCTAATTTATCCCTTCTCTTACCCCCTGGTAACCATAAGTTTGTTTTCTGCATTTGTGACTCTATTATTGTTTTGTAAATAAGTTCATTTGTGCCATATTCTTAGATTCCACATATAAGCAATATGTGGATATTTGTCATTCTCTGTCTGACTTCACTTAGTATGACAATCTCTAGGTCCATCCATGTTGTTGCAAATGACATTATTTCATTCTTTTTTATAGCTGAATAATATTCCATTGTATGTATATATCACATCTTCTTTATCTACTCCTCTGTTGATGGACATTTAGGTTGCTTCCATGTCTTGGTTATTGTAAATAATGCAAGTATGAACATTCAGTTCAGTTCAGTTGCTCAGTCATATCTGACTCTTTGCACCCCATGGACTGCAGCATGCTAGGCTTCCCTGTCCATCACCAGATTCCAAAGTTTGCTCAAACTCATATCCATCAAGTCAGTGATGTCATCCAACCATCTCATCCTTCATTGTCCCCTTTCCTCCTGCCTTCAATCTTTCCCTGCATCAGGGTCTTTTCCACTGAGTCAGTTCTTCACATCAGGTGACCAAAGTATTGGAGCTTCAGCTTTAGCATCAGTCCTTCCAATGAATATTCAGGACTGATTTCCTTTAGAATGGACTGGTTTGATCTCCTTGCAGTCCAGGGACTCTCAAGAGTTTTCTCTAAAACCACAGCTCAAAAATATCAATTCTTCAGCTCTCAGTTTTCTTTATAGTCCAACTCTCACATCCATACATGACTACTGGGAAAAACCATAGGTTTGACTAGATGGACCTTTGTGGGCAAAGTAATGTCTCTGCTTTTTAATATGCTGTCTATGTTGGTCATAGCTTTTCTTCCAAGGAGAAAGTGCCTTTTAATTTCATTGCTTCAGTCACCATCTGCAGTGATTTTGGAGCCCAAGAAAATAAAGTCTGTCACTGTTTCCATTGTTTTCCCATCTATTTGCCATTAAGTGATGGGACCAGATGCCATGATCTTAGTTTTCTGAATGTTGAGTTTTAAGCCAACTTTTCCACTCTGTTCTTTCATTTTCCTCAAGAGGTTCTTTAGTTCCTCTTCACTTTCTACCATAAGGGTGGTTTCATCTGTGTATCTGAGGTTATTGATTTCTCCCAGCAACCTTAATTTTAACTTGTGCTTCATCCAGCCTGGCATTTCTCATGATGTACTCTGCATAGAAGTTAAATAAGCAGGGTGACCATATACAGCCTTGACATACTCCTTTCCCAATTTGAAACCATTCTGTTGTTCCATGTCTGGTTCTAATTGTTGCTTCTTGACCAGCATACAGATTTCTCAGGAGGCAGGTAAGGTGGTCTGGTATTTCCATCTCTTTAACAATTTTCCACAGTTCATTGTGATCTACACGGTCAATGGCTTTGGTGTAGTCAATAAAGCAGAAATAGATGTTTTTCTGGAATTGTCTTGCTTTTTTGATGATCCAACAGATGTTGGCAATTTGATCTCTGATTCCTCTGCCTTTTCTAAATCCAGCTTGAAAATCTGGAAATTCTCGGTTCATGTACTATTGAAGTCTTGCTTGGAGAATTTTGAGCATTACTTTGCTAGAATGTGAGATGAGTGCAATTGTGTGGTAGTTTGAACATTCTTTGGCATTGCCTTTCTTTGGGATTGGAATGAAAACTGATGTTTTCTAGTCCTTTGCCACTGCCGACTTTTCCAAATTTGCTGGCATATTGAGTGCAGCACTTTCACAGCATCATCTTTTAGGATTTTAAATAGCTCAACTGGAATTCCATCACCTCCACTAGCTTTATTTGTAGTGATGCTTCCTAAGGCCCATCTGACTTCACACTCCAGGATTTCTGGCTCTAGGTGAGTGATCACACCATCGTGGTTGTCTGGGTCATTAAGATCTTTTTTGTATAGTTTGTGTTTTCTTGCCACCTCTTTTTAATATTTTCTGGTTCTGTTAGGTCCATACTGTTTCTGTCCTTTATTATGCCCATTGTTGCATGAAATGTTTCCTTGGTATCTCTAATTTTCTTGAAGTGATGTCTAGGCTTTACGATTCTGTTGTTTTCCTCTGTTTCTTTGCATTGATCGCTGAGGAAGGCTTTCTTAATCTCTCCTTGCTATTCTTTGGAAGTCTGCATTCATATGAGTATATATCTTTTCTTTTCTCCTTTTCCTTTTGCTTCTCTTCTCACCTGTTTGTAAGGGTCCTTAGACAACCATTTTTCCTTTTTACATTTCTTTTTCTTGGGGATGTTTTTGATCATGGTCTCCTGTGCAATAACTCCTCTGTCCATAGTTCTTTAGGCACTCTGTCTATCAGATCTAATCCCTTGAATCTATTTGTCACTTCCACTGTATAATCATAAGGGATTTGATTTAGGTCATACCTGAATGGTATAGAGGTTTTCCATACCTTCTTCAATTTAAGTCTGAATTTTGCAATAAGAAGGTCATGGTCTGAGCCACAGTCCTCAGCTCACGGTCTTGTTTTTGCTGACTGTATAGAGTTTCTCCATCTTAGGCTGCAAAGAATATAATCAATCTGATTTCAGTATTGACTGTCTGGTGATGTCCATGTATAGACATGGACATCATGTGTAGAGTCATCTCGTGTTGTTGGAAGAGGGTGTTTACTATGACCAATGCGATCTCTTGGCAAAACTCTTGTTAGCTTTTGCTCTGCTTCATTTTGTACTCCAAGGCCAAACTTGCCTTTACTCTTATATCTTTACTTCCTTCTTTTGCATTCCAGTCCCCTATGATGAAAAGCACATCTTTTTTTGGTGTTAGTTCTAGAAAGTCTTGTAGTCTTCATAGAACTGTTCAGCTTCTTCAGCATTAGTGGTTGTGGCATAGACTTGGATTACTGTGGTATTAAATGCTTTGCCTTGGAAATGAACAGAGATCATTCTATTGTTTTTGAGATTCCACCCATGTACTGCATTTTGACTCTCTTGTTGACTATGAGGGCTACTCCATTTCTTCTAAGGGATTCTTGCCTATATGTCATCTGAATTAATTGACCCATTCCAGTCCATTTTAGTTCACTGATTCCTAAAATGTCGATGTTCACTCTTGCCATCTCCTGTTTGACCACTTCCAACTTGCCTTGATCCATGGACCTAACATTCCAGGTTCCTATGCAATATTATTCTTTACAGCATTGGACTTTACTTCCATCACCACTCACATCCACAACTGAGCATTGTTTTTGCTTCAGCTCAACCTCTTCATTCTTTTTGGAGTTATTTCTCCATTCTTCTCCAGTAGCATATTGGGCACCTACCTACCTGGGGAGTTCATCTTTCAGTGTCCTATCTTTTTGCCTTTTCATACTGTTCATGGGGTTTTCAAGGCAAGAATATTGAAATGGTTTGCCATTCCCTTCTCCAGTGGACCACATTTTCTCCACCATGACCCATCTATCTTGGGTAGTCCTACAAGGCATGGCTCATAGTTTCACTGAGTTAGACAAGCTGTGATCCATGTGATCAGTTTGATTAGTTTTCTGTGATTATGGTTTTCATTATGTCTGTCCTCTGATAGATAAGGATAAGAGGCTTCTGGTGGGAGGGACTGGCTGTGGGGGAATCTGGATCTTGCTCTGATGGGTGGGGCCATGTTTGGTAAATCTTTAATCCAATTTTCTGTTGATGGGTGGTGCTGTGTTCCCTGACTGTAATTTGGCCTGTAATGGTGACCTCTTTCAAAAGGACTTATGCCAGCACAGCCTGTGGCTCACAGGACTGTTGTATTCAGTGTCCCTAACCCCATGGCCGGCCACTGTCGACCCATGCCTCCACTGGACACTCACAGACAAGTCTGGCTCAGTCTCTCATGGGGTCACTGCTCCTTTCTCCTGGGTCCTGGTGTTCACAAGGTTTTGTGTTCTCCAAGAGTCTGTTTCCCCAGTCCTGTGGAAGTTTTGTAATCAAATCCCACCGGCCTTCCCTGGGGGTTCTCTGTCCCTTTGTTGGACCCCCAGGTGAGGGGATCTATTGTGGGCCCTAGAAATTTTCCAACAGTGCAAGAACTTTTTTGATTTAATTGTGGTTTTGATTTGCATTTCATCTTCTTGGCAGCTCTATGGTGGGGCTAATGGCGACCTCCTCATAAAAGAGGATTTATGCCACATGCTGTGCCTCCCAGGTCTGCTGCAGCCAGAGCCCCTGTCCACTCCAGCAGGCCACTGCTGACCTGTGGCTCTGCAAGAGACCCTTAAACACTCAAAGACAGGTCTGGCTCAGTCTCTGTGGGGCCTCTGGGTCCTGGTGTGCATAAAGTTTTGTTTGAACCCTCCAAGTGTCTGCAGTGGGTATCAGGTTTGATTCTAAATGTGATTTTGCTCTTCCTACTGTGTTGTTGGGACTTCCTCTTTGTCCTTGGACATGAGGCATCTTTTTTTAGTGGGATCCAACATTCTTGTGTTGATGATTGTTCAGGAGCAAGTTGCAATTTGGGAATTCTCATAGGAGAAGATGAGCGTGTGTCCTTCTACCCTGCCATCTTGAGAGGTTTTTTGAATTAAGGTGCATGTTTCTTTTTGAATTATGATTTTTTTTTTCTGGATATATACCCAGGAATGGGATTGCTGGATCATATGGCAACTCTATTTTTAGTTTTAAAAGGAACCGTCATACTGTTCTCCATAATGGCTATACCAGTTTCCATTCCCACCAAAGGTATAGGAGGGTTCCCTTTCTTCACACCCTCACAGCATTTATTGTTTTTAGATTTTGTGATGGACATTCTGACTGGTATGAGGTAGTACCTCATTGTGGTTTTGATTTGCTTTTCTCTAATAGTGATTTTACGCACCTTTTCATGTGCCTCTTGTCCATCTGTGTGTCTTCGTTGGAGAAATATCTATTTAGGTCCACCCGTCTTTTGATTGGGTTGTTTTATTTTTTTAGTATTTAGCTGCATGAGTTGTATATTTTAGAAATTAATCCCTTGACAGTTGCTTCATTTGCAAATGTTTTCTGTCATTCTGTGAGTTGTCTTTTCATTTTGTTTATGGTTTCCTTTGCTGTACCAAAGCTTTAAGTTTAATTAGGTCCCATTTTTTTGTTGTTGTTATTTTCGTTTCTCTAGGAAGTAGATCAAAAAAGATATTGCTGCAATTTGTGTCAGAGTGTTCTGCCTATGTTTTCCTCTATGAGTTTTATGGCATTACATTTAGGCCTTTAATCCATTTTGAGTTTATTTTTGTGTATGGTGTTAGAATGTGTTCTAATTTCATTCTTTTACATGTAGCTGCCCACTTTCCCCAGAACCATTTATTGAGAGACTGCCTTTTCACCACTGTATATTCTTGCCTCCTTTGTCATAGATTAATTTACCATAGGTGTGTGGGTTTGTTTCTTGGTTTTCCATCCTGTTCCATTGATCTGTATTTCTGTTTCTGTGCCAGTACTATATATACTGTTTTGATTACTATAGGTTTATAGTATAGTCTGAAGTCAGTAACCCTGATTTCTCCAGTACTATTTTTCTTTCTCAAGATTGCTTTGGGTGTTCAGGGTCTTTTGTGTCTCCATACAGTTTTAAAGTTTTTTTTTTTTGGTTCTGGTTCTGTGAAAAATGCCATTGGTGATTTGATAGGGATTGCACAAGTTCATTTATGTCATATTTCAGATTCCACATATAAGCGACATCATATGGTATTTGTCTTTTTCATTCTGACTTAATACAGTAATCTCTAGGTCCACCCCTGTAGTTGCAGATGACATTATTTCATTCTCTTTTATGGCTGAGTGGTATTCCCTTGTATATATGTAGCACTTCTTCTTTATCCATTCATCTGTCAGTGGAAATTTAGGTTGTTTTCATGTCTTCGGTATTCTAAATAGCGCTGCTATGAACATAGGGATGCATGTATCTCTTCAAATTATAGTCTTTTTTGTTATTAAATTGTATGAGCCATTTGTGTAGTTTGGAAACCAGTCCCTTGTCAGTTGCATCATTTTAAATATTTTCTCCCATTCTGTAGGTTGTCTTTTCATTTTGTTTATGGTTTCCTTTGCTGTGAAAAAGGTCATCTATTTGATTAGGTCCCATTTGTTTATTTTTGCTTTTATTTCTATTGTGTGGATAATATTTTTATACTGTTAAATGCCTCTACTGGAGCAAATCAAATTGCCCTAACCTCAGAATATTAGACATAGGTACCCTAGAGATGTGTTTAGAGGATGTGAGGACATTTTTTTCTTTTTCTGTGACTTCAGAAGTCTACAACTTTTAAATTGCTTTGCCCACATCATGCTTTACTTAATAGAGAGCCCAGTTGAAAGATACATCTCATCAGTCTTGGGTGTGAATGTAATGAATCTGAACATGGCTTTGAATGGCAAGGAAGTGTGTGTGTGTGTGTGTGTGTGTGTGTGTTTATGTGATGTCTATAGAATGTGTAAACAGATGCTGACAGGCATGGACACCGATATACAGAATCCCACTTATTACTGAAATGTATGCCACTTGGAAAAGTTTTTTTTACCACTAATCATATAAATAAATGGTTCATAGACCTCTAATTTTCTCATTATCAAAGACAAACAGAAGTAATATCTTTCAGTTAACAGTCCTGAGTTGGGCTGGGCTGCGTGGGTGCTTCTTCTCCATTTGGTTGGTTAGGTTTCATCTGATGCTGTTGCTCCAACTTCACCATTCTGTGGTGCAGCCCTCATCTGCCTGACATGTGTTGTCTGTGCACGAAATGTGTGTATGCATCAGTATAAGAATGTGCATTTATTCCATAGGGCTCTATAAAGCTGTATTAAGTGGAAAAAATGCAGTTAACATTCTTCCCTGATATCTTTTCCGGCAACAAACCTCTGATTTATGTTGTCCCTTTTTAAGGGGTGAATCTTTTGCAGACCCATCCTTACTGAGTCCTCACCTCCTCACAGCAAGCTACAAAGCTGGTGTTACAGAGGCTGGAGTTCTAAGGGGCTCAGTAATGAGCCATAATACAGGGAAGGATCTGGAAGTGGCTATGAATAATGAGAAAACCAAACAGGATGAGAGTAACAGTGACAACAGATAGCTTTGTCTTGTGTAAATTAGGTTTGTCCAGTGGCAACAGAAGCTAGGATAAACTCAAAGTGAAATTCCATCTTAAGGCTCATGTTACCTTCAGAAGCAATCGAAAAGGCTAAAAAGTAACCCAAGTCACTTCTGAATCAGGAATATTCTTTATGGGTAATGTTACCAGTAAAAGCTAAGTCCTAAGCTGTTCTCTTTTCTAGTAGACTTTCATCATGCATACACCCACCACGTGCCTCCTTCTCTTTTCTGGGTGCCTTGCTTAGAGAAACTCTTCATTGTATTTTTCTGTTTTTCTAGCAGAACCTCTGTGCTCTCTGCTGCTCACATCTCTGTATAAACATCAGTCTCTGAAGTAGACAGACCTGGGGTTTCACTTCACACTCAAGAGGCAGAGCTCTGTGAGAGTTTGAGTGAAAGGGTATAGTTTGTTTAAGCTTTATTCAGGAGAAGTTGGAAGGAAAGGTGGTCTCTGGGTGTTTAGAATGGCTTGTTTTCCCTAGGATAAGCTCTGAGAAGCACTCTCATTGGCTGACATGTTTCCTGGCAAAACAATAGCAAAAAGTTGTTCTAGGGGTAGCAAGGCATGAGGGGAAAAGTGTAGTTTTTAGAAACTGACAGAATTGAGTTCTGATCCTAATAGCTCCAAACACCAGCTGTTTAATCCTTGGAGACAACTAGTAATACCCAAGTATGCATTTCCCCTACCTTCTTTTGAAAATAGAAGAATGGGATACATCACTTTTCAGGTTGGGACTCTATTTCACAATCCTTTTGAATTGAGGTGTCGGCAAATAACTATGTTCTCCCAGAGGAATGTGAGTGGAAGTGATATGTGAAATATCAGTGTCGCCTCCTTAAAGAAACAGGCAGTCCTCCCACGAGACTTGCCTGTACACATTTTGATGGGTTGAAACAGTGATGTGGCCCTGAGAAGCCACCTCTCACCAGGCCAGTGAGGACCGCAGTGTGGAGAAGGAGATAGAGTGACAATGTAGGAGGAACCTGGGTCCCTGAATGATCACATGGAACAGAGCTCCTCACTAATCCTAGCAATCTGCCAATCTCTGTACTGCTGAGAGAAAACAGAAGTATCTTATCTTTGAGTCACTTTATTCTTTGGTCTAGCTTATGTTTTTTATTTAATAAATCAAGAAGGTTTCTTGTCTGCTCCCTCAGTTTTCTCATCTGCAAAATGAGAAAAATATATTGCTTATCTTATTTATAAGCTTATTATGAAGATTACACAAATAAATGATTAGTAGTGTGTTCGTATGTTCTATATTTGCCTAGTATTATTATTGTTTATGCATACATATAAGTCTACCAGAAAAGCAGATTTTTAAGATGGATGAAATATATGCCTATAGCATTTTTACTTTTTGTGTCATGAGTAGGGTGAACAACCATCCCGATTTTTCTAGGACTGATGGGATTTCTGGAAGGTGGGACTTTTAAGTCTTAAAACTGACACAATCTCAAACTGGATCAAATTGGTCACTCTAACTGGAATTCCAGCATGTGGGACTTTCAGTGCTAAAACAGAGGCTGTCCTAGGAAAATAGGAAAGAGCTGGTCACTCTATTCACAACACACCAACTAGAGAAGTTCTCTGAAATAAATCTGAATTTGAAGTAGCATGCATCCTGACTCTCTTTCTCGAGTCTGGTGAGAATTTAACCTACTGATACCAATTCCACAACTTATATAATTTTCTTTACTTTGAAACATTCATTATCATAGATGAGAAGTGCTTTATACATACCTTTGCTATTATTGGTTTCCCAGGTGGCTCAGTGGTAAAGAATCCAACATGCCAGTTCAAGGAGACACAGGTGATGTGGGTTCAATCCCTGGGTTGGGAAGATCCCCTGGAGAAGGAAATGGCAACCCATTATAGTACGCTTGCCTGGGATAATCCAATGTACAGAGGAGCCTGGCAGGCTACAGTCCATGGGTTGCAAAGAATCAGGCATAACTGAGCACACACAAAAGCACTGCCATTACTAGCTTGCACATTGCCACCCTGAAGAAGTAGATGTTGTCATCCTTTTGTATTAAGGAAATGTAGTGTGTAGCAAAAGGCAAATGGTGACACAGTCATTGAGTCCTTTGGGGAACTTTATATCAAATCTAATTGACTACGAGGTGATCACATTGGTGGTTCCACACACTGAGACCATCGAAGTACTGACTTGATTTTCTAGGGAAAATTTGGTTCCCTTATTGTGAATATAGGTTCATTTAGAGGAGAAGAGACAACAGTACAACTTACTTATCCATAAGACTGAGTTTGCTGGCCCACTGTACATTGTTTAAGCTGTATCTCAAATTGGAATTTAAATTTACCAACTAGTAAGTTGATGTGGTGAACTTTGACTTAGAGCTTAGAGGACAAAAATCGAGGTTATTTTTTTCTTGATAAAATTTCCTTCAGATTTTACTCATTTCCCTCCTTCCTTTTGAGTATGAAGAAAATTCCTGTTATATCCTAGGTCAAGCCTAAGCTCATTCCTCCAAATATGACTCAGTGTCTCCAGCAGTTACTTCAGTGCCAAGCACGTGCATCTAATGTTCAGGAAGGTAGTGCATTGGGGCAGTGTGGTGAACCAGGATTGAGAATCCTCTGGAATCACTACTCACCTTTGATTCTGGAACTTTTTGTTGATCTTTCTGTTGCAATAACTTGATATTCTCCAGGATTTCTTGGCACTGTTTCTAGAAGTACCTGGAAGAAATCTTCATTGTAAGTGAAATCATATGGGAGCAATAGCCCCTCTGGCAGCAGTAATGAGTACTGTATAATCAACAGCAAGTGCAAAGCCAGTGTCAGTGCGGGGCTGTGACGGTTTCTACTGTCGATTCCATTGAACTGACTAGCAATAGAGGTGTCCTCTACCCCTCGAATTTCCCAAGCTTCACGCTGGACCTGAAAGAATACTATTTGAACCACAATTTGCCAAGGATATGAGTATTATAGGTAGGGAAGCAGTTCTTTCCTATCCAGGGGAGGAATTGTCTGGCTTCACAAACCAGATTGCATTTTCATTGCTGAAAGCTATAGCTTTCTTGTCAAACAGATATTTCGACTATCTTTGCCAGAAAATCAACCTGATAAATGTTGCATACTTTTTCATTGTTTCTTTCTGGCACCATAATGTTGTGACTTTAGCTTGTGCAATGTTTATGGGAGGTGAACTACAGGTCCGGGAACTAGCTCTTTTGGGTCAGCAATCAGAAGACTGTTAGTAACAAGGAAAAGAGGATATAGGTCCTCATAAAGTTTCCTTCTCCATTTTTGATGGCAAGAAAAAGCTCTTACTATAGTAATGGAATCTTAAACTATATATATGTGTGTGTGTCTTATAAATCATATATATGATTTATAAAGATTCCTATATGGCTAGAGACATGTTTTTCTTATATTTGGGGGCTTAGGGCATTTCTGTAAAGTTTCCTGTTTCAGAAAAGTTGAAGTGCGATGAATACTTCTGCTTTTAGCACTCTGATAATTTTGTAAAATTATTGAGAAGAAATAACCTAAAGGGTTACATGTATTGTCTTTGAGAATATTATTTATTTTTAATTTCATTCAAATGTTTATCAAGTAGATTTAAACGTCCTATTAGCATTGTTTTCTATTGGACCTCAGTTTTCTTATGTTTTATGTGCTATTAATGCTATCATTGTTATCATTGCACTGTCTAAAAAGTGGAGTGGGGCATGAAGAAAGAGCTATCTTCAAAGAATTTATAATCTAGTTGATAAGACAGGGCTTAAACTTTTAAGTTTTCCCATAATATATGGTGGTGACATTTAAGCTAAATTTTCTGATTCTAAGCGAATGGTTAATATTGGACTGAGAAAGTCCCCATTTTGGCCTAGTGTGTGGACCAGAGAACAGAGATTGAGAGCAGAAGATGACTATTCAGGAAGCAAGTATGGATGTTCACAGCCAGAGTAAGCAATTGCAAGACCTCAAATTTAGGGAGCAGTCCATGGGAAAACTGATAGAGGAAAATAAACAGCCCAGTTGGGGAGAAAAAACAGATTTACTGGAAAATTTAAGTTGGACTGATGGTTGTTATTGTTTTCTCCCTTTTGGTGTTGTCTTCCTCCCTTCATAGATCTCGAGATGCCCTCCTGATCTTTGTCTTGTCTGGCTACTGAGAACAAGTATATTGGAGTGACTGTAAAAGGTTCTGTAGAGGGAATGGAACTCTAAGTTGACTTTGATAGATTGGAAGAATTTAAGAGGATGAATAAACAGGAAACCATAAAGAATATTAGTTATCTTTGTACTGAATCTAAAGATATATTATTTTTTTTAAATATTAATGTGTTTAAAAACAGATTTGATGAACACATATGGGCTCTTCTGTATACTTGGATTCTAATTACATGGGAGTGGTGGTATTTGAGCTTACCTTCTAGGAATGTCACTTTAAGAAAACTCAACTAGTTGGACATTACTTGGAAGCATGATACACCATTGATACACCAGTATCAACTGAATGATACACCAGTAAGAATGATATTACTCTTATTCTGATATCATTCTAGAAACTGGGAGTCTTACATGGGCACAGCAATGTGCTAGGTACTTTAAGGGAATACAGAAGTGAATATGCATGGTTTGTGCTTTCAAAATAATGAAAGAATAAGACACTTGCATAAAAAGCTCAGATAAAATACACTATGTATGTAGAATCAATGGCATGCAAGCATACAACTTGGGGGTTTAGGAGGGATAGTAATTCCGAAGGCAACACAACTGATAATAATGGTTTTGAGAGGAATTTTTTTTCAGGATGAGCGCTGTTACTTCTTAAAAATTATTTATTTGTTGACTGTGCTGAGTCTTTGTTGCTGTGTGGGCTTTTCTCTAGTTGTGGCGAGTGGGGGCTGTTCTTTGTTGCAGTAGATCGGCTTCTCATGGCAGTGGCTTCTCTTGTATACCGAGCACAGGCTTTAGGGTGTGCAAGCTTCCGTAGTTGCAATATATGGGTTCAGTTGGCTCCTGGGCTCTAGAGCACAGGCTTAATAGTTAGTGTGAATGGGTTTAGTTGCTTCATAGCATGTGGGATATTCTCAGATCAGGGATTGAACCCATGTCTTCTGCATTGGCCGGCAGATTCTTTACCACTGAGCCACCTGGGAAACCCTGTTACTTTTTCAAAAGAAATGGCAAAACCACTACAATATTGTAGAGTAATTAGCCTCTAATTAAAATAAATTAATTAAGAAAAAGAAATTTCTTGACAACTCATCATTAGTGGAAGCTGAGATCCCATGTGTCCTGAATGAATTGCCCTAGTCAGGACAACGGAGAAGGCAATGGCACCCCACTCCAGTACTCTTGCCTGGAAAATCCCATGGACGGAGGAGCCTGGTAGGCTGCAGTCCATGGGGTCGCTAAGAGTCGGACACGACTGAGTGACTTCACTTTCACTTTTCACTTTCATGCACCGGAGAAGGAAATGGCAACCCACTCCAGTGTTCTTGCCTGGAGAATCCCAGGGACGGGGGAGCCTTGTGGGCTGCTGTCTATGGGGTCGCACAGAGTCAGACACGACTGAAGTGACTTAGCAGCAATAGCAGCAGCAGTCAGGACAAAGCAAGATTTTTTTTTTTTTTTTTTTTTTTTTTTTTGATTGTAAGAGGGACAGAGGAAGAGAAGGAAGGAGGGAGGGAGAACCTGACATGGAGCCAGGAGGCAATGCAAGCTTGTATGCTTCTCAGTATAATTCCTAAGAATTCCTAAGCAATTCCTAGCAATTCCTAAGAATTGCTAAATCTTCAGTAATGCCTAAAAAGATTATTAAATGATGAATATAAATACATTTCCCTAGACTGAATTGTATGTTCTGGCTCTAATGAGGCAGAATGGAGCTATTTTGCCTATAGTGAAACCGGAAGAAATAAGTGACAGCAATTCATGGTTATCACGAGGTTAACTTCTCCGAGGAGAAAGAGACCCCAGATAACACCTGTGTGATGTTAAGAAAGCTCTTGGGAGAGATGTGGTTTGAACTGGGACTTAGACTTCAGCAGGAGGCTATGGGGAACAGTAGGGGATATTCCAGGAGGAAGAATGAGCATGGGCCAAGGCACCGAGGATGGAAGAGGCAGGGTCCGTCACCATCATCAGCGGCCGTGTCAACTGTGTTATACAAATCAGTCCAAGGGAAAAGCAGAGACTGGCCAGACTTGACGTGGGCTGGTTAGGACGGAACCCAAGACTGTAGTTCCTCTGCAGTCCACCTGTTACTGAGTCCAAGCTCATACTGCTTGCCATATGTGTGTGTGCTTAGTCGCACAGTTGTGTCCGACTGTTTGCAACCCTTTGGACTATAGCCCACCAGGCTTCTCTATCCATGGGATTTTCCAGGCAAGAATATTGGAGTGGGTTGCTACTTCCTTCTCCAGAGGATCTTCTCAGTCCGAGGATCGAACCTGCATCTCCTGTGTCTCTTGCATTGTGGGCCAATACTTTACCCACTGAGCCATCTGGGAAGTCTTCTTGTCACACGACAGGCCAATAAATCAAAAGATGAATTGTTGGGGGAAGTAATAGTGACTTTATTTGGAAAGCCAGCACCCCGAGGAGGTGGTGGACCTGTTTTCCAAAGAGCCGTCTAGCGTAGGTTTGGATGCTAGTTTCTTCTAGGTAGCAAAGAGGGGGAGCGGAGGAGGTAGAGTAAAAATGGTTAAGTTGTTCCAGATCTTGCCTGGCTTTGGCCAGACTCTGGAGGGCATGTGTTAATTTCCTTTTTCCTACAGCCATTCACAGGTGGGCCTGGTCAGGATGTTTCCTCTGAGCTAAACAAAGGTATTTCAGTGTAAGCTCAGGCATGGGAGGTGGGGCTCCTGGAGAAGAGCCATTATCTATACTTGAAGCTGTAGGCCACATTCTTTTAGTGACTGCTGCTGCTGCTGCTAAGTCGCTTCAGTCGTGTCCAACTCTGTGCGACCCCAGAGACGGCAGCCCACCAGGCTCCCCCGTCCCTGGGATTCTCCAGGCAAGAACACTGGAGTGGGTTGCCATTTCCTTCTCCAATGCATGAAAGTGAAAAGTGAAAGTGAAGTCTCTCAGTCGTGTCCCACTCTTCGCGACTACCTGGTAGCAAAAAGCAATTGAATGCAAAGGTTAAAGTAAAAGAAAAAAAAAAAAAAATGGAATCAGATTTGTTCTTCCTTTTTACACTCCTAATGTGTAGGTGGTTCTTGTTGTTCTATTACCTTTGGAACTTGGATCTTTGCGGTTTCTTCTTGTTAGGCCCGCTCCTAAAGGATTGCTTTCTGCCTCCTGAAAACAATAGTGGCAGCAGACTGGGTTTCAGGAATGGGGTGCCTATAGTGGCCCATCAGGCAGTGCCCCATCTTCTGGTTATGATTAAGTTGTCGTTTGGCACATTTTTGCTTGGATATGGCTTTCTGGAGAACCTTGGGAGATGTCAAAACCCATAACTGATCCCTGGGACCAAAGCATTCACAGACAATTAAATGAAAGCAGACACGTCACTGGGGCCTGCCCCTGAAATATGGCAGCCCACATCTTTGAAAATTACAAACCCCACTGTCTATCATCCCCCATAGACTCTCCATTGCTCCTGCTTGTCAGCTCGCATGCAACCTGAATCACTTGACACTGGGGAAAAGGTGAAGTAAAAGTGCAATAAAACCCTCTGTTGACTGGCAGTGCCCTTGAATGTGATATTCCCTTTCAAAGAACAGTGTTTGAAACATCCTAGAATTTCTGACAAACATGTAATTAATGCCCATCAAATGCTTTTGATTAAAAAGAGCGTGAATCTAAAGCCACATGGAAAGCGAATCTCTCTCTTTTTTTTTTTTTTTTTTTTAAGGCGAGGACGTTGCTTGCACCTTGGAGGGTTATTTAGTAAACCCTAGAACTATAGTTCTGGGAGTTGGAAAGTTGTCCAATGTTAGGTTGCAATCTATGTTTGATTTGCAAACATAGTTGCTCCTTCACCAAGTGGCCACTCAACTGAAGTCAAAAGTTATCTGATTACAGGAAACTAACTTGATCATTCTGGTTACTGTCAATATTTTGTAAGCTTGTTCCAACCAAATATCCTTGGAAAATTTCCGTTTTCATCTTATTGTGTGTATACAACTTGGGTAATATTCCCTTTGTTTTGGAAAGAGCTGCAATTTGAGAAGATGCCTTTTGAGGCCTTTCAAAATGGTTTGCAGTTTTTTTTTTTTTTCATTGTAGGAAAGAGTTGCAGGCCAACAAAATATGGCCCCAGTCTAATATAATAAATTAGGGATACACACCTAGAGAAGGAAATGACAACCCACTCCAGTATCCTTGGCTGGGAAATCCCATGGACAGAGGAGCCTGGCAGGCTGTAGTCCATGGGGTCACAAAAGAGTCAGACACAATTTAGTAACTAAACAACAACAACAACAACTCTGTTTGGAGGGTAAGATATGGGAAAGTTCCTTCATGCTAATTTCCTGCCCATTTATAATCACTAGGTCTTAAAATTCCCCATGTATCTCTGTCAGGTAGATAAAAGGGCCCCATGACGTCTGCTCAGACATTTCCCACACCTGGTTTTTGATAGTAGTTCTAGAGTAGGAAGAGAAGAAGATCTAAGGAAACAAAACAAGCAAAAACACTTCCAGTTTGCAACATCAAATTTCATTACAGTTGGATCATAAGTAACTCCAATTAGCCAAGTCTTTTCACAGTTAAAGTTACTTTGTGAAAAGCAGTTGTGTGTCCCATTCTCCAGGAGCAGATGGCAGTTATATGGAATCATTGCACTGTCCTTCACTTCAGAGATTTATAAGAAGAGTGAGGTCATGTTTACCAAGCCTTTTGCTTTCCTCACCAAATCAATTCCTTATCCGTTTCCAGCCAGGTCTCTGGAAGGGGTTAAGTAGGAGTCCAGGGGGACCACTTGACATCTGCTCCACTTACGACTTTTTGATCTTGTTGTTTTTGGTGTTTGAAGGGCAGGTCTGCATTGAATGTGTGTGTGTGTGTGTGTGTGTGTGTGTGTGTGTGTGTGTGTATGTGGGTGTGAGCATGCAATTAGGGTGGCGGGAAAGACTCTGTACACTTTGGTATGGGAGCAATAAGGAAAACAACCCCACGATGACAGATCAAAAGGAGTCAAAATAACTTTTTTTTTTAAAGTTGAGTGGAATTACATGCTATAAAGCAATGATAATGGGAAGGAAAACACTGGGGGACTCATTCTGAAACCCTTTGTGAATAGGAATGTAAACTCTGGGTGTTTTACTATGATTAATCAACACTTTAACGTGGGTGTCAATGAAAATCAAATTACATACTTCTCTCTGAGCTACAGCCCAGTTAACTAAGCCTCCAGGCATAGAGTTTATTCTTTTGCAAAAATAAAATGAAATTGTGCCAAGAAGAATATGGGCGAAGCTTGGGCAGAGGCGGTAGTGGTGGTTTAGTTGCTAAGTCACATCTGTCTTTTGTGACCCAATGGATTGTAGCCTGCCAGGCTCCTCTGTCCACAGGATTTCCCAGGCAAGAATACTGGTGTGAGTTGCCATTTCCTTCTCCAGGGGATCTTCCCAACCTAGGGATTGAACCCAGATCTCCTGCATTGCAAGTGGATACTTTATCAGTTGAGCTAGTAGGGAAGCCCCTAGGGCAGAGGTGACAGATGCCTGAAAGCACAAAGACAGGATGCAAATGGCAAGGCCACTGGCATTATTATCTCTTAGGCAGAGGTGACAGATACTAATGCTAGTGGCCTTGCCATTTGCATCCTGTCTTTGTGCTTTCAGGCTGCTGATACAGAAATACCATGGACTAGGTAGCTTATAAAGAATGGAGAAGTATTTCTGAGTCCTGGAGAGGAAGTCTGAAGTCAAGGTGCTTGCAGATGCAGTGTCTGGTGAAGCTGCACTTTCTGCACTAGACGGCTGTGAGCTCTCCGGGGCTTCTTTTTTAAGGGCACTAATCCCATTCATGAGGGCTCCATCTTTATGACATGTTGTCACCTCCCAAAGGCCCACCTCTAAACACATCACACTGGGGGCTAGATTTTAGCATATGAATCTGGAGGAGTTGGACGCGTATTTAGTTGATGGCACATCCCAAACTCTGGTCCTCATCTTTGGTGGGATTGAGAAGAGAAATGAGGGAAAGGTAGTTGGGATGGGCAAAAGAAAATTGCCTGAAGCATCCCAAAGCCTAAAGTGTTTTCTGAAGTATCAATACCTGGAAGAGCAGTGCAAAGAGAGGGTGAAGGACAGTCATTGCTGCAGTAACAGTGGGATTTGGGATCTCAGGACAGGAGCCACAGCCATCACTTCCTCCCCTGATACTGCCATTGGTTGACTGGACAGCCTCTCTTTAGATCCCGAAAGGATTAGAAGATGAAGGCCTGAGTGTGACGGAGATGGTCTGGTTCACAAGTTTTTAGCATTAGCAAGTCTCCCTGTCTTGATCACTGTCAAACTGAGTCCTTGATTATGTTTTGTTCTGACTGCTTTGGGGTTAAGGTGTTCTCTTGATCTACTATGAGCATCCTATTCATTTATTCTCAGATATGAACAGAATTGGTTTATCTGAATCTTCCTAACCTAACTGAGGCTGAGAAACCACAGTTAGCTGTGGGGAGCAGGGAGAGTCAAGTCCAGGGTTTGGTATCAGGAAAGCTTGGACAGTGGAAAGGAGGCGAGGGTAACCACACAAGGGGGCATATCATGTGAGGACCCGAAGTCCAGCTTTTGCTGCGACCCAGATGGCCAAAGGGAATGTGATAGCTTCAGCTGCACCCTAGGGCTTCACGTTCATGGAATGTCTGCAGTAGGTAATTACCACTCATGCGCTGGTTTACAGATCGTGAAGTTGTCTCGTCCTCTAGTGTCTCTTGACCACTAGAAAGTGGTCAAGGTGAGATTTGAACCCACGTGTCGCTAAGCCAGGGAATCAGTATCCTAAATCCTGTGTTTTGATCCTAAGGGACTTGGTGGCTGGAAAGTTTTTCCAGCCTGTGTGTTAGAGGTTAGATCCTCCAGAGGAGGCAGCCTTGTGCCTTAATGACAATCCCGTCTACACCTCAAGTTGAAACGGTCTTGTTTTCCAGTGAATTTTTTTTTTTTTCATGGTGGAGAAGGTGTGTTACACGTGGCTGCTATTAGCTAGAACCTGCCCTGGCTAGGTCTTCGTGATCTGGCTGCCCTGGACATCCATCTCGACACCCTGCCTTCTGAGTCCAGACATCTGGAGGGGCGTGTGGGGCCACAAAGGGGCTGTGCCCCTCCTCTGCCTTTCATGTCACCTGGCATCTGCTCAGCAAGGTCTACTGTGAGGGCTTAAAACTAATCTTCTGTAGTTTACGAGCCCAAATCCATTTGCAATGAGGAAGACCCCGGCTGACCAGCAGCTTAAACAAATGTCCTCCTCTATAGCATTCCTATGGTGAGACTTGAGTTCCACATGCATGATATAAGCGAGAGCCCAGGCAGGCCTTTCTCCCACACGTGGCTCAGAAATCATTTAGAAAACACACAGAAAAGACAGCCCTGGGAAGGCAACTGTTCCTTCTGCTCTGGGCCAGGCCTGAGCTCGCAGGCCACTCCTTGTGGGCTCCTCTGATCTCAAGGTGTGATTAAAAACAGGTGTCTACCCAGTGTCTATAAAATATATACTGGCAATGGGGGAGATCTTTGGAGAATCTTTTAACTGGTAGATATATGGAGATAATTCCCAGCTCCGAGTCTGCCTAGATCCAGGCCTCCAGACCTATCTCTTTAAAAAAAAAAAAAAAATTCCAGAAAACTTTCAGGGAAACTGGGAGCATATGGTTCCATCATCCTGTTCCGTAGAAAGAAATGTGAAAAGCATTAGAGAGACTCTGTCAAAATGTCAGAGTGGGCATGGCCCTGCTGGAAAAGCCTCTCTTGTCCCTTGCCTTGTTCCCCCCACCTTCCCTGTCAGGGTGACCCAAGCGACCTTGGGCTGTAGGGCAAAGTGGTGACTGCAATTAGGATGCCAGATTTACCCAATTTTTATTTAGTAAATAAATTGAATGTACTGCTGCTCATGTTTGGGATAAATACCTGATTAGAGTCTCTTAAAATATGACTACTACTGACCATAAATGAAAGGAATTTCAGCTGGGCAGTGTCTGTCCAGAGCAAGAGGATTGGATTTCCTCTTTATTTGTTGTCAGCAAGGGCTCCTGATCTTTCGTACCTTGCAAGCTCATTAAGCAGATGCTCGAACCTGGGGATACTGACAATGCAGCTGTATTTCATTTGTAGATAATTGATGCAATAAATGTAATAACCAAATGAGATATGTTGACTCATGAGCTAATTTGGGTGTAGATGTTACAGCACTTGTGCAGCTGGAAATGTTTCCATCATACAAATCTGTTTCAGATAAATGCGCTCCATTCCTGTCCTCACTAAGAACAGAACAGGAAAAAAAAAAAAAAAAGTCAAGTCATTCTGTATATCTAAAAATACAGAAGTTCGTAAGTTATGGTTGGTCTAACCACTGTTTGAAAAAATATTAATACTACCAATTTATTACACAAACAGGTGCCATTAGCCCCTTACACATTGTGGGGCATAAATTAAGGTGCTTGGACCTGACTTCCTAGGCACTTTGTTTTGAATACCTGAAAAACCTTGGTTGGAAAGCTGTGGATAGTGTTTTTCTTCTGCTTCCTTTTACAGCAGGCAGAATTTATTTTTTCATGGTCCATCTATTTCCTCACCTTTTATCTTCTCTGATATTTAGAGAAGGCAATTTGAGTAGTTCTATGTGAGAGGCACAGTTCTGGGACTTTAAAACAGTGGCTCTTGGGATGGACAGTTTTCTGTTAAGGCTGTCCATCTCAAGTTTCTTTGTAGTATACAGAAATGCACGTGAGGAAGAAGCCAATATATTAGTCCAACTAATAGCCTAGATCAGGGATTGGTATACTATTAATATACATACTATTTTTGTATAGCTCAGAATTAAGAAAGTTTTATAGTTTTAAATGGTTGCAAAGAATCAAAGAAAGAATAATTTTGGGGGGTGACATGAAAATTGTGTGAATTTCAAATGTCAGTGTCTGTAAAGTCTTAGAACATAGCTACTCATTCATTTATTGTTTTCTGCAGCTGCTTTGGTGGTTGCTTGCAACATTTACCATCTAACCCTTTACAGAAAAAGTTGGTCAACCTCTGGATTAGACTAAAACATCACTAATTCATGCAAGTGAGGAAAAGCTAGACTTGATTGCTGCTGCTGCTAAGTTACTTCAGTCATGTCCGACTCTGTGCGACCCCATAGACGGCAGCCCACCAGGCTCTCCCGTCCCTGGGATTCTCCAGGCAAGAACACTGGAGTGGGTTGCCATTTCCTTCCCCAATGCATGAAAGTGAAAAGTGAAAGTGAAGTCTCTCAGTCGTGTCCGACTCTTAGTGACCCCATGGACTGAGCCTACCAGGCTCCTCCGTTCATGGGATTTTCCAGGCAAGAGTATTGGAGTGGGTTGCCATTGCCTTCTCCGAGACTTAATTGCAGTGTACCTTAAACTGAAATGATCTCCAGTTAAGTACACAAAGGGAAGGTAGATTCATTACCAATGTCAGCAGAAGTTCTTCTTGAAGAAGGCATTGTTATTAGCATATATCAGCAGTAGCCGAGTCTTTGTTCCTTATGCTGATGTTTCAGTGGGTCATACCCTTTATATGCAAACACTATTTTAAATCTGTTTGAAAAATTTGGGTAACTTAAGTTTTATAATCTTATTTTTGTGCTCAAACTATTCAACAAATTGTTTTCTCAGTGGTAGTTTAGTCACTAAATCGTGTCGACTTGCGACCCCACAGACTGTAGCCTGCCAGGCTTCTCTGTCCATGGGATTTCCCAAGCAAGAATACTGGAGTGGGTTGCCATTTTCTTCTCCAGGGGATCTTCACCTAGGGACTGAACCCAGGTCTCCTGCATTGCAGGTGGGTACTTTACCAATTGAGCCACCAGGAAGCCTCAGTAGATTTAAAAGTCAGCTTCATGGAAGTATAATTTTCATATATTATATAGCTTTATAGTTCTTGAGTTTTGACACAAATGATTATTTCGCCACCACCACAATCAAGATACAGAACTGTTGCATAACCTGAAAAAGTCCTGTCATGCCCCTCAGTGGTCAGTCCCCTTCCCTGGTCTCTTGACTCTGGCTGATGGGTTTTCTGTTCCTGCAGGTTTACATTTTTCAGAATGTCACAGAAATGAAATTGTACAGGATGTAATAGATATTTTAAAGTACATTTCAGTTCCTGCAACTGAAATTTACATGCCAGTGAACTCTTAATTTTCCTTGGTTACCTGGGCAAGGATTTAAGTTTGTTATACTGTTATCCATATCTATACACTAAACTTGTGGGATTGTGTTTCTGAAGCTAGTATACAATGCTTTTGCTAAGAAAGGAAGAAAATATTGGTATCAATTATACTGAATCTTCCTGGATGGATTTTTTTTTTGTTATATAAATTTAGATTTTTAATAGCCTCCAAAGAGCAACAGTTAGAACTGGACATGGAACAACAGACTGGTTTCAAATAGGAAAAGGAGTACGTCAAGGCTGTATATTGTCACCCAGCTTATTTAACTTATATGCAGAGTACATCATGAAAAACTCTGGGCTGGAAGAAGCACAAGCTGGAATCAAGATTGCCGGGAGAAATATCAATAACCTCAGATATGCAGATGCACCACCCTTATGGCAGAAAGTGAGGAGGAACTAAAAAGCCTGTTGATGAAGGTGAAAGAGGAGAGTGAAAAAGTTGGCTTAAAGCTCAACATTCAGAAAACGAAGATCATGGCATCTGGTCCCATCAATTCATGGGAAATAGATGGGGAAACAGTGGAAACAGTGTCAGACTATTTTCCTGGGCCCCAAAATCACTGCAGATGGTGACTGCAGCCATGAAATTAAAAGACGCTTACTCCTTGGAAGGAAAGTTATGACCAACTTAGATAGCATATTCAAAAGCAGAGATATTACTTTGCCAACAAAGGTCCATCTAGTCAAGGCTATGGTTTTTCCTGTGGTCATGTATGAATGTGAGAGTTGGACTGTGAAGAAAGCTGAGTGCCGAAGAATTGATGCTTTTGAACTGTGGTGTTGGAGAAGACTCTTGAGAGTCCCTTGGTCTGCAAGGAGATCCAACCAGTCCATCCTAAAGGAGACCAGTCCTGGGTGTTCATTGGAAGGACTGATGCTGAAGCTGAAACTCCAATACTTTGGCCACCTCATGTGAAGAGTTGACTCATTGGAAAAGACCCTGATGCTGGGAGGGATTGAGGGCAGGAAGAGAAGGGGACAACAGAGGATGAGATGGCTGGATGGCATCACTGACTTGACGCACACGAGTTTGGGTGAACTCTGGGAGTTGATGATGGACAGGGAGGCCTGGCCTGTTGCGATTCATGGGGTCACAAAGAGTTGGACACGACTGAGTGACTGAACTGAACTGAAATGGTTTCTAAGGTAGGTTTCTTTGTGAGTGAAAATTGAGAATAAAATTTGCTTTTACGGTCATAATCTGTCAGCCTAAACCTTTCTCTTCACTTTATATCTTAAAAACAAAAATTATTTCAAATAGTATAGGATTATTCTCTAGGAATGGGGCATTGAAAGAAATTTTTTCACCATATACATAAGCAAAAGAGGCAGAATACACATGTACACATGTGCTTGCACTAAGAAAAGAAAAAAATGTGGATTTCATATTTTTCTATATTGCACAGATTTTCTAGTAAGTTGAACTTGCTCTTTAGAAGCAGCTCTTAATATGCTTTTTCTTTCTAGACAATCCCACAACAAAGGGAGATGTTCCTGTATGCTGACAATTTTGTGTTAGTCTGTGCAAATAAACTTTTAAAAGTGCATATTAAAAGTAATTAATATTCAGGATCATCATCCCTAATCTAGCTTCTCCTTTGCTCTTTTCTTCCATTTTAGTGTCAAGTAGGGTCATATACTGTTGCCCCTAGGAGGCCCTTTTCTAATTGTTTAGGATGGGGAAATCCACAAGACTCCCTGTGGAGTCTGAGCATGAACTTGGGTAGTGCAGTGGTATTAAGTGCACCAAAGGTCTTGTGAGGTCTGGTTCTCTACCTTAATATTTTTATGCTTTTGCATATTTTCCCTCCAGATCACAGAAGAGTATAAAAAAATAAATTCAAGATACTGTAAGTATCTTTCTCAGTGGTAGGTTTTTATCCAAGAGGTCTAGAATTTTTGCCTTCTCTTTCTCTTCAGTCAGGTTTTGGATTAAAACTTAAAGTAGCAAGTTCAAAAATTGGTCTGAAGTTTTCATTTTATTTAAGACTGAACTCATATTACTCCTGTTGAAAATTGTACTGACAGGCCTATATGTATAATTTATGATATTTCCTATCAAGATGTTTAGCTGAATTAGAAACACTTGTGAACAAGTCCTTCTGCAGTTGGTTAAAGGCCTTTTTCTGCTGGGGAAGGGAGGAGTGTGGAACGCAGAGGCACCAAGAGAACCCAGAATACTTTTTATTTTAGCAACTGTTGATCGAGTAATTGACCATAAACTGTTTACAACCATGACCCTTGTTGCAATCACAGAGGAGGTGTTTATGGATAGACGTTAAGCTCTTTTAAAATTTATTCACCAAGTGCTGTTTACAGAGCAAACATCCCAAAACATCTTGTTTTTTTCTGAAACATTACATAAAATAGGTAACAGGGTTGGTTAGACAACAGTGAGAGAGAAAGGGAGATGAACAAGTGAAGCTTTGCCTATATTTTGGGGAAAATCGAATTTTTAAATAATAATTCCATTTTCACATTTCAGATCATGGAAAAGGGAACCTTCAACATAAGATCCACTGGTAGCATTTAAAAACACCCAGCCTTTAGATAGAGGCTGTTGGATTGGCCTGTTAAGATGCTTAAAGAAAAAAAATATGTTGACCACATTGATTCCTATATAGGATTGATAAACCTTACCAACAAAGAGAAATAATATGCTTGTGAGGGAGAAAATATAATTGCAATTGCATTTTCAAAGGGTAATATAAGATATGACTCCTTTAAATCAGACTTTTGCCAAGAAGATGCCAAGAGATTTTTTTTTAAAGTTCATGTGAATTGTTAAATAAAATATAAAATGCTTATATTTTTAAAACTTTTTATTTTATATTGGGGTATAGCTGATTAACAAACAATGTTGTGATAGTTTCAGGTGAACAGTTTCAGCCATATATATACATGTATCCATTCTCTCCCAAACTGCCCTCCCTGTCCAGGCTGCCACGTGACATTGAACAGGGTTCCATGTGCTATACAGTAGGTCCTTGTTGATTATCCATTTTAAATATAGCAGTGAGAAGGTACACTTACTTTTAAAAGAATGCATCTTTGGAAGGTAAGATTGTAACCTAGTAAAAAATTTCGGGAACAAATGTCATACAAAGGGAAATCACCAGTTAATATAAGTGCGGCTCCCCCATAGAAGTGCATAGCTGAGGAACATGTGTGCAACACAGCCAGTATTTCTTGAGGATACCTTCTGTGTCTGCACTTGGTTAATGCAGAAGAGACACTTTGCTTCATTCTGCTGCTGCTGCTGCTGCTAAGTCGCTTCAGTCGTGTCTGACTCTGTGCAACTCCATAGACGGCAGCCCACCAGGCTCCCCCGTCCCTGGGATTCTCCAGGCAAGAACACTGGAGTGGGTTGCCATTTCCTTCTCCAATGCATGAAAGTGAAAAGTGAAAGTGAAGTCACTCAGTCGTGTCTGACTCTTGGCGACCTCATGGACTGCAGCTGACCAGGCTCCTCCATCCATGGGATTTTCTAGGCAAGAGTACTTCATTCTGGTGAGTCTCAAATACTTGAAAGATGGTGAAAAGATTGCTGGCGAATTCAGGCATCACTACGAGCAAAGCATTTGAGAAGCTTTGGCAACTCTGGGTGTGAGGTGAAGGGAACTGAGATTCAGGAGTTAGCAGAAGAAAATGAACAGAGCAGATAATTAGGAGAGATCTGGAGAAGGGAAAGCTGGCAAAACTAGTGCCTCGGCTGGGAGAAAACACAAGTGACTCTTTTTCATGTTAGACAGGCCAAAAGAAACAGGGGATTCCATGGAGAGGGTTTTGATGAAGAAAGAGGATGCCAAGCTTAATTTCAGAGAAGATTTTAAGAAGGTTCTGGAATATACAGGCAAAGTGCCCAAAGGAAGGAGGAAATAAATCATTGATGATTCTTAGGTTCATCTCAGTGGTATGTGGAGTTTGATGCTTCAAATATTAATTAGCTGGGATATTGAACTGAAAGGCAATCATTTTGACAGTGTCATGCACTGCTTAGGAGCCCAAGGTTAGAGTAAATTGCTGGAGGAAAAAATGCAGATGGAGAAACATTATTTCCTGAAGATTCTACCAACTTCTGGACAATAAGCCATGTGTTTTTGCATGCTTTCTCATCTTCATGTTTACAACACTTCACCATTTTTTTTTAAAATTTAGGTTAGGATATGCAGATTAGAAGGCTCAGGAAGGCTTTATCCCTACTTCATAGCTAAGGAGAGAGAGGATTAGATAGGTTCAGCAACTCATTCACAGGGTAATATTGAAAGTGAGGTCTCCTAGACCTCTGAGATCCATGTGCTTTTCTCTGTACTCTACGGTTGGCTTGGCCTCAGTTTGTTTTTAATCTCTCAGTTGTGGTTTTAATGGCCTTTCTACATCCAGAGTTCTTTTAATAATTCCTCACTAGGTTTGACTTTCAACCCCTATGACATTGCCTATTACTTACAGCTAAGTCAGAGAAAATATGCTTTAAGAACCCAGTCACATAAAGTCAGTAGCTAACTATACTGTCTTTAGACACTGTGGGTACTCTATTTCTCAAGTGATGGAGCAAAACTTTGTTTTGGGTGACTTTTTCACTATCATAGGAAAGTCATGTATTGTGCATGCAATGCTCATGACAAATTAGGTATGGAAAACCAAAGTGTCTTCTCAGGGGCCTGGGAGCCTCTCCCTAGATGAGGACACAGGTCATGTGCATAGTAGGAGACATATTTTCATCCCATATTGTATTTCTCCCTTCCCTGATCTACAAAGGTAGTTAGGCCTTCATGGGTCCCCTCTATAGGTTTTGAAGCATAGACTGACTTCAAGACACATCTGTTCCTGACTTTTCTTAGTCCAGGCTTATTGGAGTGGATGGGGAAGAATTTATATATTATGACATTGAAGGAAACAGTAGGGGACAGGGATTTCTGAGATCCCTGTCTCACTCAAAAAATCAGAGGTGAGTGAATAAACAGTGGGGCTCATCTCTGGGTCTGTGGCAATGGAAATGTCAGAGGGAAATATCTGCATGGCACCCTTAGTGAGGCTGGCTCTGTGTCCTAGAACTCCTATCTCCAAGAATACCTGTAGCCCACATGTGACTTGTATTCAGAGCGTCCAACTTCAATGGAATAGACTGGGCTCAGACAAAAGGGTGCTGGTGAGAACAGTGATGGGCTGGATGATTTATGATAACATGCAAATGTCTTGTCTTTGGTAGTGGCCTAGCAGTATCCTTCATTTCACGTAATGGCTGATGTCCATAGGGATAAAGCCAAAAAGTCAAAGTCAATCTGACTTCAAGAAAATGGAGTTACCATGTTATGCATCAAGATTCTAGGTTGAAATTTACATCTACTATATATGTAAATAAATCACTATTAGATTCATGATTATGGTTGTACATCCAACGGGAAGAACGCAGATAGTAAATGATGAAGAAATTTTACAGTGGGAGAAATCAGGTATTTCAAAAGCTTCATTACAGATATTTTGTGGCAGAAACTGCTAGTTGTCTGCTCAGTCTTTTGTTCTAGTCAACTCTAGCGAAAAAATTAGTCCCTTGCAGCTTAAATGATAAAGTTGCATATTTCTGGCTATTATATGAACAAGGTGGAGTTCCCAGGGAGCCGTTTTTGGTTTTGTTCTTTTTTTTGAAGAAAAAAAGAGCCAGTCTTTTAGTTAAGCTTAAAAGACCTTGGCCTTTAGTCCTAGCCTCTGTCTTTTTGTCTATAAAACACATGTGATGTTCATGGGTGGGATTAACTATCTTAAAGCCTAGAGGATACAAGCTACATGCTTAGCAGGGTGGACAGAGGAGGGAAGGGGGCCTGGGCCCTCGATCACATCTTGAGCACCTGTACTGGCCCTGAATGGTGTATTTCCAGACTTCTTGTTGGGTAAGAAAAGCCATTGCTTCTTGGGTTAAGCCATGGTTATTGGGTTTGTACTCTAGGTAGCCAAGTCCTAAATGACAGGATGTTTATAAAGAGGGGAACCAGAAAAGCAGAGTGGAAAGGGGAGGGACATTCAGGGAGAGGCACAGAGGTGGGAATGGTTGTGGCATATCCAGGGAGCAAGGTGTAGAACAGTCTGAAGAGTTTATTTATTCTGGCTGGAAAATCTCTAGTGAAAATATGGGGAAAGACCAGGCAAGTTATGGAACTGATTAAATATTACAGTGCTGTTCTTTTAAAATACTGAGAAGAGGACTAACAAATACATTTGGGGCCAATTGGGTTAGATTGGGCTTTCACTGATGATAGCTTTTTTAATGGGAGAAACAGTTTAGCTCTCAATTAGCAGAACTTGTCAATATGCTTTCATAATGAAGATTCCACTATGTGATCCAGCAACTGGCTGATGGATTTATGGGGTGGTTGGGCCTGCAGATGTTATGCTACTGGCATATGATATAGATAGTGTCTACACTACAGAAAACAAAGTGGAAACATGGTGATGATTCTGACTGATGGAATTCTTTTTCTCTACTGACTTAAGTTTTATTATTCAGTTGAAGTCATTCAAGCAGAAGCTGGGTGAATCCCCAAGGAGCTTCAGGTAGCTTCCTTCATCTTTCCAGTGATTCTTGGACTTGAGCAGGCGTCAGACTTACTGGGCAGATTGTTCAATGAAGATTCCTGGGTATGACCCTCAGAGGTTCTGGTGCAACAGGTTTGAAATGGCTGTTGGGAAACTATTTTTAACAAATCCCCTGGTGATTCTGTTACATATGGTTTTCTAAGTGTCGTTTGAGAAGTACTGATTCATAGTTTGTTCTGTTCTCTTATTTCCTTTCCTTCCTTTTTTAAAATATTTGTTTTTAATTGATTGATGATTGCTTTACAATATTGGTTTGATTTCTGTCATATATGAACATGAATTAACCATAGATGTACATATGTCCCCTCCCTCTTGAATCTGCCTCCCACCTCCCACCCTTTCCCACCCTTCTTGGTTTCTACAGTGTCCCAGTTTGACTTCCCTGAGTCATAGAGGAAATTTCCATTGGCTATCTCTTTACATATGTTAATGTATATGTTTCCATGCTACTTTCTCCATTCATCTCACCCTCTCGCTCCTCTCCCCTACCCTTGTCAATAAGTCTGTTCTCTATGTCTGCATCTGTATTGCTGCCCTGCAAAAATAGGCTCATCAGTACCATCTTTCTAGATTCCATATATATGCATTAATATATAATATTTATTATTCTCTTTCTGACTTGCTTCACGCTGTATAATAGGCTCCAATATTCTGGTGATTTGTAGAAGGAAAGGAGTTTCTGAAGGTGAGTATCTTATTTCATTTCCTGTAACTTTATGTTAGTAGCTGGAAGGTGTCACCAAAAGGTACACTGGTTTTCAGATTCTCTTACCTCTTAAATATTTTTATTTTTTTCAAATTCCAAAGAAATACTATTTATTTGTTAGTTAAAAATATTTGATATTTAACAAATATCTTTGTTAAAAATAATAATCATGTTTATTAACTACTAAGCTTGTGAAAATTCAGGAAGGGTTAAATGAAAAAATACAAATAACCATCATTCTTCTACTTGGGACTGTTGCTAGTGTTTCAGTATATTTCCTTTTCTTAGCTCTCTTTCGACAAAAGTTGGACTCAATTGTATGCTGCTTTTCATATCCTTCATGTTTTATCATCTCAGATTTACTGATGTCAGGGTTCTGATCGCTAACATGGAAGCGAAGGTACTCTGCTGTTCACCATTACCTTATAAAACCTCTCTAGAATGTTTATGCATATATTTTTGCTTTATTCAGTTCAGTTCAGTTCAGTCACTCAGTCGTGTCCGAGTCTTTGCGACCCCATGAATAACAGCACTAAGATATACTTAATAAAGGAATGAAGTCTTGCTGGCTTAAAATAAGCAGATTAGTCATTTTAGAAAAGACTCAGAAGTGAATAATTTGTGTAAATCTAAGTTATAAGGAGATCAGTCCTGGGTGTTCTTTAGAAGGACTGATGCTGAAGCTGAAACTCCAGTACTTTGGCCATGTCATGTGAAGAGTTGACTCATTGGAAAAGACTCTGATGCTGGGAGGGATTGAGGGCAGGAGGAAAAGGGGATTACAGAGGATGAGATGGCTGGATGGCATCACTGACTCGATGGACGTGAGTCTCAGTGAACTCCGGGAGTTGGTGATGGACAGGGAGGCCTGGTGTGCTGGGATTCATGGGGTCGCAAAGAGTCGGACACAACTGAGCAACTGAACTGAACTGAACTGAGGTTATAAGCAGCTCTTCTTGTGTCATTTTCAGGTAGAGCCTTACCACTTATTGTGGAATAGAGGGACACCCAGAACCAGGTCACCACATCGCTGTATATTTACGACAATAAATGGTGTTATAGTGAAAGCCTAGATATTTGGCTTCTTGAGTCAACTAGGAATCTTTAGTTGCAAGCAGCAGAAACTGACCCTGGCTTATATAAAATGGGAAATTTACTGGTTGGATAGGAGCAGCTCATAGAATCAAAGAAGAACTGGGCTGTAGTGATTGATGGTAGTGATGATAGAAGGACAGCTCAGAAGATCTAGGTGGCAGGTAATAAAGTGTACTTTCTTTTGGAAACTTGTCCCAGAATGAGCCTGCACCGTTTTCCATCACTGGATCTCCTCTAAAGACAACACTGTGCTCACTGTTTGTTCGTTTGTTCATTCATTCATTATGTAATGAGTGCCAGGCACTCTTCTGGGTTTTATGGTTACAGCAATGAACAAAACAGACAGAAGCCCTACCCTCATGGAGCTTGCATTCAAGTTGAGGGAGATGATAATAAACTAGCAAAATTACTAAAATATTTAGCATGTTAGGTAGCAATAAGTTTATGGAGTATAAATGAAGGAGGATATAGAGGGATAAGGGGATTCCCTGGTAGATTCCCTCAGACTTAAAGAATCTGCCTGCAATGCAGGAGACCCAGGTTCAATCCCTGGGTGAAGAGGATCCCCTGGAGAAGGGAATGGCTACTGGGACTTGCAGCAGGAGGGTGATAGCATGTCACAAAGAGTGGCCAGAAAATTCCTGACCTTAGAGGGTGATGTTTGAGTCAAGACCTAAAAGGAGATTGGAATTTTGAGTGAATGTTGAGAGATGAGCTTTCCTGGCAAAGGGAATTGTGTTGACTTAGGATCATGCTGGTTGCTCTGTTTATAATATACCGAATATACTGAAAGCCGAATCATGGTCCCTGATAAGAAAGCTTCTGCAGTCATCCAGGGGGAACATGATTTGGGCTTGGGCAAGAGTCATCTTAGTGGAGGTGATGATAAGAAGTGATCAGTTTCTGGATCTCTTGTGAAGGAAGAGCTGTCAGATTCGATATGGAGTGTGAAAAGCAAAGGGAGAATCAATGACAGCACCTAGGCTTTTTTTTATCTGAGCCGTTCTTAAGATGAAAAAGACTAAGTAAGAGCTGGCCTGCAGGACTCAGGAATGTGACTGGGGCATGTTAAGGGCGAGACCAGGAGGGAGCATGAAGAGTAGGCAGTTGGACTTGAAAGTAGGTGATTGGGGTGCAGGGGAGAGATCTGTGATGGAGATGTTAATAAAGGAGATAGCAGTATGTGAATGGTGTTTAAAGCCATGAGGTTGGTTGAGATCAACTTAGGAGTGAAGGCAGATGGAACAGAGAAGGAGCCTGGGGCAGGTATACAGGGGAAGGGAGGACTTAAAAAGGGAACTGAGAAACGAGTAGTCTCACTGATTGGACAAACTTATGTTTTGTGGCCGTGACTTGACTGTGGTAAGAACAGTCTTACGAAGTTGACAGACTCACCCATACTGCAAGCAGTGGTGGAGGTGGTTTCCCAAATTCATTATCAGAAGGAATGGCCTCTCTGCAAACATAAACAACCTGCGGCCACCATATTTCTTTTTCCAGAATTGTTTAGATAAGCATTTATCTGTTCTCAAAAAAGAATAGAAGTAAGTTATGTTCTAGGTACTAAGGCACACTCACCTGGATTATATGAAGTTGCTAGATACTTGTGTTAATCCATGCTATTTTTTATCTTAATAAAAATTAAGTCAAGAATCTGTAGTCTCCCTTGGGCCATTGAAATTGTGGATTTTGTTGCTAAACTGGATACTTGAATGTAACACCTTTTAGGCAAGGACTGTAACACCTTTTAGGCAAGGGTTGTATCCTGTTTGTCACTGTGTCCCTAATACAAACACAGAGCTTGAGGTAGGTCAGTTGTTCGTTCTATCTTTAGTTGTTGTTCAGTTGCTCAGTCATGTCTGACTCTTTGTGACCTCATGACTGTAGCTTGTCAGGCTTCTCTGTGCTCCACCATCTTATGGATTTGCTCACATTCATGTCCACTTTATCTTTTACCATAAATCAATGCATGAATCATTTGGGATGGCTGATATATTTTATTTTCTTCAAGTTATGGGGTAGTATATTTATCAGAACTCTTGTTTTCAAGTGAGAAACTAGCTGAAACTATCTTGTGAGAGAAAGAGAATTTGTTTGTTCTTGTGATTAGACTGTGGCAGTGACTTCAGGTATGGCTGGATCCAGGTGTCAAACAGTGTTTTCATGTATTTCTCTCACTTCCTTTTTCAAGGGCAACATTTTCACGTAGAATCTCCCCAACCCTAATCCTGTGGTGGCAAGATAGTCACTCTCAGATGCAGTTACATCTTACCAGCTTAGCAACTCCTGTGGAAAGGGATCATTTCTTTCATAATAGTTCTTGAAGAAGTTCTTAAAGGTGGGTCACACAGCTGTCACTGAATCATTCACTGTGGCCAGGGTAATAGAGTCTTCTCATTGATTAGGTCTGGTAAAATGTTCACCTTGAGTGCTAGGACCAAGGGGTAGGCCCCACCAAATTTTATGAACTAAGATTCCCCAGGAGAAACTAAGGTACCAGTAGCACAAGAAAAGGAATGCATATTGAGTGGGTAGAAGCAGTAGATAGCCACTACAAGTATGAGGAATATCATAGGAGTACTTGGCGGAAGCACGTTCTTTGATGCTTCTATGGTGTCTGTCTGTCTAGGATCTGCCACATCTGGTTGTGTTTGGTCTACCATAGTTTGGAATGAGTTGCAGATTGCAAGCAGTTGTGTTTGTATTTCATCATCCATGGAACCACTGGGATGCTGCTTATGGTCTGTCTCCTGTCTCCCTCTGCACCCTGGGCCTGGGAGAGCAGCTCCAGGCATTGCCTGGCCTTCTGAAGGTTCACAAGGCTGAGGCCACCTGGAGCCCTGCCCGGAGGACACCCTGTTAAATGCAGAGATGAAGTTATCATGGGCTTGGCGAATTCTTCTCTTGCTGTTTTATGATAATACCCTCAACCAAGGAGATGATCCAAGACACGGTGCTTCAGAGCAATGAAGCCCCCAAGTGGAACACCACAAAACTTGGAAAAAAGAATTTTGATACCCCTTGGGGAAGGCTGCTGTAATTTTGAAGGTGTTTCACTCAGGAAAGGAGCCTGTGATTTGTGAAGCAAGACTAATCTGCTCATGGGAAGCTGCAGCATGAAATGAGACAAGGTGTGATAACCTGTCAAGTTCCAAAGAGAGATGATTTAGGGGGAGATAGCGGCTTGAAAACGTGAGGATGGGTGTTACTAACTTAATCCATATGATGCCTTCAAAACAAAAAGTATATTAGGGGAGAACGGCATGAAGCAGACATTATTCATTGTCTCCAGGTGATATTTCTCTCGTGAGTTTACAAGCAAGTGTTGGCATGCTGTGTGCAGACATTTGTACAATAGATTAGAGAGCCCAGAACACCACAGATGAAAAGTGGAGGAGGGGGGCACCTTTGGCTCTTTCGCTTCCCCGTCTAATTTATCTATCTCATTTATTCCAGACAAGAGCTCCTTTGCTTTGTGAAAATTAGAGACATCTGTAGTTATACAACCTGAGTTGAGGATAATCAAAGCTCACGCTGCCAGGTGTGAACAGATTGCTTGTCGGGTCAGGAAGGTGACTTTTCCTCCTCTCATGGGCACCATCCACAATCATTAGGAGGTGTATTTCAGGAGTGAATGGGGCAGAAGAAGCCCTATTCTGGTGGGAGAAGTAGATGCCAGCTGGACTAGGATGACTCATGCAACCTGGCAATGTGCTTCCACTTCCATCAGACGCCTCCACAGACTCCCCTTGCTAATAAGGATGATGCTGTGAAGAGGGAGCATGGATGGTTCCTTATTTCCATTTCTGAATGGTTCCATATTTTGGTAGTGTTCCAGTTGTCAACAACTCACTTTCACTAGGATATTCATGTACATCCCCTGGACTGGGGAAAGGCTTTCCAAATCTAGGTAATGGATTCTCAGAATGGTGTATTGCTTCTGGAAGATTGGACTGTAAGAAGTCTCTAATTACAAAAAAAAAAAAAAAAAAAAATGAGGATGGGGTTCTGAGGTGATTTCCATAGGATTTTTGTTTAAATTTGAAATTTTATTTATTTTTAACTAACTTGAAAAATGATAGGCAAGTAAGTTGCTGGAGAATTTTTAAGTATGTTTGAAATGACTTGGATATGTGAACTTTTTAAAAGAAAAACAGACTTTTTTTTTAGAGGAGTGTTGGGTTCACAGCAAAATTGAAGAGAAGAAAAAGAGATTTCCCATAAAACCTCTGATCCCACACAGTTTACTCTCTCCCACTATCAATATCTCCCATCAAAATGGTCCCTTTCTCACATCTGGTGGATCTTCATTGATGCATCATTGCTCAAAGTGAATAGGTTACATTAGGCTGCACTGCTTGGTGCTGTATATTCCTTGGGTTTTAACAAATGTGTAATAAAATGCATCTACCATTGTAGTATCATACAGAATAGTTCTACTGCCCTTAAAATCCTTTGTTCTGCCTCTTTATCCTTTCCCTCACCTCAAACCCTGGTAACCATTGATTTTCTTTTTTTTTTTTACTGTGTCCTTCAGTTCGGTTCAGTTGCTCAGTCATGTCCGACTCTTTGCAACCCCAATGGACTGCAGCACGCCAGGCCTCCCTGCCCATCACCAACTCTCGGAGTTTACACAAACTCACGTCCATTGAGTCCGTGATGTCATCCAACCATCTCATCCTCTGTTGTCCCCTTCTCCTCTCCCCTTCAATCTTTCCCAGCATCAGGGTCTTTTCCAATGAGTCACTTCTTTGCATCAGGTGGCTAAAGTATTGGAGTTTCAGCTTCAACATCAGTCCTTCCAATGAACATTCAGGACTGATTTCCTTTAGGATGAACTGGTTGGATCTCCTTGCAGTCCAAGGGACTCTCAAGAGTCTTCTCCAGCATCACAGTTCAAAAGCATCAATTCTTCGGCGCTCAGCTTTCTTTATAGTCCAACTCTCACATCCATACATGACTACTGGAAAAACCATAGCCTTGCCTTGATGGACCTTTGTTGGCAAAGTAATGTCTCTGCTTTTTAATATGCTGTCTAGGTTGGTCATAACTTTCCTTCCAAGGAGTAAGCGTCTTTTAATTTCCTGGCTGCAGTGAGCATCTGCAGTGATTTTGGAGCCCAAAAAATAAAGTCTGCCACTGTTTCCACTGTTTCTCCATTTATTTGCCGTGAAGTGATGGGACTGGCTGCCATGATCTTTGTTTTCTGATTGTTGAGCTTTAAGCCAACTTTTTCACTCTCCTCTTTCACTTTCATCAAGAGGCTCTTTAGTTCTTCTTCACTTTCTGCCATAAGGGTGGTGTCATCTGCATATCTGAAGTTATTTATATTTCTCCCAGCAATATTGATTCCAGCTTGTGCTTCCTCGAGCCCAGCGTTTCTCATGATGTACTCTGCATATAAGTTAAATAAGCAGGGTGACAATATACAGCCTTGACGTACTCCTTTTCCTATTTGGAACTGTCTCCTTAGCTTTGCCTTTTCCTGCTACATGGAAGGAATCATAGAGTATGCAGCCTTTTCAGATTGGCTTCTTTCATTTAGTAACATGCATTTAAAACTCTTCCACATTTTTTCATGGCTTGATAGCTCATTCTTTTTAGTGCTGGATAATACTCCACTGTCTGGATGTACCACTCCTATGTGAATTTGAAATAGTGGGCTTATTGCTTTGGGGCAAGGGATGGCACAAACCTAGAGGACTGCATAAGTCAGGAGCAGGTGGGCTATTTCTGCAGCCCGCTGACACTGGAATGGCCCTTATGGTGGTTCAGCAGAAAATTGCTGCTGCTTTTTCACCTTTAATTTTTGACTGGACTTCTTTGCTACCACCCAACGAGTAGAGATAGCAATAGTAGGAAGAGGAAAAGGATGTGGAATTTGGACCCATGAGTATTGTTTGGGTCCTGGTTCTGCCACTTACGAACTGTGGGATCTTGGAAAAACCATTTTACCTCTACTTCTGAGTTGTCGTTTCTCAATCTGTAAATAGGAGACAGAGATCCCAGTTCAAAAGACACTTGTGAGAATTAAATAATGCATGTGATACTGTTTCATAAACTGTTTAACACCTTTTCAGATGTTGATTTAGTAGTTGTTCAAAATGAAGGGACTAAGTCCCTGGGTATTCTTATTCTTGGCTTCCTTCCACTCTGTTTCCCAGCTTTGCCTGTAGTGTTGAACTACATCTTCATATACTGAAGGGCAGTTTTTGCTGAACATGGTGTTTCAGGGCCCAGATCTGCTCTTTACTTTAACTCATGAATGAACCTTCCCTCACCTTCAACCCCTGCCACCCCACCAACCTCCAAAGTTACACTCTAAACACAGAGATTCTCACAGGTTGACCTAAATGGGGACTGCTCCAGACTTGATCAAGACCACCCCAAACTGCTCCAAACTCAGAATTCCAAGCTAATTAGACCACAGTTGATTTCTAGACCAGGTCATTAATTAAAATATTTTCCTCTGAGTTCTTCTAGAAACAACACAAGTTTTGGATGACTTGGAGTAAGCTCTTTATAGAGACCCTCAGGAATGGAAATGTTCCACATTTCTCTACTTAAGGTCACAGACAGCTCAGGTTCAACCATATCATTGATACTTACAGGTCTGATGTACCCACAGCTTATCCCTGATGAAGGTTTTTATTGCCTTGGAAATATATTCATCTTTCCTCTAAGCTGTTCTACTGAAAATGCAAAGCAGAAAGTCAATGTCAAGATGAAGGAAGGGCTCTAAGATCACCTGTCAGGTCACAGAGTTTAGTTGTGAATTCTAACTTCTGACTCCATAGGAGTGTAGATCTGGCTCCTCTAGGATGAGGTGAGCTCCATGCAGTCAGCGGGCATTGTCTTATGCTACTGTTATGTCCCCTACAACTTGTAGCACAGTGGTTCTAACAGTTTGGCCTAGAGAGTATGACAGTAACCCAGAGACTTTAAGAAATGGAAACTGTTCTATAGATATTGAGTAGTGCAGAAGAATTGATGCTTTTGAACTGTGGTGTTGGATAAGACTCTTGAGAGTCCCTTGGACTGCAAGGAGATCCAACCAGTCCATCCTAAAGGAGATCAGTCCTGGGTGTTCATTGGAAGGACTCATGCTGAAGCTGAAACTCCAATACTTTGGCCACCTGATGTGAAGAGCAGACTCATTTGAAAAGCCCCTGATGCTGGGAAAGACTGAGGGCAGGAGGAGAAGGGGATGACAGAGGATGAGATGGTTGGATGGCATCACTGACTCAATGGACATGGGTTTGGGTGGACTCTTGGAGTTAGTGATGGACAGGGAGGCCTGGCGTGCTGCGGTTCATGGGGCCACAAAGAGTCGGACGTGACTAAGCAACTGAACTGAACTGAACTGAAGTGCAGAAGAAGCAGTCATTTAGTCAGAATGTATATAGACTTCAAAACTGTTAAGCAGGATGAAGAAATGGATACTAACACTAGCTTTGAAGTTTTGCAGTGAATTTGGAGAAGGAAAGAAATCCAGCAAAGAGGAGGTTGAGGTTTACAATCTCTAGAGAAATAAATTTCTTTGACTCCTTACCTTCAAATCCATTATTGGAAGCAGAAGTGGATATACTAATAAATTGTAAAAGAGTAAATATTTTAAGAAGTATTTGGCCAAAGAAAGGCAGTGCCAAAGAATGTTCAAACTAGTACACAATTGCACTCATCTCACATTCTAGCAAACTAATGCTTGAAATTCTCTGAGCCAGGCTTTAGCAGTACGTGAACTGTTAACTTCCAGATGTTCAAGCTGGTTATGGAAAAGGTAGAGGAATCAGAGATCAAATTGTCAACATCCATTGGATCATCAAAAAAGCAAGGAAGTTCCAAAAAAACATCTACTACTGCTTTATTGACTATGCCAAGGCCTTTGACTGTGTGGATCTCAATAAACTGTGGAAAATTCTGAAAGAGATGGGAATACCAGACCACCTGACCTGCCTCCTAAGAAATCTGTATGCAGGTCAGGAAGCAACAGTTAGAACCGGACATGGAACAACGGACTGGTTTCAAATTGGGAAAGGAGTTTGTCAAGGCTGTATATTGTCAGCCTGCTTATTTAACTTATATGCAGAGTACATCATGCAAAATGCTGGGCTGGATGAAGCACAAGCTGGAGTCCAGATTTCCAGGAGAAATATCAATAACCTCAGATATGCAGATGACACCACCATTATGGCAGAAAGTGAAGAACTAAAGAGCCTCTTGATGAAAGTGAAAGAGGAGAGTGAAAAGTTGGCTTAAAGCTGAACATTCAGAAAACAAAGATCATGGCATCCGGCCCCATCACTTCCTTGCAAATAGATGTGGAAACAATGGAAACAGTGACAGACTGTATTTTTTTGGGCTCCAAAATCACTGCAGCCAGGAAATTAAAAGACGCTTGCTCCTTGGAAGGAAAGCTATGACCAACCTAAACAGTATATTAAAAAGCAGAGACATTACTTTGCCAATAAAGCTCTGTCTGGTCAAAGCTATGGTTTTTCCAGTAGTCATGTATGGATGTGAGAGTTGGACTATAAAGAAGCTGAGCACCAAAAAATTGATGCTTTCGAACTGTGATGTTGGAGAAGACTTTTGAGAGTCCCTTGGACTGCAAGGAGATCCAGCCAGTCCATCCTAAAGGAAATCAGTCCTGAATATTCATTAGAAAGACTGATGCTGAAGCTGAAGCTCCAATAGTTTGGCCAACCTGATGTGAAGAACTGACTCTTTGGAAAAGACCCTGATGCTGGGAAAGATTGAAGGGGGGAGGATAAGGGGACAACAGAGGATGAGATAGTTGGATGGCCTCACTGACTCAATGGACATGAGTTAGAGGAAGCTCTGAAAGTTGGTGATGTACAGGGAAGCCTGGCATGCTGCAGTCCATGGAGTTGCAAAGAGTTGGACACAACTGAGTAACTGAACTGAACTGAATCAAGAGAATGGGGCTTAGACAGTGGTTTGGGTTTGACTGGTACAGATTGACTGGTCGTCTTGTTGGTGAGAAGACTGGTGGAGGTGAGGTGATCTCATTATGCAGAACAAAGGGTGTCCTTAAGGAATATCAGAAAGCAGGATGGGCCCAGTAATGGGGGCCTTTGTATTCAGACAGAGGAGTTTAGCCTTGAGATTGTAGGTGTAGAGGGAAGTATGAAATGGCAGAAGCGCTGCTGAAGGAAGTCTAATCTGAAATTGGTATTTGGGATAGAGTGGAGGGGCTAGAGGCTGGAGGCAGGGAGCACAGCTCCAAAGAAGTTGGACTAAGGATGTAGCGATCATCTGACTTGAAGAATCATTTTGAAGGAGAAAAGACAAGACTTACTTGACTGTGTGGAGATAAGGAAGAAGGAAGGGTTAGATAAATGTGACTGCAGTTTCACACCTGTTTTATGTGGATAATGGTGGTTCCATGGTCAGAACTGAATAAATGTTTGGATGAAAGAGGATGGTTTTGTTTGAGACCATATTGGGTGGTGGTGTGGGTTTGGGGGCATCATTCAAATGATGTGGCCCAGTGAGCCTTTTGGAGATACGAACTGGGTAAAATGCCAATGGGAATAACTTGTGAATGTGTTTGTCTTCTTAGTACATGCCCTTGGTGTGTGTATGGTTCTGAGTGAATGGATAGGTGTGTACCTAGCACAGAGATTAAGAGCACTGCTTCAAAGTCAGACAGATATGGATTCCAACCCCACTTTGCCATTTACTGGCTGTTTGACTTGAGCAGTCAATGTAACCTCTCTTAGCCCAAGGATCATTACATATAAAGGGAGGAGTAATAATACCAAGATTACAAAGATATTAGGATTAAATAAAACTGGGTACAGTTTTAGTTACAAAGAAGTGTACAGTGGTATGTATTACTCCACGCATCACAGATGCTGTTATTGTTGATGTTATCACTGCTGTCGACCCATCAGTGAGTTAGAGACTCACAGGAGATGGTACTTAGAGACTGAGACTATCCTGGATGTGGGGATCTGGCTGATAAACTTGTCATCACTCTGGGGCTGCTGAGCTGAAATAAAAGCATTCACCCCTTCCTGAGAGCCTGGTTGGAGAAAGATACTCATTCAGCAGGGGTGTATTTTCTCCTGGAAAAGGAAGTGGCAACCCACTTCAGTATTCTTGCCTGGAGGATTGCATGTAAGGGGAGCCTGGTGGGCTACAGTCTGTGGGGTCGCAGAGTCAGACATGACTTAGTGACTAAACCTCCACCCTGTGCTGTAAGTAGTTATCTATGTTATATATAGTTGTGTGTATATGTCAATCCCAGTCTCCCAGTTTATCCCTCTCCCACTCCGCCTTGGTCAGCAAAGCTATTCGATGTGTCGGAATGTTAGCAAATACCGCATGCACACAAGCCAGGGTTGGGTAAGCCTGGGTGTCGTAACAAAGGAAGGGCAGCCAAGCCTACCTGCACACAGAGAACAGTGGGAAACATGAATGGGACTCTCGGCAGCTTTGGGACAAGCTGGACTCCTTAGCACAGGGCTTGGGAAACTGAGCTGAGAGGGATTATTTTTTTCTTGGTGAAGTAAAGCATGACAGGCCTGATGGTGAACACCCTAGAACTGTGACAAAGATTCTTTTGTCAACTTTCACACCACCTTCGTAGGAAATGACACGTGCCTGATCCATGTGTTCTTGGGTCCCCGTTTGTGTGTGCAGCTCTTCAGTGGAAGGGCATAGCATCTGCATTCCCCTCCTCTGGACAAATAACTCAGGCCAGAAAGGCTCTGGGCTCTCTGTTGGCTCTCATCAAATCCCCACCTCTTTGGTCATCCTGTCATGCTTGTTTGATGGCCAATGAATGTAGCCTTTTGTGTACTCAGGTCTTGTTGTGGGTACTGTTTTGAAAGACAGATTTGCATAGTTAAGCATCTTAGGAATATTTTCCTGAAAGCAAAGGAGCAATGTGCAAGCCCAGAGGTGGAAGGAAGCTGGGGGAGGGTGTGGGAGAGGAGGCGAGAAAGGAGGACCAGAACATATGCTTTTCAGCTGCCCCGGCTGGCCCTGGAGCAGCCCCACTCCTGTGGGAGGGGAGGCTCTGCAGGTTGCAGTGCAGATCTGAGAGATTTATGCCCTGCACGCTGAACACATATCGACGACTCTCCACGGCACAGTTTTGAAAAGGTGATTATGGGTCTGACATGGAGGAATATTTTATATGAAATTGCTGAAAGATTTCTGGGTACTAAGCCGTAATCACCTTAATGCTTTAGAAAGTGTTCCAATTTGTTTCCCACCGGCTTCTTGGCAGTTGGGATTTGTATGCCACTTAACATCCAATCCTGGGCATCCCGCATGCCACCTCACTAAGCAGAGGGCTCCCCTTGAAGAAAAATGTGCTACACTTTTAGGGAGAAGTCTCAGTAGCTTTAAAAACGTGCATAGATTCAATATCCGTGATTCTCCCTCTTGGAATACTTTAAAGAAAAAAAAATCAGCAAAAGGATATTCATTGAAAACATACATGTTCAAAGATGTTTATCATAGTGTAATTAAAAAAATACATATCCTTTAGAGAATTAAATATGCAAATCTGCATGTCTCACATTTTAACAGAGAAATGTTGGAAGCATCTTAAACGTGCCAAGTAGGGGATTTGACGTTTTAAAAAGTATAGACTGTTGTGTATTACTAAATCCGAAAAAGAAGTGTAGCATAGTCTATACATATAATATAATCCTATTTTTATAAAATGCAAGTTTGCTTATATATTTCTGTGGGAATGAATTCTACAAGGGCATATATAAGCTTGCAAAAATGGTTATTTATGGACAGTGAAGATATGGGTGCTTTTGCTTTTCAAAGTGTCAGCCTGTTTATTTTCTATAATAAACATAGATTATGTTGGATAAAAGCAGGGGTGCTGCCTTAGCAAGTGACTCCCTTGTCTTTGACCACTGACATCTGGGTTTTCCTCAAATGCTTTGTGGTCAAGTGACCTTTGTGGGGTGTTGAGCAGAGCCAGTTCTGTTGTGTCCTCTGGTGTCCAGCAAGCAGCCTCTTGCAACTGAATTGAACTGCCCAAAGTAGGCCTGGGCTGCAAAGATGACAGGCAGCCCCTCAAATTCTGCTCAGTGCCAAGGAGAGGAGCCCTTAGTTAGTTGTCATCTTTCATCAGCTGATCTGGGCTTCCTTATCAGACACGTTGGGAGAGCTTGGACCTCTTTACCCTTGTTGTAAATGATTGTGTCTGGCCTGGGGCTGTGTGTCTTTGCACCTGGAGGCTGGATTCTTTTCTATTGGTCTCTAGTGTTTCTTATTAAAATTATATTGTTTATTAGATGCTGGTTTCCATCAGCACTGTGGGTCTTTGCCTCTAAATCTGAGTCCAGGAATGAGAAGCTTTATGAAATCTGGCATCAGTGCTTTGTTATCCTATTTAACTGAACTTTTTGATGTAAAGATTCAGATATTGAGCTATCTTCTTACTGCAGTGCAGGAACTATCAAAAAACCCTGTCTGGATTTCTCCCCTCTGTGTTCTTTTCTCTCACGGCACAGCAGGAAGGGCTTAGTTTTTAATATAGGGTCTCTAAAAGTAGCCCTGATTTTGAGTATTCTCACATTCCACGCTCCTACCCTACCTTTAGGGAAATGAAGTTGAGCAGAAAGAAGTACTCCAAGACTATGAGACAAGAAGAAACTCCCCTCTCTTTAAATTATTTTTCTCTTTATCATGCATGTCATTCTGGAGACAAATCAACTGAGCTTTTTCTTAGCAAGGACCTAATGCTCTTCTTGTGCAAAGGAAAAATGAAGCCCTAAGTATCAGATCTCAGTTCCTGTGCCAGCAGGCAAAGAAGCAATGAGTGTCTGCAACATCTGCCTTAAAACTGGGATTTCTTTTGCTATTGTTGGCATCACATGGGTAAGATGTGTTTTTGGACCAGATATTTGAGCAGCTTTCACTGTTTCAATTTCAGCAGCACATGGAAGACCCTGGGAAAGGTCATATAAGGAGAAATAAAATTTGCTTGGATCTGACCATAGGCTAGGTGCTTTAAATCCATGTTTAATTGTAGGTTTAAGATTACACTCACCATTCTCATCCTAAAGTCCACCGTGGACTACATATGAAAAACAAAATAACATTACATCTCCAGAGCTAACAGTAGATTTTTCTTACTCTATTTTTTAGAAAGGAGGAATCTTTCTCTTGGAGTAAATAATGTAATGAGTCTAATAAAAAATCAGTATTTTAGCTTTGCCCAATCCAGTTTACCCTGAAAGTTACTGGATAGGGTCATGGGGTTAGATAGAAACCAGTTCGCTGAATCCTGTAATTTCACAAATAAGAACACTGAGATCAGAATGATTAAGGGACTTGTAAAGATCATGCAGAGTTATAGATCAGATCCTGGAATCCCAATATGCCGATCTTCCACTCCTGAATGGTGCCATCTGAGAGCAGTTTTCCATTTAGTTGGATATCTACTTTCTGATGAAAAAGATTTGCTTAGGGACCAAATCTTCCCACTTGGATACAACAGAAAGAACAGGAAGAGCTGTGCTTTCTATTTTCTGATGACTCTGCAGCCATGAATCTATATTCTGGTTTCCTGCATTGGGTGCCTATCTATGTTGAATCTTGAATGAGTGATGATAAAATGGAAACTCACCACACAGGGCCCAGGAAAGCATTTGTTGCATCCCAAGTCCTTTGAAAATTCCCAAGAGAGAAGAGACAAGGGCTTCAGAAAGGTGGCTCATCTACCCCCCAAAAAAACTAGCAGATGAATCACCAAACCCTTGTGATCAGTGACACCAGAAGCTGTTGATGGACATGAACCATCTTTGGGCAAAGAGAATGGCACTTCACAGGCATCTTATATTGCAATTCTTTTTCTAGGCCTTGGAGTAAATTGCAAGTTAGACTTCATAAGTGACAATGTGGTGTTAATGTATAGATAAAAATATTAAATTAAATAAAAATATTAAAGTATTCTTTTTTTCTGCCATGAATTACACTTCTTTTCCTGTTGTGAATTAATGTATGCTTTCTACTTCTTATTCTTGAGTTGTCAAAATTTCAACCATCCCCCTCCTTGCTGGAGTTTTTAATTGATGGATGATGGCAGATGTGGTGCCCTTGCCTTGGCCAAGTGGCACACAGACCAAATCTCTTTCAGCCCCATACTTATCTCAAGGAAGCTCAGCTTTTTCACAGTCTATTGTTTACAAAAGCTGTGTTGGAAAAAAAATACATTTATTTAACATGTACTTTTATATCTATTGTTCACCTCAATCCTCCAGTCATATTTTAACTTTTGAAAGCTGCGGAAGCTGCAGACTAGAGAAGTGATAGGACTTGACTGCTAGTTGTACGCACTTGTTAACTCAAATGCAGGACCTGCATTCAAAACTAAGACTTAGATTACACTTTAAATGGTTTTCCTACCATGTCAGAGTTGATGAAGAAATGCTGGATAGAGTAGCTTATGAAGACAAGGAAAAGACATTTGGGCATAATCTATTAAGTTCTACTGGAATAGAGAATGTATTTCATGATTTTTTTTTTAAGGGTGAGTGTTATTGTGAACATTTTAGAGATGAGGAAATTGAGACTTTTAGAGACAAAGTAGCTGCCATGTAATTTGTAAGCTAGAAAAACAGATTTGAACACATACTGATTTGAATTTGATAACTCACTGAGTGTCTCAAATGTAACCTGCATGAGTATCTCTGCAATACTATAAATGAATGAATGAATGTATCCATGCCACAGTGAATCCCCCTGGTGTTTAGAAGATTTACCATGGTAGATGCCAAAAAATCACAAAATAGATTTTTCTGTTTGACAGAGTGATAGTTCTACTAGTTATTAAAAGATAGACCTTTTTTTTTTTCTGGTGTTAATCATCCTTTGAATTGAATTGACAGTGTTGAAGATTTGCAAGTCTTCATGGGCTTGAAGGTGGTAAAGAATCTGCCTGCAATGCAGGAGACCTGGGTTCTATCCCTGAGTGGGGAAGATCCCCTGGAGAAGGAAATGGAAACTCTCTCCAGTATTCTTGCCTGGAAAATTCCAAGGACAGAGGAGCCTGATGGGCTACAGTCCATGGGGATCACAAAGAGTTGGACATGACTGAGCAACTAACACCTTCACTTTCACATATATATTTAGGTAGCTTTCACAAATAAGATGTAAATTGTATGCAAATGAATGTGAATTACAGGGACATTAATTGCTTAAGCTCCTCATTTTTGTTATGAGGTTTTATGATGAATAGAATGGGGGTGATGGACAATTTAATCTATTCTAAATTAAATTTTTGGCTGTATTAATGACTAATAGCTTTGAAATGCCTGTTATGAGGAGTCCTACTTCCTCATTCAGTGGTCACTGCTCCCTACTAATCCTCATTTTACAAATGACTTTCCTACCCCTACCCCTAAAGGCTTAGGTATATTTTCTCCAACAATTTAGCATTATATATAAGCCCCAAGGAGTCTTAAAAACATGTTAAATGTAAGATTCTTTCCCTCTGGAGATGGACATTAAAAAAATTTGTTTTATGTCCAGACACTGTGATTATATTGTGAGACACAGCAATAGCCCCTGTTAGTGTGACCAGAAACAGAAGGACTGAAACGAGGGAAAGACAAGAGCAGAAAGATGAAGAACAAAGCCAAATGGGGAAAAGGTGGAGGAGAGATAGAAAGAGTTGAAGATGGAGAAGGGGAACAGAATGGAGAGAGAGAGAAAGAATGAGTGATGAAATGATGAAAAGAGAAATAGACAGATGGGGACAATGGAGAATGACAAAGCGAGGGAAAAGAGATGGAGATGGGAGACAGAGAAGGAAAGAAACCAAGAAGGCAGGACCTCAGCTCCTCCTGGGCTCAGCAGGGAGCTGGCAAGAAAGAATCTGAAGCCAGAGGGACATATTATCCAGAACCAGGAGTTGCATCTAATTGTAAGCAGACCCTCCCCACCCCCCTTCAGATGAGTGATGGACTCCTGGCATGTGACCTGGCTTGGCAATCTCCACCCGGTCTCCGGGCTGCCATAAGGAGATGCGTCATGTCTGGAGTGATGGGAAAGGCACGCCTGCAGATGGCACAGATGGAGCAGCCTCATAAAATGACTCACTGTGAATCCTCACTGAAATCTCCGCTATAAAATGATAATGGAAAAAGCACAAGAAAGGCTAAACGAGCTTGAAAGAAATTTGTTCCAGCTTGTGTAGCTCCCTTCACATTTTGAAAGGAGGAGAAAAAAAGACCCTATTAGTAAAATGCCAAGAAGATAATGTATCTTCTCTCCGGGCTCTAACCCGTCATCACCCCCACCTCCTTTCTGACATCAGTATGTAAATGAAAGTGGCAAGGGAGAAAGAGGAAGCATTTTGGAGGAGGATGTAAGAATTATTTATTGAGCAGGAAGGATGGTGTTCTGGGGAGGGAGGGCTGGGAGGCTGGGAAGAAAGGGAGTGGTGTTTTGGAAAGCAAAGAGGAAGACTCTCAGGGAGCAGGAGAAGGGGTGTTCTGCTTGTAGTCTGGGGTAGATATTGCCAGAGTGGAGTGGGTCTCTCAGAGACTGAGGTCAGACACTGGATGAGGGAGTCATTTAGCAGTTAGTCATGAAGAACTCTGTAGTAAGAATAGGAAGTTTTAACTCCAAAGAACATGGCATTCCAAGAATAACTATCATCGGCTATTTCAGAGTCACCCAAGACCATGATGCTTCTGCACATGAGGCCAAATATAGCTCAGTTTCATGGGGGAGAAATCTGCCAGAATTTGAGTGTTTTTAATGGAAAGATAATTACTCAATGGGAGGTCTTCTGGCTTTCATCTCCTTATATCCTCTGGCAGAGCTGGTGCAGCAGTGGATTACAAGCCGGAGATGCTAGCAGGAGCAGAGTTACGGGCTGGAAGGACAGATGTGAGGGCAGCCTAGATCCCCAGTAGCATTTGGAAGCTGGTAGTTGGGGGCTTCCCAGGTGGCGCAGTAGTAAAGAATCTGCCTGCCAATGCAGGAGACGTAAGAGATGTGGGTTCAATCACTGGGTTAGGAAGATCTCCTGAAGGGAATGGCAACCCACTCTAGTATTCTTGCCTGGAAAATTCCATGGACAGAGAAGTCTGATGGACTATAGTCCACACTATAACGTGCGCGCGCGCGCACACACACACACACACACACACACACACACACAGTAGAGCTGGGCTTCATACAAGGGGAAGAACCCAGAGTGAGGTACATCCACTATTCTCATGGTGAGTGCAGTCAGGAACAGGGTGTTCACTAACGTGTATTGGGACAATCACAGGTCAGAAATGGCCCAGGTAGACAGCAAAGTCATGGGTGTCCTGCTTGTATAGTTGGAGTATGGAGAGACCTCAGTGCAGTGTGCTGGGTGGAGTAGAGCCTAACACTCAGGTTTAATAGTGTGGTTGGGACAAGTGGTGGGATGCAGAGGCCAGGAATGCCCTGCACACTGGACAGAGTTGGCTTAGGTAGGGAGTAGACAATACAGCTGATAGAGTGGGGAAGTGGGAAGGACATGATGGAAAATAGAAATTAGGGTCCTTGCAATCCAGTTCAGATGGTTCAAGGCACTATGAGAAAGGGATGAGTTAGGAAGGTGTGGATAGGGGTAAGCAAACCAACAAGGGCTGATGAAATATTCAGGAGGTAGTGACAGGTGGATCTTGACTATGCTATACCTGAAGGAGCAAGGCTGGGGGCAGCCTGGTGAGAGTGGAAGCTGTGGGGTAGGGATTCCCTGGCTAGCTGGCCAGTGTGGTGATCAGAGAAGACCACAGGCACTGCTAGACAGATTAGGGAGGGTGTCTTAGTACCTTCAAGCTGTTATAACAAAATAATGGAGGCTGAGTAGCTTATAAACAACAGAACTTTGTTTTTCCCCGGGTCTGGAGGTTGGAAGTCTAAGATCAGGGTGCCAGTGTGGTCAGGTGAGGACTTTCTCCTGTGTTGCAGACTTCTTCCTGTGTGTGTCCTCATGTGGGGGAAGGCCTAAGGGAGCTCCCTGGGGTCTCTTATATGAGCACTAATCCCATTCATAGGGTTCCACTCTAGTAAGCAAAGACCCCATTTCCTGATACCATCACATTGGACATGAGCATTTCAACATGTGAATTTCAAGGAACACAAACATTGAGAGCATAGCAGAGGGAGTGTAGAAGGAATATCCTGCCCTCTTTTCCTTCCCTCTCATCTCTTTCTGGTGCCTCTGATTAGTGAAACTCAATCTGAAGACAGAAGTGAGGGAATGCATGAAATCAGCCTTCTGGGGCACAGAGCAAGCCATTCATTGAAGGGTGGAGGGTAAATGGAGTTGAGGAGAAAACGGAGACTGACTAGCATACAAGCAAAACCAGCCAGCCAGACAGCGGTTGTCCATTGTCAGGTAACTTGTTTCTTTGTGTCTGGACCTGGTCCCAGGCAGCCGGATCCAGCTCACAGGGAGAGGTGATTCAAAACTACAGGCCTGCAGTATGATGGGCGCAGCCCCAATGCCACTGGGCAGCATGAGTGCTAAACAGGGAAACTAAAGCACAAAACTTACCCCCTGGAGAGCTTCAGCATGATGAGAGATGGGGAAGGTTGTGGTTCAGAGAGAGGCCTACTAGATTTCGTGGCTGTATTCAACTAATTTAGTTCCTGGTTCCATCATATGGGAGTGGAGGCAAGCGTATGGATGTCCTTGTCTCTACCTGGTGGGCTCAGGAAATGCGCTGGGCCTGGGACCTCGCAGAGTTTCAGTTGTTAGTGGCTGTGTGTGTTAGTAGGGGAAAGCCTTGATGATTCGAGTACTAGTGGACTTATTAGCACACAGAGGATGCAGGAGCCTTGGGGGAATGGCTACAGGTGACCAGGAGCCTAGAGGGTTAGTTTCTCAGAGCTGAAAGGGTCACGTGTATCAGGAAACAGCTTGAGGCAGCATCCAGTCCAGAAAGGGCCTTGGAAACAAATTGTCTCCTTCACTCCAGAGTTCTTTTGTTTGGTCATGATGAGGGCCAGTTTCTACTCATCAGCCTGGGGCCTGTGGAGGGGAGCAGGGTTGGGGAAGAACTTGCTGAGGAACATGGTGGAAGTGGGAGGAGAAGTATTAGTTTTCTGGGGAGAGATCTTGACATTCTCTGGTTTTCAGCCCTGCATGTTCTTAGAAAACATATATCTTCCTTGAATGAGGCTTGCAGTTCAAGAAGGGAACTGTCTACCTCATGTTAAATTGAAGTCTTGATATAAGATCATTTCTGAATTAAGGAAATAATTGATTCTGTTGTGTACATGTGGGATAGATTTTTTTATTTCATATGTTCATAAATAATCAGATCAGATCAGATCAGATCAGTCGCTCAGTCGTGTCCAACTCTTTGAGACCCCATGAATTGCAGCATGCCAGGCCTCCCTGTCCATCACCAACTCCTGGAGTTCACCCAGACTCACGTCCATCGAGTCAGTGATGCCATCCAGCCATCTCATCCTCTGTCGTCCCCTTCTCCTCCTGCCCCCAATCCCTCCCAGCATCAAAGTCTTTTCCAATGAGTCAACTCTTCGCATGAGGTGGCCAAAGTACTGGAGTTTCAGCTTTAGCATCATTCCTTCCAAAGAAATCCCAGGGCTGATCTCCTTCAGAATGGACTGGTTGGATCTCCTTGCAGTCCAAGGGACTCTCAAGAGTCTTCTCCAACACCACAGTTCAAAAGCATCAATTCTTCGACGCTCAGCCTTCTTCACAGTCCAACTCTCACATCCATACATGACCACAGGAAAAACCATAGGCTTGACTAGACGAACCTTTGTTGGCAAAGTAATGTCTCTGCTTTTGAATATGCTATCTAGGTTGGTCACAACTTTCCTTTCAAGGAGTAAGCGTCTTTTAATTTCATGGCTGCAGTCCCCATCTGTAGTGATTTTGGACCCCAGAAAAATAAAGTCTGACACTGTTTCCACTGTTTCCCCATCTATTTCCCATGAAGTGATGGGACCGGATGCCATGATCTTCGTTTTCTGAATGTTGAGCTTTAAGCCAACTTTTTCACTCTCCACTTTCACTTTCATCAAGAGGCTTTTTAGTTCCTCTTCACTTTCTGCCATAAGGGTGGTGTCATCTGCATATCTGAGGTTATTGATATTTCTCCCGGCAATCTTGATTCCAGCTTGTGTTTCTTCCAGTCCAGCGTTTCTCATGATGTACTCTGCATATAAGTTAAATAAACAGGGTGACAATATACAGCCTTGAGGAACTCCTTTTCCTATTTGGAACCAGTCTGTTGTTCCATGTCCAGTTCTAACTGTTGCTTCCTGACCTGCATACAAATTTCTCAAGAGGCAGGTCAGGTGGTCTGGTATTCCCATCTCTTTCAAAATTTTCCACAGTTTGTGGTGATCCACACAGCCAAAGGCTTTGGCATAGTCAATAAAGCAGAAATAGATGTTTTTCTGGAACTCTTGCTTTTTCTATGATCCAGCGGATGTTGGCAATTTGATCTCTGGTTCCTCTGCCTTTTCTAAAACCAGCTTGAACATCAGGAAGTTCACGGTTCATGTATTGCTGAAGCCTGGCTTGGAGAATTTTGAGCATTACTTTACTAGCGTGTGAGAAGAGTGCAATTGTGCGGTAGTTTGAGCATTCTTTGGCATTGCCTTTCTTTGGGATTGGAATGAAAACTGACCTTTCCCAGTCCTGTGGCCACTGCTGAGTTTTCCAAATTTGCTGGCATATTGAGTGAAGCACTTTCACAGCATCATCTTTCAGGATTTGGAATAGCTCAACTGGAATTCCATCACCTCCACTAGCTTTGTTCATAGTGATGCTTTCTAAGGCCCACTTGACTTCACATTCCAGGATGTCTGGCTCTAGGTCAGTGATCACACCATCGTTATTATCTGGGTCGTGAAGATCTTTTTTGTACAGTTCTTCTGTGTATTCTTGCCATCTCTTCTGAATATCTTCTGCTTCTGTTAGGTCCATACCATTTCTGTCCTTTATCGAGCTCATCTTTGCATGAAATGTTCCTTTGGTATCTCTGATTTTTTTGAAGAGATCCCTAGTCTTTCCCATTCTGTTGTTTTCCTCTATTTCTTTGCATTGATCGCTGAAGAAGGCTTTCTTATCTCTTCTTGCTATTCTTTGGAACTCTGCATTCAGATGTTTATATCTTTCCTTTTCTCCTTTGCTTTTCGCTTCTCTTCTTTTCACAGCTATTTGTAAGGCCTCCCCAGATAGCCATTTTGCTTCTTTGCATTTCTTTTCTGTGGAAATGGTCTTGATCCCTGTCTCATAGTTCATCAGGCACTCTATCTATCAGATCTAGGCCCTTAAATCTATTTCTCACTTCCACTGTATAATCATAAGGGATTTGATTTAGGTCATACCTGAATGGCCTAGTGGTTTTCCCTACTTTCTTCAATTTAAGTCTGAATTTGGCAATAAGGAGTTCATGGATACTAATTTAAAAAATATTGAAGTATAGTTCATCTACAATCTTGTGTTAATTTCAGGTGTATAGCAAACTGATTCAGCTATACATACATTTGGTTTTATACAAACATATACACACAGGCATATATATACACACACACACATTTATTATTTTTTCAGATTTTTTCCATTATAGGTTATTATAAGATGTTCAATACATTTGCCTGTGCTGCATAATAGGTCCTTGCTGTTTACCTATATCATATATCTGTTAATATCAAATTCCTAATTTGCACCCCCTGGCCTTTCCTTTCCCCCTTTGGTAAACATAAGATTGTTTTCTGTGTCTGTGAGTCTGTTTCTGTCTTGTAAGTAAGTTCATTTTTTAGATTCCTCATATAAATGATATCATATATTTTCTTATCTTTCTCTATTACTTCACTTAGTATGATAATCTCTAGGTTCATCTCTGTTGCTGCAAACGGCATTATTTCTTTTTTTGGCCAAGTAATACGTCAGTGTATATATGTACCACATCTTCTTTATCCACTTATCTGTTGATGGACATTTAGATTGCTTCCATGTCTTGGCTGTTGTAAATAATGCTGCTGCAAACATTGAACATATATCTTTTTAAATGAAAATTTTTGTCTTTTCCAGATATATATGCCCAAAAGTGAGGCTGCTGGGTCATATGGTAACTTTTAAAATGGACTTTTAAAAAAGTATAGAGTATACCTTCAATTAATTTCTGTAATCTCCTTCTGAGATAGTCACAAGGAATATGATCAGTCATTTTCTAGATATGCCGTTGGGCATGTTCTGGTGTTTTAAATCATTGCTGTTTCTGTCTTGAAAGAATCCTGCAGTGTTATTTTTTGTCACTCTTGCTGGATCCAGAGTGGGTCATCTTCAGGCTGCTGCCTTGCATGAATGTGGGAGCTGTCTCTCAGGTTCCCTCTCTGATTTCTCCTTACCCATGGCATGGTGACTTCCATTAAAAGTTAATAAGTCTGTCTGCATTTATGTTTCTATAGTTAGACAGATTCAAAGTTGGAAAAGTTAGAATTGCCAGGAGAAAGAGAACTGCCTGAGTCCGCCCTTTACGTCTCCAGGATGTTACAGGTGTTCCTAACATTCGTCCTTGGTAATGTAGGTATGATTAGAAAGACTGGCACTGCACCTGCCCTCTCTTCAGAGAGCAGCCTCAGGGAACAAGGGCCACCCCTTCAAGTGCAGCCACCTCCAAGCTCCATCCACAGCTCGCTTCTGTTATTACATCTTTGAACCATCTCCTCCTAGGGTTTTCTGCTTCATGCTTTTGTTTTGTGGCCACTTGAAAATAGTGGAACCAAAGGTCTCAGGCACCTTATATCTAAGGTGATACTTAAAAACAGCTATGAGTGAGTTGTAAGTGGGGAATATAATTAATAACTTACTAAATGTCTTTGAATAATTATCCAAAATTCAAGTATCTAGATTTTGAGCTAACTTACATATATAAGGAATTATGTCACCACTATTACTGAAAATTCAGATGAGGGACCATTGTTCTATATTTTATTCTACTTTTTGGATCCTCTGTATCCTGAATTATGTCTTATTTTTGCTTCTCAAACTTTATACAAAATTCTTGGATCTTACTCGGTAGCTAATTAGAACTGTTACTTAACGAAGCCAGAAGCTGTACCCTAAGAGCACCTGAGCAGTCTAAAATATCCTGGCTTACCTGCGAAGGATAGGTCCCACTGGGGCACCAGTTTTTGCATATCCAGAAAATGTCAGATCACACATGACCATGGGACTGGGTGTTCTGGAATAGTTCTAATATTACTGTTCTGTCTTGTCATCCCTGTAAGTAGAGTGGGAGCTATTAGATTCCATGTGCCCATTTAGAAAATAGCTTATGCTTTTTTTCTCATCTTCCGGACACCCCTCGCTGAGCTGGCTATCCTGTCCTGGGATGCCTGCTGACCCACCTGGCCTGGTCTGGCCTGGCTTCATCCTGAAACACCCTAAGGCCCTTCTGACCCTTGAATTCCATTTTGTTCCCTGGTCTCAGCCATTAGCTTCCAGGGAGAGTTTGTTGTCTTGATTTTGGACATGAGTAGATAACTTTGGCATTGTCAAGACCGTTATTCTAGAAAGAGAAAACCTTTCCTCAGCAATCGTCTTTTGCTTTCCCTAGGGTATTGCTGCGGAGAAGGCAATGGCACCCCACTCCAGCACTCTTGCCTGGAAAATCCCATGGATGGAGGAGCCTGGTAGGCTGCAGTCCATGGGGTCGCTAGGAGTCGGACACGACTGAGCGACTTCACTTTCACTTTTCACTTTCATGCATTGGAGAAGGAAATGGCAACCCACTCCAGTGTTCTTGCCTGGAGAATCCCAGGGATGGGGGAGCCTGGTGGGCTGCCGTCTCTGGGGTCGCACAGAGTCGGACACAACTGAAGTGACTTAGCAGCAGCAGCAGCAGCAGCAGCAGCAGGGTATTACTGAGACATACCCATCTTAGCTGAAGAAGGCAATGGCACTCCACTCCAGTACTCTTGCCTGGAAAATCCCATGGATGGAGGAGCCTGGTAGGCTGCAGTCCATGGGGTCACTAAGAGTCGGACACGACTGAGCAACTTCACTTTCACTTTTCACTTTCATGCATTGGAGAAGGAAATGGCAACCCACTCCAATGTTCTTTCCTGGAGAATCCCAGGGATGGAGGAGCCTGGTGGGCTGCCGTGTATGGGGTCGCACAGAGTCGGACACGACTGAAGTGACTTAGCAGCAGCAGCACCCATCTTAGCCCAGGAAGGAAATCCTGTGAGTCCTTTAAAACCTTCCCTGTTTTATCCCCTGTACGTGCCTGGGTTACAGAGGCAGGTGAGCCTCTGGATGTGTCCTCCTTTTCTCCAGCTTCTGAGAGTGAATGTGATCATGTGCTCACCTCTCCTGATTTTCCTCCTGATGTGCCTGAAGGACAGAGTTACCTTGCTTCTATAGTCTTGTGACTTGTAGACTAAATATGCCCTCTTGTTTTGATTCATTCACATGAATTCTGAATGTTCCAAGTGGGCAGTATTGTATGAAAACCGTCCTGCTGGAAAATTTACTTGTAGCCTCTTCCACTAAAACTTTTTTTAGTACTTTTGTTATACCTTTGTTTTTCTGCATATAAAAGTAATATAGGAAAGTATAAATTACTTAGTTAGACCAATTCCTACAAGTACAGATACTAGTTTTCTGTAGAACATAAATACTTTAAAGACCCTTAGTATATATATTGTAAAATTATATTCCTGAAAGCTTGCGCCAGTTTACCTTGCTACCAGTTAGGTGAGTAAATTGTTGTTGGAATTGAGTCATGTCATTACTAATTAAACCTTTGCTAACTTGATAGGTGAAAATATCGTATTTTCACTGAATTTATTTAATTATTAGTGAGCTTTATAAAAAATATATAAGCAAAAATGCATATTTTCAGCCTTATTGTACCTACCTCCAAGGTACAGAAATGTATCATTTTGACTGCCAAAATATATTTGTCTTGTTTTCTTTTTTACTTTGCTTTAGAGAGTCTTCCATCCAAAGTTCACCAATATTTTTTTCTAGATTTTTAAAATGGTTTGATTTAAAAGCATATTTGTCACTTGATCTGCATTAGCATGTGGTGTGAGGTGAGAATTTAAATATGCTTTTACTTTAAATCAGTAACCAATATTTATGAGTACCTTAGTTGTAAATAACAGAATTCACTCTGGCTAGCTTAAGCAGATGTGGAACATTCTGAGGGATTTAGATGGCTCAGAGAATTTCTGGGCTCAGGGCTGGGTGCTGGCAGTAACACCCAGAGCTGTGCCATGAGATTTGGCCACGTGAGGCATCTACTTGCTGCCTCTGTCACCACCTGGACCAGCAAAACTGAGGCCAGGCCACACTTAGAGCTGGTTTCCCGACTCACTTTTGAGGAAAAGTCTCATATGGCTGCATCTGATTGGGGAAAGAGTTTTTCTGGAAATTATTTTGGCAAGGCAGTCCTTACAATGTGGGACATGATCAGAGTATAGGGAGAATGTGTACCAGATTGGGTGACCCCAAGTGACCAAACCAGGTGTTTCAGCACCTTTTGCCACTGATTAGTGATGAAAGCTTCATCACATATTGACTTTGCATTTTAAAAATTATAGATCAGTAGGATCAGTTTCTGTTGTGTATTCAATTTTATCTGATTATTTTTATATTCTTGTGCTATTGCTGTAATTATTTTTTGCTGTGTTATTTTTAACTACTACAGTGCACATTGCATTTCTCTTTCAGTTCTTAGTTATTCTTACCTATTTTATCTTTCAGATGAACTTTAATGAGATTTTATTAACTTACAAAAATAAATTGATATTTTGGTTAGAATTGCATTAAACATTCACATTAATTTGGTACTTTTGACCTTGTTAGAATATTCCATTCTTCCCATCCAATTATATGGTATATGTTTTCATCTGGTCAAAATATTTTAATGCTCCTCAATAAAGTTTGTAGTTTTCTTCATAAGGTTATTCATAATTCTCACTAAAGTTATTCTGAAGTGTATACTATTATTAATATATCAATGGATTGACTCAACTTTCCTTTTATTTTCCCTGCCTTTTTCTGCTAGGCAGGAAAGCTATTAAATCTTGCATATCTATTTTGTGTTAAGACACTTAAAAATCATGTTAATTCTAAGAAAATTTCTGTTAATTTTGTTAAGCTTTCTGAGAATACATCAATGTCTACAAATAACAGTAATTTTAGAACTGAAGTCAAACAACTACCAGACATGAAAAATGATTTATATTTAATTAATTCAGTAAGCTAGGTGTAAAAATACCCTGAAAAGGGAGATGGTTCTAATATTGTAATAATGCTTGCATTCCCCCCTGTACAGATATTCTAAGTAACATGTGTACAGATGGTGATTTATAGCATCCAGATATGCTCTGTAAAGTCAGCCACATGCCAGCTTTGGCTTCCCTGTCAATCTCCACCACATCCCCAGACACACATGGTGTTTTCTCCCCCAAATGCGAGTACTTTAAGTTCCACATTCAGATTTTGGGTAGCAGCACATTAATTCAAGCAGATTGATGCCTCCAGAAGTCGGTCAGCTCACTGGGGGAGGGGTTTCATAAATAAAAACAGGCCAGGGCTCAGTCCATTCACTCTTTCTTCCCCAAGCCACTCTCTTTCTTTCCACAACTAAGCCATGTGTGTGGAGAACAGTGTCAGTGGGGTCTGTGGAATGTTACACTTAGAAGGAAAGAAGAAAAAAATGGTAAATAACTTCAAGCAAGTGGAAAAAATTTGGTGAATGCTTGCTTTTAAGACTTCAGAGACTCCAAATTATCCTCTCTCTCTCAGGCAAGCTAACAACTAACAAGAGTGCATTAGTTATATAGAAAGTCACTGAAAAGCCATGGGAAGATATATGCCTAGAGTTGGGAAGATATATGCCTAGAGTTGAAAAGATGCATCATTGGATGATAGCTTCTAATTCTATGGGGTATAATAGGGACAGGATCCTGCTTGACAGATTTTCCCTCAGACTTTTAGACTTTGAGTAAATATTCATTTTTATTTCAGTTACCAGGCAGCCTCGTGCCATGGTTGTTCCTTGGCCTTTGAGCTCTGCACTCAGTAGTGTCTGCGCCTTGCCTTCTGAGCATATAAATAGAGGTTGAGCAGACCAGACTGAGTCACTCACCTGACTTGGCTATTCTGAGACCCACAGGAGAAGATGGGATTTGGGAGTGTTTTCATGATAAGACAATTGGAGGCCCTATCTATTTCTTGAGGTTTCAGTCTCTGGGACTCACTTGTGACCCTCATTTTAGGTTGGTTCTTAATGAACTTAGGAATTTGGCTGTGAGCCTAACCCAAGTAGCTCAGATTCTGTTCTTTCTGGTAAGCAGTGGGCCAGAAGGAAAGGCCTTGTGGCAAAGGGAGGTGGTGTGTTAAGTCAAACTCAAGTAAGGCCAAGGTAGGAGCTTTCTTAATGCTTAAGTATTCCAGGATATTTGAAGTTGGAGGAGGTTGCATTTACATCAGGAAATGCAAGGAATCCCATCACATCTTGAGGGAGCCCTGTAGGAACGGCCGTAACATTCTCCTGCTGGGCTCAAATATTAGAATCCTTATGCAGTCCTTTCATGCTCCCTTCAAAGTCTGCTGGCTCTGACATTAGTATTGCCACAAAGCAACACTCCACACATTTCTTTCTGGCTAGCAATGACTGCACAATAGCTGAAAATTTTTAAAAATAACTGTGCCTATGTGGGTAATATCTTGTGGTGATACTGCCTTAGAAAATCAATGTAATTAGCCATTTTTGCTATTTAAAAAATGTTGCAAATCTGATCTGGAAGGTAGGACACAATCCCCTTGAAGCTTAAAGTTCATTTTGTAAATGAACTGCAAATCCGATACAGTCATGACCGATTATCCAATAATCAGTTATTTATTCTGGTAATCAACTTCATGATGAAACACTGCCTTTCAGAAAAGCAAAAACAGCTTATTTTTGGTTGGAAAAAGGCCATCTCTTTGGTATCAAGGAGGAGTGGATCAAGCTTTTGGTGTTGTAAGCTTAAGGTTTTCTGCTTTAAAATCTTTTCTTAAATGATATTCTTTAAAAACTTAGGCAATAGCAGTTTATTTTATATTAATGAATATACTAGCAAATTACTCTCTTACATAGAAAATGAGGTTGAGTGGAGCAATAGTGGTCAGTCCAGGTGTCTGTGTCTCACAAGCTTCTATGTTTGGGCCACAAGGGTCACACTTCAGTGATTGAAGTGATGTTGAGAAGAGTCACACATTATTGATAGAGAACAGTGACCTCGGACATTTAGAAATATAATTAAATTCCCTACGTGAAAATTAAGTTATACCCTCTGTGGACTTTCCTTTTTTTGGGGGTGGGGTGGGGAGGTGGAGAATGGTGAAATTTTGTTCTCTTAGCAAATTTCACTTCTACAATACAGTATTATCAAGCTGTAGTCATCACTAGATCCTCGGACCCCTTTCTATTGACATTAAATGTATTTGCTAAGAGTCTGAGAAGAAAAGAAAAGTGAAACACTCAAATTGGAGGATTCGAGAAGGGACTAGAAAGAATGGCCTATTTACAAAAGGAAAGGCAAAATTTCATGAAAGCCAGAAATGACGGTGTCATATCTTGAGGCTGTTGACAATGGGAAGTGATTCCCATTCCTAGGCCCGGAGAGTAAAATAGGCTTGTTGGTTCCTGGAACCCAGAGGGAGAGAGGGAGTGAGGGAGAGAGAGAGAGGGAGGAGGAGGTGGAGGAGGAAGATGAAGTAGAGGAGGAGCAGATGAAGAGGGCGAGGGGGAGGAGAGCTGTAGGAAAAGGGCCAGGTTCAGGAGCTGCCTTTACTACTAACTTTGCTGTGATTGCCTGGGAAGCAGTGAGTGGATCAGTATCACACCTCAGCCACATCTCCCCCAGCCCCCCACCGTTTTTTTTTTTTTTTTCTGATTTCCTGCTAGTGCCTTTTTTGGCCAAACTCAGCCAGAAGCTAGAGGACAGGGAACCCAAGGATGCAGTCCAGTGGTCAAGCTCCTGAGGCCCAGAGAAGAGGAGCACAACAAACACTATAAGAGAGCAGTAGTGATTATCACCACCACACAATCATGCTGCAAAGTTTTACTTTTTATTTATTTTTTTTGCTGTTGCCAACAACATAGAGCAGATGTACTTGGCTTAAATTGAACCAGAGGGAAAAACAGTATGGAAGACATCTGAAAAATCAGTGACTTCAGATATTCATTTTATACCAAGCTCTTGGTTTAATTATTTTATCATGTTAATCAATTTGTTTCTGTTTTTTTGCCAAAGTCGTCTGGAGTCATCTGCTATGTATAGACAGGTTCAAGACATGGATGACTATGGTTGATGTCTTTGAAGGAGACCTAGTAGGATAAGCAATAAATAGGACTGACTCCGGTAAGGCTACCCAGGCTCGAAACCCAGGGAGGGTTACAATACAGTGAAAAGAATCTGAACCCCAGCCTCCTTCCTTAGGAGTGCAGAGTCTTAGCCACTGGACCACCAGGGAAGTCCCTTTCTCACTTTTTTTTAAAAACCTTTTGGTGGAAAGAACTCTGTTGGGGGCCCTTTACTCATTCTGCCTTAGGGGAGATAATTTGACTCACCTGATTGGTAATTTTTGAAAAACCACTAGTCACACTTATCGCAGCTTCACCCTCCTTTCATTTAGGGCTATGCCTTTCCAGAAAGGGCATGAGTTCTCTGCTCCAATGCCAAATACCGTGGAGAGGCCTCCCTTGTGGGAAGGGCATGCTGTTGAGATGCATTTTTTTGTGACTGGATGTCTAAGTTGATGTCTTTTTTAAATTCTAGGTTTCAGTATTAACAACCCCATTTGGCTAACAGAATTATTTATCATAAAATTCTTAGCGAACTAGAAATAGAGGAAACTTTCTTAACCTGATCAAGGGTGACAACAGAAGCTTAAATCAGAAGGCATAATTAATGGTAGAAGGTTGAAAACTTTCCCTCTGGGATAAGAGCAGAATGGGGATATTTGCTCTAACCACTTCCATTCATCATCTTACTGTAGATTTTTAGCCAGTGTAGTGAGGCGGACAACAGAATGAAAAGATTAAAGATTAATGATTAGGAAGGGGGAATTAAAACTGTGATTGTTCAAGGTGAAATAATTGTATAAAATGCAAAAGTGTTTTTGAGTATGTATTTGGATTAATATGAACTGTGGTGTTGGAGAAGACTCTTGAGAGTCCCTTGGACTGCAAGAAGATGCAACCAGTCCATTCTGAAGGAGATCAGTCCTGGGATTTCTTTGGAAGGAATGATGCTAAAGCTGAAACTCCAATACTTTGGCCACCTTGTGCAAAGAGTTGACTCATTGGAAAAGACCCTGGTGCTGGGAGGGACTGGGGGCAGGAGGAAAAGGGGATGACAGAGGATGAGATGGCTGGATGGCATCACTGACTCGATGGACGTGAGTCTGAGTGAACTCCGGGAGTTGGTGATGGACAGGGAGGCCTGGCGTGCTGCGATTCACGGGGTCACAAAGAGTCGGACACGACTAAGCGACCGAACTGAACTGAACTGAATAGGTACACTTAGGTTGCTGCATATTACACTGATATTCTGGAGTCAATTGAATTCCATAAACCATCAACAATCAGTTAGACATGTAATTTGAAATAATTTTGTATTTACAGTAACTGTAGAATTATAAAGTACACAGGGATCAATGAAAATGAAATATAAGCCCTTCACCCAGGAAATGATGGTGCTAATACAAGGTATTAAAGTTCTAAATAAAAGGAGAGGTGTTTCATATAGTTGAATAGAAATATGTCAGTCCTCTTCAAATTTATTCATAGATTATTAGCAATCATGATTAGCATTCAACTATTTAAGTATGATTAGTCAAGAGACTATAAACTTTATTCAGGTAAGCAAAGGGCTCCTGAAAAATAAAAATACTCCTGAAGAAGGGCAAGACAGGGACTTGAGAAAGAACAAGACTTGCCCTAGCATGAATTTTAATAAATCTGTGGTAATAAAGATGGTGATATTGTTGCAGGCATTAATGAAAGACCAGAATGGGAAGTTCAGAACAAAGTCAGGGCATATAGAATTGTACTTATAATGTAATTGAATATGTGGGTATGCTGTGAACCCACATTTTCCATATTTCTAAAGGAAAACGTTTAGAAAGCTCTTTGTCCTTTTATACGAGGAGACAGTTTAAAGACTGTTCACTGATGCGATTTTTTAAAACCCAAGCAAACAACAACAAAAAAGACTGGAAACATTTTGGCAGAACAAAAACAGAATTATTTAATGGAATACTAACTATACAGCAGTAAAAAGAAATGGACTGCAGCTATAGATATCAAGAGAGATGAATCTTGGAAAAATAATTTTACTTCTTCAGAAGTCATAGAAGACTATGTTCAGTATGATTCATTTATATAAAGTTCAAAACTAGGCAGAATTGAGCAATACATTTGTTTAGGTGTACATCATTTATAGTAAAGTCTTAAAGAAAAACAAACAATTGTTAAAAATTTCTGAATGGTTGTTACCTCTGTGGGGCAGGAGGGTAGTATAGGCAAGGGGAATGCTATTAGGAGGGAGCTTTCAAGTTATAGATATGTTCTTAAGCCATATGTTGGGTAAATAGGTATTTACTTTTTATTCTTCTAACTGTACATGCTGCTGCTAAGTCACTTCAGTCATGTCTGACTCTGTGCGACCCCATAGATGGCAGCCCACCAGGCTCCCCCGTCCCTGGGATTCTCCAGGCAAGAACACTGGAGTGGGTTGCCATTTCCTTCTCCAATCTAACTGTACATATGAATATTATATAATTTTTGTATGTATAATCCACAAGTCATAGCTGGGAGATATTTGAAACTGTAGGGAAGAGATCCAACAGGCAACAGATGACATTTGAGGGAGTGAAATGTCTTCCCTGGTGGCTCAGACAGTAAAGGATCCACCTGCAATGCAATCCCTGGGTTGGGAAGATCCCCTGGAGGAGGGCATGGCAACCCATTCCAGCAATCTGGCTTGGAGAATCCCCACGGACAGAGTAGCCTTGCCGGCTACAGTCCATGGGGTTGTGAAGAATCGGACACAACTGAGTGACTAAGCACAGCACACGGCACGCAAAGGAGCAAAGACAGCACCCTTCTGCTGCTTGGGTGTTGAACGCAGCTGGCAGCAGCCTGGCTCCTCTTCCTTACTGAGCTCTTTTTCCTGGATCTTGCACTTTCATAATCTATGATGGATATAGCTCTTGACAAGATGAGGAAAAACATGAGTTTGATTCTTTAGGAGTATCAGCCAAGGAAAGAGCAATGGGATAACCCCATAGGATTTGCAAATAACTGAGGATGGAAACCATGAGGGACTAAACCCTACTTTACCTGTCTTTATCACTCTGAAGGCTTCCCCAGTGGCTCAGCAGTAAAGAATCTGCCTGCAATGCAGGAGACAAGGATTCGATCCCTGAGTAGGGAGGATCCCCTGGAGGGGGCATGGCAATGCATTCCAGTATTCTTGCATGAAAATCCCATGGACAGAGGAGCCTGGCAGGCGTTAGTCCATGGGGTTGCAAAGAGTTGGACACAACTAAAGTGACTGAGTATACAGCACACATCACTCTGAAAGCAAGAATGGAGATGTTCTGACATCTTTAAAAGTCAGAATACATTCTAAGTTGCTGAGTGGTTCAGGCAGCAAGCCTCACCTAAAGTATAACTCTCCATTGTGTCCTAGGTCAGTTTTATTACTAATGACTGCATTGTCTGTTTTCTGAAATTAAACAAATTTCAGTGACTTGAACGTTTTCCTCCTATTTGTCCCTGTGCACTGATATTCTGTATGCCTTCTCAAATGGGAGAGGGAAGGGTGGCATTTAACTCAGGGATACTATGAATAATAATGTTAGGAATTAGTTTACTGTTTAACTTCCCTGCCAAATATACTTGGGCAGAGAAGGGGATCTAATGTTGCCCATAGGCTCAAAATGTCTTTAGTTTTCTGTGCTGTTGTTAAAAGTGCCGAGAGTTGATAGACTGAAGTAATGTTATCTGCCTAACTGCTTGGAAAAATAAAATGGGACTAAACCTTACCAAGCAGGTGAAGGCATACTGATGGCCCACTGGAAAAGATGACGGCCATTGCGTTTTGTAATTCATGGCTATTAACTAAACTCAAAGGCCAAACTATCGGGCAGCCAGCCTTTTCCTTAGCTGCTGCTTTTCCAGTTTATCTCAAATACATCTTGAAAACTATGGTACTAAACAGAGAATAGCCCAGCATGGTCACTTGAATCAGTGTGTCTTGAGTCTTTCCCTTCCCTCCCATCCTTCCAGATGCACGAGTGGAGCAGATACCAGCTGGATCCTTGTGGGCCAGTCTGTCATGACAAATGCCTCATTGCTCATCTCCAGAGATGGCCAGAAGTCCATTTCCTGAGAATTACTGGTAGTTTTCAAATCCTGTCGGACTCTGAATGGTTGGGAAAGTTCAGAAGCCATGTGTGAGCTGTTGGCGTGTTGGGAACACTTGCTGAATGACGAGCAGACCGAGATCATTCTTTTTTTTTTTTTTTCCCCATTGGTTGAACTGCAGGCCAGTGGAGAAGTAGAAAGTTCTGTATTTTCTTTTCTGGGACCCAGGCCAGGCTGGTGGAAGACTGATCATAGAAAACTGACTATGAAATACTCAGGAACTAGGAGGTGGCATTATGTTTTTTCTTGTTTCCTAACCTCAGGAGTTTGGGCTACTTGAAGCCACTCAGAAATTAGTTTGCAAAAGTCTGTCTGTCTGTCTTCCTCTCCTATACTCTTGTGAAAATCATTGCCAACTTGTTTTCTTTTTCTTAAGAGAAGTAAATGCTGGACAGTGATTTTTAGTTTTTGAACACACACAAAAAAACTAATAAATTTAGATCTGAACTTCTGCCTCTTGATACTTCAGGCTGTTTTTTGCTCTAAAAATATGTTTATTGATATATTATCATGATGCACTATATCTACTTTTAATTTCTAAAGAAGTTATTTTTACAGAATTATATAATTTTGCTTATTAGATGAACTAAAAATTCACCCATAAATTCATTAACATAGCAAGCAATAGTTTTCTTAAGAAGGAAGAGAAAGTTGTTGCAATTCATATGTATTGATAACATAAAACAATATACATTCTTCAGGTAATATGGTATTATAATTTTCCATGGTGGTACATAGTTCTCATAGCCATCACTTAATATGCTGTTGCTGCTGCTGCTGAGTCGCTTCAGTCGTGTCTGACTCTGCACGACCCCATAGACGGCAGCCCACCAGGCTCCCCCGTCCCTGGGATTCTCCAGGCAAGAACACTGGAGTGGGTTGCCATTTCCTTCTTCAGTGCATGAAAGTGAAAAGTGAAAGTGAAGTCGCTCAGTCGTGTCCGACTCCTAGTGACCCCATGGACTGCAGCCTACCAGGCTCCTCTGTCCATGGGATTTTCCAGGCAAGAGTGCTGGAGTGGGTCGCCATTGCCTTCTCCGATCACTTAATATAGATGATTAAAAATACATATTCTTTAAAGAACATATTGGCAATAGCTTAATTGTTAACCATCTGAATATATTTGCATATTTCAGTCTATTTTTAATCCATACTCTAAAACTGCCATGCAATTCACTGTCCTGTTTTTGGAACTTAGCATGGTTGCATTATATCCCATTTAGTAGATTTACAAACAGTATATTTAAGCACTTTTTGTTGGTATTTAGGATATTTTCTTTAATTTGCTATTATAAAAATGGTATTTTAGATATCTTTCTGCTGGTAGCTTTTTGTTTAATTGGATTGTTTCACTAGAATATTACTGGATCAAAGGCTAACCAGTTTCCCATCTCCTGATGTTGTTGTCAAGTGGTTTCCAAAAATATTGCATTAATTTACACAGCTATGAACCTTGTATGGTAGAGCCAATTTCTCACAGTTCTTGATAATATTTAATAATTTAATAGTTGTTTTCATTTTATTAAATTAATAGTGAAATTAGTTTCTTAATGTATTTCCTTTGTGTGTGTGTGTGTGAATTGTCTGTTTACATAGTCCATGATCTTTTTCAGTTTAATTTTCAGAATAGTGTTTTTCTGATTGTATATATGAAACTTGGTATAAGAATTACTGTGAATATTACTTTTCCTCAGATTTCTTGGCTTTTATTTTTTTGACACAACAAGACTTTCATTTTTGGAAAGTAATCAGCCTTTTCCTCGGTGATTTCTATCGCTTAGAAAGTCATTTCCCATTTGAGGAGTGGGTTAATATGTAGTTCCATGTTCTTATTTGTTACTTATACAGAGATACCTTGTCAAGTAATGTGAAATCTGTGGAAAGCTTAAAGTATAAAAATATTCAAGAAAGGAAAAATAACAATAAAATAATCAGAAATCCTTCTCAAGAGAAAATCAGGTAACCTTTCTTTGGTGTGAATTCTTTTAGACTATTTATATTGTAAATATAGAAAACTAAATAGACAATTATACACATTAAAAAATCATATTGCATGTAGAGCATGTATTGTTATATAAGCCACGTTTTTCCTAAATCACAAAGTAACACATCTTTCTGTGACTATAGATGTTGCTCAGAATTTCAAATGGTTACAGAGCATTTCCTTACATATCTGATCCTTCTCTTAGCACTGGACATTTGGCTTTTCTATTATAAACAAATCTTAGGTGAACCATCTTGTACAAGCATTTTTCTTACTTGTCCAGTTCCCAGCAGGGGCGATTCTGGGGGTCAAGGTATTTTTAAAAAGATTTTTGATTATTTTTCTTAATTGGTTTTACAAAGGTTGTACCAGTTTCAACTGCAGTCAGTTAAGTTTGACAGTGTCTTGTTTCCTATATTTATATGACTTTCTTTAATCTTTACCAGTCAGATAGGTAGGAGATAAATAAAGATGTCTTACTGCTTTAATTTGTAGTTTATGTTATTAATGAAGTGGAATATTTCTTCAGTGATAGCTCCCATTTGTATTTCTACTCTTGTTCATACTCTTAGCCTACTTTGTATTAAAGTTTTATATCTTTCTGTAATTTGTTTTATAATAATTTAAAAAATCTGATGCAGAATGCTCACCCCCTCCCCTTTTTGATGGAATATACTGCCTTGCAATCAGTTTTAAACCTGAGAATTAAGGGAGAAAATTATTCTCCATGCACAGAGCAACTTTACAATTGCTGCCTTCTCCACATACCAGAAAACCTTTATCCTTTTATTCTGAGCATGGAGTTACAATTTCTATCAAATCGTGGGAACTGTTAGCAAGTCAAGGCAAAGCTACCCCAAAGTATGTGCAAGGAGCCATTTCCTCCTTAAGGTGATGTTCTCTTTTTATGTCAACCACATGAGGAAGAGATGTCTGAGACCCAGAAGCCAGGTTGAGAGAAGGGCTCCTGAGTGGGAAACAGAGAGGGTAGATGGCTCTTGAGCACAAGGATGTCAAGACTGTATGTGTGGGTATAAAAAGACCCCGTGATTATACCTCAGCGTGGAGGGTCCCGGGGCACTTCCAGTGGGAAGAATGCCTGGGATGGTTGGACTAACAGATACCCTACCATGAAGGAAGAACACTGCAGATCAGGTTGGTAACTTGGACTACAGACTGCTAATATTTAATAACTGAACCATTAATTTACCACTGGGCAGTAGTCGTCCATAATCAAGACTATATTTGGCAATTTCCCTTGCAGCTGTTAGTAGCCCTGGCACTAACTTCTGGGAAAAGGAGTGGGTGCAGACTGGGAAATGCCCTGAAAGAGAATGAGGGTGCTCCTTCCTCCTTTTTCTTTTTGTGGTCCAGAATGAGCAGCAGGTGATCGGACAGCGTAGTGGACACTGAATGTCCTGTCCAGCTCCTGGCTACTGGGCTGGACGTGCATCCCCCAGCTGTGGAGCATGTTGACAGTGATGCATCACAGCTGTCCCCTTCTCAGGGACAGTCAGTCTCTCTTTTTGGAAGGGACACAGCCGTTTCGGGGCCTCTATTTTGGACTTTGAGATGGAAGTCATATACCGAGGATAGTAGAACCGCAGAGCTGAAGAAAGCTCTTTCTCTGTGTGTTATGACTGTCTGCCCCTGGAGTTTTATGTGTGAGGGGCCTTGGAAGTACCTGGAAGGTTAAGAAGAGTGATCACAGCCTATTGGCTCCATTTGCTTTTGTGAGGGGAAAAAAATAATACCATGCTTGTGCCAGCGACTGCAGGCTGTCTTTAGCAGAGGACTGTCCTGAGGGTGTCACCTAATAGATGATTTCAGCAGGTGGAAATTTGACCATTTGATTAGGCATTCAGGTGATTAAGCATGGGTTTCCTTGTTCAGACAGAGTGAGAATCCTGGCTCCACTGCTCTCTCTCTGTGTGACTTTGACATTTCCCACTTGTAAAATAGGCCTAATATTACCTACATCATAGGGTTGTTATTAGGCTTTAGTATATAAAACGTATCATGTAGTGCTTAGTATAAATGGATATAAGTAGAGCCATTTTCCCCATAAGGATAAATTCCTTCACAGCTTTAGGACAGGAAAATGAAATTATCTGGACACTTTTCAGGAACACTTTCCAAAGTAGTTCATTTAGATCATTCCCACTCTCTTTAAGTACATTTCCCAGAAGGGGCATATCGAATTTGCTGATAGCTCTTCCCATAGATATTTCTTTCATGGAAGAAAGGAAGCTGGAACCTAAATCTGTTTTCTTCACAGATTATTGACCCCTGATTAACAGGAAGAGCATTTGAAGTAGCCAAGTCATTTGTTGTTCTCTGAATAGCTGCACAGCTTCCATATGAAGTCACCATTCAGTCTAAATGAAAATCTATGTCAAAATCAAGAGCCATTGAAGTTCCCAAGCCTGATTGGACAATGTGAATTTGAAAGAACCAATTGCTCCAGACAAGAAGATTCAAAGGGCCCATTGAGGCCATAGGTTGAAGAGAGCATGCAATTGAGGGTCAGCCATTAGGTATTAAAAGTAGGTGACGTAAGAGTTTGGGTCCCCTGTCCTTGAAATTTACTATTGATTTTGTTGAGCTCAGTATTGAATATACCATTTCCATTTTACAATAGATCTGTGCTGCACATACTCATCCTCATAACTTGGTGGATATGACAGTACTTAACTCATGTAGTGTAGTTCCAAGTGCAAGTCATTTGATACCCTGCACAGTAGCTGGTTTTCTGGTGGAGATTAATTCTCTACTAAAGCCTTGCTCTGGAACTTTTGGGGCATGTTTAACAATTTTCCCATTGAGGCTTGCCTGTGTCTCCAAGGAGAATCCTTTTCCACTACAGCCACCCTCATCATCATTGCCTCCACTAGGTCACATAGACTGTGGGGGCAGTTTTTACCATGGTCTTGACCTCCTCTGGTTTCTGGCCGCATCTGAAGCTGTGGCAGCCTTCCAAGTCATCAGATAGAGTCAACACTCTAGTGCCTGGCTCACATATCCTAGGCTGTTACTTCTACACATCAAAAGCTGTTCGCTCTGAACACCCACGACTCTGCAGGTATAGAAGCGTTCACAGCCCAGGCACAGAGCAAGCCAGAAGTGTCAGAGAATGAATGCCTCTGGAAGCCATCCTCAAGAAGTTACACATGGGTTAACCACATGTTTGGGATGATTTTGAGATGCATTCTTCATATTCCCCCAGAGTTCCCCAGTAGGATTGAGCTGCAGGTGCCCATGATGGTAATCTTGATGCAACACATCCTTTAATGACATCCTTCCCTCTTCTCTCTAACTTGCTTAGATTGCCCTTTCAAATAAACTGCTTGTACTACTTACATTTTTACCTTGGAGACTGCTACTAGGGAATCCAACCTAAGACATTTGATAAATAAATAAAGGCTGTATTCCATGGGTAGTTAATGTCACCTCTAAAACCCAAAGAGACCCAGAAAACACTGTACCCCTTTCTTGCAGGTATAAGGTGCAAGATATAATGACCAGCACACAGCAACTGGCTCTTAACCTTAGAAGAGTTATCCTGGGGGGCCTGGAGATAGTAGGTGCATATTCTATAACTTTAAACAACCTACTGATGCAGGAGCTTTCCTTGACTCTTATGCTCTTCCCTACAGGTGATTCTAGGGCATCTTGCTCACTTGGTCCAACTAACACCCAGGCGTTAATATAGTGGACCTGCATAAAGTTCAATGGAATGTCAGGAAGATCAGGGTCCCTGCATAAAGTTCAATGGAATGTCAGGAAGATCAGGGTCCCTACAAACTGTATTAGAACAGAAAACAAGAGAGTTAATGTAGTTCTGGGGCAAGACAGTAAAAATGTATTGCTGTTCCTGTCACATAACACTAAGCTGTCTTTGATTCTCGCTAGTGTTGTGAGTTAACACTTTTGCTGCACTGATGGCTGTTATCAAGCGCCAGAAGCTGTATTGATCTTACTAGTAAAAATAGCACATCCACCAGAGCAGCTGTGATTGGGGCAACTACCTGGATAAGTTCACAGTAAATCACCCTCATCTGCCACAGTTAATCTCTTTTGTTCAGGAATCAGACAACTGAATTCAATAGAGATGTGATGGGGATCTCCATACCTGTATCCTTTTAAGTTTTTTTGCAATGGTGAGATATTGCTTCTCATATTACAGTCTTGGTTGGACAATGTTGGGTGTAGTTTCTGGGGCTTCCACTTGATTTTTCCTATCATGTCTCCTACTACATGTGTCAGGATACAAATATGACAGTTCTGACAGCTGCTAAGTATTTCTACCCCAATTATACACTCAGAACTTGGGGGAAATAAGCCTTTGTACTAAGTGTGAGATAAAATTAGGATGTATAGTAATGATACACCTGACCTTCAAAGCCCCTACTCTAACTAGTACACTACACTGGCAGCCGAGTGTTCTGCTATTAGTATTAGCTCAGACTCTGTATCTGTTGGGCTTCAAAAAGCATGTGATCCCTTTCCCCAGTACACAGTTGCCATGGCAATTAACTTACAGTTCCTTGGGGAAATGTCAGAGGAACATTAACCATTATACTTACAGTTGTGCTGCAAGATCCTTCCTCTGGAAGAGCTGATCACCCCTCCAGTCAGTGGTCTCTGGGAGGGTAGGATGGATTAGGGCTGGATAAGGGGCTTTTATTTTTCCATTGTGATGGCTGATGTCAGTTGTTTTGCTCTCCGAAGTACTGTACCCAGCAGCCTATCTCATTAAGCTTTTATTGGTCTCATCATTATTTGAGTGTGCTGTCAAATGTAAATTCTGGACATCAAAGTAATATTTACACTCAACAGTGAGGGTTATTTTATGCCTATCAATGTATAATTCACAATGCAGATGTAACAATTGTGAATATGTGTGGAATAATGCAGGCTAAGAGGAGTTGAAGGAAAAAGTTGCAACCACGGGGGTCAACTGGTAGGATCATGGCAGATTTTTTAACACATCTGTATAAACTCAAAATGAATTAAAGCCCCGAAGGTAGATTCTCCAGGCAAGAACACTGGAGTGGGTTGCCATTTCCTTCTTCAATGCATGAAAGTGAAAAGTGAAAGTGAAGTCGCTCAGTCATGTCCAACCCTTAGTGACCCCATGGATTGCAGCCTACCAGGCTCCTCCATCCATGGGATTTTCCAGGCAGGAGTACTGGAGTGGGGTGCCATTGCCTTCTCCGTGAAGGTAATGCCAGACACCATAAAAGTCTTGGAGGAAAATATAGGCAGAACACTCTTTGACCTAAATTGCTGCAAGATCTCTTTTGACCCACCTCCTTAAATAATGGAAGTAAAAATGAAAATTAGCAAATGAATCCTAATTAAACTTAACAGCTTTTGCACAGCAAAGGGAACCATAAACAAGATGAAAAGACATGCCTCAGAATGGGAGAAAATACTTTCAAAGCAACTGACAAAGTATTAATCTCCAAAATATACAGTTTATGCAGCTCAATATAAAAAAAAACAACCAAATCAAAACAAAATGGGCCAAATACTGAAATAGACATTTCTCCAAAGAAGATATACAGATGGCTAACAAACACATGAAAAGATGCTCAGTATCACTGATTATTAGAGAAATGCAAATTAAAACTACAATAAGGTATCACCTCACACAAATCAGAATGGCAATCGTTTAAAAATCTACAAATAATTAAATGTGGAGAAAAGGAAACTCTTTTACACTGTTGGTGGGAGTGTAAATTGACAGATCAAATAGCAACAATGAAATGCATTTTGGGAAGATTTTAACAATGAAATGATTAATAGCACTGTTACTGTCACCCTGCTTATTTAAGTTCTATGCAGAGTACATCGTGTGAAATGCTGGGCTGGATGAAGCACAAGCTGGAATCAAGATCGCAGGTAGAAATATCAGTAACCTCAGACACACAAATGACACCACCCTTAATGGCAGAACGTGAAGAGGAACTAAAGAGCCTCTTGATGAAAGAGGAGAGCGAAAAAGCTGGATTAAAACTCAACATTCAAAAAACAGATCATGGCATTTGGTCCCATCATCCCATGACAAATAGATGGAGAAACAATGGAAACAGTGACAGACTTTATTTTCTTGGGCTCCAAAAACATAGCAGATGGTGACTGGCAGCCATGAAATTAAAAGATGCTTGCTCCTTGGAAGAAAAGCTATGACCAACCTAGACAGCATGTTAAAAAGCAGAGATATTACTTTGCCAACAAAGGTCCATCTAGTCAGAGCTATAACCTTTTTCCAGTAGTTATGTATGGATGTAAGAGTTGGACGATAAAGAAAGCTAAGTGCCTAAGAATTGATGCTTTTGAACTGTAGTGTTGAAGAACACTCTTGAGAGTCCCTTGGACTGCAAGGAGATCAAGCCAGTCAATCCTAAAGGAAATCAGTCCTGAATATTCATTGGAAGGACTGATGCTGAAGCTGAAACTCCAATACCCACTCCAGTACTCTGGCCTGGAGAATTCCATGGACTGTATAGTCCATGGGGTCGCAAAGAGTCGGACATGACTGAGCGGCTTTCACTTTCTTTTCAAGTGTACTAGGTCAGTGAGAACCATTCTTAATGTCAAAAACATTTATGTATCCCTTGATTTTGAAATTCGTAATATTGGCAATCTACTGTGAGTTCAAGTGTTTGGGTGGATATGGTTGTAAAATGATGAAACCAGGGTTGTTATCTAGTAGGCAAGGAAAACGATGGATGTGTGTTTTTGGAAGGCTGATTAGGTTGAGTCTGGAAGATGGTAGCACATTTTGTCTTTTTGCTCAGCCTTCTCATGCTCTCTTCAAAATGCTGTCTGATGAGTTGGGGAGGATTAGTTTAAAAGTATTTTTCACTGGAACACTACAGTGAAGTTATGGGTGTGTTTTTTTCCCTCTGGTTTAGTTTTCAAATTGAAAGCTGGTTCTTTGAGTTGGTAACATTAACCCTTCAGATATGGTACATCTGTCAGCAGAAGGAATGCATCTTGTTTGGTTAAATTACTTGGCAAATACAAAGCTATTTGGAACATGCCTGGCATGTAGTAACTGCCCAGCAAAGCACAATTATTATTCAACAGCGTCGTGCCTTTGACTCATCTTCCTCAGCATTTGGCTCAAGTCTCTTTCTTCAGGATCTTCTCTGGATGGTCCAGCCTAATCCACTGCAGTATCTGTCATGCATTTTGCTGTGTACCTGTCTTCTAATTGTTTCCTGGCATTGGTATTGTTCCTTGTGCTCTACAGCAAGCACTTGAAGGCACGATGCCAAGTTCTTTTGGACCCTGGAGTTTGGGGCAAGAAGTATAGCATTGTATTAATAATTCAGTGTATGTGCTGGTGGTGGCTGCCTGGGTTCAAAACCTGGTTATTCTCTAAGTAGTTGTATAATCTAGGGCAAGTTGTTTAGTATGTCAAAGCCATTCATATGTTTGTGTATATAGGTTTTTCTTTCTTTCGAATTATTTTCTTCCCAGCCATGGGATTACTGGGTCAAAAGATATTGCTTACAGCTGTGTGATTTAGTCAGTTATATCTCTATGCCTCAGTTTCCACCCGTGTAAAGTGGGGATAATTAGATTCTCTCATAGAGTGGCTGACAATTAACAGATAAAACACAGTCTTTGGCAAATAGGAAACAAATGTTTGGTTATTATTGCTAACTATTATTGGTTTTGACTTGAAATACTTTTGCTGACACTTCCATTTGAGCAGATGTTGTTTTGCTCAAAAGATAGAGTGGAAGTTTGAAAAAGAAAACCAAATGCGATGACTCACTTAATCGGGACTTTTGTATTATCTAAGGTTTGCTGCAGGGACCATGGTGCACTGTGATCAAAGTCTTTGTTGTGTGTTATCTAAGGTTTGAAATTTTGCTTACTTTCCTGACTCTCCATATCCATGATTAATTAAAAGAGTGCTGAATTTGGTATTGGTGGCAGCTTTCCACAAGATCTACTTAAAACACGAGATATAAAAGTTGTTTAGGTAATCTGGAGAGGGGTACAAGAAAAAAAAAAACTGATTAAACAGAAAATCTTAAATCTTTCTCTGCTTCATAATAAGGCCAACTTTCTTCTTGCCCATATAAACAGTTTACTTTTAGAACAGAACTTATGGAATGTAGACCCAGGATGGGAGGCAAGATTCAATTTGTGGGGTCATGCTTAGTGAGAAAACTGTTCCCAGAAATAATATTTGAAGAAGGATTACATTCTGAACCCTGGTCAATTTCTTACCTCCTGGCAAAATAAATTATGGCACTGGGTAGGTTTTAAGCCACCCCTCCCACCCCCCCATCAAATGCCAGAGTTGATATCCGATGAGGTTCTATTCCAGGCTTTTTACACACATTTTAAATGGCTGCCAAGACACTTGCCTTTTCACTACATCTCTGTTAAGCAGTAAAGCTTATGGCTTGATGTGCTATACAAGCTGCAGAAGGGAGTGGATTTTGAAAACTTTGTGGGTCCACAGATCCAATAGAGGCTGAGATCAGCTGGCAATGGCAAAAGAGACATAGTCTCCTGGTGGGCCACTTAGAAATGACTTTCATTTCTCTTGCTATAAAAAGGGAAAAGGAATGTGGTCGATTTTGGTGTTTTGGTGAGGTTTTGAAGTAAGCTTCTATATGTATATATACACACACACACATATATAAGTATATGTAATTATAATATGTATACATGTCACTATATCTTATATAGTATCATACATAATTATTATGTTGCATGTGTATATATGTGTATTCTCTGAATACATTCACACACACACACAAACATTCACTTACATATACTTTTTGTCTTTTATGTTTTGGGCCAAGTTAAAAAAGAATAAAAGGCTGAGTGTAGATTAAAACATTATTTGGTAGCATTTATTGCTAAATACTGAACTCTGAATCTGCAGCTACCAAAGAATATTAATTCACATCATCAATTTGTTAAATGTCCACTGCACGGACATTGATCTAGTCTGTTGTCAACACTCTTTACAAGAATATTGAAGCCAAGTGAGGATGCACAGCCTAGATTATGTTGTAATATGATACATACATAATTGAGATCATAGGAGGCATAGGAAATATTTTTTCAAATAGATGAGAGAAAAAAAATGCTACAGCGTGCCCAATAACAACAAAAAAATCACAGAAATGATACAACTTCAATCAACAGATTTGGTCTTAGGAGAGAAGGCAGATTTATGGCTAGTAATTTGTGTCCTTCAGAATTTAGAAGCAAGAGGCAGATGAAAATATAGCATGCTCAGCAAAACCTCTCTGTAGCCAACTGTTGGACAGAAACCCAAGTTTCCTGAAAACTCATGGAAAAGCCATTCTGAGCTCTAATTCGTGGACCCTTATTATGATTGTGATGAAAATAACTTTTAAAACCTGATACATTCACTTATGCACAAAGGTATATTTTTACAGTATTTCAAAAAGGTAAATTAGGAATATTCTTATATTCCAAATGACCTGGTATTATTTTATTTTGCCATAAATTGCATGTATCCCAATGCAGTTGAAATCCTACTGGGGATTGAAGTTATAACCGCAGCTAATGTATTTGAAAAAATAAAAGGCTTTTTGTCAGTATAGTTTCTGCTTCAAACTGTGCAAGATACACTTATTCTCCAAGATCGAAGGACCTCCCCTTTTTTGGGGGGGGAGTGGAACAAAACCTTAAAAGATTAAGCAGGAAATAGTGCACACTCACTGAGACATTTTAGCCAAAAAGGAATAATTGAATGCAAGTGAGAAAGGGATTTATTTTAAATTAAAGAATTTTGACAGGCCAGCCATAGAACAAAGGGCTGTATTCTATATTACCTGTTTTCCCAGGGGTTCCAGGCTCTCGTGGACTTCAATGGGAGGGCTCCTCACAGAAGGGAGGCCTGGAGCTGAAGAAATGTGGATCAAAGCAATCAGCTTAACGCATCTCAATCTGCCTTTGATAGGCCAGCTGTTCAGAAAGTTCTGTGGCCTTCCACAGTCATGCTGGCTCTTTCTGAAATGGCAATTGCAGGAGAGCTAAAATCCCATTCTGAATGACTGGGTTTGGTGTAAAGTACTCTGTTAGGTGTCTTTATATTTATACCACAGTCATACGGGGTCTGAATGGGTAGAGTAGTGACAGTGGACTTTCCGTTGATGGAAAAGAGGAAAGCAACATAGAAATGATGGTTTCTTGGCTGAATAACATTAAGAAGGTACTTCCTACTTAGGACTAGGTTTGGCTCTGACCTCTGTGTGCTGACAAAGTGAGCCTGAGAAATGGGTGTGATGCTGAGGAGAGTACATAAGATTGGAACCTGTCAGATATGTGTTTGAATCCAGCTTTGCAGTTCGCAGCAAGAGGATCTTAGACAAGCTTCCCTTTGCCCCTGGGGCTCAATTTTTCTCACTTAAAGTGGGGCTACTAATACTTACCCAGGGAAGTGGAGATGAGGATTAAGTTCTAAGACTTCAGAGGGAAAAGCCAAAGGAATGCGACTTAGCAGTTACTACTTTCAATATACATCAAGCTTTTCTTAGGGCTTCAACCTCTATGGCTTCAGAACTAGGTTCACGTTCTAGCTTTACTGCTTCTTCACCTGTGATGTTGGCAAGGCTCTTTGATGTCTCTGAATTTAATTTGGCACATCAGTAAAATGTATTTATAGATGCATAAAAACTTGTATATATATTATCTCAAAAGTTCATTAAAAATAGTAAAACAAACATAAAAGATAAAAATTAAAACATAAATGAAGCAGAAAGTAGTTAACATAGATTCTGGAACATGGTAAGGACTCAAAAAAAAAATTCTATTATTGTGATCGAGGTCTCTGTTAGGCTGTTTTTCTAAACCAGTTCCCAAACTCTTCTTCAGAACCCGAATCTTTCTCTTTCACTGCATCCTGTCTTCTAGCCCTAGAAAAGACAGAGGCTATGACATCTGCGTTGTTGAACAGCTCCTTGGTTCCCTTCTATTGTCTGAAAACAGCATAAGCATCTGCAGTGGAACTGGGTGCAAAATTGTGATGCTGGTCGTTGTAGTGTCTAATGCCTTCCCTTGGACCATTCTGGTTTCATTCCTTTGCAATAATAGAAGCAACAGTTTTCAAATTAAATAGACTGGACAGTATGTTACAGTTTTGATGTGCTCCTATAGAAAACTATATACAGAATGATTATGTATCCTGTATATTCTAGTATTTCCAGGGTGACTATATATTGCTTCCTTATTCATGACAAGGGCTTCCCTGGTGACTCTGACAGTAAAGAATCTGCCTGCAATGCAGGAGACCTGGGTTTGATTCCTGGGTTGGAAAGATCCCCTGGAGAAGGGAATGGCAATCCACTCCAGTATTCTTGCCTGGAGAATTCCATGGACAGAGTTGCCTGTAGGGCTGCAGTCCATGGGGTCGCAGAGTCAGACACGACTGAGTGACTAACACTGACACTGATTCATGACAAACAACAACAAAAGACCATAAGAAATATACATAAACTCAGAACTTCTTTGCTTCCTCTCCACCAAACACCTCAAAATGAATGCATTATATGAGCTGAAGGATTTGTTGTGCCGCTTATCAAAAAATGATAAGCGTGGAGATTCTCTGCCTAGAGTGCAGGTGAATGCTGAGACAGCAATGTCAGCACCAGCCCCTACATCTGGCTGAACTCCTTTCATGAAATGATGGTGTATGTATATTTTCTGAGAGAGGTAATGGTGAAAAAATGATGGGAGAGACTGTCCTTTTTCCATTTCTCATAATCTCTCTGAATACAAAGTTGCTTGAGAATAGTTCTGGATAGAGCAGATGCAGTTGTGTTCTTGTGCTCTGGGGCTCTATGTGGTGTGGCAGAATTTATGCTAGACTTGTAGGAAGACAACTTGCATTCTGTCAAGCTGTTGCTGAATAATCCTGAAAGCCTGCATACATCACTGAATTTGTTTGGGATGCAGTTTCCTCATCTTAATTTTGATCTGTTAATTAATATTTGTCTTTCCAAACACATGGACAGCTTGTGAGATTCAAGTGGGAAAACCACTGGGGGGGGGGCATGCTGCATAATGGTGAGACATTATTAAGTTATGTTCACTGTATGTTTATTCTCTCCCTGGTTATCATGTGAGTATCCTGTACATGTAATGCATGTATGCGTAATAACGAACCATTGATTTATAAGTCTCAGATATACCTGAATAGACTTTCGCGCACTGCGTGGGATCAAGCAGCATTATATAGCTTACACAAATGAAGATTATCTTATTTTTATCACTGGGAAAGTTTCCAGGACATTATCAACACGTCCTAAAGTTTCCTACATAGAATGTAATACTGAAACCTCTGCTACCTTACACTTGGGCTCACAACTTCCATATGATTTGCCTCTCACTTATAAAAAAGCCACAGGCCTTGTCAGCTAAATTCCAAAGTGACATTCAGCAGTGAATATTTGGATTCAGTTTTGGTTTTGCTTTCACACTGTCATAGAAAACTACAAAAGGGCTGGACACATGTATGCCCCCCTTCCCCACTTTTTTTTCTTTCTCTTCAGCTTGACGAACACATTCGTCTCAAAACCACTAACACACACGTTCACATAGACACCTTCTGCAGGATTCTTAAAATCCTGCTTTCCACATGTGGATCATAGATCAATCTAACTATACAGCACTGCCCTGGATGATGGTCCCTCTTGCAACCATGTGGAATACTCATCTTCTCTAATCCTGGTCTATAGTATTTCCAAAGTACTTTACAAGCCCAAAGTAATGGCTTCTAATGCTTTGCAGCAGCTGAGCTGGTAGCACACATGATATCTTAAATGTAACAATCAAAGGCACAGGCAGGATCTTGGTATTTCCGCTGGCTTGCAGATGTGTCCTGTCCCGGTCCAGAATCTGTAATGTCAATTTTAGACAAAAGAAGCTTAAAACAAAGGAAAGTCTCCCTGCTTTGTGTCAACAACTGAACTAGGGTGAGAGAAAGCTCCCCAATAGGGAAGCGACATGTATTGTATATTAGTTACCTGACCCACACAGTAATTTTTTGGGGTGTGTGTGTCTGTGAGCAACCTTGCTTAAGATTTATGTAATGGAGGGCATTGTTTTATTAATCTACACCATGTGGGACTCTCCAGGTGCTAAGCTTTGATCTTCCTGCCCTCTGGTACATTATGTTTTCTAGTGCTCATTGACAATGATGTCTGTGATTTAAAGCACTCTTTCCTTGCTGCAGAGGGGTGGGGGAAACAAAAAGAGTTCAGATAACTCTACCTCAAATCAGAGACCCGTGACTTCTTCCCTTGTCTGGTCTGCGTTTGGTATAAAATTCACTCTGATTCTGTTTAGGAGAATTTGATCATCACTCCAAGGAGTAAAAGAATATCTTTCTGAAACATTTTATGGCACATTAGATTACTGCTGGAAATTCTGGACGTGGCCAACCAGGGAAGGTTGGCTTTGGTCAAAGTGGTATGAGAAGATGGAAAGTAAATGGCAATTTTCTATTTTCCCTAAGAATGAAAGGGAGAAAAGAGTGGTAGGGACAAAAAGAGATACAGACATTCAGAATCCAAGTCTGTCATGACCCTCATAGCATTAAGAACAAAAGGATAACCCTTTTCTAATAAAGGATAATGATGAAGCTATCTGATTTGTTGTATTTCAGGAAATATGTTATTACATTGGAGGAAAATATAAAGAAATGTCAAGCAGGTTAAAGGCGATATAATACATACTCATCAAGGATACAAACCCTGACAACAGACTGCATATTTCAAACCCCATTTCTGCTGTTTACTAATGTCAGTTTCCTGACCTGGAAAATGGGGATAATAATAGTACTGTCTCCCAGATTATGGAAAAGATTAAATGAGCACTTAGAATAGGGCTTGTTCATCTTAAGTGCTCAGTGTTTGCTAGTATTTTACTGAAGACCTTTGGCTGCAGTACCTGTGGTTTGCAAGATGAATTTCTTTTTCCTATTCTTACTTCTGTTATTAAATAGTGTGACATTATTGACCTTTCTGGGCTGGCAAAGATCAAGGCTGGGTTCCTACATGGTATGTCAACAGTAGCCATTTTAGGGGGAAGAGAATAGATTTCAGCTACATTTATGTTCAGGAGCACTATTCTCAGAGGATGAAATTAGGGGCGAGGCATAGTGACCTTCTGGGGTCATGAAGTCCTTATGGCTTTGTAAGGTCATCCCTACCTTCTCTTTTGCAGGTAAGGGGAACAATTTCTTCCCCAGATGTCTCCCTCCATAGGTGAATACAGAAAGAGGACCCTCACCTCTGTCACTACAGATTCATTTTACCTCTTCTTAAACTTCATGTAAATGGGGTCACACACTAGATGCTCTTCTGTTTGACTTTTTCATTCAGTAACAGAGATTCATGCATATTTTTGCCTATATCAGTATTCACTGCTATGTAGAATTTTCCTATATGAATATATCACAATTTATTTGCCTTTTCCACTGGTGATAAGTTATTTTCAGTACTAGAAGTAAAACTTGAACATTACTTTATAAGAGATATTTTAATAGCATCCTCTAGCAACAATTTAATTTTGTAGTGATGAATATACTAACTTTTCTTCTTGTTACAGTCAAGTTGACTTGTTACAGTTGAGTTGAATTCAGGAAGCCTTTGCATTCTGTAAGGCATTTTTTGGTCTTTCCTATCTAAAACAGATTGTCTTTTAAAGATGGGTTTAATTTTCATAACTTGGGTCAATGCCAACTATCTTCATTTAATAGCGATAGCTGGGTGAACAGTAATGAATGATGATCAGGTGAGATTCATCTCGCTGTTTGCAAAACTGTTGAGTGATTTCATGATGCATTTGGTCGAGCTCAAAAGAGAGGTGGAAAATGCCAAGACAGTGAATGGTGCATGTTTCTAAACTAGCGTATATAGGATAATCAAGGTTTTTATAATGAAGGCTTCTATATCTTATTCATTTTGGGGAGATGAGTGTGGGATACTTTGAAGCCAGCTCATTTGCTAGACACAGGTGTTCTAGGATTCCACTGCTTGTTCATGTAATACTAGGCAGAAGTTAAGAGGCACCTTTCCTCAGAAGAGTAGAGAGAAGGGAGAAGGGGACACATCATAGGCTCAGATAGCCAGAGCCTGTCCAGCATTCCTCATCAGCCATCAGTGCTGGAGACACAAGTCATGGGGGTAACACAGTTGGAAATGAATGGGATGGTTGAGGGTGGATTGAATGTTAGGGTCTAGCAGCTCCATTTCCCTCTGTAGGATGCACAGAAATGGAGAAATGCCTCATGAGACTTTGTAGTAGTTGACAATGCCCAGAGAGGAAAGGAAGGCAGAGGAGAGTGCTAGTAAGTCCTGGAGCTTTGTCTGTAAAAAGAATGTACATGCTGGGAGTGCATTAAGTCAGGCTGCTTTGTTAGGCCCAGGGAGAGGATTTTCCATGAACTTGGGACTTTAGTGGTAAAACTGGGAAAGTCCTGAGCAGAGCTGCTGCTAAGTCACTTCAGTCGTGTCCGACTCTGTGCAACCCCATAGATGGCAGCCCACTAGGCTCCCCCGGCCCTGGGATTCTCCAGGCAAGAACACTGGAGCGGGTTGCTACTTCCTTCTCCAATGCATGAAAATGAAAAGTGAAAGTGAAGTCGCTCAGTCATGTCCAACTCTTTGCAACCCCATGGACTGCAGCCTACCAGGCTCCTCCATCCATGGGATTTTCCAGGCAAGAGTACTGGAGTGGGGTGCCATTGCCTTCTCTGCCTGAGCAGAGCAGGGCCTTAGAATAACAAAATGGATGTAACAGCTCCATCAGAGTTCTAGACGGTTTGCACTGTAAGGAATCATCTAATCCAGGAGTTTTAAAGTTGGTTTTATGGAAGGCCAGTCCCTCTTCTTTTGAATACAAAATCTTAGGCATCAGTTTTAGAAATTCAGACTGATGAAACAAGCTGCGCTGTTCAAAGCAGGGTGGGGTGTGGGAGTTCAAGGATGTCTCCTTCTGGCCTAATTGGTTGTCACTACAAATGCTCCACAAGCAACACCCCCAAAACTCAGTGGCTCATTCAACAGTGATTTCTTCTCATGGTTCTTCAGGTTGGTGTGGTGACTGTTTTAGGCTGTGGGTCTGCAGGTAATCTTGGGTGGCTCTTCTCCCTATGTTTCATGTTGGGGACCAGGCTTCCCAGAGTAGATTCTCATGGTGATGCCAGAAGCCAATGTATCTCTGTAACGTCTTATCTATCCATATCACATTGGCCAAAACAAGGCACATGGTCAAGGCCAAAGTGAGAAGGTGGGAACGTGCACTCTGCCTTCATTAGGTCCTGGCAAGGTTATGGACAGCTACCACCACAGCGGAGTGTGGAAGTGAGGCCAGCAAAGTATCTGTGTAGCACACTTGCCTCCCGTCTGCCCACTCTACAGTCCACATTCTACATGCTGAGGAATCCAGAGAACCCAGACCTACCTTGGGCTCCAGGCATCAGAGGCAGCGCCTGGCAGAGGTGATGGCAGGGACTAAGGAGGTTGATGGTGCTCACTAAGGGCAGCGGGACTGTGTTCTGGAAACTATGACAAGTGCTGCAAGCAGGTTAATGTGGCTGAGGTTCAGCAGGTGGCATTGGTAACAGGAGGTAGAGCAGGAGAGAAAGGGCCAGATCTTACATGGCCGAAAGAGCCTGCAAGCATGCAGGAAACACCCCTAGAGGTTCCTGGAAACAACTAGGGATGACTTTACGTGGCTGTACTAATTGTTGGTGATCATTTATCACTGTCAGTATAACACCATTTATATATATATATATATATATATATATATATATATATATATATTTCAGGCTGACATATCTGGGGAAACACGAGTTTCAGTAATCAGACTTGAAATCTCAGAGTTGAAAGGGACCTTAGACCCGTGTAACACAACCCCTATTCCATAATATCACAGGTAAGTGTTGTTCACCTTCTGTGTGAATATCTCTGCTGACAGACAATCCACTCCTCATAAGGAAACCATCTCACTCAGACAAACAGCACTGACGTGACCTTCTGAATGTGCAGGACTAGAAAGCATGAAATTAGATGTCAGGGAGGCAAAAGTCTAGAATGAGAGTAAGTTTGTGAAAAATTGCTAATTTAGAGAAAAGATTCTTTTTTGATATGTTTAAAGGGAGGATGAAGGTGAGACCATAGAAGCCGAAAAGAATGAGAACTATTTTTCTCTTTTCATGTTTGTTGTCAATTTGAAAAGTAATGTGATTAAGAGAGAGTAAAACCTGGCGAGTGGAGACTGTAATGTCATAATTGTCTGAGGCTAAGGGATTGTGTCTCGGAGAAGGCAATGGCACCCCACTCCAGTACTCTTGCCTGGAGAATCCCAGGGATGGAGGAGTCCATGGGATCACACAGACTCGAACACAACTGAAGCGACTTAACAGCAGCAGCAGCAGCAATGGATTGTGTCCATGAGAATGTAAGGTAGAAAAAAGACTTTTGGAGTGCGAGATGCAAAGTGATTCTACAACTCATAGATAAATCTGATGCTTACCTTAAGTTTGACCCCGGTTTACACGTATTTCCCAACTTACAAATTCCCCTCAAAGATAAGGGAGCATATAGACAGGGATAAGTCCACTACTGAGTAATGTCAACTAAGGAATAGAAATGTTCTCCTCTAGTCCTACTCTAATATGCCCACCTTGAGAGTTGATAAAATCTTGAGTCCAGTCTATATGACTGAAGATTTTTGTAGTTATGAACTTTGCCCTCAGTGTTTAACTTCTAGGGAGTTGGGAGCCAAAGCAGCTCTCAGGTTGTTTCAACAATAACACCAAGATCAGCTGTCAAATGGTCATGGGAGAAACTTGTCAGACTAGTTATTTGACTTCTTACCTGTATACCCAACCAAGGGAATAACAACCACCAACAATAAAGTTTAAATACTGATGTTTTAAACTTTTCAACAAGCTATGTTGACATGTAGCTACAACCTTCATGGGTAAACCACTTCATGCAGAGTGAGTTTTGATTCGTTTTGATGTTTGGCAAAACTAATACAGTGTTTCAGGTTTAAAAATAAAATAAAATAAAATAATAAAAAAATAGTGGAAGTTTAAGAGCAAAAAAAAAATAAATAAACAGAATGGAAAAAAAATAAATAAAAAATAAAAGCTGTAAACTAAAATCACAGTTTTTTGCAAACCTTTGAAATTTTTGAGGAACAAATAAGTCAACCAGATCATCCTCTACCGAGAATTACAAATTTCTTCAGGAAACTTGGAGCTCAAAAAGAAATTAAAGCAGAGACTGAAACTGATTTTAGATTAGTGATTTACTGCCTGTCAGGAGGTGTGACTACATTGTTGTTTACTTGATTTCATAATGCACTCTTTCTCTTTAACATTTCCTCTGAAGACATGGGTTCAAATCCAGTCACAATGCTGGTCAATTGCAGATGGATTTCTCTGGTACTTCTTATTCCTCCACGTGTGGATCCAGACCAGAGCCAGTCCCCAGTGTATCTTGGTTTGAGTGTAGTAGAATGAATGCTTAAGGACATTGATGGCAACAGAGGGGCTCTTAGGAGAAATACAACTTTGTAAAAGTCCCATAGCTGAGGTCTTTAAAAATTCAATTAATAACATCAATTTGATCAAGTACATTTTTCTCTGAAATATCCATTATAAGAAGGATATTTCTCAAAACCCAGATTGAGACATAAATCCATGTTAAGAAGGCTAGGAATGGTTATTACCATATTAAAAAAAAATCAGCTTTGGTTCACAATAAACGTGGACAACCTACATGTCTGTGGTTTTAGCTGTCTGAGGGAAGACCTGAGGTTGTCTCTGGGACCCAGTTTGTATATGTGCCTTTCTGCTGTCTGTGGGAAAATCCATTTGGACTTTGGGACTGTGGCTGCATTCTGATTTAAGGCAATGTCTGGGTGCTATGATTCTCTCTACTGTGCAACCTTCCAAAAATAGGCAGAGTCACCCCTGTGAGCAAAAGAGAAGTAGAGGAGCTTCACCTTGCCCAGTGGCCCTTTAAGAATATGATTTTACGGTATTCACACAGTCTTCAGGAGCTGAAAGAACTAAAAAACCTTGGAGCTGTCACTGGTGGTTTAGCAGAAATATTGCCCTGTAGAAGAAGGGCTGAGAATAGCTGTGTAATTTCCCAGGAACGGTTTAAGCTGCATCCCGTGGCTGGGACTCATTAGAGAGTACAGTAGCTTCACAGCCAATGAGGTGGCAGGAGTGGCCACTGGGATAAGAAAGAAGGTAAAATCCAGAAATCTCTAGCCTGTTGTTCCATTTCAGCTGGAGTCATCATTTTGAAAGCAGAGAAGGGGGAATGGTTAATGGGTTTGTGATGGTGGTGGTGATGGTGGTAGGGTGAGACAGACAGTAGTGGTCAGTGAAAAGTAGAGTGAGGATGAGTTATAAATTTATTGCAGCTGGGACAGCTTGAGGGTTGGGGGCGAGGCTTAGACCACTTATAAATGATCAGAAACACCAAGTAAGACTCCATTCCCACAAATACCTCAGATTCTCAAATGGGAAGGTTCTGCAGTGGGAGTGGCTTGAGTTATCTAAGTTTCTAAATTATTTTGTGGTAGTATGGATCATTTATGTGTGTGTATATGCGCAATATACATACTTTTACCTCACCTACATGTATTTATTCATTTATTAATTGGACATCTACTGAGCGCCTGTGTTGTGCCAGGTTTTGCAGTAGGTGATGAGGATAAAAAGACCGAATGGAATGTGTCTTAGTGCTTGACTTGTAGCAGCATAGAGCCTAGGGAAGGAGGGAGACAGACTAATAAACCAGTGATCATAACAGAACGTGATCAGGGCCATATGGAAGGGGCTGTGCAAGTAGAGTGGAGGGGGAGCCTGGCCCTCCCAGGGCAAAAGAGGACACTGGTGTGTGTTTAGCGAGATGAGTAATAACCCCCAGCTGACACAATTAAGGAGGCCAAACGCACTGAAATATTGCACAAAGGGACAGTAATTAGGCCAGTGTGGTCAGAGACTGTGGAGCATGGTTGGGGAGAGAAGGGAGGTAAGGCTTGAAAAGGTGAGTAGGGGCCGTATCTGAAGGGCCCTGAATGCCACACAGAGGAAAGCTGGAGGAGCCACTGAAAGGGGTTAAGCACGAGGTGAGGATGTGATCTGCATTCATTCTGCAGTTACCTCTGGGTGTTGATTATGATGGATCTGTACAACTGCAGTTCTGTTTAGGCCGGGAGTGATTCCCCTTCATCTGGACTGCGTTTACCATGGCAGCTTATGGTAGCATTTCAAAGGGAAGTCCGTGGTCATTCTGAGAAACTAGTGCAAGACTAGAGCATTAGGGCAGACAGAAGAGGCAGGACACCCTCATGGGTTGAGCTCTGAGTGCTTTTAAGAGCCAGCTCTGTCTCCCTATATCCTTATGGTTCAAGAGAATGAGTGTAGGAGGAAGGGTTGACAGCTTACTCCACACCTGGGGTATTGTTCTCACTGGAGCAGCATGCTGCTAGGCTGGGGTGGGCCTCAGAGAAGGAGGAGCTCTGCACTGCCACTGGCTAGGCTGTAGTACAAGCAGTCCTGTCCCTCGAGTCCTCTGATGAGCAGATTCCATGGTCTTAGACGAGTCTGTGGTACGTTAAAAAGTCATTTGGAGCTTCTGACCAGTGCAGGAAGAGAGTCACAGCACAGATCCCTAGGATTCCCTGAGCTCGGCCGTATCATCTGTGGCAGAAAATATTACTATCTGAAAAGCAACTGTTGGCAAGCTGATTATGCTCAGTATCTTATTATGGGACAGCAAGTGGTCAGCATTTATGAGCTTGGCATGTCAGACCCCCTTAGACAGAGACCCACTGTGAGAAGGAAGTGTTCTGTTTAGTATGGGCTTGAGTTCAGAGGGCTCAAATAGCAGGGTGAACAGATGGTGCAAGTCCCATGTTCCCCACCACTCTAGCACTGAAGCACTCCATTCACTGATGTGGTTTTTGCATGACAAGCTGATAGAAGAGGAACATCCCTGAACTTGTTTCATGCAGGAGTTGGTGCATATGTTGGTGCAAACCCCAAATAACTATGGCACTACCACCTCTTCCACCAGTGGACCCAAAAGGCAATGCTGAGGGAAACCCTTATGGAAGGCAGAGCTTCAGTTAGGAACCTGGTCACCCATTCTGTGTGGAGGGAGAAATGTTCAGAGGTAAACATAGGCCCAGACTTAAGGGCATTGGAGAATTAGCGAGTGGTCAGGGGCCTGGAAAGAGCATGGTTAGAAGACTAGGGACTAGATAGTCTATTAAAGAAGCACGTGGCTGGGCCTGGGTGGGTAACAAATTGTGAAGGACTTTGTATTACATAGTGATGCCACTAGAGGATATCTACTGCTAAAGTATCCCTAAGAACCACACGGCCAGCATGTTACCCAGCCCTGTCCTTGGCCAATTTACTAGAAATTTGATTACATTGAAAGTTTTCCACTTGGAAAAATCAACAATTTATGCTACACAGAATTAACCTGTCTTCTAGGTATGGATTTTCCTTTCCTGCCCACAGTGAGCTCATTGGTGTGGCAATCTGAGGGCTTACAGATTATCTAAAAAACTGACAAGGACCCTGCAAAGCATTGCCTTGAATCTGGGGACCCAACCTATGCCAAAAGAGCCATGATGGTGGTCATGGGTTCATGGGATCCACTGGTCGTGCTTCACACCATGCCAACAAGAAATTGCAGGCCTGATGTGATCTGGGAACTGATTTCTCAAAGGCAACAGCTGAAATATCAACTTGTAGTTGATGTCCTTGGGCTGGGGTGATACCCTTCAGGATATGATATACTGACCCAATACATCTTGACCCATGACTGTTGAGTAGAATAAATGGGTCTTAAAACCTGGGGATTAAAATAGGAATGGCCCTGCCCCCCATCACTTTCAGCAACCCACATAGGGGAACTTTTGCTTCCTTTCTCTGCAGTTTTAGGCTCTGTGGATCTATAGGTTCTGATTCCCAGAGGGGATACTTCCTGGAAGGTCACAGTAAGGGTCAAACTAAATTTAAAGCTATGACTGTGACTGGTTACTTTGGATTCCTTCTCCCAGGAGAAAGCAGGTAAAAACAGGAATTAGGGGGAGGTAAGTGATCACCATATGGAAGTAGGGCTGCTGCCATGTCATGGTGGCAGGGAGAAAAATGTTTTACATTCAGACTGGCACATTCTTTCCATGTTCAATTCAAACTGTAAATGGGAAATTAAAAAGCAGTTTGATCTGATAAAGACATGATAAGCAGGGGCCTCGAGGATGAGGTCTGCATCCTCCACCAGTCAAATCACCTAGATCAGCAGAAGTGCTAGCTGAGGGTGACAGGACTAGAATGGTGGTGGAGGAGGGCCATGCATTGATGAGTATCAGTCCTGGTTCAGGACTAACTGAGCAGCTGAGACTATACTTCTGCAAAATAGTTTTTCTTTGGTCCCTAGAAATGTTGACCAATCTGACTCCTGGAGAAACTGTGTCTGGAAGGATGAACTTAATATGGGAAAGACAAGGGCTCTGAGCAGTGCAAGAGGCAGATCACATGAGCTACTGCTGGTGTCCTGCCTAGCTTCTCCTAGCTGGGCCAGTGCACCCATCTCCGGCTGTGTTAAGTGTAGGCTGGTAAGGGCTCACCGTTCATTCATTTGCAGAGAAACCTCTCAGGAGATGGGAGGTTATGCATATCTTCACCCTTCAGGGGTGACCTGCAACCAACTAGTGCCTGATATGTGAGTAGTAATTGGTGGTATCTGAGTAGCAATTCATGCTTCAAGGCTGCCAGGGGCATTAGGCTGGAGCCTGTCATTAGCTGAAACCACATTTGCCCTGTTCTCCCAAGTCCCTTAGAGATTTCTCCTAAGACTCCACAAGACTCCCTTTTCCTTCTGCTTTTCAGTGACCCAGCCTAGGGCAGGTGGTCAATAGAAGAGGATTTGTTTGGGGGAGCAGGCAGCCCTTTGCTTTAAGCACAGATAGTACTGTGCAGGCTCCCAGGACCCTCCTGAAGTGTGTGTGTCTGTAGGACACTTGGTCAGACTTCAAGTGAGGCAGCCCTCCTCTTAACACTGACCCTGGGATACAGCCCTGGCCTCACCAAGTAGTTATCTTTTAAAAATTCAAACCCAGTAGGGTAGGGGCAAGGGAGCTCTGCTTCCTCCACCTGGAATCTTTTGAAATAATGTGATAGCTCCCTGTGGATGCCTGTCTCTTCACGCACCTCAGGCTACTCCTGTCAGCTTGAAAACAGGAGGGCAGTGGGTGGACAACACCTGGTGAATAAATTCACACGCTGAAATAATGGTTTCCATGTTGGTTCTTCATAATTAACTAAACAGGCCAGAGTTAAGTTTCATGTGTAAAAGAACTTGTGAGGAACTCTTGACAAGAGATGGAGGTTGATGAGGGCAGTGAAGGTTTATAAGAACTTTTTTCCTGCTGAGCCTTTGTTCTCTCTCTTCTCTTTCTCTGTTTCTCTGTCTCTATTCCCTCTTCTCCTCCCTCACCTACCTCCTGCATCCTCTTTCCTCTCCTTTTTCTGTCTCTCTGCTCCTAAAACCCTCTTTGGTCCTGTTTGGCTTTTCATGTACTCCTACAATCTTCACTTCTCAGCCTGTGTGAAAAGAAAAATAGTAACATCCACAGATTACATTGGTGCTTACATAATTTGACAATTATATCTGCAGATATATCTCTGATCTTGAAGGGGGAAAATGAATGCTTCTGCTAAGTTTCTAGCAGAAGAGATTTGGAAAATAAATGGGGTGGCAGGTGGTGGGAGCTGAGCCATTCAGGCCCACTGGAGGATGCTCCATCCTTACCTGGAAGAGAGAGCTCAGCCTTCTCATCAGAACTCTGCAGCCTGTCCAGGGTGGGAGGGGAACACACTGGATAAACTTGCCTTGTTTGTGAAAATAGACCTTGCACTTCTCCCTTAAGAGTCTGCCATGCTTGCTGATGGAACAGAGGGCTTTCTTCCAGCGTCTGGGTCGGATTTTGGTATTCTGAAACCTAACAGCTCACATTGCTGGCTGGGGACATGCTGCTCTCCTGTGTGATTTATAAGAGAAGATGGCCCTGAAAATCTACATTAGAGCAGCTAACTTCTGCATTTAGGAGATTCTGCCTTTGTGATTCCATGCCAGGTCAGCTGAAAGCATTAGGAGAATTAAATTTTTTTTTTGTTTGTATATTTACTTTGCTTGACAATTAGAACACTGTTGACACTGGCAGTGATCAGTTATTTGATTGTCCCCTCATGACCACAAGGCTGAAAACACTGAGTCCACCTTCGCAGATGCCAGTGAGGCCTTTGAGGCCCTCAGTTCTCTAGTAAAGTCTTTCTAGGGTTTGGCCTCCTTAACTGAATGAGTTTAATAACAACTTTCTCATTGCATAAACTCTCTATGCCTGCTGGTTTCTTTTCCAGAGGGGATTTTGTGGGTAATATAAAGTGGAATTCTGTAATCTTTGTTCCTGTTTTTTTTTTTCCCCTTCTAACTTGGGTGTCCTCACTCAGGGTTTTTCTTTGGCACTGAAGATGTGTTGTTGACTTCTTCAGGCTGTCCCTGGGTTGTTTGGGGTAGAAGATGGACCAATTTTTGGCACTTGGTCATCTGAAGTGTCCTCAGTTCCCAGCAAACCCTGCCATATTAAGATGCAGTGGGTGTGTAAGTCCTATTTACTGATAAAACAGAATTACCAATGATAATTAATGTATCACTTTAGAGATCCAGTTCAGTTCAGTTTAGTCGCTCAGTCGTGTCCAACTCTTTGCGACCCCATGAATCGCAGCACACCAGGCCTCCCTGTCTGTCACCAGCTCCCGGAGTTCACTCAAACTCACATCCATAGAGTCGGTGATGCCATCTAGCCATTTCATCCTCTGTTGTCCCCTTTTCCTCCTGCCCCCAATCCCTCCCAGCATCAGAGTCTTTTCCAATGAGTCAGCTCTTCGCATGAGGTGGCCAAAGTACTGGAGTTTCAGCTTTAACATCATCCCTTCCAAAGAAGACCCAGGGCTGATCTCCTTCAGAATGGACTGGTTGGATCTCCTTGCAGTTCAAGGGACTCTCAGGAGTCTTCTCCAACACCATAGTTCAAAAGCATCAATTCTTCGGTGCTCAGCTTTCTTCACAGTCCAACTCTCACATCCATACATGACCACTGAAAAAACCATAGCCTTGACTAGACGGACCTTTGTTGGCAAAGTAATGTCTCTGCTTTTGAATATGCTATCTAGGTTGGTCATAACTTTCCTTCCAAGGAGTAAGCGTCTTTTAATTTCATGGCTGCAGTCGCCATCTGCAGTGATTTTGGAGCCCCCAAAAATAAAGTCTGACACTGTTTCCACTGTTTCCCCATCTATTTCCCACGAAGTGAAGGGACCAGATGCCATGATCTTCGTTTTCTGAATGTTGAGCTTTAAGACAACCTTTTCACTCTCCTCTTTGACTTTCATCAAGAGGCTCTTTAGTTCCTCTTCACTTTCTGTCATAAGGGTGGTGTCATCTGCATATCTGAGGTTATTGATATTTCTCCCGGCAATCTTGATTCCAACTCATGCTTCTTTCAGCCCAATGTTTCTCATGATGTACTCTACATATATTAGAGATCCAAGTTCCTGAAAATAATGTAGTTTTGAGCACTTAAGGACTTCCCTGGTGGCTCAGACAGTAAAGCGTCTGCCTGCAATGTGGGAGACCTGGGTTCAATCCCTGGGTCGGGGAGATCTCCTGGAGAAGAAAATGGCAACCCACTCTAGTATTCTTGCCTGGAAAAACCCAATGATGAAGGAGCCTGATAGGCTACAGTCTGTGGGGTTGCAAAGAGTCAGATGGACACAACTGAGTGACTTTACTTTCTTTAAGTGCTTGAGTTGCAGGATCACACAATCTCTTGACCTCCCCTCCATCAGTTTTCTTTATGACAACTCCTTTCATTGGAGAGATTCTCAATCTCATTCTCTAATTTTGATGCATTTAGGAAAGGTGTTTCTCAGGAATCAGTCAGATAGAAAGTCTTTCCATAGCTTATCATGGAGCAACTAGAGGTGCTGCTTCTCCTGTGGTCCCACCAGCAGTTCTGCCCTTTCTTCTCTCCTTTCCTCCACACACCCTGCTCCCTTGTACCCATCATTCACTCAGACACCGTCTCCATCTTTTGTTACCCTTGCTGGCCTCTTCTCCCACCATCACTGTCCCTGCTGAACTTGCCTGCTCTTCAAGGTTCAGCTCTCTTCCTGGCCTTTTCCATAAAGACATACGTAAGTGTTCTGGCCCGCTTCTCTCTGAATTCCTGTTGCTTTTTTAGACAGTTCTACATAATTCAGTGCCTTTCTTGTCTGTTCTCTAATAATTTTACATTAATTTCTTAAAATCTTTGTATCTCATAATAGTAGTGATGATTTGTTAGGTACCTGTTAGCACATTAATTATGTGTATCACCTCCAAGTTTCACAATAACTTTGTAAAGTATGTTTTTATCCCATTTCAGGGTTGAGAAGGTGGAAGCACAGACTGGTTAATAACTTGCCCAGTTAGCAAAGCCAGACTGGGAACCCAGGACTGTCTGATTCTAATTTTTATGCTTTCAACACTTGTCTCAGGCCTGCCTCTCAAGAGTAGACATGGCATTATATATTTTTCTCTTAATTTTCACATTATTGAGCATACAGTTGGGAACAGAGGAGTTAACGTAAGTTCCTGAATGGTTCTGTGGTAGGCTTTTTATTTAACATTTTGTATTTTTTGGTAATATTTAAACACGGATATTTAAGAACTCCTATTCTGTTTATTTTAATGTTTATTGAGCAGCAGCTCCATTGCAAGCCCTGTGCTTGTTGCTGTTGATACAGTGATGAGAACAAGTGTGGTTGAGTCTTCATCTTCCAGGTACTTACAAACCAACTGTGTACTCTGGTACATGGTAGGCATACAACTGACTGGTCTACCATATGAAGACTTGCTCTTGGGTCTTATTTCCAAAGTTGGCATTGGATTTGTATGGACACAGCCATTTTCTCCTGGCTTCATGTTAAACATGAATTTTCAGTGCCTGGCTAGATTCAACTTGTAAGGAAGAGATAAGAAGTAGAAAATCCACATGAATAGAAGCTTACGAGAACTTTAACCAACTAAACAGCCACACATGATCGATCTTTTGCATTTTTGAAATGTTTCTCTGTAACGGTATACATGGTGGGGGTTTGAGTGAGTTGACTAGGGAGTCATTTCCAATTTTCTTTAAACAAAATACAGTTTTACTTAAACAAAGTAGAAGTGCTAACTACTTTGCGAGGGTAGTACTTTAAGGAATTTTTTGTTCAGTGAAATCTTTATTGATGTTACAAAATTCCTTAACTTTTTGAACTCTTAGGAAATTTTTTGAATGTTTATGGAATCTTTATTGCTCTGCCTTTTCTAAGAATAAAATGCTGGATATTAGTGAAGCATTTTTTTTCCTTAAAATTCAAGGCCTTTAAATTTTCCAGGTGTATTCCTACATAGATTCTGTATGGTTTGTGATGTTCAACTAGAGAAATAGAAAGTTATACTCCAACACAAAGTGTTGAAAAGTTTATAGCATATGAAATGAATTTTCCATACAATAGTCTTTAAGATAGGAATTCTTTTAAGGAATTCTGAAACTCAGAATATCTGAGCCATACCAACTAAGGGCTACATATTTAATTTATGAAAGCAGTTATTCTATGAAATATTAATTTATCTTTAAATATTTACACAATTACCTTTAGAAAACTAATTGAATAAACTCCATCTTTTTAAAAGAATATATGCACACACACCCACATATATGTATATATATGTATGTCTATTCCCCACTTTGAATACATTTTATTTTATAACTTTCACAGAACCTGTTTATTCATTTTTTATTTCCAGCTTTATTGTGATGTTACTGACATATAACATTATGTAAGTTTAAGGTGTACAGTGTTGATCTGATACCCTTATATACTTAATGCAAAATAATTACCACCATAGCATTAGCTAACACCTTTACCACACCATATTATTAAACATGTCTTTTCTTTGGTGAAAATATTTAAAATATACTCTCTTAGCAACTTGCGAGTACAGTTGCCCCTTGAACAATGTGTGAGTTAGGGTTGCTGACCCTATATGCAGTGGACATCTGAGCAAAACGTGTGATCAACTCTCTGTATACGCAGTTCCTCCATATATACCACAGTTCCTTCATATACACCACAGTTCCTCCATGTCCATGATTCCTCTGTATCTGAGGTTCTGCATCTGAGGAGCCAACCAACCTCAGATTGTGTTGCATTGTAATATTTACTATTGAAAAAAATCTGCGTATATGTGGACCCTCATAGTTCAAACTTGTGTTGTTCAGAGGACACTTTTGTGTATTTGTGTGTGGGTCTGATATTTGTATCACATCTTATTTATCCATTCATCTGTTGGTGAACACTTAGCTTGTTTCCATATCTTGGCTATAGTAAATAATGCTGCAATGAATTTGGGAGTGTGGATAACTTTTTGAGATCCTATTTTTATTTCATTGGGATATATATCCAGAAGTGTAACTGCAGGATCATGTAATAGTTCTATTTTTTATTTTTTGAGAAACCTTCATACTGTTTTCCCATGGCTGTACCAATTTACTTTCTCATCAACGGTGTGCAAGTGTTCTCTTTTCTCTGTATCCTACCAACAAGTTAGCTCTTGGCTTTTTGATGATAGCCATTCTAACAAGTGTGAAGTGATACCTCATTGTGGCTTTGATTTGTACTTTCTTGATGTTTAGTGATGTTGAGTACCATTTTGTATATACTTATTGGACATCTGTATGGAAAAATGTCTATTCAGTTCCTCTCCCATTTTTAAATTGTATTATTCATTTTTTTTTTTTGCTGTTGAGTTGTATCAGTTTTTTACATATTTTAGATATTACCCGTTTATCAGAGATATTATGTGCACATATTTTCTCCTGTCTTCAGGTTGCCTTTTCATTTTGTTGATGCTTTCCTTTGCTGTGCAAAAACTTTTTAGTTTGATATAGTCCCACTTATAGACTTTTCATTTCCTTGCTCATGCTTTTGGTGTCATATACAAAAAATCATTGTCAAGACTAATGTCGAGGAATTTTCCCCTGTTTTCTTCTAGGAGTTTTATAATTTCACTGCTTATACTTAAATCTTTAATCCATTTCAAGTTAAATTTTGTGAGTTGTATAGATAGGGGTCCAGTTTCATTTTTCTGTGTGTTGGTGTCTAGTTTCCCCAATGCCATTTATTAAAGAGAGCATCTTGTGCTCATTGAGTTTTCTTGGCTCCCTTGTCAAATGTTAGTTGGCTGTGTAAACACAGTTGCATTTCTTACCTCTCAGTCCTCTTCCACTGGGGAGACTATATATATTTTGAGTATAACATAGTACCCCTGCGAGTTCTTTATGGTATATAGATGTATGTAGAATGTATAAACCATGATGGGCATAATTAAGAGACATACTAAGTGGTAATATTTTATTTTTTTGTCGTTTGTATATCATCACCCACAAAATTTTATGATGTGATTCTGTTCACTCTTTTTGGCTTCTGGCTTGCTGCCACCACGCTTTTCCTTCTAAATTTGCCCTCTTTTATTGAGTTGAAAGATTTGTCCCTCTCACTTACCCTTGTCTGGGTATCCGTGTAAGAAATTTGCCGTCATGCCATGAAAAACGCCTGTAGCACAGACATATGCAAAGTATTACCACTCTGCTTTAATCACCACAGTAGAGTCACTCCATGAATAATTTGAGCCACAACATCCTGTTGAAAACCAGGACCTCTGGGTTGTGAGTCATCTGTTCTTTCTGTGGCAGGTGTTGGGGTCAGAGCACTTTGGATATTTACTGTGATTTGTAGAAAGGACAGTTAGCCTTAGAAGTCCCAAAGCTACTGCAGTCAGTACACTTCATTAGACAAATACTTGTACTGGACTAGAGAGTTTGTCTTTCTCCCTTCAGACCTGGAGTGTAGGCTCTTTCTGTAGTATTCATGTGGAAGCAACTGTTGAGGAATTCTTGTCTCTCAGAGCTGGACCTTGAACCTGAGTCACAAAACCAGCAAGCACTTGACCATGCATCTGAACCTGTCAGGGTCTGTTTTATGGTGAGCCAGGCATGGACAGAGGTCGGAAAGGCCTGTGCTCTTGCCACCTAGTTCCCACATTTGCTTTGGTTCAATCTTGTTGATAGTTACCTTTAACAACTGTCATATTGAAAGTAAGTGGGGAAAAGGTCTATAGTGTAATATCATTGTTTGAGGGAAAGGTGCTATGAGTACATGAAATATTGATTCGAAAATGATATAACTGTGGCTGAAAAATATCTGTTACTTCATTTGTTTCTTTTCTCATTTACCTAGTCATTCAAACCTTTCTGATTAGTAGCAATGAGGAAGCTTGTGATAAGATACAGTGCTAATTTGTAAGTGGCATATTGATTTTTTATGTATAGATACCTCAAAATTCCTGAGACTGCTTAAAATTTCTCCCTGAAAATATAAAATATGTGTGAATATAATGAGGGATAATTTCTTGAAATGCCATTTTTTTTGGTCTTTCTCTTTGGTTAGGAGACTGAAGAAAAGTGGAAAAGCAGCGATTCCACCCTCTTGCAACCATGGGCCGTGTCTATATTCTGGCCTCCCTTGTTTCCAGAGAATTAGTTATTTCCTTGGATTTCTGTGGTTAGCAAAAGAAAGCCCCTTTAAGTCTTTGTTGGGAAGCCCTAGGATTTCTAAGGGAGGAGGCTGGAATTTCCTGTGATGTGGTGAACAAGAAGCTCTAAATGCTGAACTGGACCCTTTCCTGTGCCCACTGATGGGGCATGACGGTATGAATGTCCAGGATGGAACACCAGGTAGTGCTTGTCCACAGGCAGAGGGTCTGGAGTATAAAGATGGGAGATGCTTCAAGCACAGCAGCTACTACCTTCAGATGGACCGTGCTTGCCTAGACAAGGGGCCTTTCGGTGTGACTGCCAAGATGCGTCTTCAAGCAGCAGAGCACCTTCTCCATGTTTCCAAGACTATGTAAACCCCTACGTGGTCCTAGGATCCCAAAGATGAGGGAAGAGTCCTCAACAAATTAAAGACAATTGGTGTTTGTGCTCATACTGCTAGGCATGGTCATAGCTAGCTTTGTTGGGATTTAGAATAGTGTTCCTGTATCTTTACTGTGTGTGTGTGTTTGTATTAAATGGGATCTTATTAAAAATGCAGATTCTGACTTAGTAGGTCTGAGATAGGGCCTGAAATTCTGTGATTCTAATTATTAGTAGTTCCCAGCTGACACAAATGCCATTGGTTTATGTATCACCTTTGAGTAGCAAAGTATAGAAGAATAATCTTGGTCAGTTTTCCACACTGGACAACTTAGGAACAAACTTACATGTACATACATCCACACATATGTTCATGCACATATACTAACATGGTATATGCATATGTATCTATGTATTTTCAATAGAGCATACTGACCTTTAACCAAATGGCAAGCTGTGGAACCACCTGCTTCAGAACTAAACTCTCTGATGTGTGTGTATAGGATGCAGATCCCTGATTCCACCCCAGGCTTGATGCATCAGGATCTGGCAGAGCCTCCTGTTAATCATAACTATAAGTTGATAAACTTTGGCTAGACTTGTGGATTCTCAATCTGGTTATACCTTAAACTTATGTTCAGAGTTCTTCCAAGAATTCTTGTCTTTATTCCTAGAGACTCTGATTGAATTTTTCTAGGGTGGGGTCTGGGTTTTGGGTATTTTTTTTTTAAAGCTTTCCTGATGGTGGGACTATGTAGTCAAGATTGAGATCCACAGAGGTCAAAAGCTGTGTAGCTGGAGTCCGTCTTCACTGTGAGGCTTGGCAGGCGTACTTCCTAGCAGGGTGACCTATAATAGCCATTTAACTTTTTAATCTCAGTTTCCTCATCCATAAATGGGGACTTGATAATAAGAACCTCACAGATGAGAGGGTGCAGGACAAATATTAGGTTATAGTGCCTTGCACATGGTAAACAGTAAGTAAAAGCCTTTATAATTCCATTTTTACTTGTATTCATGCATATGCATGAATTCTGTCTTTTATGAAGGATTTATGAAGAAACGTCACACTTCAGTCTGTGTCCAGTTTTTCACAAAACCAGAATTATGAAAATTTGAATTTGTTGTCAGTGTTCATGTATTTTATGGTAGAGTTAGTCACTGCTTTACTTCTTTTACATTTGTCAGTTGAAAGCAATTCATGCTCACTATAAAAATGTTCGGAAAACTTAGGAAAAAGGAAAGTCCAATTCACCCATACTCCTTTTACCTGAGGTTAACTATTATCGTCTTTAATTTATTTCCTTCTCATATTTTTGAATATACATATAGAATAATATGCATAAATAGCAAAGCTTGATATATGTGAATATTATAAAATTGGAATCATTACTATATATAATTTGTACCATGTGTTTTTAACATTAATATTTTATCATAAATATTTACCTATGCTATTAAATATTCTTCAAATATATGACTTTTAATTTCTACCTAATATTCTGTTACAGGACTGTACTATAATTTACTGAATCTTTTCTGTATTGTGGGATTATAATTGAGTGATAAATATTTTTGTACATAAATCTTTTATTACATCTATCATTTACTTAGGATAGATTTCTGGAAGTGGTATTATTGATTCAAAAGTATGAACACTTTTATGGCTCTTAATGCATATTGCCAAATAGCTTTCCAAGTTAAATTTCCAATAGCAATATATAAAAATACTTGCTTTTCTCACTCCTACTAGTATTATACATTACCCTTAAAAATATTATTACTATGTGATAGGAATTTTAATTTGTATTTTAAAAAGTTGAGCACGGTTTCCATTTTTCAAATGCTTAGTATCTGTCAGTTCTTTGTTCTTTTATGAATTTTCTGCTCATGTTCTTTCCCTTCTTTTTCTATTGACCTACTAGCATTGATCTTGTTGATTTGTAATTTTTTCACTTAGTATAGATGTTCATCCAGTTTTCACTAATTAATCATTTAACTTTTTGTACTTAGATTCTTTTTTTGTCACAGAAGTTAAAAAAATCATTGTATTCAAATATGCCAATACCTACTTTGTGATTTGACTAATTGTTTTATAGTGTAAATGGATTTTCTAAACCTCAGATCTGTTAAACAGCTTCCTATGTTTTCTTGGGTATATTTTAAGAAGTATGTTACTCTTTTAGCTGTTACAAATGTTGTTTTGGCATATGATATAAGACATGACTCTGACTCTGAGCTGACTGGCAGAGAACCAAGCTCTGGATCTGGAGGTTTGCATGGATTTCATAGGATGGGCTGCAGACACTTTCTCCTTTATTTTTGAATTATTTGGCACAGAGCTAATGGAGAAGGGAGTGATTTTGTTTTAATCCTGATATGGGATTATTTATGACATTCTCTTCTTGCCCCACCTTGTTTGCTAGGAGCTCATATTAGAAAAGATTGTCAATTATATTTTTTAACTTTGGTCTTTAAATATCTAGGGCTTCCCCGGTGGCTCAGCAGTAAAGAATCCACCTGCAATGAGGGGAGATGCGGGAGACCCAGGTTCGATCCCTGGGTGGGGAGGATCCCCTGGAGGAGGGCATGACAACCCACTCTAGTATTCTTGCTTGGAGAATCCCATGGACAGTGGAGCCTGGCGGGCTGTAGTAACATGGGGGTCTCAAAGAGTCGGACACGACTGAAGCGACTGAGCACACTGGCATAAATATCTAATTTCACCATATTATGTTTGAAGAATGTGGCTTATATTTTTAAGACTTCTATGTATCTTGTCATGTAACAAAATAATTGTCTCACTTCTTTTGTTTTTAACATAGTTGAATGAATCAGAGAGTTCGGTAGAGCTTGTTATGAAGAGCAGCAGCGGCCCTCCGGCCCCAACTTTCTATCATCTCTACCTTCTCAGAGGTCAGTTATTCCACCTCTTAGAAGTAAGTTCTAAGAGAATCTACTCAATGTCTTCACAAGACATACTTGTATTGCTGCTTCCCACAATGGAGGGGGAGGATTTATCCTTCTGATTTCTCCAGACACACAGATGTGCTCAGGGACCTCACCCCACATGGACACGAATATCACACTCTTTTCATTCCCCTCTGGTATATTTTCATATTTATGGGGCAACTTTGGTTTTGTTTCTATTCAGTACTTGTATTCTCAATATCCATCAATACAGTTCACAGCAAAGGAGCACTTGGATGGAGCTTATTGATTGTTGATGTTGCTGTATTTTGAACTGACTGGGCTGTTTTACTGTTGTTAAGTCTTTCTTTTTGGACTGGTCAGGTATGCTAGATAAAGCTCTTCTAATTTCCTGCTTGGAGGAGGTATAAAATCTTTTTGCCGGAATTTTGGGAACTGCTCAAAGAAGGAGAGATTGGTGGTGTTCAGAATGTCCTCAATCCCTTTACTTTGAGAATGGCTCAGTACACCCATTCTCACCTGTATCTGATGCCTCCTTGTCCAGGACGTTCTGTTGTGCTCTGTCTAGAGCTTTAACTTCCAGTATTATGAATGGGTTGGGGAAGCTTGAGAGGAGGGCAGGGCAGTTGTCTGGCCACATGAAGTCATGGAGAGGACTTGGGGATCTCCTTACTTCTTAAACAAACTCACACAATCCTTCTTTCATCTGACTCTCACTCCCATTTACAGAGATACCTGGTGCAGCCAGTTTTGGAGTCTTTTGGGTATTCTTTAGGGTAAATTAGGTTTTTCATGGTTTTTCCCACTATCAGCTTGGTATTCTGCTTTCTTGGGTCTGCTAAGTCAATTACCATGGGTCATCTGCTTTCTAGCTTCCAGAATTAGGTGGTGATTGTCTTTTCTCTTGCTCTTTACTCTAATGGGCTATATCTTTATAAAACTATTTTAATTGTCATTTTGTGGAGAATCTTGGGGGCAGTATATGCAAATACAAGCACTCACTTTGCTTTCTTTACCTAGAAGCCCTTTTTTTCTTTATTAAAGAAAACTTATGTGTTCATTTTGGAAAAATTAGAAAATACAAGGTAGACAAAATATTTAAAAATCACTCATTCTCACTTTCTAGTCATACCCTTTGTTAATACCATTTTGGTATATAGCTTTTAAGATACATTTTTGGAATATATTTATAAAGAAATGATCTTATTATATGCAGACTTCTGGTAACATCTTTCAAGATCATCTTCAGATCAGATCAGATCAGTCGCTCAGTCGTGTCCGACTCTTTGCGACCCCATGAATTGCAGCACGCCAGGCCTCCCTGTCCATCACCAACTCCCGGAGTTCACTGAGACTCACGTCCATTGAGTCAGCGATGCCATCCAGCCATCTCATCCTCTGTCGTCCCTTTCTCCTCCTGCCCCCAATCCCTCCCAGCATCAGAGTCTTTTCCAATGAGTCAACTCTTCACATGAGGTGGCCAAAGTACTGGAGTTTCAGCTTTAGCATCATTCCCTCCAAAGAAATCCCAGGGCTGATCTCCTTTAGAATGGACTGGTTGGATCTCCTTGCAGTCCAAGTGACTCTCAAGAGTCTTCTCCAACACCACAGTTCAAAAGCATCAATTCTTCGACGCTCAGCCTTCTTCACAGTCCAACTCTCACATCCATACATGACCACAGGAAAAACCATAGGCTTGACTAGACGAACCTTTGTTGGCAAAGTAATGTCTCTGCTTTTGAATATGCTATCTAGGTTGGTCATAACTTTCCTTCCAAGGAGTAAGCGTCTTTTAATTTCATGGCTGCAGTCACCATCTGCAGTGATTTTGGAGCCCCGAAAAACAAAGTCTGATACTGTTTCCACTGTTTCCCCATCTATTTCCCATGAAGTGATGGGACTGGATGCCATGATCTTCATTTTCTGAATGTTGAGCTTTAAGCCAACTTTTTCACTCTCCACTTTCCCTTTCATCAAGAGGCTTTTGAGTTCCTCTTCACTTTCTGCCATAAGGGTGGTGTCATCTGCATATCTGAGGTTATTGATATTTCTCCTGGCAATCTTGATTCCAGCTTGTGTTTCTTCCAGTCCAGCGTTTCTCATGATGTACTCTGCATATAAGTTAAATAAACAGGGTGACAATATACAGCCTTGATGAACTCCTTTTCCTATTTGGAACCAGTCTGTTGTTCCATGTCCAGTTCTAACTGTTGCTTCCTGACCTGCATACAGCTTTCTCAAGAGGCAGATCAGGTGGTCTGGTATTCCCATCTCTTTCAGAATTTTCCACAGTTTGTGGTGATCCACACAGTCAAAGGCTTTGGCATAGTCAATAAAGCAGAAATAGATGTTTTTCTGGAACTCTCTTGCTTTTTCCACGATCCAGCAGATGTTGGCAATTTGATCTCTGGTTCCTCTGCCTTTTCTAAAACCAGCTTGAACATCAGGAAGTTCACGGTTCACATATTGCTGAAGATCATCTTAAGCTGGTAATAATATAAATTTACTTAATTCTTCATAATATTCTTTTCATATTTTCATAATATTCTTAATTGAAAAGACTAAGAAAGATTATCTAGATTATTTTGTAAATAAGGTTACAATGCTGAATACAAATAATTGTGGAAAGGAAAGATATGTTAAAAATAATAGTCTCAAATACAGTTATATTTGAGCTTTTAGCTACCATCTTATATTAGATAGAGCTTAAGAAAGGAAACAGAGGACTGTGAAGTATAACCTGGCAAATCCCTTGTTTTAGATAAAGGGATGTCAAGAAATTCCATTTTATTCTTGAATTTGATAATTAGAAAATAGAATTTAAAAATTTTTGTTTAATTTATGTAGTGAAGGCAACCAAACACAGCATGGAATACATTACAAGTTCAGTTCAGTCGCTCAGTCGTGTCCGACTCTTTGTGAACCCATGAACCACAGCACGCCAGGCCTCCCTATCCATCACCAACTCCCGGAGTCCACCAAACCCATGTCCATTGTGTCGGTGATACCATCTAACCATCTCATCCTCTGTCATCCCCTTCTCCTCCTGCCCTCAGTCTTGCCCAGCATCAGGGTCTTTTTAAATGAGTCAGCTCTTCACATCAGGTGGCCAACGTATTCGAGTTTCAGCTTTAACATCAGTCTTTCCAATGAACACCCAGGACTGATTTCCTTTAAGATGAGCTGGTTGGATCTCCTTGCAGTCCATGGGACTCTCAAGAGTCTTTTCCAACACCACAGTTCAAAAGCATCAATTATTCTTCAGCGCTCAGCTTTCTTTATTGTCCAACTCTCACATCCATACCTGACTACTGGAAAAACCATAGCTTTGACTAGATGGACATTTGATGGCAACATAATGTCTCTACTTTTTAATATACTGTCTAGGTTGGTCATAACTTTCCTTCCAAGGAGTAAGCGTCTTTTAAATTCATGGTTGCAATCACCATCTGCAGTGATTTTGGAGCCCCCAAAATAAAGTCAGCCACTGTGTCCACTGTTTCCCCGTCTATTTGCCATGAAATGATGGGACCAGATGCCATGTTCTTAGTTTTCTGAATGTTGAGCTTTAAGCCAACTTTTTCACTCTCCTCTTTCACTCTCATCAAGAGGCTCTTTAGTTCTTCACTTTCTGCCATAAGGATGGTGTCATCTGCATATCTGAGGTTATTGATATTTCTTCTGGCAATCTTGATTCCAGCTTGTGCTTCTTCCAGCCCAGCGTTTCTCATGATATACTCTGCATATAAGTTAAATAAGCAGGGTGACAATATACAGCCTTGATGTACTCCTTTTCCTATTTGGAACCAGTCTGTTGATCCATGTCCAGTTCTAGCTATTGCTTCCTGACCTGCATACAAGTTTCTCAAGAGGCAGGTCAGGTGGTCTGGTATTACATTACAAGGGAAAAACACAAAGACTCAGCAAAGTTTTCTTTTACCTTTTGTAATTTCCTTTCAGTCTCTTGCAAGTTAGTTAAATTGATTGGATCACACTGCCAACCATGGTAAAAGCCAATTTTCTTATTCTAAATGTATTTCATGTAGGAATGATTCCAGTCAATTGTTTCTTTAAAAAATGCCATTTCTCCAAAGATCTCTGTAAAAATGTGGATGGCTAGCAGCCAGTGGTCATGTATGGATGTGAGAGTTGGACTGAGAAGAAAGCTGAGCGCCGAAAAATTGATGCTTTTGAACTGTGGTGTTGGAGAAGACTCTTGAGAGTCCCTTGGACTGCAAGGAGATCCAACCAGTCCATTCTAAAGGAGATCAGCCCTGGGATTTCTTTGGAAAGAATGATGCTAAAGCTGAAACTCCAGTACTTTGGCCACCTCATGAGAAGAGTTGACTCATTGGAAAAGACTCTGATGCTGGGAGGGATTGGGGGCAGGAGGAGAAGGGGACGACAGAGAGGATGAGATGGCTGGATGGCATCACTGACTTGATGGACATGAGTCTGAGTAAACTCCGGGAGTTGGTGATGGACAGGGAGGCCTGGCGTGCTGTGATTCATGGGGTTGCAAAGAGTCAGACACAACTGAGCGACTGAACTGAACTGAACTGAGCAGCTCAAAGATATTCATAAAGAATGGAACAATAGATTAGAATATACACCTTTTTCATTGTGGGTCAACTGAATTGTATTCTGTATTTAAAAGTGGACACCGATTATTGTGCATTTGTTTGCAAGGCATTAAAAAAAATATATATATTCATATATATGTGTGTCTATGTATGGGCTTCCCAGGTGATGCAGTGGTAAAGAATCCATCTGCCAGTGCAGGAAACACAGGTTCAATCTCTGGGTTGGGAATATCCTCTGGATAAGGAAATGGCAATCCACTCTAGTATTCTTGCCTGGGAAATCCCATGGACAGAGAAGTCTTGTGGGCTACAGGGCATGGGGGTCATGAAGAGTCAGACCCGACTTGAGTGACTAACTGACTGACGACAACAACAACATTTTCTATGTCAATGTATATATATATATACTGTTTAGTGGCTCAGTATACATATATATATATGTATATATGTATGTATATACACACTCATTTACATACACATATGCATATGTATAAACATATATTATCTCTAATCTTTCCAATGATAAGTGCAGAGCATGCATTATCCAGTTTATTTACTACTAAGGAAAGGGAAGGCTTGCAGAGGTTAAGTAATTTGTCTATGTTTATTTAGCCCATATGCAACAGATAATAGACTCAAACCCAGGTCTTATATTCTGTGCTCTTCTACAAAGTGGTACCTTGGATTAAAGATCCATAAATTTGTCCCCAATTGAAGTATTAAACTATGCCCCAGTGTAATTCTCCCTCAAGGTGCTAATATTTGGAAAATTGTCGAGTTCTTCCAAGTAAGTATTCCAATGACTGAAAAAGTTTTAGGGGGTGCTGTCTTGAGAGATGCTAAATACATCTTTCTGGCAGCCTTTAACATACTGATTGTGTTTTGAATTGTTGGAGGGGCGTGTCATGTACCCAGTTTTACAAACTTACCTGTGCAACCCTTTTTGTTTCTGATACACCTGAAATCGACTCTTCTGGAAGCCTTATTTGGGACATTATATTTCAGTGACCACCATACATTGCACTGCAGGATCTAATGTATTGAGTTTTGTAACTTCTTTCCTCCTTATGAAGGACAGACAAGAAAGGTGGGAAGGAAGGAGAAAAAGAAGAGAGAAGAGAGGGAGCTTTAATCATAGGCAGTGTCCTCTTTGCAGTCATTAGGTTATGTCATTCAAAGAGATTTTCTATGGTGTTGAAAATTACGACAGACAAATAATAAAAGCTTTCATGAGTGAGAGAGTATGTTTCATCTGTCTTTACATCCATGGTGCCTAACACAACCTGTCACTGACTTGGTTGTTCAATAAATTGATGATCCAGGGAATGAATGAGTGAACAGAAGTGAGAAGTCTGAGGTCTGGAAGTCCTGGGTGAGCTTGGGTGTCCCCCTTGATCTCTCTGCTCTGCTGGGTGAAATGGAGATGGATCCTTTGTTGCAAGGTGTTATAAGGATAGCATAGATGGTGAAGTCCTTACAGCAGCATCTAGAACAGAGTATCAGCCTGCTACACTTCTCAGTGACCATTCTGTTCTCTTTCAGGTGAAGATTTTATGCTTCATACAATACTGGCATTTTGTTTTGGAATTCCTCTTTCTTAGAGACATTAAAGGTGGGGAAAACAGATATCTAAAGATTTTTGTATTCTTAATATTCAGTCATCTTCTGAATATCTCAAGGATGTTTTCCTTCAAATAAGTGGTCTCCATCCCATCCTGTTATAAACTTTTTTTTTTTTTGCACAAGATAATGGGTTGTCTAGACTTTATTCTGAGTGTTGATCGAGGCTGCAGAATGTTCACCTTTCTCTTCATATAAATATGGAAGTTGTTTTTAATAACTGTCACTCAGATGGTAATCAGCAAAGAAACTGTGTGATGTTTGGCTAGGAAAGAGGAAAATTAACATATAAAAAAATCATGGGCCCTTCATTACATGGGGCACCAAAGGAACCCCTTGGAAAGAGACAGGCATGAAACAGTAGGAAGTGGGACAAGGTTCATGTTACTAGCTCATAACTATCATGATTTATTTCTGAAAATTAACATAATCTATGCAGATACTGAATCTAACATTTTCATTCCACCATGTTTTTTCTTTCTTTCTCATCTGCCTCTGTTCTCAGCCATGGTCAAGTTATGAACAATTGAAACTTAGCTAACTTTACCTTCTGCCATTTACTAAACATTCTGAAAGAAAACAGAGAAGTGGTCAAGAAAACCCCTAGTAATTCTGCAATGATTTTTTTCCTTTTTCCTCCTCATCTGTGGAATAATTCTGTGCACCTTGCGTTTGTGTGTGTGATGTGTGTGATGACGCACACAAAGGGAAAATGCCTTTCAGAAAAGACCAGAGACAGAGTGTCTGATTTCCCAACCTGATAAGGCTTACCAATAGAAAGAGGAGAAAGAGAGTTAATGTTAGGGGCTGAATGTAAACACTTTTTGTTGCCTCTGTGGCCTTGCAGTCTGTTATACTGCACTATTGGATTTCTCAAATTTCTGTGTACTTCTTAGCTAGATTTTTGAGCTGATGGTTTGCTGATGTCTCTCTTACCAGCAACAGCAAAACCATCTCTATGTATATGCTTCTTTCATCTGTGTGGATGGATTGCTTTCTTCCAAAAGGCTTTAGCTCCTGCAGGTGGCTGTACTCTTGAGTCACTGTTTTCATTCTTTTTCACAGGAGAGTTAGGGTAGGGTCCTTGTCTGAGAACAAGCCTGTTCTTTAAGCCGTCATGAGCTACACAGCACATATGTTTAATACATTTAGGGATATCTACATGTGGTTGGTGCTTAGCTAATTAATTGCGTTTGGATGAAGGCTGGACTCTCTTCCTTCTCTTCTCCATGTGTCTATCAAATGGCTTCCCCTTTTTACTTACTCTGTATCTTGTTTCTGCCCAGAGATCTTCCTTTCTTTCAACACTGCTTACTGACCCACCTCCGTCATGGACAAGCTTTGGAAGTCACCAGTTCGGTGCTAGGGAATGTGAGGGGCTTGGCAGATCTAGGCTCCTCTTTAAGGATGAGTATGATGGAAAGACTCCTGGGCTGGGAGTCAGAGACCTGATTCTTTCGCTTACTGGCTCTGACCACTGAGCAAGCCTTAGAGCTAAAACTTCTTTTTATAATCTGTAAAGTGGGGTAGCAATATATGGGTACATGGTTTCATGAGTTTCAAATTAATAATAATGGCTATAAATAACTTCCCACTGGAGAAAGCCCTGGGCTTCTATAGCTATTGTAGCTTAAAAGGAAATATGTCCCTTCTCAGGTTCTTTTTCCACATCGCACCAATCCTCCACTTTCCTCTGCCTGTTAAGTCCTTTCTACCATCAGGGCCCCTGTTGGTTCTATCTACTTTATAATGCTTTCCCCTGGTGCTTTGACCAGTTGGTCTCTAAGTGTTCAAATTGCCTGTAAGCTTTACTGACAGAAGAATTTTTTTTTTTTTATCACTTGAACAAATGCAGCTTTGTGTTTGGTTTAACTTCTCTGCTTGTAACACAATAAATTGATCCTACTTCTGACCACTCCCAGCAGTGTCATATTCAAAAAATATTCAATACATAAATCTGACATCTAAAATAAACACCCGTTAAATCTTAAAAAAAATTTTTTTTTTGATGTGAGCTATTTTTCAAGAAGTCTTTATTGAATTTGTTACCATATTGCTTCTCTTTTATGCTTTGCTTTTTTTTTTTAACCTCGAGGCATGTGGAGTCTTAGCTCCCTTACCAGGGGTGGAATCCACACCTCCTGTGCTGGAAGGTGAAGTCCTCATCACGGCATCCCCAGGGAAGTCCTCGTTAAATCTTAACTGTAACTTTCCTATAAACAGCAAAGGACATGACATTGCCTGACGCTCATCACAGCATCACAGTTACTCTGCTCCCTTCTCCAGACTGTGTGCCGCATGCTGACTCCTGTTCCATCAGTTCCTTTCTTCTATCCTTCAGGGTATTTTTCTCCTTCAGTGAGTAGCTCTCTAATGTTTCTAACATATATTAAATTTGGCATTCTGGCCATTGAGAAAGAAGAGAATCTGTTCGAATTCTTCACAGTGACTTCTTAGTACAAAAGTATACTAAGCATGCGGTAGGTATGCCTTCAGTGATTGTGGTATTGAATCTGTCCCGTAATAACCATGTGGCTTTTGTGATAAAGTCAGATTGTTGGTGGGTGCCACAGTGTTTGGATCTTACAGTGACTTCCAGGGCTGGGAATGGCTGTGTTAGAGGCTGGAGAAATATAAGAAACAAGAGTCTTCCTTCCATGACCATCTCTGTGCTTGCAACCTGTCAGCTGGTCAAGGCCTGTTGCCCACTGTGGAGTCAGTGGCTGGGGATGTAGGAATCGGGTCCAGCAGCCTTGATCTGCTGTCTCTTCCTCCTCCTCCTTGGCCAGTCTCCACTGCAGCTCACCCAGTTGGCCAAGTGATCAGGGCTCACACAGTCACTTTTTCTGGGGAGAGGAGCCTCCTGAGCACGTCTCCCACAGAATGGGTGTTACTGCCCAGCCAGCTATTGGAGCACCTTACATTTGTAAAGAATTCCCAGTTTGCAAGCCAACTTCACATATGTTGGTATGATTTAATACTCCACATTACCGTGGAAAGCAGATATTTAGGGCTCTGAGATCCCTCTTTCCTAGATGAGAGAAGGGAAACAGGTATACAAGGTTTCCTCTGTCTTTTACCAGCCACAGGCTGCCTTTCTGCAGCCCTCTCCAGTATGTTCCTGTTCCAGTTCTTTAGTTTACCTAGCGCTTAACTTTTTTTTTTTTTTTTCTCTTTACTAGTTTAATTGATGCCATGGCTCATCTCTTCTACCCTTTAGGATTTGTCAGCATGGGTCTGTCTTACCTGTATATTTTCTGGGCAAAATCCTATCAGTCTGATCTCAGGGAAGGGAATTCAGAAGAATTCTGAATTTATTATGTAAAATGCTTCCTCTCAATGGTGTTGACAACCGCATATCTATTAGAAGCCAGGCTTGGGAGCACAGATGGTAGCCAAAGAAATGAAGATCACTTGGAAAGAGTCTCTTCTTTGACATGTGACAAGACGAAAGGCACACCTGGAGTTTTATGGGGGAAGGAAATGAAAGGGAAATGATTTCAGGAAAGATGCAGCTTTAACTAGCTCCTCCCAATCCATGTGGGTTAACTCTTAAATGCAAGTCCTGCACTGTCTACCTGTGGTTTTATGAACATCATCTGGTTAAGAGACTCAAACCTACCCTTTAATAAGTTAAGCAAACTTGTCACTGGGTTCCAGCTGTATTTTACTGTTTTCACTCTTTGGATCTGTGTTTCTAGATTTGAATCATGAAAAATGGATGGTTCCTTGAAGTCATAGGTCACAAGCTGGTAGGCTTTGGGCTTCATTTAACCTGCAGATGTGTTTTATTTAGCTTATTCAGAATTTTTAAAAAAGAGGGGAAAGACAGGAGTTAGTTTCCAACATTTGCAGATTGCGACATTTCGGGTAAAATTGTATTTTTAGCCTCTTTAGAAAATTACTTTCTCTGGGGCCTTTGGGATCGAATAATTATTACACATCCATGTTTGGTTAGAGCCAATGAGGGCCCTGTGGGCAGTCATCTGTCTCGGTCCTGCTGGGCTGCCTCTCTCATATATGGAACTTACTGAGCCCCTGGACATTTTGAGTTTCCCACCCCTCCCCTAAAAGTCACTCTGCCTCAAAACTCTTTTATTTAAGTTTGGCATCAGGCAACGTAGAGACATAATTTGAAGCTGAGGGACAGAGGGGAGGAAGAAGAAGAAGGTTGCCCAGGGAATCTCTTTAGGTTTCTCTTTCCTTTTTCCATTCCTCCTCTCCTCTCTCATAGGTAATTTAATTCAGACCAGAATATTACAGTGCACGTTGGAAGCAAGCCAGCTTTGTCCCAGGAATGATAGGCTATGACAGTGGTTCTCAATGCTGGTTGCACACTACATTCTATACAGACATTTAGAACATGCTGGAGTCTGGTCTTCACTCTGGACCAATCAGATTAGTCTCTGAGAGTGGGACCTGGACATCAGTAATTTTGAAAGCTCCCTAAGTCCATTGGTAGTTGAAAACTCTTGGGTTAGGCCTTAGAGGAAGTTTGTAGAGTCTTTGAGGTCTTTGAACTTAACAATGCTCTTTACCATTTTGCTACGCAGACGCAGAGATGCTTCTCAGATAATAAACGCTGTAAGTATCTGTGTGCGTCCATGCGTTCTCCTCACTACTTCCCAGAGTTCCCTGGGAAGATCGAGGGCGGGTTTCTTCTCCATCAATATAAGGGGGACAGTCCAACATCTAGTCTCCTGCCACAGTGAAACTGGTATGTGTAGCAGCAAATGTCATTTGTTTTCACTATCCAGTGGCCAACTACTCCAAGTTCATGACACTTTTTCAAAGCACTAAGGATTCTTTAACTCACACACAAACTGCCAGTAGAATAACAACAAGAATATGTTATCTTCTTCACTCAATAAAGTATTAGAGCAAAATAAAACATTCTTTTTTAGCTTCAAAACAGATATTAGCAATACAGACTGCAAAATTTTACAGTTATTTATAGGGAAGTAGGATTAGCAGACAGGGCTTGTCTTTCTGGCACCAATTCTAGCTGGTTTTCAAATGCTACTTTTCCCTTCGTGGGTCAGAGCCACATGTGCGAGTAATTCTCAATAAGATGAATAACTGATATGTAGCTGATGGGTACCTCCTGCAAGGGTGGATGGTTTACCTCAGATGTTCCTAATCCTGGCTGATCCTTCTATTTCCTCAGACACTTAAGAAAAAGATAGATATTCTGGGCCCCACCTCATACTGCACCAAACTTTCTGAGAGCGTGAGGCCTGGGCATCTGTGTTTTTAAAAAGATCCACCCCTGTTCATCCCTAGTATGTCTCCTCATACATTACTGGCAGAATGGTAAATGGAAGACTTCTGTTTGAAAAGCCCACTTGATTCTATCAGTCAAGATGTAAAATACACTTCCCTTTGAGCTATCAATTCTACTTCATCCTGTGGCTGTATTTGCACAAGTATCACATATATATCACAGAAGGCAATGGCACCCCACTCCAGTACTCTTACCTGGAAAATCCCATGGATGGAGGAGCGTGGTGGGCTACAGTCCATGGGGTCGCACAGAGTCGGACACGACTGAGCGACTTCACTTTCACTTTTCACTTTCATGAACTGGAGAAGGAAATGGCAGCTCACTCCAGTGTTCTTGCCTGGAGAATCCCAGGGACGGGGGAGCCTGGTGGGCTGCCGTCTATGGGGTCGCACAGAGTTGGACATGACTGAAGAGACTTAGCAGCAGCAGCAGCAGCAGCAGCAAATATATATGCAAATCTGTGATAGCAGAAAGCTGGAAACAACCTAAATATTTGTTAAAGTGGAGATGGCTAAATAAATGAAAATATATCTGCACAGTGAAATACTACTTAATTAAAAATAATAAGTTAGATTGTTGTGTATTGATATGGAAAAATATACATGTATATTTTAAGTAAAGAAAGTTGCAGAATAGTTTGATTAGTTTGATTCCGTATGTCGGTGTCTATGTATATTGGTGTGTGTGTGTTTGCATTCACATTACACATATGTATACATATTCAAACATACAGATGTACATATTCATTCATATGTTCATTCATTCATTCACACACACATTCATATACATCCCTACATCTAGTTAGTTAACTACTGGAAGGATATGCTGTTAACCATTTGAATTTATTTGAGTGTGTTTCCTAAGCCTTTCAGTGTTGATCAGACATGTCTGAGAACCAGTGGCTCTAGCTGCTAATGTTGGATTCTTAGGCCAAGCCCACGATCCTTGGAACCTCCCAAAAGATAGTCTGTGACTGTTCCTAGTTAACTGAGGAGAGAGCCTCTGCTCTGGCCCTGTTAAGGCAGACAAGCACCTGGATTGGTTTGGGGATCCATGAATGATGGGTGACAGTTTGTCAGGTGACAGTTCCTCATAGTTTCTTCTCCTTTATTTCATGGATGAAGCAAATTCAGAAATAAGCTTTCAGAATGCTGGAGAGGATGTGGAGAAAAGGGAACCCTCTTACACTGTTGGTGGGAATGCAAACTAGTACAGCCACTATGGAGAACAGTGTGGAGATTCCTTAAAAAACTGGAAATAGAACTGCCTTATGATCCAGCAATCCCACTGCTGGGCATACACACTGAGGAAACCAGAAGGGAAAGAGACACGTGTACCCCAGTGTTCATCGCAGCACTGTTTATAATAGCCAGGACATGGAAGCAACCTAGATGTCCATCAACAGATGAATGGATAAGAAAGCTGTGGTACATATACACAATGGAGTATTACTCAGCCATTAAAAAGAATACATTTGAATCAGTTCTAATGAGGTGGATGAAACTGGAGCCTATAATACAGAGCGAAGTAAGCCAGAAAGAAAGACAACAATACAGTATACTAATGCATATATATGGAATTTAGAAAGATGGTAACAATAACCCTGTATACGAGACAGCAAAAGAGACGCTGATGTATAGAACAGTCTTTTGGACTCTGTGGGAGAGGGAGAGGGTGGGATAATTTGGGAGAATGGCATTGAAATATGTATAATATCATATATGAAATGAGTTGCCAGTCCAGGTTCGATGCACGATACTGGATGCTTGGGGCTGGTGCACTGGGACGACCCAGAGGGATGGTATGGGGAGGGAGGAGGGAGGAGGGTTTAGGATGGGGAACACATGTATACCTGTGGCAGATTCATTTTGATATATGGCAAAACCAATACAATATTGTAAAGTTAAATAAAAGAAAATATAAAAAAATAAAAAATAAAAATAAATAAAAAATGTTTTTATAAAAAATAAAAATAAAAATATGTATATATATAAAAAAAAGACATCAATTATATTTGAAAAACAAACAAACAAAAAGAATCAAAGGGGTGATCTTGCTTTCCTAGTGGAAATAGTATTTAAATGACTTTGACCTTTGAATCTTAATGGGTTCATTAAAAGAACTTCCTTTTACCTTTAATCAGTGTAAAGAGGACTTTTATGATGATGATAATTCATTTGAACCCCTTGTTTAATTTCAAGAAAGTAGGAGATTGGGGGAGGTCCTTATACTTGTTAGTATGTAGGACTTAGAGGATGGGGCACAAACATAATTTCTCCCTGAAATGAAAGGACTCTTTCCTTGATCCTGCTCTCTAACTTCTTCCTTTCTTCATTTCCAGTTAGCTGGACATCACATGTAAGGGGCATGCAAGAAAGAAGTGAAAAAACACTTAAGTACCAGGCATTGTGCTTCATAGAAATTGTTTTATCACTTGCCTGAATAACCCTACAAAGAGATAGTATTCTCCTTTCATAATTGAGAAAATATATTGAGATCCATCCAAGATCATGTCCAAGATCTCATGCAGCTGGCAAATGTTGGAACTAGTGTTGGGCTTCTATCCACCTAGATCTCTTCTGGTACCTCTAGCAAGCAATCCCCAAGCTAATAATTTTTATAATAATATTATCTTGGATATTAAAACAAAGCAGGAGTCACTTTATCAAGATTGGAAAATGCTGATAGCATCCTAAAGTGCTAATAACATTTTTGCAATCAAATTCCCAAATAACCCTTTTTGTATAGGTCTTTCTTACATTGTGTGGAATGGCAGCAGAATAATATTTTTTGATATTTTCCCCAGTGCTTTTCCCCCAAGGATTTTATCCCTTTGACTCTTTTCCAGTTCAGCCATGTGGACGAAAAGTATTGGTTGCCTTAGGGCAGGACCATTATGATAACAATCATACAATCTGTATTAGTTTGCTAGGGCTGCCATAACCAAGTATCACAAATGGAATGGCTTCGTTAACACAGTTTTGTTGTCTCACCGTTCTGGTATCTGGAAGTCCAAGATCTGAGTGTTGACAGGATTGGTTCCTTCTGTGGGCTTTGTTCCAGGCCTCACCCCCTGCTTCTGGGGGTTGGCTGGCAGTCTTTCATCTTCCTGGCTTGTAGGTACATTATCTTCACATGGCGTTCTTCCTGTGTTTGTGCTTCTATGTTCAAATTCCCCTATTTTATAAGGATCCCTTTACACTGAATTTAGGGCTCACCCACTCTAGTATTAGCTCATCTTAACCAAGTACATCTCCAACAACCCCATATACAAATAGGGTCATATTCTGAAATATGAGGATTAAGATTTCAATATGTGAAGTTTCGGGGAGCCCAGTTCAACCCATAGAACTATCCCTGAAACATTTGGGGTATTTGAGGACTGAGGAGTCCTAGGCCATATTTCTCTAGTGGATGGTAAGACCTCAGGGATAAATGACTGGATGGGAGTGTTGGATCCACACAGAGAGGCTTCAGCTTACAGGGGCAAGAACAGCAGAGCGGTGCTGTGTGGCTGAGCTGGGCCTGGAAGAGGCAGGGTCTTCCAGGGTCCATGATTATTCCTTAAACACCGTGATGCACTGGGGCAATGGACTGCATCCATGGACTGAGAAGGTCCCCCAAGACTCAGAGCAAGCGCCAGACTAGAAGGGTCTTTTTAGACAGGAAGGAGAAAGAATGCAGTTGTCCTCTGTATGGAGTGTGGAGGAAGCAAAGTGACATTAGTTGTTATCTGACTGCGGGGAAGACTCAACCCTTCTCTCTTCCCTCCATGGGAGTGGTTGGGTCTGGAATGTGAGCTTGAGGGAGCCAGCTAGGAGAGAAGAAAGCCCAGAACTGTTCATGCCAGCGGCATTCAAAGAGGAAAAAAACCCAGGAAGGTAGGGGTGGTTGGGGAGGCTCTGGGGTGTGGTCTTCTCAGACAACCCCAGAGGGAAAACGGGCAACTTCCCAGGGTGACCGTTTAGTGAACAAATTGATGGCCTATTAGCCAACAGTTCACTGCATGTTGTGGAAAAACAAAAACGAACTGTTTTCCTCCCCATTGCAGTTCGTGGATTGAAACTCTTTCATAATGAAATGCTGTGAGACAGTAGAGGCCAGGTAGATCACTGAGTTTTTCAAATAAAAACAGACTTTTCTAAACATTGGCAACAATTTCCTTTGTAAATAGGTTTAACCTTAGACCTTCTGTCATCTCTTATTTTTACACAGGAAATTAATTTCTCCATCTTCTTGGTGTTTGAGGGAAGAGGGAAAAAGTTGAAAAAGTCCCTGGGATTTCAAAAAAACTGCCATATAAACTTTAAAATTAAACAGATGTTATGTGAATCACATGTAAATTGGAGCCATGGGAACCTGGGTCATAAACTGAATGGGATGTTCTGAAGCAGGCAAAGAAGTGGATTTTTTGGCAATTATTGGGGGCCTTGTGGATCAGAAATACCAAATGGAGGTGGATCTTTGTGTTTCAGCAAGAGTTAGAGGATATTCTAAGCCATAAATCCTTTCCAGAAGATTCTAAACTTCCCAAGGGCAGAGGCCATGTCCCACTTCACTGTCTAATCTCAGCACCTGGCAACTGCCTGGCGCACAGCAGACACCCAGGCCATTTACTGGGACAAGTGCATAGTCAATAGTAGGTAACTTAAGTGCTGAGGTCCCTGTAGTTGACCTCAGTTTCATTCTTTGCTGTTTTAGTCTAGATGTTCCCAGAAGCACAGGCTGAGGCGAGGACTTGGGTGGGGGATAGTATATTTTGGAGGTGATCCCAAGAAGCAGAAATGAAAGAGAGGTGAGGAGATGGGAAAGGGCAAAAGAAAACAATAGAGGCCTCTATTGAGGCCTCTGCTATAGGCAGTTGTGGGGTTTGTTTTACCCCTTTTGAAAGTTACAAAATGCCTCCAGGTTTGTCCATCCCATGGACAGCAGTTGATCCAGCACCATCATGGGGTTTCAGGAAACATCATGGGTCCTCGTTATCCACTATATCTGGTCCCTCATGTCTGCAGAACTTTCCAAGGCAGAAAGGCAGAGAGAGGCACTTATATACACTTGAAGGGGGACAGTCTTATGAATTATGGGCAGGAACTAGAGTTGGAGGTGGGCCAAGAAGGTGTGATGTGGGACACCAAGAACATTTTCTCCACCCACTGAAACAACTTACATTCCTCCTCCTTTAAGGAAGATTGTTTTATTTGGTCTATCCTGGATGCTAAAGAAACAGATTCACCCTTCATTTGAACTGATTAACTTTGTTATTTAGATTCACAGAGCGGGAGACTAAGGTTATCAGAAAATATCTGGGCATGTTCTGCCTCCATGGTCCTTAGGGATCTGCCACACTCTTCATGGGAGAGATTCCTGGAGGGTCTTTCCATCCTAAGTCTGGGCTCCTCGGCTTTGGCATTCTACCTGTCTTACCTCTTCCTACAGTACGCATTGGCCCTGCCCCACCAATCTGTATCTTTGCTCATTAGAGTTGTTCATCAATCAGTTCACCGAGAAACTGTCTTTCTATTTTTATAACCCTTTCTAGCTGTTGTGGGTTGAATTGTGTCTTGTCTCCTTCCCCTAGCAAATTTGTATTTTGAAGCCTAACCCCCAATACTTGAGAATGTGATTTTATTTGTAAATGGGGTTGTTGCAGATGTAATTTGGGAAGATCCCCTGGAGGAGGGCATGGCAACCCCCTCCAGTATTCTTACCTGGAGAATCCCCATGGACAGAGGAGCCTGGAGGCTATAGTCCATAGGGTTGCACAGAATCGGACACGACTAAAGTGACTTAGCAGATGTAATTAGTTGAGATGAGGTCATACTGGCGTAGGGTGGGTTCCTAATCCACTAGGAATGGTGTCCTTAAAAGGGGGAACATTTGGACCCAGAGACAGACAGGTATAGAGGGAAGACACATGAAGAGGTACAGGCCATCTGCAAGGGAAGGAGAGAGGCCTGGAACAGCTCCTTCCTCATACCTCTCAGAGAATTCAACCCTGCAAGCAAACTGATTTCATACTTCAGCCTCCAAAATGGTCAGACAATACATTTCTGTGTTTTGGCTATTTTTTCAATGGGACTTTATTATGGCGGCCTTAGCAAGTAAATATATTTTCAGCTCCAAGCCCTCATCTTCCATGAATTTCAGTGGATTATACAAAGCCCTAGACCAGGGGTTAGAAACTCTGAGTCTAGTCTTGGTACCTCTCACTAAGAAATTGTATAAATGTAGGCAAGTGTCTTAAGCTCTTTTTGTCTCTTTCTTTGAAGTGCAAAATAAAGATGATAACCATCCTGCCCCTGTTGGCTCCAAGTGGGGCTGTGAGGATCAAATGTGATCCTCGCATATGTGGAAAAGGGTTTGTAATCTGGAAAGCAGTATGTTAGTGCACGAAGGGGTGTAAAAAAGATGGATGCATTGAATCCTGGTCTGGGAGTCAGTGATCTTGAAACAATTGTTTATTTCCTTTGAGCCTCAGTCTTGTCTTCTGTAAATTGAGCTGATTTTAAAGTGCTCTCCCAGCTCTCAAGCTCTAGGATTATATGATGATATTATTATTAGTCATTTATTGATTCAACAACATCAGTTGTCTACTCCATGCCAGGCTCTGGGACGAGGCACAAGGGAAACGAGTGTGAGTAACCTCAGCCCCGGTCTTCCAGGAGCTTTGTTCCTCCAAAATTTTCCATCTCAGTAAATCTCACAATGGGCTGTCTCCACCCTTTGATGATATATTTTCCTCAGCTTTAGAAAAACAAAATTTTGGAGGAAGATAAAGATGGCAGCAGGAAGGGATGGTTTTAGAAAGAGACTGTTTCCAAAGCCATGTTGTTTTGTCAACAGTTAAGGAAGTGGTTGGCTGTGGATTCCCTTTATATAGGCCAACAGTGACATTTTATTAAAATCTCATCTTTGCAATGTCCTAGCTTAGCCTGGTTTCATTTTGTTGGCGAACCTCTGGGTTTACTAACAACATGCAGCTGTTTAAGGTGTGGGGCGAGCACATCCTTTCCTTGAAGTATTCCTGACAACCAGTATTTGTGCTGTAAATTGTGTCACCATCTCCTCTTTAGTTTGTATTTTGTTTTCATTGTATTTTGCCTCATGGACACTCTCCACATTTCCAAGAGAGAAAAGCTGCCCTTATCCCATCTAGGCAGACCTCTCTGCATGTCTGTCCTGTGTCCAAATGTCAGTGGCTGGATATGAGTTTGAGTCGAGACACTGGACTTGAGGTATCTCACTTATTCATTTGAAAAAAAATATTTTTCAGAGTGCCTATAATTGGGTGTATTTCCAGCTATCTGGGTGCAGCTGTATTTCCAGCTATCTGGGTGTAGCTGGAAATACAGCAAGTCAAGGAAGCTTATTTTCCTCCTTGGAGGTTCCATTCTGCTGGGAAATAAGTAGGTAAAGAAACAAAGTTATTTAAAAAAAAACAACAAGATAAGTTCAGATTATGAGTGCCAGCGCAATGTTTTAGAGAATGACAAGGGTAGGCAGGGAACATTGGTTGGTGTGGATGAAGAAGTCCTCTTTGAGAGGTAATATTTGAGCAGACACTTGGATGAGGTAGATTTGGGGTATGAAATGTCTTCCATGAAAAGATTATAAAATGTGAAGACTTCAGGGAGGGAAATTTGGTGTGTTGAGAGAATCAGAAGAGGGAGTGGATAGATTGTATGAGAATATCGATGTTACTCCTGATAGTACCCCACCCCATTCATCTGCTTTCCTTTTGTTTGAATGACTTCTTTGGATCAGTTCTTCCCCCTGCCTCCTCATTTCTGTTTCATAGATTTTCTACAGTGTCTATAAACTTGGGTCCCTTGAGAATTGTCTTTATCAAGTCTGAAACTAAAGAGAAATGTTTTGTGGGATGCTTTTACTTATATAAATGGGGGGAAGTTGGATGGATGGAGGAAGGGAGCTAATACGCATCTCAGGCAGAGAGGAGTCATTTAATTATTTAAAAAAGAGCACATTGGAATTAGCATGAGAAAAGGGGGGATTGATTGTGAGGATGTAGGGGAGGCTGTGGATCCCAGTGGCAGGGGTACAGCTGGGCCTCATTGTTTTAGGCAGCTCCCGTCTTCCTTTTTCTCTTTCTGGAGTACTTCTCTCATGTCTGTGTTTCTGCTTGTCTGCTCTGTTCTGCTTTCTGCAGTTATCTTCCTCTGCAAGGCTCTTGGTTACTTTTCTCCTGTAACTTTGGGCTGTCGTTGACGTAAGCATGGCTTTGTGGCAGGCAAACAACTTGACCTTTCATGCCCAGCTTTAGACTTTAGTCTCAACTACAAATTCCTGCAGTAGTGACTCTCCTTGGTTCAGTAAGGGTCAGGCATCCATCTTTGATCAGTTCAGTTGTAGCTGATGTCAGGGGTATTTTCTTGGTTCATAGAGGTGTCCCCTTGGTGGAATAGCTTCTCTAATGAAAAGGTATTAGTAGGGATAGAGTCAAGACCATCTTTAGGAAACAGATTTATAGTAGAATTTGCTTGTGGTAGGAGGATTCACACCAAAGGAGGAAATGTGATCTGGAGAGAAAACTAAAGCAGAGAAGGAATGGATTAGTCATTGAAGGGGAAAACCTGGTGGGCATAAAGATGTAGGTTTAGTTTTTGTCTGATATTTTTTATAACATTCTCATGTGTGTACATACATATACAACTCCATCTCCTTCCACAAATGATGTGACACAGCTTACAAAAAACATTTAAAATTCAGAGTTAGTTTAAGGCACTTCATTCTGCTTTATTGTCAATTTACCTTCTATAAGTAGACTATGGCTTAATTTTTACATGTAATTCTTCCATAATCAAGATTTAATTGTTTAGGACTGCTATGTGCACAACAAATCTCATTAAATATTTTTTCCTTAGCACACAGAAAAACTGAATGTCCCAGCCTTCTCTGCAGGTAGATGGGTCCATGTAACTAGGTTGTTGTCAATGGTATATGGGCATAATTCCACCCCTGGCCCCTGCAGTCTTTCCACTCAATCTCCATGCTCTGTCATCCTTCAGTAGTTTGCTAAGGATCCCAAGGATCCCAAGTAGTAGAGAGGGCTTCCTAGGTGGCGCTAGTGGTGAAGAACCTGACTGTCAATGCAGGAGACACAAAAGAGTCTCTCGTTAGATCTCTGAGTCAGGAAGATCTCCTGGAGGAGGGCATGGTAGTCCACTCCAGTAGTCTTTGATTCTCCATTGGAGAATCCAATGGAGAGAGGAGCTTGGAGGGTTACAGTCCATAGGGTCGCAAAGAGTTGGATATGACTGAAGTGACTTAGCATACAGTAGAGAACCTTAAATCCTAGAAGTTGGTTCAGCCACGGGATAGAAAAATTCTAGGTTCCTGAACGGCCCTACAGAGCCAAGACCCTCTGTCTCAGAGGCTCCTAGTTTAGATAATGACATAAATTACAAATGGGTAATGCCACTGAGTTTTTAACATTAATTGTTATGTTTGTCAGTTTTATCCTTGCCAGTGTTATAGGAATATTCTTTTCTGGAGTTTCTGTCTTCTCATTTAATGTGCAGAAAAGATGGTGTTGTAGTTTAATATAAAACAAATAAATCCACAAAGTATAATGATGAGGTTACAGTAGAATGAAAAGCAACTGGAAAGAAGATATATAAATTTGACAATAAAGAAATTCTTTTAAAAGTAAATTATACAGTAATATGTCTAGATGTTTAATCTTCAGGGACGGAATAAATTCATTTAGTGATTTATTGTTTGACTACAGAAGTTGTTTGCTTTTCACAAGAATGTTTGAATTTCATCAGTCTTAAGTTCATCCAGAATGCCAGTTTTGGTACACCCTTTTATTTACTAATGTAGTACAAGGAGAAATTTTCTTAAGGGAAAACATTCTTTTCTCTTACAAACAATTAGCTTTTGGTAATGGAAATGTAAATAGAAGCACAATCCATTAATGTTTAAATTTCTCTCCTTGCCACACATATAGCTGACATAGGTACATAACATAGATAATAAATGCAACTACACACACACACACACACCCCTGTGCTAACACACCTCACATGTTAATCTTGTACTAACCTGTTTGTTTTGTTTTGTCAGTTCTGGGTTTGCAAATTATAGAATTCTCTAAAAGTTGTAGAAAAAGCACTGGACCAGAGTCAATGATTCTTTCTGGTCTCACCTCTGCTACTACCTGTCTGTGACCCTAGACGTTACCTCATTTTTTAAATTGTATTTTAATTTATTTAGCTACAAGGTGAAAATAGACTTTAGAGTCAGATGAATCTAGGTGCCTTTGGGCAAATTCTTCAGCTTCTTCAGATCTTCCATTCTCTATTACATGGAGATGATACTTTGTCCCCTGTGAGGTCAAAGAGAGTATTAATGGGACATATCTCAAGGGCTGGTTCACAGTGAGCATTGAATTACTTACTTCCCTTTCTTTGTCCTCTGGTTATTGGAAAGTTCCATGTTCTCCTCAAAAGAGCAACAAATATGGGAATCCAATCTTCCTTATCTTGTTGGAGGTCAACCTGTTGTAGCTTCTACTAGGCAGAACTAGACTTCTGTCTGATTTTCTTGGTGATCAAGGAAATGCCTAGAAAAGGAGAGTGTTGGAGACAGCACCTCAGTTTAGTTTAGTTCAGTTGCTCAGTCATATCCGACTCTTTGTGATCCCATGGACTGCAGCACGCCAGGCTTCCCTGTCCATCACCAACTCCCAGAGCTTGCTCAAACTCATGTCCATTGAGTCAGTGATGCTCTCCAACCATCTCATCCTCTGTCATCCCCTTCTCTTCCTGCCTTCGATCTTTCCCAGCATCAGGGTCTTTTCCAATGAGTCAGTTCTTCCCATCAGGTGGCCAAACTATTGGAGTTTCAACTTCAGCATCAGTCTTTCCAATGAATATTCAGGACTGATTTCCTTTAAGATGGACTGGTTGGATCTCCTTGCAGTCCAAGAGTCTTCTCCAATACCACAGTTCAAAAGCATCAATTCTTTGGCGCTCAGCTTTCTTTATGGTCCAACTGTCACATTCATACATGACTACGGGAAAAACCATAGCTTTGACTAGATGGACCTTTGTTGGCAAAGAAGTGTCTCTGTTTTTTAATGTGCTATCTAGGTTGGTCATCAGAGAAGGCAATGGCAACCCACTCCAGTACTCTTGCCTGGAAAATCCCATGGACAGAGGAGCCTGGTAGGCTGCAGTCCATGGGGTCGCTAAGAGTTGGGCACGACTGAGTGACTTCACTTTCACTTTTCTCTTTCATACATTGGAGAAGGAAATGGCAACCCACTCCAGTGTTCTTGCCTGGAGAATCCTAGGGACGGGGGAGCCTGGTGGGCTGCCATCTCTGTGGTCGCACAGAGTCGGACACCACTGAAGCGACTTAGCAGCAGCAGTAGCAGGTTGGTCATAGCTTTTCTTCCAAGGAGCAATCATCTTTTTATTTCATGGCTGCAGTCACCATCTGCAGTGATTTTAGAGCCAAAGAAAATCAAATCTGTCACTGTTTCCATTGTTTCCCCATCTATTTGCCATGAAGTGATGGGACCAGATGCCATGATCTTAGTGTTCTGAATGTTGAGTTTCAAGCCAGCTTTTTCACTCTCCGCTTTCATTTTCATCAAGAGGCTCTTCAGTTCTTTGCTTTCTGCCATAAGGGTGGTGTCATCTGCATATCTGAGGTTATTGATATTTCTCCTGGAAATCTTGATTCCAGCTTGTGCTTCATCCAACCTGACATTTCACATGATGTACTCTGCATATAAGTTAAATAAGCAGGATGACAATATACAGCCTTGATGTACTCCTTTCCCGATTTGGAATGTCTATTGTTCCATGTCCGGTTCTAACTGTTGCTTCTTGACCTGCATACAGAGTTCTCAGGAGGCAGGTAAGGTGGTCTGGTACTCCGATCTCTTGAAGAATTTTCCACAGTTTGTTGTGATCTACACAGTCAAAGGCTTTGGTGTAATCATAAAGCAGAAGTAGATGTTTTTCTGGAATGAGACAGCACTTACCACACATTATACTCACTGTGAGCACCCCTTCCAAGTGAGCAACCAATTGTATGCAAATGTGCGTGTACACACACACACACACACACATACACACACACTTTGAACTCAGCATTTGTGGGATTCAGTCAGCCCTCACCTGTGCCTTCTTCACTCTTGGATAATATCCACGGGCTATAAGAGGACAAGAGAAGAGGTGGGAAGAAGAGTGGGGGTCCTGTATTTGATGCATGGTAATCTAATGCTGTCAATGTAAATCATTAAGGAAGTAATTAAAACAAAATGATCAAGAAATGTTATAGTCCACAGTTTATAATCTCTTTTTAGAATATTGGTTTTTCTCTGTAACTTGCAAAAGATCAAAAAAGCAAAAACGTCACTGTCTCCTTTAGCAGAACTTTTTTTAGTGTGATTAAGAGTGTCTCAAGTGACCTGTGAGCTGACCAAGGTGAGAAATAGTTTCCTGTGTCAGTTCTTGGCCTGGTTACTTTATGGAGAGGGACAGATTGCAGATGGCTGGGTTGCTGTCTTTACTATCATCAAATGAATAGAGAACTAGCTCAGGTGCGGGTAACCTCATTTCTTGTTCTGGTTTTGTTGATAACTAGCTTGTAACTTTCAGTAGTATTTTAATTTTTCAGGCCTCAAGTTTCTGTATTTTTAAAATGAAGGAGGTGAACAACACTGATAGCTGAGAGCTTTAGTTTTAGTATTATATGATTTGAGCATAAGATTTTTTGGACATATTTTCTAATACATGAGTCTCAAAATTCACTGATTTTCATGTTACCTCACTCTGTACTTTTGCCTTTTTCTATGAATTACCAAGACTAGGCAATTATTTGATCATTATTTTTACTTAAGTAACCGTTAAAACTTATTCTCTTTCTCAGCAATAATTTTCATTAACTTATAGATTTGATCACACACACAATCACCAAATATGAACATTTTTTGTACGTATTCTTACATGAAATAACACATTTTGGGAAATGCTGTTATAGTAATTTTTGGAGAGGGATTAATGTGCAACTACTCAAAGTTTAATTTTTCTATCTCGCATAGCTTATCTCATAGAAATTATAAGTTGATGTGCCAGCATTTATGCTGGTCAGTTGCCTCCCCCTGCCCAGTCTGAAGTGTATCATTGTTTTTGGTCTAACAAATTGAGAAATGGAAATTTTGCCCTTCCCAGTAACACCTGTTGATCTATGCCTAGAATTCAGTGCAATGCAATTAATATGGATGGTAATATCAGAAGAACAGAGAAAGGGGCAAAACGAAGGTTAGAAAAATCATTCAGATCAACTTATGGATAATAGAATTTTCCTTTTTTTTTAGCTAAGAAAGTGTTGGATCCTATGACAAGGCATCTTGTATGTCCTATCTCTTCCATATTTCTGTATGTTGGCATTTGTACTGAGTTGCTACACACCTCTGCTAAGCCCTCTTACAGAAATTTAAAATGTCTAATGGGCTTACATTTATTTAATTAATCTTCAAATATGAATTCCTTGCAAGTCTTGCTTTTGAAAGAGTTCCACAAGAACTGGAATTTATGAAACCCAGCAAGTTTAACCTAGCCTTCATTTTGAAATCACCTGATATCAATTAGCATTCCTCCAGTTTGGGGCTGATTTATGATGCCCTTGTAAGGCCCTGAAAATATGAAAGCAGAGAAGCAGTATTTCAAAATGCAGCATAAAATCAACAATAAAATGTATATTTATAACCTGAAAAGTATGATTTCATCTTGGAGAATTACCAACCCAATAGCAGTAATAAGCATGATTTTCATTGTACCATATTGTACTTATTAAGCACTTCAGGGGACTTGTAAATAAATCAAATTGTGGGATCAGTTTTGGATATCTGAACATATTTTTAAATATTGTAAAAATGTGGAAAAGTATCACAACTGGTTATCATTTGTTCCTGTTTTCCAAAAGGGTTTTAATCATAAACTCATTCTTACATCCTCCTACAAGCTGGACTGGGGCCGGAATGGCCTATAAAGTGACACATTTTAATAAATGTAGATTTAATATGGTCATGAGATAAGATTAGACCCTTCAAAAACCCTATTCAAATACCACAGATTCTGATTTATGCTTATAAAAGTCAGGGAGAGGTAGGTGGTTTAGAGGATGCAGTGTTATCAGAGAATTTAGGGTGCCAGATATGCCTGTTTCTGATTTAAAATTTTAATAAAAAAATTCAGTATGGGAAGTTAAGGCACCTAATTGAACTGCCTCAACTTGCTCTTGTTCACATTATATTGACCTCCACAAGTCAAGTCAATCCAACAAACATTTATTAACAATGTATAATGTGTCAGACATTGTGATGGGTATAGGGGCTACAGTGTCAAGAGATTGTAGTTTGGGTGAACTTTCCCTGGTATACTGATCAGTGTGAGAGAGCTGAAGTTCCAGGTTGACCACAGAGCATGACCTTCCCCAGTTTGGTCATTTTTCTGATTTTTGATCAATGATCATGGAGTCCAGTGGGACAGGAATGCATGGTTTGACCCTGTTCTTGGAGGTCAGTAGCCCAGGGAGTTATTTTAGTGTTGCCCTAGGTTAGGTTTCAAGTAGCAGCTGGGTTAACCAGAGAGTCTTGCTCAGGTAGCCCCAGATGGATGGTTCATCTAATGAGAGTGGTGATGACAAGGACATCTCCAAGGAGCTTTATTATCAGGACGAAGAAACAAGGTTTAAAACAAAAAATTTTTATTGACATTCCTTTTTACAGGCTATGAGATACGGATTCTGTAACTAAAGGCAAAACAAACCATTTTTGTTTCTGATGTACACACGGCAGGGTGTGAGGCTCCTCCCAGGTTTCCCAAAGCAAATGAGAATCGTGAAAGAATCTCAGAGAATTGGCAGGTGAATCCTCCAGTGTGCTGCTAGGGAGGACAATGACATTGAATGTCAGCATTTGGATGGGTTCTCCTCCAAGCTACTCAATTACTTGCTGATATTGGGTCCCAGAAGCAGAAACTTGGGGCCTGAGGTGACCCGGGATTAACGGGCAGAATGCTGAGTTTTCTAGTGTATTATAGAAAATGAGGGTTGAAATCAACTTTACTTACATCCAAAAGAATAATGTGTCCCTAGAAAGATGGTAACTTGGAGACATCTAAGAAGTTGACATTAGGATCCTGTCTATTTCCCCCACCCACTCATGGCTCTTCTTCTGTCCTGCTATACCAATGGGTATCAGGAAAGAATAAACAAGAGAAATGGGAGAATATAAGATCCGAGAGACAGACATAGTGACTCAGACTCAGTCTTGACACTGAGAGCAGAGTCTGTGATATGCAGATACCTGCTTTTGCACAGGTGAGGTGCTCACATGGTACCAAGACTTACAGCATACCTGAGGTGTAGTCTGTGCTACCTCCAACACAGGTCTTTTCTAGGGAGATCTTATTTTGATTGAGTGGCAGCTGAGAAATAGTGAAAAGCACTTTGATCTGACTTCCAGAGGTATGGCTTCTCATCTTCTCTTACTGTGTTTCTACTGTGAGTTTTTGAGTGACCTATCTATCCCCTTGGCTTTCTTCATGTAGGGAGAGGAGGGATATCATTTTCCTCTGGTCTTAGCAACTCTCATGTTTGACCTATACCAGTGGTGTTTCGTACGAGTCCTTGGAGGCTGCATGGAGCCCCTTTAACAGCTTCTAGGTGGCCTGGGAGAAGGAGGATTCCTCCCCACCACCCTCCATGGCTTCACCAACAGCAACCCTGCATTTCTGCTCTGTGTATTGAGATTTCTTTGTTAAAAACAAAAGCTAAAGCAACAATGTGTGAAAAACTGCTGTACTAAACAATCCACAAGGGAACCTATTCACCTTTCAGTGACTAAGAAGGGACTGAAATTTGGAATCAACATGAAAAGAAGCCATTGAAAAAATATTTTCCATGGAAAAGTTTCAAAGCAACAAAAGGATATAAAAAAGACCTGGCAGTCCTTTTTATGGCAGGTGGAGAGCAATATTATTAGTGACCAATATGTTCCACCTGTTTAGACAACATATGATAGGCTATCTTTGCATCATCTTAAATTTTTAGTCAGTTCAGTTCAGTCGCTCAGTTGTGTCTGACTCTTTGTGACCCCGTGAACCATAGTACGCCAGGCCTCCTTGTGCATCACCAACTCCCAGAGTTTACCCAAACTCAAATCCGTTGAGTCGGTGATGCCATCCAACCATCTCATCCTCTGTTGTCCCCTCCTCCTGCTCTCAATCTTTCCCAGCATCAGGGTCTTTTCTAATGAGTCAGCTCTTCACATCAGGTGGCCAAAGTATTGGAGTTTCAGCTTCAACATCAGTCCTTCCAATGAACACCCAGGGCTGATTTGGACTGGTTGGATCTCCTTGCAGTCCAAGGGACTCTCAAGAGTCTTCTCCACCACCACAGTTCAAGAGCATCAATTCTTTGGCGCTCAGCCTTCTTTATAGTCCAACTCTCACATCCATACATGACTACTGGAAAAACCATAGCCTTGACTAGACGAACCTTTGTTGGCAACATAATGTCTCTGCTTTTTAATATGCTGTCTAGGTTGGTCATAACTTTCCTTCCAAGGAGTAGGCATCTTTTAATTTCATGGTTGCAATCAGCATCTGCAGTGATTTTGGAGCCCCCCAAAATAAAGTCAGCCACTGTCTCCACTGTTTCCCCATCTATTTCCCATGAAGTGATGGGACCATATGCCATGATCTTAGTTTTCTGCATGTTGAGGTTTAAGCTAAATTTTTTACTCTCCTCTTTCACTCTCATCAAGAGGCTCTTTAGTTCTTCTTCACTTTCTGCCATAAGGATGGTGTCATCTGCATATCTGAGGTTATTGATATTTCTTCTGGCAATCTTGAATCCAGCTTGTGCTTCTTCTAGCCCAGCGTTTCTCATGATATACTCTGCATATAAGTTAAATAAGCAGGATGACAATATACAGCATTGACGTACTCCTAATTTTAGTGGGCAACATCAATATATTGATTTGCTGTTTTGCTGCAATTAGGAGATGGTGAATGGAACAGCCTAGTTCATGCTGGGACTAGTCTAGTGCTGGCTAAATGAACAGTTGGGCTGAATGAACAGGTCTGACACAGATGAAAAACTGTGTGGCTCACTTCTGGTGAGAGAACTTCCCTCTCTGAAAGCCTGAAACCAGTCAGTTCTACTTCAAACCCATGTTAGCATTGAGTAGATTGGAGCTGACTTGAGCAGCAGAAGGGAAACAGTAAGTCAATACCACATTATCGAATACTTACTATGTATTCAAATCTGGCCCTGGTGTTTTTCTTATTACCTATATTGCAACTTTGTAAGGTAAGTAGTACAGATAAAAAATCGAGGCTTAGCAAAGTTAAATCATTTATCCAAGGTTACCATAGCTGGTGAGTGATTGCCATTAGTGCATCCAACTTCTTTTTTTCCTTCATTACACTTTGTGGTTGCTTATAGCAAAGGACATCTTGAGCCTTACTCATTCTAAGCCTTTCTGAGCAACGATCTGATAAGTGGTCTTTGAATCTCAATTGATAATTTATTTATTCAACCAAAACTATTTATAGAGCATCTGTTGTGTGAAAGACATTTTATGTAGAAGTTGGAGGATGAAAGATAATTTAAGTATTCCTTTTTTATCCATAAAGTTTATAGTCTCATAGAATAAAGAAGCTTATGTACATAAATAATTACAGTTCAAGAAAGCAATTGACATATGTCCTCTGAGGAGGTTAGGAGCTTCAGAGGAGGGAGATAAAACCTGATCAGCAGAGAAGTCTTGTGGAGGGAGGTTGCGTTTGGATTGACTCTTCAAGGGGAATATGACTGGTGCATGTAGATTGGTACTCAGTAAGGAACTCTGGGAAAAATAAACATGAATTGACGTATATGTTACATGAATAATGAGGAGTAGACAGGGAAAAAAGCTGTTGGCTGGAAAGTAGAGCATATGAAAGGGAGCCATAGAAAATAATTGTGGGAAGATAAATTGGATCAAGTTAGAATGTGCGTTGGGGGGGTCTTGACTCAAGCTGAGGAATGTGGACTTTATTCCCTGGGAATGGATGGAAAGCCATCAAAAATTCTTGAGCAGAAATGTGACATAGCAATGCCTCAGAAAGACGAATGAAGTCACACTGTGTATGATGGATGTACAGGGACCGGAAGAGGATAGACAACTTAGGAGTCTTTTAAAATAATCCATGTCAGGGACATTGACTATCTAAAAGAAGGTGAATGGGAGGAGAGAGGAGAAAATCTGGGAAACATGAATATGGAAGTAGAGGTACATAGGCTGAGCCTTTGACTGAATAGGGAATGGAGAAGAAAATTGGATTTTGAGGGGAAGAGAATGAGTTTGGTTTGGGACAGGCTGAGTTGACCTGTAGGAGACAGGAGCAGATGATTATGGAGCAAGGGGACATGGAAACATGAAGCTTGGTGCAGTGTAATGGTCTGAAAAGGCTAACTCAGTTGACAGAGGCAGCAGTGTCCAGGCAGGTATAGGGACAGGTGCTAGACTGTTCTAGCTGGGTGAGGGTGGCAGGATTTGTATTTTTCATTCTAACTTGCCCTGAATTGTTGTTGAATGTCCTGAAAGAGCACTGAGGCTTTGCCCGCTGGCCCGTGGGATTGTCTGTCCAGACTTTGGTATTTTAAGACCGCATTAATATAAAGGATTTGGTTTTGATTGAATGACTATTAGTATTTTTAAAGATGGTTATATTTGTCAAACATCTGTTTTGTTTTAGAGAAAAATCTTTCCCACTGGAATGACTGATGGTTTTTAACATCCCTGCGACATAGTTGTCTTTGTCAGGAGAGGGGAGAGGCCCCGGCCTCTTGGCTTTGAAAACTGTCCAGCAGTTTGGCATCGAGAACATTTGCTGGGTCTTCTCCATGGAGACTACCACAAGAGTAGAAACAGTGGGTATCTTGTGATAGGATTAGGTCTGGGGATAATGTGTCCTCCATTTGGGTTCTTTTTTTTTTTTTGGTGGTAGATTTTATTGCTCCTAAGTAAAGTTTAATTTTGTGGCCTAATTTACAAGCATGAAACTACATGCTACTAAACACATATTTACTTTCCTGACTTGGCCATTTCTTTGGCTTTTCTACGCTGGGTTTACTCACAGTATTCAGTCTCTGCCTTACCAGCTTCTGGTGCTGCTGGTAATGCTTCTGTTGGAGATGGGCTGGCATTCTCCACCAAAGCACTGATTGGCCTCCACATCAATGATGGAGGCCAATGATGCATGAGGCCTCCATGCATATGATCAGAGGTGTTTTACAGCTGGAGATCCTGAGATGTACTTCGTTCTTTGACCAGCAGCATGCAAGATGATAAGGACCAGGACCTGGAAATGGGCATAGCAGCTATCTCAGCTGCAGTAATGACATCTGAGGTGGCTTCTTGTAGGAATCCCTGGAGAAACAGAGTTCAGTGATCTGTGGTCTTTTAATAGACATAAGTTATTTCTTCTCTTGTGTCTATCCTGGTGTCAGAGTCCTTAGACTTTATACCCAACAACTAAATAGCTGAAGACAAAGCCTTGTCAGGCTTCTCTATCATTAAGTGCATTCCCTAGGAGAACCCTTGTAATAAATCTGTTTTTCCATGATGGACTGGCCAACTGGTACACCATGAAACCTTACTAGCTGGAGGGAAGTGTCATGAAACTAAGGGAACCAATTAACCAGAAAAGAGAAAAATGTTGAGCCACTTGGGATATCTCTTTGAATATTCTGTAACCAATTACTGATTATTTTATGCTCTTAGACATTTTGAGTGTATTAACTGGAATCAATTGTGAGATAAAGCCAATAGGATGAATGTGTTCTTTGTATGCCGTATGCTGCTTAAGTCTTATTTCTTGAGTTAGTTTTGTCAGAAGCTATTCATGATCCCAGAGATTTTAACATTCAGGAGCCAGTTGAATTTCTAGCAATATGTGATCAAATATGATCCTTGTGGGTCTGGAAGGTTAGAACAGGAGCTGGTGTATAAGTGGATGTATGATGGGGACCAGTCCAAGATAAATAAGGGCAGAAGACAAAGGAGTATGAATTAAAGGAAACTGAGGAGGTGCAGGCCGCCTTGAAGTAAAAGCAGATGTATTTGTGGAATATGAGGAACATCTTATCAGCTAATCAACATCAGTGTGGGTCCAAGGGGGACTATCTTTAGAATCCATGTAACAGAGTATAAATCTTGTTTATGTTTTCCTTACTGTTGATATTTTTATTCCTGCTTTTCAGAGGTGCAAACAAAGAACTGATAGATCATATAGCTGGAAAGTGATGGAGCCAGGTATTTTTAATTTCAGAGATCACACATTTTGTCTGCAGAAAAGCATATTAGACATACTAGAAAAATATTTATTTAGCTGTGTCAGGTCTTAGTTGCAGCATGTGGGATCTTTGTTGCATTACATGGGATCTTTCCCTGTGGTAAATGGACTCTCTAGTTGTGGCTCACAGGCTTAGTTGCTTCATGGCATGTGGGATCTTAGTTCCCTGACCAGGGATGATCAAACCAATGTCCCTTGTATTGCAAGGTGGATTCTTAACCACTGGACCACCAAGGAAGTCCCTGTATGTGTGTGTGTGTATATATAAATATTCTTTTAATTCATTTTATTATTTAGATCATATAAATCTATTCTTACCAATTCCTAATCTCTATTGTGTGACCCTCCACAGCAATAAAGAATGAGAGTTTGTTTGATTGAATTACTTCATAAGCTTAAAGACCACAGTGGGATTGACTTTGGAGTCACAAATAGATCATACTTTCCCTGTTGGTTCTACCAAATTTGCCACTGGTGGGCGTGTATGCGTGCATGATCTGGTGGCTGTTTCTTTCCAGTCTCAGAAATGGAGAATTTTAAGAGAGGGTTGTAGTATACTAATGTGGCATCAGATAGTTCCATTGTTAACTGGTATTTATGGAAGTGGGGGCTTCCCTGGTGGCTCAGCTGGTAAAAGCGGCTGCCTACAATGTGGGAGACTCGGGTTCGATCCCTGGGTGGGGAAGATCCCTGGAGAAGGAAATGGCAACCCACTCCAGTATTCTTGCCTGGAAAATCCCATGGACAGAGGAGCCTGACAGGCTACAGTCCATGGGGTCGCAAAGGGTCGGACACGACTGAGCAACTTCACTTCACTTCACTTCATGGAAGTGGGAGCAGGGGGCAGCAGTTTTTCAGGGAACGTTTTGCATTTTAGTCTTACTACAATCAACAGATTCCTATAGGGAATCCTGCAATTCTTTTCAACAACCTAACTTCCTCCCACAGCCATTTTTGCATCATCTGTTGTGTGCAAAGAAGGTGCTCAGATTCCTTTTCCTCTAGGAATTGAAAATCCACTCATCTACCAATGGATGGTACTTTTTTAAAAGTACCATCACTTTTGCAGTGATTTACTGCAATTTTGTTTATTTATGCTGATAATATGCATGGATCTCTCTTTTCCCTATGGCTCTAGGACTTGGGGATGTTTTCTTTTCCTCTTATCAGCCAGGAACTAGTACAAAACACATCTTTGGACTACCCCCAGAACTCTATTAACTTCATCTCCTACTCTGTCAAAAGCTCAGTAGTTGATGGACCTGGCTTGGTGCCCAGTCTGCTCCAGCAGAATTCTCTGGACAAGCTGAAGCAAAGCATATGATTTGCCTCTCCACTTAAGAAGGATATTCACATGAAGTGCTGAATTTGTAGCCTATATGGAGAGGCACAGGTATGGTGATGGCCAGCCTCGTGGTCCCTGCACCTATCAAAGGCCCCATTAGCATTTGTCTGTCTGACTATGGATTGTTGTCTTTGGCAAGTATCAGCAGTGGTATTTTGAAACCTTTTCTGGCTTCTTCTTCTCATCCAGGATGCCAAAACTTATCCCCGTCGAGACAGGTGTATGCTCAAATGTAAGCTAATATGAATTCAGCATATAAATTATAGACACAATTGATCTGAAGTCTACATAACTTGAAAACTCAAAAGTTGAAAATTCTGATTTCTTTCTCTCTTTTTTAAATAGAAAAAAGCCCCCCCCCCAACCAAACAACAACATAAGCTGAGTTTTTGAGATGACCTTGGTGTCCCCCTTCTCCCCACAATGGGTCTTTGACCTCTTCAATGATAGAGGGCCAGAGGATTCAAAGATACTTGGTGAAGTCATGGTTGGGCCTTCTAGTATGTCATGGGCTGACTAACTTAGGATATCTGTTCTGTTCTGCTCTCTGTATAGGACCCTGTGGAATACCACCAAGGTTATCTCTGGTGCCCTTTGGGAATTCACCAAGCTCTAACTCTCTTCAGTGAAGTCTCCTGTTGTCCTATGTAACTCTGAAATTCCTGCTCCTTTCCCCATTCCTCCTCGTGCTATAGGCATGGATACTTGGATTCTACTCTTTGGGGCTTAGAACACTGCAAATCTCTCATAACTCTGGAAAAAATGGAGGTTATTGTGCTTGGAGTCAAAGCATTTTAATTTTTTGTCAGGAAACAGTAAACAAATCATTCATTCATTTATTCATTCATTTGGCAGTTAAGAAATTATTGAGTACATTCTGTGTGCACAAGAATGTTCTAGAAATTGAGAATATAGGGTGGAAAATTGAGAATATAGGGTGGAAGTCCAAGTAGAACCTGTACAGTTTTGTCATTCATCTTCAGGCATGTAGATGTCTTATGTCTCAAGTTATGAAGAGGAGGGGCTGCTTCCCACAGCAGCTGAGTTCACACAGTTACGGCTTCCTTCCCATTTCCTCTAGAGCTGCTCAGCCTGATGGTGATTTTTAAGGACCAGAAAACAGGATCCTTGTCCATCTCAAGTGTGACAGTGTATTTGCAGAGTACCTGCTATTTGAAGCCACACAGAGGACCAGTTTCCTGCGGAAGCATACTTAGGATATCACATATTTTCTAGGATGGTCCAATGACAATTTCATATAATTCCTTGAGGGGGGAGATCAGTCCATTAAATGGGTAACTAAATAAAATTTTATTTTAAAATCCTTTAAGTCTTTTCACAAATAAAAACATATCCTTGTCAAACTAGGAAGTCTAAATTTTGGTTGAGAAAAGTAAGCTGAGACAAAGTGTAAATGGTACGTTGATAGTTTTCAGTACCGTCTGAGCTCAGTTGGCATTTACCTTGATCAGCAATTACAGTCTGACAGCAGTTTTCCAACTGCATAGCCAAGTACACCAAAAAGGAAGGTAGGGGAAGTTCCAGCTATGGGTTTGATTTCTGTTATGGATTTCATTAAGGATCTCATTTATGGGTTAATTTATGGATCCCATTAAGGATCATATTTACAAAAAAATTGAGTGCATTGTTTTGCCATAGAAGAACTTGAAAAGTAGTTCCTCCTTCACTTTCCTACTCTGTATGAACCTCAGCAAAACCAAATGTGGTGAGCTCAGGTAAGCAAAATGGGAGCTGGTGATAATCTCTAGGTCTTGATATTACTGACAGGTCTTATGCATTTAGAGCTCTGTCAGAGATTGTGAGGGAGGGGTTTGGAGTTTTCGTCCTGGTAATTGGTGTGTTTGATCAACCAACAACATCCAAACAAGTTAGGCTAAGGCATGGCCATGGATTTCACTACCCCCTGAAGACTCATCCGGAGTCCTCCTAAATTAACTGGAAGCATGGGTTTGCTATCTTTTGTGTGTCCAGTCTGTCTTTCTATTGCAAACTCTCTGTCTTCTCTCAGCATTTCCCTTGAGAAAGAAGGAAAGCCCATTTCTTTTCCTGCCCCTCAGGAGAGGCTTAGTTCATATTCTCTCTTCAATTCTTTTCAGCAGCCAACTTTCCCGGCTTGGAAAGGAAAGTGAAACCATAAAGGAGAGTGGCATCTGCTGGAGTGTTTATGCCCACACTTCATGCCTAACTTGGGTTCAGTTCAGTTGCTCAGTCGTGTCCGACTCTTTGCAGCCCCATGCAGCCCACCAGGCTTCCCTGTCCATCACAACCCTTGGAGCTTGCTCAGACTCATGTCCATCGAGTTGGTGATGCCATCCAACCATCTTATCCTCTGTCGCCCCCTTCTCCTACTCCCTTCAATCTTTCCCAGCATCAGGATCTTTTTCAGTGAGTCGGTTCTTCGCATCAGGTGGCCAAAGTATTGGAATTTCAGCTTCAGCATCAGTCCTTCCAACGAATATGCAGGACTGATTTCCTTAAGATGAACTGGTTGGATCTCCTTGCAGTCCAAGGAACTCTCAAGAGTCTTCTCCATCACCACAGTTGAAAAGCATCAATTCTTCAGTGCTCAGCTTTCTTTATAGTCCAACTCTCACATCCATACATGACTACTGGAGAAACCATAGCTCTGACTAGATGGACCTTTGTTGGCAAAGTAGTGTCTCTGCTTTTTAATATGCTGTCTAGGTGGTCATAGCTTTTCTTCCAAGGAGCAAGAATCTTTTATTTTCATGGCTGCAGTCACCATCTGCAGCAATTTTGTGTAAATCAAAAGATAAAGGCGTTTTATTTTCTGATGAAAATTTCTTTTTTACTTTCTTAGAGGAAGAGGATGGCAGAATGGGGTATCTGACAACATATCTAGCAGGGATATCTAGCAGGAGTGTGTACAGTGTGGTTCAGAGCTTAATAAATATGAGACATAGTCTGGAAATAGAAGTTATACATCTCCCCTAGGCCTCTTGGAATATCCCAGATGGGACTCCCTTGGGCTTCTGTGTCAGTTACTAGCCTTCACTGAACCAGTGTGAGTGCCAGACACTGTATGAGTACTTCATGTGTATCTCATATAATCTTTACAACAGTCCTATGGGGTAAGTTTTGCATCATTTTAAAATGAAGAAAATGAAGTGCTGAGCAATCAAATAACTTTTCAAGATCATACATTTGGTAAGTGACTGCATTGAGATTCTTGCATTTTTTAAGGCCTCTTGGATAGCCCTAGTGAGGATCTCATAACCCTGTTTAAAGAAATGCCAAGATAACCTTGAGTAGACCAGCTACACACATCCAGCTATGCATCCCTAAAGCCAAATGATGTTTGGCATAGGTGAGTAGAACGGCTCTAACACTGGGCTGGAGGAAGCAAGGTATATAGATCTGAGGAGTGTTTATGGTAGAATTAAACATGGGCAGGGCTTGAACAGAGGGTCTTGCATACTGTCCCTTCATCCCTGGGTCCCATTCTTCTTTTGAAGAGGGGAGCAGATACTTTTCATTTTCTTGAAATCTCAAGGTCCCAGGGAGGGCAGGGCTCTGACAATGCAGTGGTCTGTGTGTGAAATGCTGAGACTCAGGCGTGTGTTGTATAGGCAAGGGCACTAATGCGGACTGCAATCTCTTTCCTTCCACAAAACCCAGCAAACCTCAGAGAAGGAGGCTTCTTGGCCAAACTCTTTCTTCAAGGAGAAAGAGACATGAATAGCCATTAGTAGACGATGCCAAGATACTGCTTAGGAAAGCCAGCATCATATGTTCATTCGTTTTGTAACCCCAGAAAATGATGTCATGTGTAATACGGATCAGAAGACAGAGGCATGGAGTGAACTCTGGAAATAACCACAAGACCTGGGAAAAGGTTGAGGGTGTGTGAGAAATTGTTTTGAGTAAATTGTTAGAGTTAGACTTGAAAGACTAAGGCTGTTCAATAGTAAACTAGGTCCTCAGTTTGAATGAGGGTCTCTGCCTTTTTGCTTTTCAAAATGTGATTCATATCATTGGTATCAACTAGCTTGTTTGAAAGGGAGAATTTTAGTTCTTGTCTTGGATTTACTGAAACATTTGTCTGCAAATATTTGCATTTGTAGGGTCTGCATTTTCAAAAGATCCCTAGGTGGCTTGTATGCACAGTGAAGTTTCAGAACTATTGTGCTAAAACATAGTAGATACAGCACAGTGTATCAGGTATTGGTCAGAGGTCTCAGTCTTGGCTGCACATTCAGATCACTTGGGCAACCCCACCCCAGACCAATTAAATCAGGTTCTTTTGGAGTAGGGCCCAAGTATTGACATTAAAAAAAAAAAAAGTCCATGATGTACAGCTAGATGGTGGGTGATCTATATGAAAATGGGAGTGCTGCCATATTAATTGGAGTTCTGAAAGAACTGGCCTCTGGTGTGGTACTACTTAGTGTATTTGTTAGTGATTCAGAAGAGTAATTGTAAGATATACTGATTCCATCTGCAGATGATCGAGAATTGCACAAGATTGCAAGCTAACATCCTGAAACCCATCAGGACTAAAATGTTAAGTGACTGTGGCAGGAGGGGAGAAAGTGTGGACAAGTAGAAGAGGTCTTGTACATCTCTGGGGGCCCCATCCTACCACATCAGAAAAGTATCCAAGTGTCAGCGTGAGCTGCAAGTGAATAATGATTCTGCAATCGTAGCAGGGCATAGTTAAACAGTAGAGAAAAATCGGAGCATGTGAAATGTAAGGAGTGAGAAACCCTGATGTCACCTTCCCCTGCTATCTGATATGGTTAGGACTTTGTATAGTGTTGTCCATGGTAGGGTGCTAGGGCTGAAGAGCCATTAGGATGAACCTGGGATATTTTCAGAGGAGACTCATATATATCAAGCATGAAATAAAGGACAAAAGGTGGATTTTACTTAGTATGTTTAAAAAAAACTAAGGGGAAAATGTAACATTTTTAAAATATGAAACAGTGCTTTTGTATGAAAGATGGTAATTAGCTGATCTCTTTTACCAGAAGGAGATTAGAATAGAGAATAGACTATTTAGGAAAAAATTTATGATGTAAAATGGGAGGAGATTGTGAAAAGGGGTATGATGAAAAGAAACTTTTATGTGCTTCTGTTGCTTTGGGGCCCTTTCCTTAGAAGCTGAAACAGGTCTTAATAATGTACCTGGAAAGTGAGGCTCCTACCAAAGGGTAAATGACAGACTCTTGCTCTCAGAGGGTGAGATATTGTCCTGGGTTTCTGTAAATTGACATTGATAAAGTTGGTATTTCTTGAGTTTGCTTACACACCTGAGCCAACTTTGATTTGTACATACCTAGTCTTAGCCAGGGGAGAAGGCAATGACACCCCACTCCAGTGCTCTTGCCTCGAGAATCCCATGGATGGAGGAGCCTGGTAGGCTGCAAATCCATGGGGTCGCTAAGAGTCGGACACAACTGAGGGACTTCGCTTTCACTTTTCACTTTCATGCACCGGAGAAGGAAATGGCAACCCACTCCAGTGTTCTTACCTGGAGAATCCCAGGGATGGGGGAGCCTGGTGGGCTGCTGTCTATGGGGTCACACAGAGTCAGACACAACTGAAGCAACTTAGCAGCAGCAGCAGTCTTAGCCAGGAGAAGGCAATGGCACCCCACTCCAGTACTCTTCCCTGGAAAATCCCATGGGCAGAGGAGCCTGGTAGGCTGCAGTTCATGGGGTCACTAAGACTTGGACACGACTGAGCGGCTTCACTTTCATTTTTCACTTTCATGCATTGGAGAAGGAAATGGCAACCCACTCCAGTGTTCTTGCCTGGAGAATCCTGGGGACAGGGGAGCCTCGTGGGCTGCCATCTATGGGGTCGCACAGAGTCGGACACGACTGAAGTGACTTAGCAGCAGCAGCAGTTTTAGCCATCTAGTACTATAGGAAACCTTATTTATTCTGATGAAGAGCATCTACAGATTACCTCAGTGAATTATCAGACTTGATGGAAAACATGCAAGCATTATCTTTGAGACTGTAAGCAAGACAAGGGTGCCCTCTGTCACCATTTTTATTTAGCTTTATTTTGGAGTTCCCAACCAGCATATAAGATGAGAGAAATTAAATATATGTAAACATTAGAAGGGAAGAAACAAAGCTATAGTTCACAGAAAATATGAATAACTAGAGTTTATTAGAAAACCCCAATGAGTATATAAGTAAGTGATTGGAATTACTCAGAATTTGGTGATATGGCTGGATATAAAAATCAATTTAGTAAAACGGATCACATTTCTACTCACCAACTACAATTGAAAATTAGTTGTGAAAAGATAAAAAATCTAAGATACTAGAGTTTCACATCCAGTAATGGCTGACCAGGATATTTCAAACCAGTCCTCAGAGAAAAGGTGGACAAAATACAAAAGTAAGCATTTGAAGGTGCTATGTAGGCAGTGATAATTTTCAGATTCCGGATCTGGAGTAAAGAGAGAAGCCTCTGGAAAAGTGAATTCGGCATTTCGGGATTGCTTTTCATTTTGAGGTAACCTCAGATTCTGACAACAAGAGCAACAGCTGAGAGGTCCAGAAGCTGACCAGAGCTGTTAGCACTTGCACAGAGCTGGAGGAATGAAGCGGGTTCCCAGGTGGCACTAGTGGTGAAAGGAGTGGCTCCAATGCAGGAGACCTGGGTTCAGTCCCTGGGCCAGAAAAACCCCCTAGTGAAGGAAACGGCAACCCACTCGAGTATTCTCGCTTGGAAAATTCCATGGACAGAGCAGCCTGGCAGGCTACAGTTCCTGGAGTTGCAAAGAATTGTACGTGACTGAAGCGACAGCAGAGAGGAGTGCAGGGTAGAATTAAGGCCCCACTAGAAGAGGACGTTCTGATAAACATCCCAGGCTTTTAAGTAGGACTCTACAGACCTACACACTGGGAGTAAAAGGGAACCTGAACTAGACAAGTCCAAACAGGATAAAGCTTGCTGCTACTGCTAAGTCACGTCAGTCATGTCCGACTCTGTGCGACCCCACAGACAGGTGCCCACCAAGCTCCCCTATCCCTGGGATTCTCCAGGCAAGAACACTGGAGTGGGTTGCCATTTCCTTCTCCAATGCATGAAAGTGAAAAGTGCAAGTGAAGTCGCTCAGTCGTGTCCGACTCTCAGAGACCTCATGGACTGCAGCCTACCAGGCTCCTCTGTCCATGGGAGTTTCCAGGCAAGAGTACTTGAGTGGGTTGCCAGTGCCTTCTCCGCAAATCAGCTTAATTCTGATTGGACCTTAACCTCAAATTAAATCAATTAAATCCTCTCTGGAAAATAATAATATCATCCAGAGCAGTGTATTACTTGTACAGTTTTTCCTGAAAAAATGCCCTCAAAAGTAATTAGATATACAAAAAGACAAGATTTGACTGAAAAACAAGATAAAAAATGACAATGAAAATGACCCTAAAGGAAACGTATCAAATACAGAGTTTAAAATGATCATGATTAGTGCATTAAAATATCTAGAAGAAAATATAGAGAATGTTGACAAAAGCAAGAAACTTAAAAGAAGAATCGAATGGATATTATAAATGGAAAAAATGTGATACTAAAATTACGAACTCAATGGGTGAATTTAACTTCATGTTAGACATAGATAAGAAAAAGAATAAATTGTTAGATCAGAATAAAATATATGTATTGAAGAATGAAATGGAAATGGATGGACAATTTTAGAAGAGCATTAGCTATATATGTGACAGAATGAAAATGTCTGAGAAGAGCTGATGAGAGAGGATGTGACAGAAGTAGTAGCTGGTTAAGTAGTGGCTGAGAATTTTCCAAACCAGATGAAAGACTTCCACCTACAGGCCCAAGAAATGCTATATCTTTTCTTAATGGGACAAATAAAGAATATCTGGACACTTTATTTCCTCCTGTCTCTTGCTTCTGGTGTTTCTTTTAGAAACAGCTGTCAGTCTTCCTGTTGCTCCAGTGAAGATCCTATTATTTCTTTTCCTCTGGCTTCCAATACCCAATAGATGGTTATTGGCAGAGGGGTAGAGAATAGGCCACTTGAATAAAGACCAGTAATGGACCCATGAATATAAGGATATCTGTTGTAATTACTGGGGAGAGTGGAAGAAAAAGGAAGTATTTTTTAATATACCACGCTGAGACGATTATATAATACATTTGAAAAATAAATGAAACTTGATTCCTACCTAACATGATACTCAAAAATTAATTTCAGGTATACTAATGACCCTCATGTAAAAGGTAAGACTATAAAATATTTTGAAATTAATGTAGGAGAATGTCATTGTCACATAAGGATAGAGAGGATTACTTAAATAAGACACAAAAGATTGACAAACCTAGACAGCATATTAAAAAGCAGAGATATTACTTTGCCAACAAAGGTCCATAGAGTCAAAGCTATGGTTTTTCCAGCAGTCATGTATGAATGTGAGAGTTGGACCATAAAGAAAGCTGAGTGCCAAAGAATTGATGCTTTTGAATTGTGGTGTTGGAGAAGACTCTTGAGAGTCCCTTGGACTGCAAGGAGATCCAACCAGTCCATCCTAAAGGAGATTAGTCTTGAATTTTCATTAGAAGGACTGATGCTGAAGCCGAAGCTCTAATACTTTGGCCACCTGATGCGAAGAACTGACTCATCTGAAGAGACCCTGATGCTGGGAAAGATTGAAAGCAGTGGGAGAAGGGGATGACAGAGGATAAGATGGTTGGATGGCATCAATGACTCAACAGACATGAGATTGAGCAAGCTCCAGGAGTTGGTGATGGACAGGGAAGCCTGGCATGCTGCAGTCCATGGGGTTGCAGAGTCATACACGACTGAACAACTGAACTGACTGATAACATATTTTGAAATTAATGTAGGAGAATGTCATTGTCATATTAGGGTAGAGTGGATTACTTAAATTAGACACAAAAGATTACCCCTACAGGGAAATGTTGATTATGCTGCTAAGTCGCTTCAGTCGTGTCCGACTCTGTGCGACCCCATAGACGGCGGCCCACCAGGCTCCCCCGTCCCTGGGATTCTCCAGGCAAGAACACTGGAGTGGGTTGCCATTTCCTTCTCCAATGCATGAAAGTGAAAAGTGAAAGTGAAGTCGCTGAGTCGGGTCCGACTCCTAGTGACCCCATGGACTGCAGCCTACCAGGCTCCTCCATCCATGGGATTTTCCAGGCAAGAGTACTGGAGCGGGGTGCCATTGCCTTCTCCGAATGTTGATTATAATAGTCTATAATAAAATTAATTTTTTTGTTTATTGAGAGATATTACACATTGTATGAATATATTACTCAGAATATACAAAGTCCAACTAATGAATTAGAAGGAGAAATAACCTAATGGGAAAATGGACCAATGAAATAAGTAGTAATTTTACAGAATCAGTTTCATCTGACAGATGGATCAATGGTCAATTTGATTACGGTCCGGGAAATGCACATTGAAATCACAATGCACTGCTATTTCATACTCAGTTGTTGAACCAATGTCAAGTGTTAACTGGTATATGGAGATATAGAAATTTTTACCTACTGCTGTTAGGAATAGAAATGGGTATATCCATTTTGGAACTGTGTTTGACAGTGTCTAACCTTGAGCATGACCTATGAATTGTAAGACCATATATGTATACAATATATAAAATTGTATACAATTGTACAATTGTATATACCTTAGAGAAAAATTGTGCATGTGTGTACCAAGAGGTGTACAAAACTATTCTTAATGGTATTTTTTATCATAGAGGTATATAATGTGTGTTTATATAGGTTAAATACATAAATAAAATATAAAGTAATATAAAAATAGCCTAAAGGTTTTTTGTGATGGTTACTCTTATGTGTCAACCTGAGTTGACACATGTGTATCATGGAGTGCCCAGATTAAGCATTATTTCTAGGTTTTCTATGAAGGTGTTTCTGGATGAGATTATCATTTTAACTGGTGACTCAGTAGATTACACTTTTAAGTGTGGATGGGCATTATCCAATCTATTGAAGGCCTAGAAGGGGACAGACAGAGGATGAGATGGCTGGATGGCATCACTGACTCGATGGACGTGAGTCTGAGTGAACTCCGGGAGATGGTGATGGACAGGGAAGCCTGGCGTGCTGCGATTCATGGGGTCGCAGAGAGTCGGACATGACTGAGTGACTGAACTGAACTGAACTGAATAAGAACAAAAGGCAGAGAAAGGAGGGATTCACCACTTTTTTGCTCCTGCTTGCCTGTTTGAGGTGGGGCATCTGTCTTTTACTTTTGGATTGGAACTTATATTATCAGCTCCCCTGGTCTCAAGCCTTCAGACTTGGGCTAGAATTACACTATCACCTCCCCTGGGTCTTTGGCCAGGGGAGGTGATGGTGTAATTGCATGGAACTTTTGTAAATGCATGGAACTTTTTAGCCTCCACAACTGTATGAGTCAATTTCCATGCTCATGTATATTAGTAATTACCTATTTATAACAGAGCTAATAGGATATAGTTTGGTTCTGTTTCTCTGGAAAACCCCAATAGATTTATCAAGAAAAAGATGTATATTTATACAGTGGAATACTATGCAGCAGTGAATATGAAAAAATTTACATGCCCTGTCAGTGATCAACACACAGTATTGAATTAAAAAGAACAAGTCGTTAAAGAATATATTGGCTTAACTCCATGATCATAAAGTTCAAACATAGATATTAAACTGTATATTGTTTCAGAATAACTACATAGGTAGTAAACCTTATAAATTACTGACACTGTTACCTCTAAGGAGGAAGGAATGAGCTGTAATCTGTGATGTATACAAGTGGCTTCTGGGTATGGTGGTGTTCAGTTTCTTGAAATTGATGGTAGGTGTTAATTAAAGAAAAACTACAGCATCAATCTCTCTCCCCTGTGCAAGGCTGGGTGGTGATGCCCCGTGAGTCTGTAGTCACCCTGTTCTGGCAAAGGATGTGCATTGTGTGTGAACTAAGTATAGAGAGCCAGTCTTGGTTTCAGCCAAATCTCCAATTGCAGATTTCCTTTGAGAACTGTCCTTTTCAAAACTATTAACTCATATTTGTAAACAAACCTGTTTGTTTCAAATCATTTATGACCAGATTGCCAAGATACAGGTGCTGATATAGCTACTTACTTTCACAAGATCTTTGGAGACTATTTGTGACACATTAAAATTGTTCTCCTTCTGTCCTGCCTAACAAATTCTGAAAAGTTTGGGATGATTAGTTTTTCTAAGCTGAAGGCCTCCACGCAAGGTCAGATTAAGGTTTTCTCTCTATTTTGATTCCACGAACGTTAAGGTTTGGCTCTCCCACATTGAGTATTGTTGTACATTTCTCCCTGGTGTAAGGAAGGAGGTTTCTGTTGGGCAGTAGAAGCCCAGGTCACCTCCAGCCCAGAGTTTTGGAGAACTCTTTTTGAAAGCACAGCTTGGTATCACACAGTGGCTTTCAGTTCAAAGGTGACCCTTTATTTCTGCTCCTCCTCCTCCATCATCCTTTGTTTGTTTAGGCTACTGGTTCTTCCTCCAAGCATTCTGAGTAGATGTGGGTGGAGAGAAGAGCAGGAGGGTGTGTGTGTGTGTGTGTATATGTGTGATTTGAGTGAGGAGGCTGAATTTTCACAGACTCCTTTTTTACTTAGCATTTGTTTATGCTTATCTACTCCCAATCTTTAATTCTTACCAACCTTTCTCCACCTTAGTGGATTTCAGTCTTTCTTTTGTTCCTGGTGTTTGGGACTAGGATGTATCTCGAACACCATATGCCCCCCTCACCAATCTGGCAAGGAGAGAAGGCAGGATTATAGGATCCTAAAGCAACTGAACTGAACTGAACTGAACTGAAAGGTGAGGGGAGGGTGAGAAGTGGAAGGAGGGAGGTTTGTTTGTGTTTTCCAGAGAACTGCATGTGATTTCAGGCTGCCAGCCTTTGCTGGTTTGAAGTCCTTGGCAATAACCCTTGCTTGTTTCCTTCTGAGAATCCATGAATTATCACGAGGTCTTTTAATAAGCTGACAGTAGTGGTCGCTCAGCGTTGTATAAGGGAGGAGACTGCCTCATGGCCTTAGGCACTGCTGGTGGTGAAAGAATGTGAACTACTAAAGCCACCCCTGCCCGACCAGGTGCTCAGCTCAGACCCCATTACAGCTGAAAACACAGCAACTGAAAAGCAGCTAAACTACCCTGAATCTTCACAAAAGGAGAGTCCAGCCCCAGCCCACAGCCACAGTGACATGGCTTTATGGGAGGAGAAGGTCTGAGTAAGGAAAGAGAGAGAGAAAGAAAAAAAGAAACGGTGCTCAAATGAGCCAGGAGAACAGTTGTGTGTGGCTTTTTGAAGCTTTGTGATAGTGTGCACCTCCGGGTTCATTTGGGGTTGTTTATTGACTTTTTAGACTGTGTATAGGAGATCCTAAGACCTTATCAAGTATTGTAACCCCTATCTGATTGGAAGTGGGTGAATGCATCAATTAAAAGGGGTGTATATATTTGGCTCTGGTGGGGGAGTGGTGATTCAACAATCCAGCCACAGAAAAGCCTTCATCCCAGGCCAAGCCCTGGGGGCCGCCTCTGTCCTCTCCCCAAGGGGCTCTGTGCCAGGACCCCCAGAGGGTGGAGAGCCTATGATAGCTAAATCGCTGGATGCCTGCTGCCTGCCTGCCTGCTGGGGAAGACCCTGGAGTTGGCTTGGGCCTGCTTCTGTTTTATAGCCTGATGGATTTGGGCTCTCCCTTTCCCTCTTCAGAGGCCTACAATCTGCACCAAATGTTTCACATTACTCAGTGTGAAAAACCTCCTATTCTTTCAGATTTTTTACAAGTTCATACATCCGTGGAAACCCGATATTCCATATTTCATTCTGCTTCGTGGATGTCATTGTGAGGGATGCGGGTTCACATGCAACAGGCCTCTTCTGGCTTTGATCAGTTTGACCGCAACTAATTGTAAATGGAGAACAAATGAAAGAAATATTTACAAATTTCATGGGAATTCAGGCGGGGCCTAAGCCTCCCCTAATGCCTCCATTCACAGTAAATGTTTATTGAATACTTTGACTCTACTGTGCACTTCAGTATTTATATAGTATTAGGTTTTAGCTTGTTCTGAAGGAATCCAAAGAGTTAGTAAACTGACCTTCCCTGTCTCCCCATGTTACCCCCTTCCCTTCTGCAAACTTCCTTTCTTTTGCATTACAAAATCTGCTGCTGCCTAAAACCAACTCAAATTCCAAAGCTACAGCTGTAAGAAGGGGAAGGAGAGAAAGGGATGGAGAGAAGAAGGAGGGGTGAGGGGAAGGACCGTAAAATTTAAAACAAATTTTGAGTTGCACAGTCGAGTTGGGAAAAGTCAAATGAAAATGTTCGAGATTTGTTCAAAATAAAGTCATAAATGCTTGGAGCCAAGTTAAGCAGCTGTTGGGTCAGGCAGGCTAAGGCCTGAAAGGCAGCACCAACTAAGAGCTGAGTATTATGCAATTAAGAAGCAGTTGCCTGGTTATAAAGAAACATCCATAGTCCTGTAGAAGGATTTCTTTCTCTTTTTTTAAATTTATTTTTAACTGGAGGAAAATCGCTTTACAGTGTTGTGTTGGTTTCTGCTGTACAACAACATGAGTCAGCTGATATATGTATAAGTATACATATATCCCCTCCCTCTTGAGCCTCTCTCCCCGCCCCCATCCCACCCCTCTAGATCATCACAGAGCACCAGGCGGGCTCCCTGTGTTATTCAGCGACCTCTCACCAGTTATCTGTTTTACACGTGATAGTGTATTTATGTCCATGCTACTTTCTCCATTTATCCCACTCTCTCCTTCCTAAGAGGATTTCTGATTTAGGACTTTCCATTTCTAAACATACTTTTCCAGAAGAATTTTTCTTCACTCAGGAACCAAAATAAGTTTTGTGATTTCTCCCTGGAGGTAGTGGAGTGGGGTCACTCTATGGCTTGGAAAGGGTCAGCTGACACTCCCCCCACCCCACCCCGATCCAGCTTCCCTGCCTCATGGCATAAGCTGAAAGTCCTGTCAGCCCCTGTCTTCTTCCCACTGCTGTCAGGAGCTACTGGCACTTCCCAGGGCAGCTTGGACAAGTGGTGGTCCAGATACCAAAAGGTAGACAGGAGGTAACCTCTTTCTGGAGAGTCATTTGGCTACCACTTTGGATGGCAAGTGCTTTTGAGGTTGGCCAATCAATGCTCCAACAACTGCTGTCTTAATTAGAAGTATATCACATCTGTATCTGTGGTATCCTGGGCCCCTTCCACGCTAGGAGTCGTAAAAGCCAAGCTAGATTCTGTTGTTTATGGATGCTGGCTTAACTTGTTGTTCTCTAAGTTTTTCCAACATTTCCACCCAGGCACAAAAGACATGATTTAGGGGTCATAAAAAGGAGAGGGTGAATGGTCCCAAAGAACCCCAGAACACCCCAAAATTCTGATGAGAGAGGTGTCTGCAAGGAAAGTGGTTGTACGACAGGAGTGATAGCTTGAAAAGTAGAATTAGGAGGTAGAGAAGAGGAATGTGGCACTGGAGGAGGTCAACTCCAAAGTTAATAAAAAGTGGAACCAAGTTCCCAGAAAAGAGTATTCAGAGCATTACACATTTGCTTTGTAAAATAAAACTTTTACTTTTACTCATTGTTCTCTTTCCAATGGTATCTGGAGCTACACCGCTCAGTCCCAGGAGTTCTTTTTTTTTTTCCCAAACAATATCTTCCCATCAAAATGTGCTTGTACAGCCATGTTTACTCTTAAATGTAAATGGACAATAAGAAAGTTTTCACTTTTAAAGATTATTTATAAAAAGTGAAATGGACAGAGCTGAAATGGTGGGATTTCTTAGCCACACAGCAGAGCACAGAGCTGGTTGGAAATGAACTGATCACAGGCGAACAGCTTGACATTACATGTGGTCAGTTAGTGGGGGACATTGGTCTTCGTGGGTAAGGTCAACTTCTGTAGCTTCAAATGGGCAAGTTTCTCAGCTGCTGTCTACCTCAGATTCCTCATCTAGAAAGTGGGACAAATAATATTGCCTATGTCACAGCATTGTTTTGAGAACTGACTAAGTCAATGTACATAAAATGTTTAGAGCATTACCTAGCACATAATAGATGGTGCATCAGTATTGGCTGTGCTTTTTGCTTCAGGAGGCAAGAGGTATTTTGTTTATCAGGGAATTCATTAAATTCTCACTGCCGTCTTAGCAACAGAATGTTTATGGAACTTAAATTTCATTACTCATTTAAAGAGATTCTCTACTTTAGGGCCTTTCTGGGACTAACGATTCTGTCAGTTTACATTTAGTACTCAGGAGTGACTGCTGTGCTTTCACATGTTAGTTATTAAGAATTTTAATTCAGTACTATGTGTATTTTAAATCATGTTTTTCTGTGCGTGTGCAGTCATGTCCGACTCTTCATGACCCTATAGACTATAGCCCACCAGGCTCCTCTGTTCATGGGATTTACCAGGCAAGTAAACTGGAGTGGGTTGCTGCCGTGCCCTCCTCCAGGGAATCTTCCTAACCCAGGGATCAGACTCATGTCTCCTGCATTAGGGGCAGTTTCTTTACTTCTTAAGCCATTGGGACTTGTTCCCCTGGAGAAGGGAGAGGAGAAAATCCACTTGGAATGGATTTGTACAAGAGTGCTTGATTAGAAAGATCTTTAAACTTGCCCTTAGCAGTTCCTTAGACCAATTTTCTTCGATGTACCTTAAGCAAGAAAATGGGGGGTTTTCTTAATTATCTATTTTATAAATTTTTGCTGGTCAGATATCAAATGAATTGTTCAGAAGTGAAATTAGAGTGCATGTTCAGTTCAGTTCAGTTCAGTTGCTCAGTTGTGTCCGACTCTTTGCGAACCCATGAATTGCAGCACGCCAGGCCTCCCCGTCCATCACCAACTCCCGGAGTTTACGAAAACTCATGTCCATCGAATTGGTGATGCCATCCAACCATCTCATCCTCTGTCGCCCCGTTCTCCTCCTGCCCCGAGTCCCTCCCAGCATCAGAGTCTTTTCCAATGAGTCAACTCTTCGCATGAGGTGGCCAAAGTATTGGAGTTTCAGCTTTAGCATCAGTCCTTCCAAAGAAGACCCAGGACTGATCTCCTTTAGAATGGACTGGTTGGATCTCCTTGCAGTCCAAGGGACTCTCAGAGTCTTCTCCAACACCACAGTTCAAAAGGATCAATTCTTCAGCTCTCAGCTTTCTTCACAGTCTTAACTGTCATATCATACATGACTACTGAAAAAAACATAGCCCTGACTAGATGGACCTTTGCTGGCAGAGTAATGTCTCTGCTTTTTAATATGCTGTTTAGGTTGGTTATAACTTTTCTTCCAAGAATAAGTGTCTTTTCATTTCATGGCTGCAATCACCATCTGCAGTGATTTTGGAGCCTCAAAAAATAAAGTCTGACACTGTTTCCACTGTTTCCCCATCTATTTCCCATGAAGTGATGGGACCAGATGCCATGATCTTCGTTTTCTGAATGTTGAGCTTTAAACCACCTTTTTCACTCTCCTCTTTCACTTTCATCAAGAGGCTTTTTAGTTCCTCTTCACTTTCTGCCATAAGGGTGGTGTCATCTGCATATCTGAGGTTATTGATATTTCTCCTGGCAGTCTTGATTCCATCTTGTGCTTCTTCCAGCCCAGAGTTTCTCATGATGTACTCTGCATATAAGTTAAATAAGCAGGGTGACAATATACAGCCTTGATGTACTCCTTTTCCTATTTGGAACTAGTGTGTTATTCCATGTCCAGTTCTAACTTTGCTTCCTGACCTGCATATAGGTTTCTCAAGAGGCAGGTCAGGTGGTCTGGTATTCCTATCTCTTTCAGAATTTTCCACAGTTCATTGTGATCCACGCAGTCAAAGGCTTTGGCATAGTCAATAAAGCAGAAGTAGATGTTTTTCTGGAACTCTCTTCCGTTTTCCATGATCCAGCGGATGTTGGCAATTTGATCTCTGGTTCCTGTGCCTTTTCTAAAACTAGCTTGAAAATCTGGAATTTTGCCGTTCACGTATTGCTGAAGCCTGACTTGGAGAATTTTAAGCATTACTTTACTAGTGTGTGAGATGAGTGCAATTGTGCGGTAGTTTGAGCATTCTTTGGTATTGCCTTTCTTTGGGTTTGGAATGAAAGCTGACCTTTTCCAGTCCTGTGGCCACTGCTGAGTCTTCCAAATTTTCATGTTAATCAGTATTAATTAACGGAAGCAGAAAGAGGAGGCTACTGACTACTGTGAAGTAGTGTTCTTTAGCTTTCCCATTAAGAATTTGTCTGGACTTCCATGAACAAGGGACAGAAGACATTTATTCCACCTGCAACTTGAGCTATGAAAATTGTCCTGTGTCTAAACATTCTAAATGCCTCCAGCATTTTTTCTAAACCGCAGTTTAAAGAAGAACAAGAAAGCAAGCAGTCTGCAAATGATGCCTCTGTACCAATGGCCAACATTCCAGTTGGTGTTTTATGGGGCTACACCCACATTAAATTGACCAGAATGGGGGTGACCCAATGACAATAGATGCTTTTGTTGCATTGTTTTCATGCAGAGCAAGTGGCATTCCTCAGGCCCCTTTCCATGTAACGCTCCACCACAAATATGTTGCTACTCTTCTTACCTGTGGGACTGGGTCGTATCAACTCTAGCATTTTCAGGCTTATCTGATGGCAAATGAAAACTGATACTGGTGGGGAGGGTTGTGACTACTTGGTTACTGGACAGCCATTCACCTCTGTTTCTACATTCTTTAAGCAGTTTCAGTTTAACCCTTAAAAAAGGTTTATGAGCAATGAAATATACCCAGATATCCATGAATATATTTATATAAGAAAAATAGAAAATATGCACCTGTATTCTCTTCATATGATATATATTGATATTAGACATTCATTCTAATGAGTTTGGACATTATATCATGATGATAGGTGCATGTGGATTTGCCTGTCCATTTGTTAATGTACTGTAATGTGACTCTGTGTATGTGTGTGTTTATGTGGATATAGGCACATGTGGAATGAGATCTTTTCCCGTGACAATCTGCAAACATTGCTTCTGTGACTCTGGAGTGAACAAAGCCCCAAACCCGTTGATTATGTGAATGTTCCTCATATAATATGTAAATCCTACAACAATGCTAAATGTCAGAATTGTGGGAAAACAGAGGTGGTCTTAGAGTATCTTCTATAACATTCATTGTGACATTGTGATTTAATTGTCCTGAAATGTAGCCTAAAAGGTTTGCACCTTTTACCCCTCCTGAGCACTGAGAAAATTATAGGCTCAGCCAAATTACGATGAAACAAAATCTGTTGAAAATGACCAATCTGTTTCTAAAAATGATGATATAAACAATATAAATATTCAATTATTATACATGCTAACACATTCAATATATTCAATTTTTCACCTGCAAATATTTTCTAGAATACCTTGATGTAGTTATATCTACTGTCCATGAAATTGCATTTTAGCCTTAGGTAAATTTCAAAGAATCACATTTTACTGGAAGTGACTCCAGATGCCATTGAATATAGTAATTGAAAACCGGCAGCTAGCATGCCAGATTTTGCCAACAATTGGGTTTGGTTTGGCCACTTCATATCAGTATGTGTTTGTGTGTGTGTAAACATTTTATTGAGATATGCTGCTGCTGCTGCTGCTAAGTCGCTTCAGTCGTGTCCGACTCTGTGCGACCCCATAGATGGCGGCCCACCAGGCTCCCCCGTCCCTGGGATTCTCCAGGCAAGAACACTGGAGTGGGTTGCCATTTCCTTCTCTGATGCATGAAAGTGAAAAGTGAAAGTGAAGTCGCTCAGTTGTGTCCGACTCTTAGCGACCCTGTGGACTGCAGCCTTCTAGGCTCCTCCATCCATGGGATTTTCCAGGCAGGAGTACTGGAGTAGGGTGCCATTGCCTTCTCCTTATTGAGGTATAATTGTGCATAATAAACTGCACATATTTAAAGTGTATGATTTGAAATTTCACAAATACATACCTGTGAAACCATCTTTATGACCAAGATCATTAACATATCCATCATCGTGGAAAGTTTTCTTGTAGCCCTTTAGAATCCCTCTTTCCTGTCCTCAGCCCCTCCAGGTAATCACTGATCTGCTTTCTGTCACTGTAGATTAGTATGCATTTTCTGAATGGAAGCATATTGTATGTATTCCTTTTTTGTCTGACTTTTTTCACTCAAGATAATTAGTTTGAGATTCATCCCTAAATCATAATATTTACAAAGGTTTTCTCCTATGTTTGCTTGCAGAAGTTTTATAATTTATGTTTTATATTAGGATCTATATCCATTTTAAGTTATTTTTGAATATGATCTATGTTCTGTATCTGTGGTTTCATAGATGAAAGTTCATTTTTTTTTCATATGAATGCAGAATTGTCCCAGTACTGTTTATTAGGAAGACTATCTTTTATTTACTGCATTGCTGTGGCACTCTGTTAAAGCTGGATCAATTTAGGGCTTACTTCATTTTCCATTTCTCAGAGGTCACTGTCCCTCATTGACTGATGTCCAGTTCTTGAAAACCATTGTTTCCTATATCTTGTCTATTTTTATTTATTTCAAATGGGAAGTTAAGTCTGATCCCTGCTGCTCCATCTTGGTGGGAAGTAGAAGTCCCATGCTTAGAGTGTTTTTTGAACTTTTAAAATGTGTTTCCAATAAATATAAATTAGGAAATATTACATTCAAACTAGATTTCTGGCTTCTCATGAAAAATCATCAAATTTGGCAAAATGAGATGCACACTCCACACAGCATCCATCGATTACACAGCTTCCTGTTTTCTTTTGGCAACAAGAAACTTGTAACTTGTTTTTCCCAATCCTCATCTTGCTTGCTTCACTCATTTAACTTTCCTACTCGACCCCCTTAGGCCTGACCAGTCAAAGTCTTTCATTTCATTCAGGAGGAAAGGGAGAGAGGCAAAGTGAGATGAAATTAGAATCTGGTTCTCTGGCTCCAAATCCAGTGGTATTTCCACTGAGGTTGAGCAGTCATGTTGTATTATTGGCATGGAGATAAGCAGACTGAAGGCCTAAATAATTGCTGACAGATTCAGATGCTCAGTGCCTATTGTTCACACTCTTCCTACGTCTCGATATGGACCTGTGAAGTTTATTATAATTTACCCTTCTCCGTATTTGAAAACAAATTATGTAGCAGAGATTTAACTATTAATTTTTTAAAAGAAACTGTTTATTCAACAAAACCACCTTTTGAGGATCACCATCAAATGATCAAATCAGTGATCAAATTGATAAAATCAATGATCACTATCATTTTTCCTCATTAAATAATTTTCAAACACCTATCAGAATGATTAAAATCTGATGATACCAAATGCTAATGAGGATGTGGAGCAGTAAGAACTCTCATTCGTTGCTGATGGGAATGCTAAATGGTGCAGCCACTTTGGAAGACAGCTTGAAAGTTTCTTACAAAATTAAGATACTCTTACCATTTGATCCAGGAATCATGCTCCTTGGTATTTACCCAAAGGAGCTGAAAACTTATTTTTACCCCTCAACCTGCACACAAATTTTATAGAAGCTCTGTGTATAATGACCAAAACTTGGAGGCAACAAATATGTCTTCAGTAGGTGAATAGATAAACTGTGGCACATTCAGGAAATGGAATTCCGTTCATCACTAAAAAGCCATGAAAAGATGTGGATGAAACTTAAATGTTTGTTTCTTAGTGAAATAAGTCAATCTGATAAGGCTATGTAGTGAATGATTCTTAACTAATGACCTCTTTTTCTCAAGTCTTAGAATCAGCACCTTAATGTGGGTTCTGCAAGGAAGCTTGAGTTGAGAATGGTCATGGACCCCATGAATGCTCAACCTGACTCGGCCAGCTGTGTGAATGTGCACAGGAAAATAACTTTCTCCCTCTGACCCCAAGTTTCCTTGTCTGTGTAGAGATAGTTAAATGAGATGAGATGAACTCTCTTTTCCAACATTTTGTGCATTCTAAGAATTTTATTTGTCACCAAGCTACTGATTTCCACTTTCAGTTCAGTTCAGTTCTGTCACTCAGTCGTGTCCGACTCTTTGCGACCCCATGAATCGCAGCACGCCAGGCCTCCCTGTCCATCACCAACTCCTGGAGTTCACCCAGACTTACATCCATTGAGTCAGTGATGCCATCCAGCCATCTCATCCTCTGTCGTCCCCTTCTCTTCCTGCCCCCAATCCCTCCGAGCATCAGGGTCTTTTCCAATGAGTCAACTCTTCGCATGAGGTGGCCAAAGTACTGGAGTTTCAGCTTTAGCATCATTCTCGCCAAAGAAATCCCAGGGCTGATCTCCTTCAGAATGGACTGGTTGAATCTCCTTGCAGTCCAAGGGACTCTCAAGAGTTTTCTCCAATACCACAGTTCAAAAGCATCAATTCTTCAGCGCTCAGCCTTCTTCACAGTCCAACTCTCACATCCATACATGACCACAGGAAAAACCACAGCCTTGACTAGATGGACCTTTGTTGGCAAAGTAATGTCTCTGCTTTTGAATATGCTGTCTAGGTTGGTCATAACTTTCCTTCTAAGGAGTAAGCGTCTTTTAATTTCATGGCTGCAGTCACCATCTGCAGTGATTTTGGAGCCTCAAAAAATAAAGCCTGACACTGTTTCCACTGTTTCCCCATCTATTTCCCATGAAGTGATGACACCAGATGCCATGATCTTCGTTTTCTGAATGTTGAGCTTTAAGCCAACTTTTTCACTCTCCACTTTCACTTTCATCGGGAGGCTTTTTAGTTCCTCTTCACTTTCTGCCATAAGGGTGGTGTCATCTGCATATCTGAGGTTACTGATATTTCTCCCAGCAATCTTGATTCCAGCTTGTGCTTCTTCCAGCCCAGCATTTCTTACGATGTACTCTGCATATAAGTTAAATAAGCAGGGTGACAATATACAGCCTTGATGTATTCCTTTTCCTATTTGGAGCCATCTGTTGTTCCATGTCCAGTTCTAACTGTTGCTTCCTGACCTGCATACAAATTTCTCAAGAGGCAGGTCAGGTTGTCTGGTATGCCTGTCTCTTTCAGAATTTTCCACAGTTTATTGTGATCTACACAGTCAAAGGCTTTGGCATAGTCAATAAAGCAGAAATAGATGTTTTTCTGGAACTGTCTTGCTATGATCGCTTTAAAACAGCTCTGATCTTGCTTCTCCCCATATAGTTTGGCATCGTAGTTTCCATTTTTGAACTCTTTTGGCCTTTAGTTGTCATCTGGAAATCAGATTTTTAAACTCTTGGTTTCAAGATCTCAACTTATCAAAGGACAATCTCTGGCCAGGTATTTGTTCTTCTTGAAAGGCAATGCCAAAGATGGCTCAGACTACTGCACAATTGCACTCATCTCACACGCTAGTAAAGTAATGCTCAAAATTCTCCAAGCCAGGCTTCAACAGTATGTGAACCATGAACTTCCAGATGTTCAAGCTGATTTTAGAAAAGGCAGAGGAACCAGAGATCAAATTGTCAATATCCTTTGGATTATCAAAAAAGCAAGAGAGTTCCAGAAAAACACCTATTTCTGCTTTATTGACTATACCAAAGCCTTTGACTGTGTAGATCACCACAAACTGTGGAAAATTCTTAAAGAGATGGGCATACCAGACCACCTGACCTGCCTCCTGAGAAATTTGTATGCAGGTCAGGAAGCAACAGTTAGAACTGGACATGGAACAACAGATTGGTTCCAAATAGGGAAGGGAGTATGTCAAGGCTGTATATTGTCACCCTGCTTATTTAACTTATATGCAGAGTACATCATGAGAAACTCTGGACTGGAAGTAGCACAAGCTGGAATCAAGATTGCTGGGAGAAATATCAGTAACCTCAGATATGCAGATGACACCACCCTTATGGCAGATAGTGAAGAAGAACTAAAAAGCCTCTCAATGAAAGTGAAAGTGGAGAGTGAAAAAGTTGGCTTGAAACTCAACATTCAGAAAACAAAGATCATGGCATCTGGTCCCATCACTTCTTGGGAAATAGATGGGGAAACAGTGGAAATAGTGTCAGACTTTATTTTTTGAGGCTCCAAAATCACTGCAGATGGTGACTGCAGCCATGAAATGAAAAGACACTTATTCTTGGAAGAAAAGTTATAACCAACCTAAACAGCATATTAAAAAGCAGAGACATTACTCTGCCAGCAAAGGTCCATCTAGTCAGGGCTATGTTTTTTTCAGTAGTCATGTATGATATGACAGTTAAGACTGTGAAGAAAGCTGAGAGCTGAAGAATTGATCCTTTTGAACTGTGGTGTTGGAGAAGACTCTTGAGAGTCCCTTGGACTGCAAGGAGATCCAACCAGTCCATCCCAAAGAAAATCAGTCCTGAATATTCATTGGAAGGACTGAGGTTGAAGATGAAACTCCAATACTTTGGCCACCTGATGTGAACAACTGACTCATTGGAAAAGATGCTGAGAAAGATTGAAGTGGGGAGGATAAAGGGATGACAGAGGATGAGATGGTTGGATAGCATCACCAACTCAATGTACATGAGTTTGAGTAAACTCTGGGAGGTGATGGACAGGGAGGCCTGGCGTGCTGCAGTTCATGGGGCTGCAAAGGGTTGGACACGACTGAGCAACTGAACTGAACTGAACTGAAAGCAGAAAAAGAAACCATAATATTTTGGGCCAACCATAAACTAGTTTCCTCTTCCGTGAAATAAAGAGGTTTTATTAGATGTTCTTTTAAGCCCTTGTTTGCTTTAACATCCTAAGTTAGTTTAAGAAGCCTGAGGATGTTCTTAGACTGAATACAACTGATTTCCTTTTTGTCCCAATTAGCAGCTTTTGAAGCATTTCAAGTTTCTTCTCCCATCAATTATCTACAGATTTTCATAGAAGTGTAAGACTTCTTAGCTGCTGCTTGGCTCACCAAACTTATGTAACTTGGTGTTTGACAAACACTGCTGTTTTGGGAAGTTTCCCTAATCCATATTATTTTAAACATTTAAACATCTGAAAAACATTTTTTACCCCAAAGTGTAAACTTCCCAGCCACTACAGAAGAGAAGGGCTTCCTTGGTGGCTCAGAGGGTAAAGTGTCTGCCTACAATTTGGGAGACCTGGTTTCAATCCCTGGGTCAGGAAGATCCCCTGGAGAAGGAAATGGCAACCCACTCCAGTACTCTTGCCTGGAAAATGCCATGGATGGAGAAGCCTGGTAGGCTACAGTCAATGGGATTGCAGAGAGTTGTACGTGACCAAGCAACTTCATTTCTCACAGAAGAGAAAACTGTGAATGTTCTCTGCTTCATTTGCCAGGAGAACTGCATAGACTTTGTGCATTCTGATGCTAGGGGACTGTGAGGTTTGGTCTCTGGATCCTTGTTTATTTATTTATTTTTTTTGATAGTACCCCTTTTTGTTTTTGCTGGACAGCTTTAAAGGTAGGGATAATAGATCATAACTGTAATTTATATAAATTCTGAAAAGAAAAATGTCTATAAAACTTTGGAATAAAATCAGTAGTACATGGTATTTTTACAGTGGTGTTTTAAGAACATTGTTTTTTCTTGCTACTTAAAATTAGGGAAAAAATGAGGTCAATTATTTTTATATTATGTTTCTGTTGTATTTTAAAAGCACCATATTATTAGGTACTAAGATGCTGGGGGCCTCCTTGACTCATGTGTGGTTTCACTTCCCAGTTCTGTGAATACTTCCAGGTCACTGACCCAGCTCTGCAGTCTCTGGGGCTGCTGAAGGGCCCAGTGGGAGAGTAGGCACCTCCTGTTGACTCCTGGCTTGTCGCTTCTGTCCCACAGGCCTTCCCCACAGGACTTCAGAAATTTCTTTGTCTTAAGTGGTGGCATATCAGTTATAGAGAAATGCACTTTAGGAAACAGTCTTCAGGAGGTTCCACATACCATCTAAACAGAGCATCCCAAACTTACCCATCAAGTTCCACTTCAGTGTGATAAGTCTGTAAATTTAGCACCAGTACTGACAGGCAGGGACAGAGTCAGCATTCCAGAGGCTCTTGTTTATATGTACAGATTCTGTGATCATGTGTGGACTTTTATATTGAGTGGGGCTGAATGCAGAGAGATGACAGAGCTTATTAAAGTGGATAAAGTGAAAATTGTGGCTTAAGATGGTAAAAATTCTGGCTTTAATACTGCAGAGTGAAAGAGGAAAATTGGCCTTTTAGTCCTGTCTTCTGTCATTAGGCAGCACTTTGACGGGCAGCAAAGAAGAGCCTCTAAAACGCATTATTCTGTTATAGAAATGCAGGAGTGATTATGCTGTGCTGCACTGATTGGAGGATGTCTATAGAAAGAAACCTATAATTCCGTGGCTGCTTACATCATCTTCATTATGCAGCATGAAGAAACTTTTTATGACAAATCAGAATTGTATTTGATTAACTCAAATCAAACTGTATTTGATTAACTCATTCTAAAACTCAATGTGAGTAATAATAGGTGGCACTGTTAAGCTAGCAATATAAGATATTAGATAAGCATTTTATTAGCATTAGATAAAGAGCACCATGTTCACTGTAGGGGAGTTGGAAAAACATATCATTTCAATAAAGTCATGTTAGTTTTATCAATTGTAAATTTTACAATTAATAAAAAGCCTTAGCAAGAGGTTTTAGCAAATTCTGGATAAATTTTACTTAGAAAATTCAATTTTAGAAGAATTAAAAAAAAAAAGAGTGGATATATGTATATGTATAACCTATTCACTTTGCTACACTCCTGAAATGAGCAAAACATTGTAAATCAACTATACTTCATAAAAAATTTTTTAAAAAGTAATGCAAAACCAGCAATAACATTGATATGAGAAACCTACCAAAAATAAAACTCTGTTAGGAAAAAGTAGATAATCTTTAGACAGAGTTCCCAGCCAAAACAAACAACTCAATCAAACCACAAAACCCTGTTCCTTATAGGATAAAATAGTTTCTTGTGACATTAAATTATTTACTGAATTTGCAATTTTGATCAAGTATCATACAATTAAAAATAACCTCATGTCCTATTACATAGATGACTTTTTATTTAAAATCTTACTAAATGTAAAATAAAAGGGGATGGTGGTGTGGAGAACTTAAAATATTCAATAAACTGTGTTGTAAACAGATGTGCTGTCATCTAGACTCTCTTGTTCCATTAATAGAGCACAGGTAGGGTAGATTTCTCAGCTTTTTTAGGGGCTAGGATTTTTCACAGTGGTCAGTGAGTACTGGCTCAACTGAAAGTCATCAGCTGCATTTGCCCCCTAACAAAAGAGTCTTGTCCGTCCTCTGAAGCTGTGAAGCCAGGCATTGACTTCTCCTCTCTAGCTATGAAAATCCTAAGTGGCATCATCTTCCAGTGTAAGGCTATTCCCTCTGCACTGTAAGTCTCTTGTTTAATGTACTCACCTTCGTGACTTGTCTTCACTAGATCCTCTGTATTAGCACTTGCTGCTTCATCTGGCACTTTTATGTTTTGGAGATGGCTTCTTTCCTTAAACCTCACGGACCAACCTCTGCTAGCTTCAGACTTTTGTTTCCAGCTTCCTCACATCTTTCAGCCTTCATGAAATTGAAGAGAATTAGGGCTTTTCTCTGGATTAGGCTTTGGCTTAAGGGAATATTGTGATTAATTTGATCTTCTATCCAGACCATTAAAACTTTATCCATATTAGCAATAAGGCTGTTTTGCTGTCTTATGAGTTATGTTTTCACTGGAGTATAACTTTTATAATTTTTGGAGTAGCACTCTTAATATCCTTCAGGAACTTTTCTTTGTACCTGCAGTTTGGCTGTTTGGCACCAAAAAGAACAGCTTTCAGTCTGTTTCAGTTTTTGATATGCCCTCTTCATGAAGCTTAATCATTCCTAGCTTTTGATTTAAAGAGATGTACAACTTTTCCTTTCACTTGAATACTCAGAGGCTATTATGGGGTTATTACTTCAACACTGTTGTATCTTAGGGAATGGGGAGGCTTGAGGAGAGGAAGGAAGATGGTGGAATGGCTGTTAGAGCAGTGAGAATACACACATTTATCAATTAAGTTTGCCATCTTATTTGGATGTGGTTTGTGGCACGCCGAATCAATTATAACTGTAACATCAAACATGACCGATCATAGCTCTCCATGACAAATATAATAATCAAAATATTGTTGCAAGAATTACCAAAATGTAGTACAGAGTCATAAACTGAGCAAATGTTTTTGGAAAAGTGGTTCCCATATGCTTGCTCAACTCAGAATTGCTATAAGTCTTCAGTTTGTAAAACACACAATAGCCTTGAAGCGCAATAAAGAAAGTTCAATAAAACTATGTAAAGGGGGAAAATACTATACCATTCCTGTTGAACAATGCAGGCAGAAAGAAGCCATGAGAGAAGGATTCTCCAAGGAATAGTAGCTGCTGACTTGCATTGGCCCATTCTGGAATTCTGAACATTGACTGTGTCAGCAGGGATTGGCCCAGTCCAGCTACCCATATATAACCCCTGAAGTGGTATCTCTAATTTGGAACTTTGTGAAAATCAGCAGAAGAGACCTTTTGGTATGGTGAGGCCTCAAGCCACGCATACTCCCAGACCACACCCGTCAGAGTCATCTAGGAGATCTCGAGGTCCACATCCCACCACAGTCCCACTGAATCTGAGATGCGGGGGTGTGGTCTGGGAGCCTGCAGTTTCAGCAAGATTCCCAGATAATCCCTGCTGAATTCTGAAAGTCTCTGCTCTTGTAGTTACTTTCACCATCTCTGGGCTCAAATCCTGGTTCTGTCTCCCTGTAACTATGTGACCCAGAAGAGCTCTCTCAGTTCTCTGAGTTCCACTTTCCTTCTTCTCCATGAAATAGGAATAATGATGGTACCTGCTTTCTTGGGTCCTCTTGAGAATCGAGTGAAATAGGACTTGAAGCTCTTACTGCAGTGTCTGGTACATACAAAGCCCTCATAAATTTGGAATGCTATTCTTATCATTATTTTGAAAAGTTTGATAAAGGAGAGTAGACTCTCTATCCTGATTAGAGAGGACCATAGAGTTGGTTTATTGGAGAGAATACAAACCACATAGTGGATTCTGAACTACAGCACCTCTTTACTAAAGGGGTTAAAGTGATGGTCACTTCCCTGGCTTTGCCTGCATTTTTCTTGTCCCAGATTTTGCTGATGTTCTTTCGGCTGCTGTCTTTGGTTCGTGTTCCTTGGAGCCAGGGGTATAGCCCTCTTTTGTTGACTTTAAGGCCGTTACTCCTGAGTTTCTGCTTTTGAACCTGTTCTAAGGGGAGTCTTCAGCAGATAATTTACAAAGCGGGCTTTGATGCTCTCCAGCGTGTCCTGCAAAGCGCTGTCAGTTTTCCTTACATGTTAACCCTGGTGGCCTTTGAGAGCAAGGCCATGCAGCTGTCTCTTTCTGGTCACTCTCCTGTCCCAGTCTGCAGCCTCTCTCTGCTGTGCTCAGCTTTCTCTGCTGATCACAGCCTCTCCGGAATGGTGATGGAATCCCTATTTTTTGAGATTGGTGGGACAAATCCCTTTCTTTTGGCAGTTTGAGCAGCAAAGGGATTCCTCATTGCAAACAGGGTGACATTTTATGGATAACACCAGTAAATACATGTGATCTCTTCTTCTCATGGATTATTTTCTTTACTCTTTATATTTTTTGGTGTTTAGGAGTTGTTAATGGTAAAGAACCACTGATTCTGAAGGCTAAAAATGTTCTTGAGTCATTCATTACTGTGTCTTCTTTTCCAGAAAATATTTTAGGACAAAACCAAGTACCAGTCTGGGTATACTTAAAAAGAATAGATACTTATTTCTCACAGTTTCAGAAGCTAGGAAGTTGCAGATCAAGGCACCAGCAGAAAACCTAGTATCTGGTTTGCAAATGACTGTTTTCTCATTGTGTTCTCACCTGGCAAAGGGAACTGGGGGAGAACCATTCTCTCTTATCTCTTCTAAGGCACTCATCCCTTATGAGGCTCTATCTTCATGATCTAATTGCTTCCCAAATGTCTTTCCTCCAAATACCATCATCACCTTGAGGATTTAGACTTCAGCATATGAATTCTGGAGAAACTCAGACTTTCAGTCCATGGCACTGTGAGAATTTATTGGAGACTTTCATTGTACAATTTGCAAAGCTAGGGCACTTCTAGTCTTAGAGTTGGGCTTGTGGTAAAAAGGCAGGCTCTCAAGGCTCATGGTCCAACTGGAGTGAAAGGGCAGAACGTGCCTCAAGTCTGGGACTCACTCAGTTTAGGGGGGTGCAGTAAGAAGCCACAGTGAGGGCAGCAAGAAGGCAACATGTGTCCTTGGGCAGAGATGCCATGAGACAAATAAGCTCTTACAGAATGGGGGGGAAATGCCCCCACTTATGCCAGAGGATGGCGCTTCTGAGACCAAGTCCTGCAAAGGCAGCTGTGTGCATAGGCAGACACAGACTCAACAGAGCTTGGTGGAGCACAGCTCAAAGCCATGTACTGCTTTTGACACTCTTTTCTGTCACCTTGAGCTTCCCCAGGTTGTACTAGTCCTTAAGTCCCTCTACTGCATACGTCCTGGCAACTGGAATAATCCCAATATTGCTTGAGGAATTTAGAATTGGAGCTGGAAGAGCTGAAAGGTCTGAAGGAGATGCTGAGACTCCATGCACAGAGGCCTCTCTGTTCCCTGGGACCTCTGTGCCACTTGGAACAGGGTGTTAGCATAGCAAGTGATAAAAACATTTGAGTTTTGGGATCTGACAAATATGGAATGAAATCCAATCTCCTCTCCTTATTAGTTGTAGTGTTGTGCATTTAGACAGTACACAGTGCCCACAACTAGCATTTATTAAATGTCTACTTTGTATCAGATATTGATCAAGTATTCACACCTGCAAGTATTAACTTCAAATATTTTAAAATATTTAAAAGTATGCTATGAGGTGTGTGTTTGCTCAGTCACTTTAGTTGAGTCCGACTCTTTGTGACCCTATGGACTGTAGCCCGCCAGGTTCCTCTGTCTATGGGATTCTCTAGGCAAGAATACTGGAGTGGGTTGCTATGCCCTCCTCCAGGGGATCTTCCTGACCCAGGGATCGAATCTGAAGCTTCTGTGTGGCAGGCGGATTATTTACTGCTGAGCCAGCAAGGAAGCCCCTGCTACGAGGTAGATATTATTATCAACTTCATTTCACAGGTGAAAAATATTAGGTACAGAAGGGTTAAGTAACTTCCCTAAGCAGTTTGGACCAAGGGAATGTGCCTTCAGCACCTCTACTCTTAACAAGTCAGTTCAGTCGCTCAGTCGTGTCTGACTCTTTGCGACCCCATGAATCGCAGCACGCCAGGCCTCCCTGTCCATTACCAACTCCGGGAGTTCACTCAAACTCATGTCCATTGAGTTGGTGATGCCATCCAGCCATCTCTTCCTCTATCTTCCCCTTCTCTTCCTGCCCCCAATCCCTCCGAGCATCAGGGTCTTTTCCAATGAGTCAACTCTTCACATGAGGTGGCCAAAGTATTGGAGTTTCAGCTTTAGCATCAGTCCTTCCAAAGAAATCCCAGGGCTGATCTCCTTCAGGATGGACTGGTTGGATCTCCTTGCAGTCCAAGGGACTCTCAAGAGTCTTCTGCAACACCACAGTTCAAAAGCATCCATTCTTTGGTGCTCAGCTTTCTTCACAGTCCAACTCTCACATCCATACATGGCCACTGGAAAAACCATAGCCTTGACTAGATGGACCTTTGTTGGCAAAGTAATATCTCTGCTTTTGAATATGCTGTCTAGGTTGGTCATAACTTTCCTTCCAAGGAGTAAGTGTCTTTTAATTTCATGGCTGCAATCACCATCTGCAGTGATTTTGGAGCCCCCAAAATAAAGTCTGACACTGTTTCCACTGTTTCCCCATCTATTTCCCATGAAGTGATGGGACCGGATGCCATGATCTTCGTTTTCTGAATGTTGAGCTTTAAGCCAACTTTTTCACTCTCCTCTTTCACCTTCATCAAGAGGCTTTTTAGTTCCTCTTCACTTTCTACCCTAAGGGTGGTGTCATCTGCATATCTGAGGTTATTGATATTTCTCCCGGCAATCATGATTCCAGCTTGTGCTTCTTCCAGCCCAGCGTTTCTCATGATGTACTCTGCATATAAGTTAAATAAGCAGGGTGACAATATACAGTCTTGACGTTCTCCTTTTCCTATTTGGAACCAATCTGTTGTTCCATATCCTGTTCTAACTGTTGCTTCCTGACGTGCATATAGGTTTCTCAAGAGGCAGGTCAGGTGGTCTGGTATTCCCATCTCTTGAAGAATTTTCCACAGTTTATTGTGATCCACACAGTCAAAGGCTTTGGCATAGTCAATAAGGCAGAAGTAGATGTTTTTTTCTGGAACTCTCTTCCTTTTTGCATGATCCAGCGGATGTTGGCAATTTGATCTCTGGTTCCTCTGCCTTTTCGAAAACCAGCTTGAAAATCTGGAATTTTGTGGTTCACGTATTACTGAAGCCTGACTTGGAGAATTTTGAGCATTACTTTACTAGCATGTGAGATGAGTGCAATTGTGCGGTAGTTTGAGCATTCTTTGGCATTGCCTTTCTTTGGGACTGGAATCAAAACAGACCTTTTTCAGTCCTGTGGCCACTGCTGAGTTTTCCAAATTTGCTGGCATATTGAGTGCAGCACTTTCACAGCATCATCTTTCAGGATTTGAAATAGCTCCACTGGAATTCCATCACCTCCACTAGCTTTGTTTGTAGTGATGCTTTCTAAGGCCCACTTGACTTCACATTCCAGGATGTCTGGCTCTAGGTGAGTGATTACACCATCGTGATTATCTTGGTTGTGTAGCTCTTTTTTGTATAGTTCTTCTGTGTTCTTGCCACCTCTTCTTAATATCTTCTGCTTCTGTAAGGTCCATACCATTTCTGTCCTTTATCGAGCCCATCTTTGTATGAAATGTTCCCTTGATATCTCTAATTTTCTTGAAGACATCTCTAGTCTTTCCCATCTCTAGTCTTCTGTCGTTTTCCTCTATTTCTTTGCATTGATTGCTGAGGAAGGCTTTCTTATCTCTCCTTGCTATTCTTTGGAACTCTGCATTCAGATGCTTGTATCTTTCCTTTTCTCCTTTGCCTTTCACTTCTCTTCTTTTCACAGCTATTTGTAAGGCCTCCTCAGACAGCCATTTTGCTTTTTTGCATTTCTTTTCCATGGGGATGGTCTTGATCCCTGTCTCCTGTACAATGTCACAAACCTCCGTCCATAGTTCATCAGGTACTCTGTCTATCAGATCTAGTCCCTTAAATCTATTTCTCACTTCCACTGTATAATCATAAGGGATTTGATTTAGGTAAACTTGCTGAATTTGGTTTCTTCATCTGTAAAATGAGGTTAACAACAGATTTTTCAGTGTTGTACAGATCAAATTTTCAATGAGATGCCAACAAAGCACTTGTCTTTGCCCAGGTCACAAAGCGGGGTGCTCCACCACCAACTCCTCTCTTGTTGTCTCATGACAGGCAGGACCACTCCTGTTCTGGACAAAGCTGGAATCTCTCACCTCGCATGTGCCCAGCTCTCCTTTCCTTGGGCTCCTTGTTGCCCTTGTGTTTGCACTTCAGCAGCAACATCACTTGCCTCATCTCTATGCTCATCCGTAACTCCTTCCAGTTTCTGAGTATGAGACTTATTTTACACAGCATCCTTTCCAGTTAGCTGCTTCCTGGCCACATCTAAAAGGTACGTCAGTGTCTTGGTGCTTCTCGATAGCACACTGCAGGGTAGATGACTTCTGGGAAGGGCAGCTCTCTTTGTGTGGTTTCTTACTGATTTCTCTTTCAGGGACTTCCTGTTCCTAACCTTTTTCTGGTGCCCCTTTCACACTTCTATTGGCCCACCTAAAGTCGACCTTGTATTGGCCACTGCTCTAGCAGTACCCAGCAGCCCCTGCAGTGTCTGAGACTTCTTTAATGAACGGTCCCTAGCGCCCAGATGGCCCTTCCTGGTTAATTTCCACTGGCGACCGACTGCATTCCCTGTGGTCCTGTGCCTTCTGGCTTCCAGATGGGTTCTGTTAGTAGGAGCCTCCAGGAACAGGTGGAAAGGGAGTGCTAGACGCCTCCCTCCCTCTATGACAGGTCTTCTATCTAAAGGGGCTCCAGTGACATTGTCTCCTCTCCTTCCACCCCTGAGATGCCCATGCCTGCTGCTCTGGATTCTCCCCACCCCTATGTGCTCCCTCAATGCTGCCCTGCCTTTATGGGCAATTCTGCATGAACATCTCTGTATTTCAATGACATGGGGTAACTTCCATGCTTGTTTGGGACCCTACAGACAGATATGGCTAGCAACAAAAGGCTACCAGGAGGACTCTTATCATCCTCACCTTTATAAGCGTGATTCATACTCTATCTGGTGAAAAGATGAAATTTACAAGAATAAAACAGTGTTTGCAAATACTTGGCTGTTTCCTCACTGTTATAAACAAGGATGAGTCTTTATCAGGGTCCGATAGAGAGTGCAGTTGAATTGAGAAGGTCCTGGTTAATAAGGAGTTTTGCTGTGGATGACAAGCTTTCTTCTTCTTTTGTTATTTAAAAAAATATTCTGATCATGTGACTTTGGGCAAATCATGAATCTCTTAATCTCAATTTTATTGTTAAAAATTATGAAGCAATTGACTTTATGATGTCTATAACTGCCTTTAGCTCTAACAGAGGTAAATAGCTGGAGAAGGGCTGCTCGTTGAACACTGAGAATTGGCTGGGGAGCCTGCAATTCCTCTCTGAGCACAGGTGAAAGCTGCCCCATGCATTTGCTCATCTCCCCCTGATTGTGACCTCTCATGTTTCTACTTCAGCTTTGAGCACCTCTGACTCTGATCTGATTTCTTTGCCGCTCTTGTTTTCCACTACTTGATAAGCCTAGTCTGACACTGGGCTGTACATTGACTTCCACCACTAAGACACTGATACAGCAGGTCTTGCTGGGAGAACTGACCTCTTTCAGGGAGTGACTTGAGGGCTAGTTCTTGGTGTCCTTAAATAAAGAGTAAAGGAAAGGATTGTAGATTAAAAGTCAAAACTGCATTTCTCTTGTCTTTCCTTGTGCCAGTGTGGATTTGGGAAAGGAAGGGAGAGAGGAAGGGAGGAAGGAAGGAAGGAGGGAGGGGAGGGAGGGAGGAAGAGGAATTTCAGAGAGTGCTTTCTCTGTGTCAGGCAGTGTGCTAAAACACTAACGCGTGTATACTCTCACCTAATCCTTATAGTAGCCACATTATTCACAAGACACAGATGGTGAAACTGAGGCTCAGAGGAATCTGGTACATTGCAAAAAGACACATCTTTCATAAATATCTCATAAATAGTTGTGGCTATGCTAAAGGATTAGACTTACCTTTTTCAGTTTGATTGAATCATAAAATAATTTCTAATCTTCCCAGACTTCACATGCAAAACGGGTCCTTATACTTCCCCACAAAATTTAAGATAGATGGGCATTCCATCTACACTTGTCTTTGGGCCTGCTTTGGTTCAAGTTTGCTTCCTCTTTTCTATTTTAAATTCTATTTCTGGTCTTTTTCCAACTGGAAGATCACTCAAGTGTCTGTGGGTTTTACGTCCCTGCTTATTGGCTGTCTTTGTGCTTTTTCAGGAATTGCTATACTGAGACCTAGACAAGACACGAGAGAAACAATAGGAAAGGTTTCCCAGCAATGCAAGGTCACATGGAAATGCCTCCTCGTGGCCGGAACCCAGAGAAGAAATCCTGCCGTACGGGTCATGGCCAAAGCCACTCTGCCAGTAACCCAACACCTTTCCCACCTCCAGTGGGCAGACCATGTTAGCATTTTACTAGAGATAACATCGTTGACCTTGACAAAAAGTCAAATCTCTTATTTCCATATTCTCTTAGCCCTCACAGTCTTGTCTATGCTCATAATATCATTACAAGCTCCTTCATCTCGTGGTTGTTAAAGTACTTTCTAGCTGCTTTAATTTGAACAGTTGAACCAGACATTTGTAACCACTCCTCAGGGTAATTATGGGCCATTTGTAATAGAAAAAAATTTCTTTTTTCTATCTCCAGTGCTAAAAGGGAGTCACCTCTTACTTACCTGGGTGACAATTGTGCACTGGAAGAATTTGAGTTCAGTATATAGCAGGGGCAAGAATAACTCAAGCATGTTTACAAAATACTCCGAGGGTTATTTATCTTTAAATGGTCTCATCTAAACATAATTACAGTAAACTCACACTTTCTGTATCTTGTGATGAAAACTGTTGATATTTCATGCAGAGCATGTTTGAAGCAGTTGGCCTCAACAGGCTTTTCAAGTTCTTGTTTATATTTATTTTTTCGATTGAAACTCACCTTCCCTCAGTAGAGAACATGAAAAAATCATCAGAGTAAGAGTCAGGCCATATACCTCTTTCTTTTTTAAAGTTTGTATTTATTTTCGGCTGTGCTGGGTGTTTGTTGCCGTGTGGACTTTTCTCCAGTTGCAGTGAGTGGGGGCTGCTGTCCAGCTGTGGTGTTGGGCTTCTCCCTGCAGTGAGTAGGGGCTGCTGTCCAGCTGTGGTGTCGGGCTTCTCCCTGCAGTGAGTAGGGGCTGCTGTCCAGCTGTGGAGCTTGGGCTTCTCCCTGCAGTGAGTGGGGCTGCTGTCCAGCTGTGGAGCTTGGGCTTCTCCCTGCAGTGAGTGGGGGCCGCTCTCCAGCTGTGGAGCTTGGGCTTCTCCCTGCAGTGAGTGGGGGCTGCTGTCCAGCTGTGGAGCTTGGGCTTCTCCCTGCAGTGAGTGGGGGCCGCTCTCCAGCTGTGGAGCTCGGGCTTCTCCCTGCAGTGAGTGGGGGCTCCTCTCCAGCTGTGGTGTCGGGCTTCTCCCTGCAGTGAGTGGGGCTGCTGTCCAGCTGTGGTGTCGGGCTTCTCCCTGCAGTGAGTGGGGGCTCCTCTCCAGCTGTGGTGTCGGGCTTCTCCCTGCAGTGAGTGGGGCTGCTGTCCAGCTGTGGTGTCGGGCTTCTCCCTGCAGTGAGTGGGGGCTCCTCTCCAGCTGTGGTGTCGGGCTTCTCCCTGCAGTGAGTGGGGCTGCTCTCCTGTTGTAGAGCACAGGCTCTAGCACCCCGGCTTCAGCAGTTGCGGTGCACTGGCTCCGTAGTTGTGGCACACGGGTTTAGTTGCTCCGTGGCATGTGGAATCTTCCCAGATCTGGAAATGAACCTGCATCTCCTGAATCGGCAGGCAGATTCTTCACCACCTGAACCACTAGGGAAGCCCATCTATTTTCTGTTTACTTATTTGTTTTTGTCTTTTCCCTCCCTCCTTCTCCCGCTCTAATTCTGCCAGTTACATGTCCTCGGGTGAGTTGCTAAACATCTCTGAACTTAGTATTGTGGCAGTGGTACGATCTTACTTTGTGAATTAATGTACTTCAATAAAATTAAAAATTACGTATTCTAATGTATACATAACATAAAAGATATACTATTAGAGACATATTTATATAGAGAAAAAATATATGACATATATATGTATGACAGAGAAAAGGAGCAGTGTTGTCAGCTAGGGGTCGTTTTTGACAGTGACTGGCTCAGGAGGCTGCTACTGCCATTTAGTGGGCAGAAGCCAAGGATGGTGCTAAACATACTGCCATGCACAGGGCCGCCCCACAGCAAAAACTGTCCAGTAGCAAACGTCAGGGTGCCGAGGTTGGGAATCCCTGCGTTAGAGGTTGTGATGGGAAGAAATGTTAGAGTTAAGTGCTTTTTTTGGTAAAATGTTTAGAACACATATAAAGTATTACCAGAGCTTCTTCTAGACCTGGGTGCTACTCCTGACTCTAGTTAGGATCCAGCATGCCCTCAACAGCATTTAAATTCAAGGGTTCCATTTCTTTACCATTAAAATGTACTGGGCTTCATGATACTCAAGATCCTTCCTGGCTCCGAGAACCTACATGGCAGAAGGATTATATCATGCGTGGGCCCAAAGTTGACAAAATTAAGAGTTGCTAATTTCAGCATTTTTTGGCCCTTCTGCAAGTCACTGACCTGAATCTTTTCTCTCCAGATGAACTTACAGTTTGCTAGAGGCACCCGTGGCCATGCTTCGTTTCATACCACATGGAATAATGTCACTGTTGAGTGCTCACCTGGTGCCAGGCACCTGAATACCCACTGTGTTCAAGAGCCAGGCCCTGCCCTTGTGCTCTACTACAGGTCTCATTTCATCATCACAGCATGCCTAGACTGTGGGTATTACTACTTCAATTTTACAAATGAGAAAAATGAGGTTCAGAGAGGCTAAGTAGCTTGCCTAAAATCACACAGCTGATAAGTCATCAGATTGCTTAAAAATTCAAGACATGAGTGCTTTTCATGTCTCTATGGTCATACTCAATGTGGTCTTTAAATGAAATCACAATGGAGGATTAAGGAACAGTGAAATGAGTACCAAGAAAACAGATGAAACCCTACTGTCTTATAAAGTCTCACTCTTTGCAGGCATATGTGTACACTGAAAAAGAGATTCTTGCAGTAAATGTTGCCATTAGCTGAAGCTGTCAGAGCATAGTGCAAGACAGCTCAGGTAAATGGCTGTCTCTGCTTTCTTTCAAGTAATAAACAAAACAGCTGCTGTGGATATGGTTAGCACAGAGATCCAGGTACTACTAGTGATAACATTATTGATCAGATCAGATCAGTCGCTCAGTCGTGTCCGACTCTTTGCGACCCCGTGAATCGCAGCACGCCAGGCCTCCCTGTCCATCACCAGCTCCCGGAGTTCACTGAGACTCACATTATTGATAATAGTTGAGAAAACAGCACTTACACTAAAGAACTGTTGGTTTTTCAAGGTTTTGCCAATTATTTTATTCTTTTAATTATTCCATGACTTTGTTATATTCTATATTTACTTGTTCTTTTTTAAATTGAAGTACTGTTGCTGTCCAATATTGTGTAAGTTATAGGTGTACCATATAGTGAGTCACAATTTTTAAAGATTATATTCCATTTATAATTATTGGGCTTCCCTGATAGCTCAGTTGGTAAAGAATCGACCTGCAATGCAGGAGATCCCAATTTGATTCCTGGGTTGGGAAGATCCTCTGGAGAAGGGATAGGCTACCCACCCAAGTATTCTTGGGCTCCCCTTGTGGCTCAGCTGGTAAAGAATCCACCTGCAATGTGGGAGGCCTCAGTTTGATCCCTGAGTTGGGAAGGTCTCCTGGAGAAGGGAAAGGCTACTGACTCCAGTATTCTGGCCTGGAGAATTCCATGGACTGTATAGTTCTTGGGGTCGCAAAGAGTCGGACACGACTGAGTAACTTTCACTTTCACATAATTATTTTAAAATATTGGCTATATTCCCCATGTTGTGCCATGTATCTTGTTGCTTATTTATTTTATACCTAATATTTTACACCTTTTAATCCCTACTCCTATCTTGTCCCTCCCCCTTTCTCTCTCCTTACTGGTAACCACTAGTTTGTTCTCTGTACATCCGCTTCCTCTTTCTTGTATTTTTTAGTTTCCATATATAGACGATACCATATAGTATTTATCTTTCTCTGACTTGTTTCACTTAGCATAATGCCCTCCAAGTCCATCCATATTGCTGCATATGCAAAATTTCATTCTTTGCTTATGGCTGACTAGTATTCCATTGCATATACATACTGTATCTTATTTATCCATTCATTTGTTGGTAGACCCTTCGGTTGCTTCTATATCTTGACTATTGTAAATAATGCTGCTACTGACTTCATTATATTCTATTGAATAACAGTGATGAACACTGCCAACAGGTTTCTGGATTCTGTCTTTAAACATGACAGATAAGAATAAAAATTTCAGATGATGATTTAATGGGGTTTGGAATATACAGGAATCAGCTGTTCTACTTTGAGGGCAGTAAGACTTCTTCTCTATTAGTGGTCCTCCATCCTGGCTGCCCCTGGGCACCTTTGCAACGACCTGATGTCTGGGCTATACCCAGGCCAATTATATCCATTTTGGGGAGGGACCTGATTCTAACAGGCAGTCAAGATGGAGAGCCAGTGCTATGTATTAGTGGCCTTTAAACTCCTGTGTTCAGGTGAATTCAATTCAGTCGCTCAGTCATGTCTGATTCTTTGTGACCCCACGGTCTGTAGCATACCAGGCCTCCCTGTCCATCACCAACTCCCGGAGCTTGCTCTGACTCACGTCCATCGAGTCGGTGATGCCATTCAACCATCTCATCCTCTGTTGTCCCCTTCTCCTCCTGCCTTCCATCTTTCCCAGCATCAGGGTCTTTTCAAATGAGTCAGCTCTTTGCATCAGGTGGCCAAAGTATTGGAGTTTCAGCTTCAGCATCAATCCTTCCAATGAATATTCAGGACTGATCTCCTTTGGGATGGACTGGTTGGATCTCCTTGCAGTCCGAGGGACTCTCAAGAGTCTTCTCCAACACTACAGTTCAAAAGCATCAATTCTTCAGCACTCAGCTTTCTTTATGGTCCAACTCTCGCATCCACACATGACTACTGGAAAAACCATAGCTTTGACTAGATGGGCCTTTTTTGGCAAAGTAATGTCTCTGCTTTTTAATATGCTCTCTAGGTTTGTCATAGCTTTTCTTCGAAGGAGAAGCATCTTTTAATTTCATGGCTGTAGTCACCATCTACAGTGATTTTGGAGCCCAAGAAAATCAAGCCTGTCACTGTTTCCATTGTTTCCCCATCTATTTGCCATGAAGTGATGGGACCTCATGCCATGATGTTAGTTTTTTGAAGTTTTAAGCCAGCTTTTTTGCTCTCGTCTTTGACTTTCATTAAGAGGCTCTTCAGTTCCTCTTCACTTTGTGCCATAAGAGTGGTGTCAGTGTATTAGAATAACCTGGAGAACTCAGTAAAAACACAAGGGCCCACCCCTTCTCCTTCAGGGAGCTGAGGACTTCTAGTTTCTTTAATGGAGAAGGCAATGGCACCCCACTCCAGTACTCCTGCCTGGAAAATCCCATGGACGGAGGAGCCTGGTGGGCTGCAGTCCATGGGGTTGCTAAGAGTCGGATACGACTATGCGACTTCACTTTCACTTTTCACTTTCATGCATTGGAGAAGGAAATGGCAACCCACTCCAGTGTTCTTGCCTGGAGAATCACAGGGACGGGTGGGCTGCCGTCTCTGGGGTTGCACAGAGTCAGACACAACTGAAGCGACTTAGCAGCAGCAGCAGCAGCAGTTTCTTTATGAACTCCTAGATGACTCGAATAAACACCATAGATGAGAATCACCACTTTATTTCACTCCCCTTTAGGGTTTACTGTATTTTTAAAATGAGAAAATGACCTTATTCCAAGATGAGGAATTGCCTAGGTTAAAACCTATACACTGATGAGTGTGTTGTGGGTCCACAAGATGTGTTACTGGGCTGTGAGCTGGCCAGCCATCTATTCTTCGTGTCTTCTAGATGCCAGCCTTGGCTTCTTCAGCATTTTCTTTCTAGATCATTCCCAACCATGGTCCCTAGTCCAATTTGAAAGCATTTCTCTGTCCTAATTTGAAAATACAGTAAATTTGTTGTTTATAAATATAATTTTTTTGTGATATGTATAGATACTTGGTTCTTAGGTGGTATGATGGTTGCTTAGTTATGAGCTTAAAGTAAGGCCACTGCCTATAGACATTTGTATTGGTCATGGCTCTCCAGAGGAACAGAACCAAAGAATGAAGATGATATATATACACACACACATATTATATACATATATATATATATTTAATTATATGCACACAAATAATTTTAAATTTATATACAATTATATATGTGTATACATATATGTATTTGTTATGAGAAATTGGTTGTATGATTATGGAGGCTTAGAAATCTCCATAATCTGCCATCTACAAGATAGAGACTCAGGAAATCCAGTGGTGTAATTCAGTTTGAGGGTAGGAGAAGATAAGATGTCCAGCTTAATAGTGAGGCAGAAAAAAATGTGTGAGTTCCTCCTTCCTCTTCTTTTTGTTCTATACAGTCCTCAGTGGCTTGGATGATTTCTCCCCACCCCCCCCACCCCGCCCCCGCCACCCTGGGGAGGGCAATCTACTTTACAGAGTCCATCAATTGAAATACCAGTCTCATCTGAAAACATCTTTACAGGCACACCCAGAAATAATGTTTAATCAAGGCACCCCATGTCCAGTCAAGCTGATACACAAAATTAACCATCACAGCACCTTACATCTAATTTTACTCCTGGTTGTTCTCATAGCATTTGGATGCCTACTAAATTGCTAATGCCTCTAAGAAGCTTTTGCTATTGTTGCAAAAATCCCCACATTCCAAAAACACCCCTCTCAACCTCCAAGGATTTGTCATGCACCAAAATGGACTCTGAGAATAAAGATGTGAATTCCTAAAGCTCAAATTAATTAAATTGTGGATACAATTTAACCCATAGTATGTTGGCTGCCCATTCATAAACATGTGGTTTGCTGGGAGAGCTGGATTTTACTTCGGCTGAGCGCCGAAGAACTGATGCTTTTGAACTGTGGTGTTGGAGAAGACTCTGAGAGTCCCTCGGACTGCAAGGAGATCCAACCAGTCCATTCTAAAGGAGATCAGCCCTGGGATTTCTTTGGAAGGAATGATGCTAAAGCTGAAACTCCAGTACTTTGGCCACCTCATGTGAAGAGTTGACTCATTGGAAAAGACTCTGATGCTGGGAGGGATTGGGGGCAGGAGGAGAAGGGGACGACAGAGGATGAGATGGCTGGATGGCATCACTGACTCAATGGACGTGAGTCTGAGTGAACTCCTGGAGTTGGTGATGGACAGGGAGGCCTGGCGTGCTGCGATTCATGGGGTCGCAAAGAGTCGGACACGACTGAGCGACTGAAGTGAAGTGTAAATGATGTTGGCTGCCCATTCATAAACATCTGGTTTGCTGGGAGAGCTGGACTTTACTAGGCTCATTCTGCACCACGCTTGCATCTTCAAAAACTGTAATTTAGATTTTGCATTTCTTCTGCTGAGAGCCCCCAATTGGGTTTCTGTCTCTCACAGAGTAAAAGCCAACTTTCTTACCTAGTTTGCCAGGCCCTTCCTCATCTCCCTTTACAGCTCTTCCCCTGACTCACTGTGCTGCAGCCAACATGGCTTCCTTTCTGCTTCATTGAACACATAGCCTCAGGGCCTTTGCACTGATTCCTCTTTTTGCCTGGAACACTTTTCCTCCAAATACCACATATCTTTTCCTCCTTTAAGTGTTTGCTCAAATATTACCTTTACATATAGACCCAACCTGATAACCCTATTAAAATTACTGCCTACCCCTCTCATCACTGCTTCATTCTCTCCCATAAAGACTTATCAGGGTATAGTAAACTCAGGTTTACTTGGTCATTTTCTTTATTGCCAGACTATTCCCTTTAGCATATAAGCAAGAATTTGCTTTTCATACTGTTCATGGGGTTCTCAAGGCATGGTTTGCCATTCCCTTCTCCAGTGGACCACATTTTGTCAGAACTCTCCGCCATGACCCGTCCCTCTTGGGTGGCCCTACACAGCATAGCTCATAGTTTCATTGAGTTAAACAAGGCTGTGGTCCATGTGATCAGTTTGATTAGTTTTCTGTGATTGTGGTTTTCATTCTGTCTGGTCTCTGATAAATAACGATAAGAGGCTTATGGAAGCTTCCTGATGGGAGAGACTGACTGAGGGGGAAACTGGGTCTTGTTTTGAAGGGCAGGGCCATCAAAACATCAGTAAATCTTTAATCCAATTTTATGTTGATGGGCAGGGCTGTGTTCCCTCCCTGTTCCTTGACCCGAGGCCAAACTATGGCCTTAGGTTGTGGTGGACATGAGTTTGAGTAGGCTTCAGGAGTTGGTGATGGACAGGGAAGCCTGGCGTGCTGCAGTCCATGGGGTTGCAAAGAGTCATACACAACTGAGTGACTGAACTGAACTAAAGAATTTGCTTTATAGCATAGGGGTAAGAATTTTTATCTGTTTGGTTCAAGGTTGTTTCCCCAAGGTCTAGATTCTAGATAGGGCATGGCACATGATGCTGCTGCTGCTGCTAAGTCGCGTCAGTCATGTCCGACTCTGTGCGACCCCATAGACGGAAGCCCACCAAGCTCCTCTGTCCCTGGGATTCTCCAGGCAAGAACACTGGAGTGGGTTGCCATTTCTCTCTCCAATGCATGAAAATGAAAGTGAAGTCGCTCAGTCGTGTCCAACTCTTCACGACCCCATGGACTGTAGCCTACCAGGCTCCTCCATCCATGGGATTTCCCAGGCAAGAGTACTGGAGTAGGTATTGATAAATATCTGTTGATTGAAATGCTAATAATACATAAGTTTCCTTGCCTAGACAAAAAGAGGAGGCCCTGAAGCTGTGGTAGATCTGGAATTGCCCAGTTAAATGATTTTTGTCTGGTTGAGTTCCATTTTGAAGTAACTAAAATAAACCTCAGATACAGAATCAACCTTACTTGAAGTGTTTATTCGGTGTGTTTCGATCCCCTAAATGAACTAACTGCATGTTCCCAAACATCTCCCCACTGACCTGCCAAGTGCCCCAAATAGTCATTCGAGCATATTTGTCGAAGGGAAACGGTCTTGCTGAGAAAACCAATAGTAAAAATAATGACCGATGTTTGTTCTGTGTTCACCACACATCAAATACTGGACTCTGCCTGCACTAATGTGCATTAGATCATTTCATTTCTCTTGTAACTTTATAGGAGTGGGGACTATAATTACCCGTGTTATGGTTGAGGGTCTGAGAGTTTGAGTGTTGAAGGCAGACTGGGGCTCGTTTGGGAGAAAAACATCCAAGGAAAGAATGACCTGCTTGAAGGTTTATTGGGAAGGGAGGATGTGGTATATTGGAGGTACAGGAAAGTGTCCAAATAGTGAGAGTGGAGAATGCACGTTAAAGTCACTCAGGCTGAAGATGGGGGACTTGCGATTGTAAACACTTTAGTCCATCGGCTTAGAGATGCCTATACATATACTTTGGTTACTATTTCATCAATCTTTAGATTCAGAAGCACATGAAATTCTTGTCTATTAACATAGTTATTCCACCATGTTAGGGACTTCATCAGTTTTTTTCACCTAAAGTACTGGTGTTTTTCTGGATACCACTAAAAGAAGGGAAATGCAGGATTTCTTGATTTAAAACAATGTGTTCACCCTCCCCATTAGGCTTCTAACCGTGTTTTTGCTGATTGTCAGAGACTTTTGTTTTATAAATTAAATTTATGTCCTTTGCAGTCATTCTTCTGCTTGATTCTGCTTCCAGATCTTAAAGTATAGCCTGGTGTCACAGAAGTTTACACAATAATCTATTTATTAGGATTACTACATCACTCTAAGGTCAAGCAAGAAAGCTAAAGGGGATGGTTTTAAATGTCTAAAACAGGGATAAGTTGGGGAAAAAAAAATCTCCACAAAACCTAAGTCAGTTAAAAAACATGCCACTTATGTAAACAAAGTCTTTCGAGATTCTTGTTAACTTATGGCAAAGGTGTTTCTGCTGTATTAGATGCATTGATAATTAAGTTTACAAAGATTTTATTGTTATAAGTTGACAGTTTGTTTAGGACAAAATATAAAACAGCAGCAAAGGACAAATATATACAGTTCACAAATTTGCAATCATATTGCAAGCTGAAAGCAAAAACCATTGTTATATTCCAGAAGATACGATCAGATTTCACAAAATTAAATTGGTGGCAGAATTTTCATGTAAACTATTGGGAAGTTAGTTCTCTAGATTCACCTTTTACCCATTCATTCATTTGGGGGAGAATGGATACATGTACATGTATGACTGAGTTCTTTCGCAGTTCACCTGAGACCACCATGACATTGTTAATCAGTTATAGCCTAATACAAGATAAAAAGTTTTTTTAAAAAACACAAATACTGAATGTCTGTCAAGCCCATGCACTGTTACAGACACTAGAGATACAACTGTGAGCAAAAGAGATTTTTCTGAGGTGGGGTTTATATTCTGGTGAGAAGAAGCAGACAGTAAACAAATCAGTAACTATAAATACACATGACATGTCAGATGGCAATAATTTCTAAGAAAATGGCTGACAGAGTTGGGTTGAGGAGGAGGATGTGGCTATGAAAGTGAAAGGGTTAGCCGTTCTGTCATGTCTGACTCTTTGCGACCCCATGGACTGTAGCCTGCCAGGCTTCTCTGTCCATGGGAATTCTCCAGGCAAGAATACTGGAGTGGGTAGCCATTCCCTTCTCAGGGGATCTTCCTGACCCAGGGATCGAACCCAGGTCTCCTCCATTGCAGGTGGATTCTTTACAGCCTGAGCCACCAGTGACTATGAAAGGTGTATATCAAAGGGCAAAGATCAGATTGTTATCAAGTGGCTGATTGGACAGCTGACAGAGTACCTGTAGAGTTTGGTGGCTCATCACAAGTCTGGTAACGTCTCTTCTATTTTCATCTCAAACTCAGTGAGTGACCCTTGGCTCCATGATGTTTTCTGAGCCCCAGTTTATTTATTTGGAAAAGGAGAGGGCTGTACAACTGGGTCTTTGAGATCCTCTCTGGATGTAATTTCTGACTCTGTCTGAAGTGGAATGAATGCTTTGCTGAGATGAGCGCAGAGCTGAGAACCCTGTGTCTGTAGTTAAGAAGTCTGGTGGGAAGGGAGACTAAAATAGAACATGATAGTCCTTTGGGTGTTCATCAGTTCAGTATTCTTGCTGTCTTTCTTTAGGCTGAATAATGGCCCCTAAAGGCATCAGGTCCTAATCTCTGGAACCTGTAGATGTTACCTTATTTCGAGAAAGGTTCTGTGCAGATGTGAATAAAAGATGGACCTTGAGACAGGCAGATTATCCTGGTGGGCCTAAATGCTATCACATGTCTGCTTATAAGCGGGCAGAGGGAGATTGAACATATACAGAGAAGAAAGTCGTATGAAAATAGAGTAGAAAGAGATTTGAAGGTGCTGACTGTGAAGACTGGAGTGTGGTGGGCACAAGCTAAGGAATACTGCTTCCAGGAGTAGGAGGAGACAGGGAAGGAATCCTCCTTTAGTGCCCTCAAAGGGAGCATGGCCCTGCCAACAGCTTGGTTTCAGCCTTATAATGTGAACTGTGAGCTTCTGGCCTCTAGAACCAGGAAAAGTTTAAGTGAGAGTGTTAGTTGCTCAGTTGTGTCCAACTCTTTGGGACCTCAAGGACTGTAGCCTCCCATACTCCTCTGTCTATGGAATTCTCCAGGCAAGCATACTGGAATGGGTAGCCATTTCCTTCTCCAGGGGATCTTCTTGACCCAGGGATCGAACCCAGGTCTACAGCATTGCAGGCAGATTCTTTACCATCTGAGCCACAAGGGAAGCCCTAGAACTATAAGAGAATAAATCTGTGTTGCTTTAAGCCACTGTGTTTGTGGTAATTTGTACAGCAGCCCCAGGAAACTAGTTCAATAGGATTTTACCTCCATACCTACTTGAACTTAAATGCGACCCTGTGGCTGCTCCAGCTGATGACACACGAGTGGAGGTGATGTGTCTTTAGGAGCCATGGTGTGCTTTACAATGGTCTCATTTCATTTTGGTGATAGACAGGTTTGGAGATGGTGGCTGCCTTGTTAGACCGGGTCTCAGAGTGACCACGTTGAGCACAGCCTCCTAGGTAACTCATGAAGCACATAGGAGTGATTGAAATATTGTTAATAACATTTGTTGTTGAAAGCTCCTGAGCCTTGGAGGTTGTTCTACAAGCCTCTCCTGACGGGTGACAAGGAGACTGTTTGGACACTATGAAATGTTCCTGGTAATACTCTCTTTGTTGTGCTTTTTGCTTTTTAGTGGTCCTCTGAACCCCTTCTCCTAGCATCCCACCATAGCCAGGATAGTCTCAAATCCATCCTCCAGGTCACTATTGTCCTGTGTGAAGCTGACGCACATTCCAAGGTTCTGTGCTTGAATGAGAGGAGGAATGCTGGGCCATGCAATGGGAAACAATTTTCCTTGCTTCAAGACTCTTTGGTGACTTCCATGTGCCATGTATGCCTCTAGAACAAGGGCTGGTATTGCTATGGATAGAAGTTTGTGCCTCCCTCTCTCCCCCCAGTTCAGATGTTGAAACCCTAATCCCCTGTGTCATGGTATTTGGAGGTGGGGACTTGGAGGTAACAAGGTCATTAGGGTGAAATTCTTAAGCTGAGTTTAGTACCCTTATGAGAAGAGAAGCTTGCTTCTTCTCTTTCTTTCTCTCTGCTATGTGAGGACATAATGAGAAGATATCTATCTATAAACCAGGAGGAGGGTTCTCACCAGAGCCCAACCATGCTGGCACTCTGATCTCAGGCTTCCAGCCTCTAGTACTGTGAGAAATGAATTTCTTTAGTTTAGGCCATCCAGGATATGATACTTTTTGTTATAGCAACTCAACTGACTAAGACAGGTATACCACGTTTAAGAAGCCGTGGTGGCTGATGGTAAAGAAACTGCCTGCAATGCAGGAGACCCAGGTTCGATTCCTGAGTTGGGAAGATCCCCTGGAGAAGGGAATCACAATCCACTCTAGTATTCTTGCCTGAAGAATTCCATGGACAGAGGAGCCTGGCGGGCTACAGTTCATGGGGTTGTAAAGAGTCGGACACAACTGAGCGACTAACACCCTGTTTAAAAGCTCCACTTTCAAAGTGTGAGATACATCCAAGGTGAAACTCATACTGTATTGTATTGGGTTGTGACCCTTCCCATGTCTGTCATTAACATAGCACATCCCTCACCCAGTAACCCATGGAGTAGGAGACTTTTACAGCAACTCCCTATTCACCAGGTAATGGCCTCTATCAAGTAATTAGAAAACAGTTGACTACTTCATCTGACAAATGAGGGAGGTCAGCTTTACACATAATGATGGGGCGTTCACCTGACTTACCCTTATTCCCTGCACTGGTCCCCTTGGGCCTCCTTAAAAGCCTGACTGTCTGAGGATGCAGCCAAGGGCTTGGTCCTGTGAGACCTCCTCTCGGCTCTTACTTGTGTGATTTTGGAAGCGTTCCACCTCTCAGTTCTCCCAGATATTTTTCCATCTCTTCAGTGGTTGAGATCCCAACCTAGAGCTCTTGGATCTCAGAGGCACTGAGAAACAGGTCCCTGCTTTTTATTAGCTGTTGTCCTTGGAAAGACTTAAAGTGTCCTTGTAACATCCAAGACCACATTAATCTTTATGAGAAGAGTAAAGATTGCCAAAATGAAGATTCAATATGAGGCTTCAAGTGACTAGTAAAAAAAATAACATAAAAAATAAGTAACAACAAAAGTGACTTGACTGGTCCACACCTAGTGTAGCCTGAAAAAGAGCTGAGTTCCTCCGGCCTGGTTGAGTACCTGTGATAAATTCTAAAAATGGCCCCAATTCTTCAGCAGTCCGAAATCCACTCATTTTAACATGTAACTTTACAGAGTCCTTCCATTCTGGTATTTCTGGCTTACCCTGTTGCTCTGACCTTAACTGAGTGCTTTGCTTTGTGAAAGTAGTGTAGCAGCTCTCTTGGAAAAAAAAAAAAATACTGTGATTTGTACTGTTGGCTGATTTTTAAATACCAGTCTACCAGCAATTTAATAACTGACTCACAGGCTTTCTGAATATTTTATAGTTGGTTCTCGCAAGCTGTAAGAGCCAGCTCCAGCTGACTGTTGGTCTGTGCCTATAGGGTGTTAGCAAACATGCATGTTGAAGTTTATTTATTTATTTTTTTGGCAAAAACCACTATAATAATGTAAAGTAATTAGCCTCCAATTAAAATAAATTAATTGATTAAAAAAAAAAAAGAAAGCAGCACAGCAGGATGACCCAGGGCCTTGGGGATGAATCCAGGCCCATCATGCTGGGCCCTCATTGAAGGGCTAAATACATCTTTGACACTTGTTCTCCCTGTATTTGTAAGTCAAGCTGACAACTTTGGGGGAATTACACTGTCTGAGTCTGCTCAGCTGCCTAACAAAATACAATAGATGGAGTGCTTAAACAATAGGAATTTATCTCTCAAAGTTCTAGAGGTTATAAGTCCAAGACCAGGGTCCAGTATGGTGAGATTCTGGGTAGAGCTCTCTTCTTGGCTTGTAGGCAGCTGCCTCCTTGCTGTGTCCTCAAGTGGTGAAGAAAGAGCTCTGGTGTCAAAGTTTAAAAAGAGCTTCTGAGATTGGTCTTGCTCACTCTTGCTCCTTTACCATTGCCAGGAGGATTGCCTGGCTAAGCCTCTTGAAAGATAAGAGACATATGAGGCAGGGAGCCCCTGTGGCCCCAGCTGATAGCCACGTGACTCCCAACTGACCTCAGACCCACAAGTAAGGAACAAACTGTTACGTGTCACTGAAGCTGTGTGGTCATTTGTTACACAGCATTATTGCATTAAGAAATAATGGATACAGCACTCGATAGCAGTAACTCTTGTAGGACAGAGCTTTCCACACCTCTCTTCCCCTTTTGACCCCACCCTCTTCAGGATGGGCATCTGATATGCATCAAAGAGTAATAGCCCACCCTGCCCCCTCTCCCACTGGAGGTAGAAACTTTGGGTGGAGCAGCAAAGTTTTTCCTCCCTTAGAAAGTCTTGAAAGTTCTCCTTCCATGAGGTTACTTTGAACGGTGGGGCCTGGGCCATGTTTTGGATGTGCTTTTGTTTTGCATGGGAGGAACTTGCAGAGAGCTAAATTTGCCAGTGAGAGGTCTCTGGAGAAACAGCAGCAATAAATTGCATAGAGCTTTCTGTTATCAGGTTTTGAAGATAGTGTCCTTTAAAGGATGGCCTGCAAACATTTCAGGCAGAGGGAATAGCAATCACAAAACCCTTAAGGAGTGTGTTTAAAACTGGCCCACACCCCATATCAACCAATGACAGACATTCAGTAGGTTCATGAGTATGTGCTGGTCACCTTAGTTAGATAGACGTACACACTAGGGTGTGCACTTGGTGTGCATTCATCTTCACCTGCGAAGGTTCAGGCAGGTGGAATGTTATGCACAGACACGGTAGCCCCTAGACGTTTTGGTGTGCTCCATCAAGTTCCTACTGTCAGCCTCTGCATCCTGGGCATGAGGGCTTTTCTTCAGCCCAGCAAGGTATCCATCCACGTGCATGGCAGGCTATAGGAGCAGTCCTCAACCCAGACTCTTGGGAATCTGTGTATAAATACCCCAGTTCCCTTGCATACTGGGCTGGGAGGGTTGAGACGCACCAATTCTGCTTAATTTCTTGGAGTTCTGAGGACTAAGCTGTGGGAGCCCACAGTGCTAGTGGGCTTTATCTATTGCCTTCATTTCCCCATATCCCACACTTCTATCCATATTATCTGTACCCCCCAAATAAGTTACTTGTATTTAATTATTTGTCTTAGGATCTGCTTCTGGGTGAACTCAAACTAAGACTGTTCTAATAAAAGTAAACTCCAATTCTAACAAGTAAACCAACATTTGGCAGTCAGAAGTCAGGTTTACAACCAGTTCTATGATTCTTGGCATTCCTCCTCACACCTTACATGGAAGACTTCCTCTGTGGCAGATGCAAAAGTACTCTGAGTACCAGACCAGGTCATGGGGCATCTATGAAGTGGGGGGATCCAGGGACAACCACGTTAGGACCTAGAGTGTTGATCTGATGATGCTGACCAGATCTCTGGACGTTATTTACTTCAGGGCAGTGGAGCCTTAACAATATTTCTAACTAATCACCTATATTCAAATTCTCTCATCTTACCAATAATAATCAGCTGTCTCTTTTGGTAATTAACTCAGCTTTTGGATAATAATATTTTAAGTGCTAAGTAATCATCACTTAATGAATCTTGATTAGGATCTCTCATATTGTAGTTAACCATCCCTGGGCTATTAAGATTTGATATAGGAAATTGAAATGCTGACTGCCTCAAGGGTGTAAATTACAGTTAACTTGTAAGAACACACACACACACACACACACACACATTCACATTCACAATTTCTCTCTCATACATGCATACATAAATGCATGTATAAACATGTCACATTTTTCACTAATTCCCCCACCCCTGCCAATGCAGTATAGCAGTAGGAATGACCTTGCGTGTTCAGACAGTAGAATGAGGGGAGTGTGGCCAGTGCATAGGGAACATTATGAGTGAGGTTTGAGGAACCAAACCACACAGGACCTTTATAAGGAGAGCCAGTAATTTGGGTTTGGTTCAAAGTGCAATGACCAGCCACTTCAGCAGAAAGAGATGTGCTAAGCAAAGAATGGGTTTTGGAAGTAGGCCTGGGGAAGAATGAAAGCAGGAGGGCTCATTAGGAGATGAGAGGTCATCATGGTTTGGAATTGGGGGCAAGCTGGAGAGATGGAGAGAGGTGGGAAGATTGGGGATACAGTTTTGAAATACAATAGAAAAAAACTAGTTGCTGATGAATTGGATGAGGGGATGACACCAAAGCAAGGAAAAATGGTCCTGAAGGGTTGGGTCTGGTGATAGAACCAGGTATAAAGGAAGAACACATTTGTAGGGGAGAACTGAGAGAAGCTTTATTTTGGCCATGTTATATGTAAGATGTCTTTTAGATATCCATCCATTCATTCGTTCAGTAAATATCTGTTGAATGCCTGTGTGTGTATGTGCGTGCTCAGTCATGTCCAACTCTTTGCGACCCCAAATACTGTAGTGCACCAGGCTCCTCTGTCCATAGGATTTTTCCAGGGAAGAATACTGGAGTAGGTTGCCATTTCCTACTCCATGAGATCTTTCCAATCCAGGGATCAAACCCAAATTTATTGTGTCTCCTGCATTGGCAGCAGGTTCTTTACCACTAGCATCACCTGGGAAGCCTGATTAAGATATATCATTAAACAAAAAAGATGAAGATCCTTGGATTCTTGAATTACACTGAATTTTCAGGTAGATGAGGGGGTCTGGAATTCAACACTGTGGTCAAGCTAGTAATAACAGTTTAAGAGTCTTTCTGAGGTGGACGGGCCAGGCATCCTCACAGGCACTGGGGATGCAATCCTGGGAATGGGAATAGTAGCGGAGTCTGCATTCCATGGTGTGGTGTTATCTGTGTGCAGGCTCATTATCAAATTCATAATTTATCCTCTCAGATTAAAACAAATCCATGCTTTAAAGGCCAGCATCGTTATGGACATAGTTTAACATCACATGCCAGCTCTGGATCAGTCTGTTGAGATTCAAATACCAGCTTCACCTTTATAAACTGAGTGATTTTAGGTAGATATCTCAACTGTCTAATCTCTAATTTTCTCATTGAAAAATGGAGATAATTTTGGGACTTATATTTTTAGAGAGTTACCTTAAGGATTAAATGAATTAGTATACAGAAAACAATTTAGAAGGGTTCTGACAAATACAAATTATTCAGTAAATGTTGATTTTACTTGTTATAAATGTTGCTGCTAATAGTGTTAATAAGACAAATTCCAAAATGACCTATGTCTTTAAATCAAATGGGGGAGGTGAAGAATTCCCACCAACCTCTCTGCAGTGTTTGCCATCCAGTGCCATTTCTCAGCCCCCTTTTATTCCTCCTGGTCTCCAGTTTAGCCTAGTCTGAAAGAAGTTAGAAATACATCAACTTCTCACAGAGGCAAAGGAGTTACTCCTACAGAAGGTTCAGATTTTTTCCTCCTCCCTCCCCCACACTCCGCCCCCCTCTTCTCCTTCTTGGGACTCATAAGACTACCTGGATGAAGAATATCTTATTTCTCAAAGGCAAATCCCTAATGATATTTGGCCCAAATAACCTTTCCTGCCCATGCAACTTTCACTGAGCTCATCATAGGGAGACACAATTTGCATAAGAAATGAATCTGTAATAAATTTCACCGTAAATTCCTTCCAACAGCATGCAAACCTTTTTAGTTCCACGGTGTGTGCTCCTGTAATGATCTTCCACCTGGCTCGGGACCGTTTTATGTGGGAACATTAAACTAATTTTGCTTGGAATGTGGGATGGTTTCTCAAGATGGCACACCTGATGCTCAAGCGCAGATCACAAGGCTCCTCAGAAAGATGGATGGATCCCTCGAGGCTCTTTAGGCACTCTGTTGCTCTCAGAACTTCCCTCAGAGCCCAGCGCATCTCCCACAAACTTCTGCTTCACATTTGGTATCCCTGTGACAGTCACCAAATGATTGGGTCGGGTCAAGAAGTCAACTGACTTCCTCATATGCTTCTGCCATCACTCTGGGCTTGGGTGGGGGTGGGGCCAGCCAGGATGCCTTGGGTCTCTGTGAGGATGTGAGAGTGACTAGGATACTGATCAGAATAAAAGATGAGGTGGAATTCTTCCCCGGCCTTGGGTTAAGTGGCACATTGCATGAGTGGCTTTTCTCTGGTAGCAGCAAAAGCACTGAGTAGTGTGGTCCCTCCTCCATTGCTTATGACACAAGAATGTGCCTTCTGTCTGCTAACAGTTGATTCCTAGCAGTGCACAGAATGGTGCTAGTGGAGGACCTACCGGGCCTAATTCCTGGGGGTGCTGTGACTACAGATGCCGTGCATTAAATGATTTCATCTATTAGCTACCGAATGCCAGCCTGCACAGAAGATAGGGAGGCATCCAGGGGAAGCTTAGCATAAATAAAGGGTTTGACTTAATGAAAAGGATCTAAGGAAACATGTTTGCAACTGGAGAAAAAGCTAAACCAGGACCTTGTGGTATTTGTTGCCTAAATGGCAACTCCTGCTGTGTTTTTAACTTTCAGAAACCTCAGCTGAATCTAAATCTCCTGCTTATGCTTTGTGGAGTAACTCAGCTTAAAGCAAAGCCACATTATCCTGCTTGATATGGCTGGGCTATGAGTGTAGTCAGAAAACCCGGGCATGAAAGAGACTTTAAATGAACAGATGAATAGAGCAATCAAAGGGCCATCCAATCAGATCTAAGCAGATTAGAACTTCATGCAGCCTCAAACACAAAAATAGACTGAGTGCTCTGTGATTTATTAAGGTCACTCAATAAAGATGCTCATGTGTCCCTGACCCTCAACTGCTGCTCTTGGGGCTGACTTCAGCTTGCACTTTTCACTGCATCAGGCAAATGAGTGTCCATGGAATGGGACCCTGACTTCTAGTATTGCTGTAGTTTGTCTCTTACTGTTGTTCATTTATAAATATTTCTGTTTAGGCTTTGATCAGCATTTTGCAATGAATATTGTGGTCATTTTCCAGATGGTGATTCTCAGCCTGAAGTGATTGTTTGGAGGTACTTGTGGTTGTCACAGTTGGTTGGAGGTGCTACTACATCTAGTGGGAACAGGCTAGGGATGTGGCTATATATTCTACAATGCATGGGAGATTTCCCATATTCAAAAGCAGAGACATTACTTTGCCAACAAAGGTCCATCTAGTCAAGGCTATGGTTTTTCCTGTGGTCATGTATGGATGTGAGAGTTGGACTGTGAAGAAGGCTGAGTGCCGAAGAATTGATGCTTTTGAACTGTGGTATTGGAGAAGACTCTTGAGAGTCCCTTGGACTGCAAGGAGATCCAACCAGTCCATTCTGAAGGAGATCAGCCCTGGGATTTCTTTGGAAGGACTGATGCTAAAGCTGAAACTCCAGTACTTTGGCCACCTCATGCGAAGAGTTGACTCACTGGAAAAGACTCTGATGCTGGGAGGGATTGGGGGCAGGAGGAGAAGAGGACGACAGAGGATGAGATGGCTGGATGGCATCACTGACTTGATGGATGTGAGTCTGAGTGAACTCCGGGAGTTGGTGATGGACAGGGAGGCCTGGTGTGCTGCGATTCATGGGGTCGCAAAGAGTTGGACACGACTGAGCAACTGAACTGAACTGAACTGATGTATGTAATTTTTTCATGGAGATGAATTGAGGGAAACTTAAAAGAATCTGTTGGTCAGATTTTTTGTTTCTTATTCAAAAAGAAAATAATAGCTTTAGTAAGTTTCAAAGGAAAATACATGGATTCTTCTAAATTAGAGGAATTGATACATGAAATTTAAGAATTTCAATGAGAAAACTGCTTTTTTAAAAGCTACTGGCAAGTGAATAGCTAGATATGATTGAGAATAGTAACATGACACTGGCTTCCTACTCTTTCATCCTTAAATTAGATCAGACTTTATTACCAAGCTGGGGTCACTGTGTGCAGCCCCCAGGTCCAAGGTGCTCGCTGCTAATCTGGTCTGTCCATCACACATCTGAGTTGGATATCACCCTTAGAAACAAGTGAAATTGTGCTCAGGCCCACCAGAAAACCATTCATGAGTCTCTCCAGTTTCTCAGTATGTGTCCAGTGCCTCCACCACTCAGCCCCATCCTTCTTTCCTAGTGTTTTCACATTTTGTTCCCTTCCTGACCTACTGCAGCTATTCAACCAGTGCTCATTAGTCTTCTTTCCAACAAAAGGAAAAAAAATTGCATATTTATTAACAAATTATATATACACATATGTACACATTTATTAACAAGTTAATATATTTATATATTAACTGCCTCAAGATTATTAGGATCAAATGAGCCTATGTGTATTAAGACATTTTTATAAGCTGTACACTATTTTCAAGCAGTGTGTGCTGCTATAATTATTGTTTGGTAGTAAAACCCAAATGCTCTTGTCACACAGATACAGTTCATGCATCCCCACCATTTCCTAGATGCCATGCTGCAGGGGCTAAAAGCTTTGGAGCAAGTTACATCACTTCTTTGCCTCAGGTTTTCTTCTCTTTTTTTTTTTTTTTCATTTTATCATCTTCAGGATGAAGATTTAAGTAAATGAGATAGTGTCAATAGTTTTCTTAGTTTAGTACCTGGCACATTAGAAATGCTTCCTAGGTGACTCTGTGGGTAAAGAATCTGCCTACAATGCAGGAGAGGCAGACAGACACAAGTTCGAGTCCCAGGTCGGGAAGGTCCTCTGGAGAAAGGCATGGCAATCCACTCCAGTATTCTTGCCTGGAGAATCCCATGGACAGAGAATCTGGTGGGCTACAGTCCATGAGGTTGCAGAGTCCAACATGACTGAAGTGACTTACGAAGCATACATGACAAAAAAATAAATTATTTCTCAGTTTGGCAAATAATGACAGAATATCAGAGAAACATATTACCTCTCTCCTGCATGCATTTCTCTAAAGAGAAGTTGACATTTTGACAACAGATGAGCTGTTGGTTTATAGCAGCACCCTTTACAGAATGGGATAGTTTTCTTTTTACACCTCTTATGGTTCTGTATGCCCAGGTCTTTTCCTGTAGGTCAGCATCTGAAAACCAGCTCTCCTGCCTGACTGAAGAGGGTCCAGTGTGCTTAGATAATAAAATGCTTCAGCATTTGGCTCACAGTAAAGACAGATGCTCTCTAAGGTTGAGTGCAGAAACACGATCTCTCTTCTGCACAAATTTTTTTGGTTACTTTTTTTTTTTGTTACAGAAAATATATATATGTTCATCTCTAACTACCATGAGATTATCACTTGTCATTTACTGTCTGTCCCACTAAATTTCTACTACAACTACTTTGAAGTTTTGGTGGTTCTAAAACTTTGATTTTATGATCTTTCAGGTCATAAACTATTTCCAGTGATACTTTTTTATCTTTGATGGGGAAGCCATTGATTAATAGGTTCCTATAAATTCCTGAAATCATTTTAACAGTTAAAAGTATTTTTCTATTATAGTTACAAGTCTGGGAGTAGGTGGAAGTTACCAAATCCAGACACTCCAAGGCAGAGGCCAGGCAGATACTCTAAATGAGCTGGTGAATCAGGCTGGAGCTGCACCAAGGGGAAGAGATGTGCCCACGGGGTGTTGCAACTAGCTATAGAGGAGAGTTGTTACCTATAGCCAGGGTTGCTATACCTTATGACCACCCTCATGGCAGAAAGTGAAGAGGAGCTAAAGAGTCTCTTGATGAAAGTGAAAGAGGAGAGTGAAAAAGCTGGCTTAAAACTCAACATTCAAAAAACTAAGATCATGGCATTTGGTCCCATCACTTCATGGCAAAGAGATGGGGAAACAATGGAAACAGTGACAGACTTGATTTTCTTGGGCTCCAAAATCACTGCAGTTGGTGACTACAGCCATGAAATTAAAAGATACTTGCTCCTTGGAAAAAAAGCTATGACCAACCTGCTGCTGCTGCTGCTGAGTCGCTTCAGTCATGTCTGACCCTGTGTGACCCACAGACGGCAGCCCGCCAGGCTTCCCTGTCCCTGGGATTCTCCAGGCAAGAACACTGGAGTGGGTTGCCATTTCCTTCTCCAATGCATGAAAGTGAAAAGTGAAAGTGAAGTCGCTCAGTCGTGTCTGACTCTTAGCGACCCCATGGACTGCAGCCTACCAGGCTCCTCTGTCCATGGGATTTTCCAGGCAAGAGTACTTGGAGTGGGGTGCCATTGCCTTCTCCGTGACCAACCTAGACAACATATTAAAAAGCAGAGACATTACTTTGCCGACAAAGGTCTATAGAGTCAAAGCTGTGTTTTTTCCAGTAGTCATGTATGGATGTGAGAGTTGGACCATAAAGAAAGATGAGCACCAAAGAATTGATGCTTTTGAACTGTGGTGTTGGAGAAGACTCTTGAGAGTCCCTTGGACTGCAAGGAGATCAAACCAGTCCTAAAGGAAATCAACCCTGATTTCAATATTCCTTGGAAGGACTGATGTTGAAGCTGAACCTCCAGTACTTTGGCCACCTGATACAAAGAGCTGACTCATTAAAAAAGACCCTGATGCTGTGAAAGATTAAAGGCAGGAGGAGAAGGGAACAACAGATGAAGAGATTGTTGGATGGCATCACCGACTTAATGGACATGAGTTTGAGCAAGCTCTAGGAGATGGTAAAGGACAGGGAAGCCTGGCATGCTGCAGTCCATGGGGTCGCAAAAAGTCAGTATGACTGAGTAACAACAATGAGTCCTCCAGAAAAGGCAGAAATGAAGAATGTTGAGTCAAAGTTCCTGGTTCTTAAGTGTAGACAACTATTTTTAAAATGCTGTGAGGACTAAACAAATGTGTTGGTGGGCTTCTCTGACCATCACTTTGTGACCTCTTGTGTATGCGATTTTATACCAACTCAATTCTCAGTTTAGTAGGCAAATTAAAGGTCTTCACCAGAGCAGAGGAGTGACTGTTTCCTAATGGAAAGCAAGCAGGAGTTTTCACCAATGTTCTTGGACCATTAGAACTACGGTAATACTCAGGAAGGATGTTTGGTGTATCAGTAGGGCTGTCTCTGAACTTCTCAAACTCTTTAATGTGGATAATTATAACTGGGAAGGAAGGGAGAGGGAATAAGCCAGGTAATACCCCTGACTGTTGTTTTTTCTTGAAAGTTGTTCTTTGATGCATTATGTCTTATTAGCTGTCTTCTGTAAGTATTTCAGTACATGATCAGGTTAATAGATGGTGATTCCATCTAGTGAACTAAAAATCAAACAAAACACATCTGTTTATTCTGAGGCTACTAGTGAAGCAAAGGGTTGTTTTTCTCAAACCGCTAATCATCAGTAAACAGAAGTCCCTCTGTTTGAGGCTGGATTGGAGTTTTACTCTGAGCAGATCCTGCTGGTCGCTTAACCAATATCCATTTTCCCATTCTTCTTTTGCATCAGAATTGATCAGAGTTTTGGGTGGGAAGAATAACAGCATGTCCAGAAAAAGAACAAAAACTCAATGAAAGAAACACTCTACTTCTGCCTCTTGCCCTAGAGTAGCCATGTGACTTACTTCTGGCCAAAGAGAAATCAGAAGAAGTTGCTGGATGAGGCTTCCAGAAAAGGCTTTTAAGAAGGGAGAGATTCACTGGACATACACTCTATGTCTCTCATCTTCTCTCTTCATTCTGTCTGAAACATGTAAACAATAATGTTATACTGGTTTTTTTTTTTATCAATTTATTGTCTGTTGTACACCTCTGAAACTGTTTTCCTATTGTTTGGCTGTATTTTTTTGTCTTGCCTTTTTTTGTGGGCCTGATTTTGTAATATTATTTTGATTGGGAGCATAAAAAGTTTTCAATCTTACTTATGGAATGGTTTATCACAATTTGATTATTATCATTAGTAAATAGTAACCATAAATATAGACCTCTATGATTTTTTAGGGGTGCCCTTCTTCCTTGAGCACTGATTAAGATTGTATCAGACCAGGAATTCATTTCTGTTAGATTTAATTTCACATAATTACCATCAAAAAAGAACAAAGAACCCTAGAATTGTTTATGATGGCATCAGTGCATTTATGAAATGTGTTCCTGAAAGGAGAGAACCTCCATTTTGATGGCATCAATAAGATCCTAGTCCTCTAATCCTCTGCTTACAATTTTGCACATTGAATGACTGACAGGATATTCCACAGCCCAAGATCTGGCACGGACATTTTAACCCATGTCTCTCTCATTTTCCACTTTACCCAGGGCTGGGCCCCATAGGACTCATTCATGTTGTGACCTGACCTTTGTCTCTGTGTCTCTGTATTACAGTGCTGGATGAGTTGGCATTTTGGGCTATGAGAGAATTCTGGCAGTTGCTCCTATGCCTGGATGGCTAATAATGACTTAACTAGATAAAGAAGTGATTGTAAACCATATAAGCATATCTTCCTGAATTCAATCAACGTGTATGCCCATCCATAATGGCCACTTGGAAGCCACACTTTTGTTAGGGGAAGTGTAACAGAGAAGCAGCTAGAGTGGAAACAGACAGTAGCACTAACAGATTACAGTTAGCATATTCTGTTTTCACAAATTTACAAGGCCTGATACCATGTGAACATGAAGGCAAGACCGTGGATGGGGCCTGTGCAAGCTTAAGATTTGTTTGCTTCTGGTTAAAATTGCCTCTGCTTAAAACTTGAACTGACATAGACATGCTGCCTTTCAAGGGTAGAACTCTAATTAATATCTGTGGAGAAATACATTTCTGCCCTGTTCTTTCTCACAGAGATACCTAGGGGTAGAATGTCTGGAAAAATATAAACTTCAAAGCATTTTTCACTTCTGTGTTACTCAAAGATAAATTTGGAAGTGAGGAAATATATTTAGGCTAAGTACATACATACGGAAGGGATTGAATATAAAAAAAATATAAAAATAAAAAATATAAATATAAAAAAATAATTGAGTTTGAGGAAAGGAAACATTTTTATTATCTATCATGGTATCATAAACCATCACACACATAATAGCTTAAAATAAAATCTATCATTTATTCTTTCTCATGATCCTGTGGGTTGGCTGAGCTCAATTGGGATGTTCTTCTGCTCCATGTGATATCAACTGAGGCTGCAACATCTGGAGGCTCAACTATTCTGTTACATCCAGTGTCACTCACATGGTTGGCAGTTGGTTCTACAAGCTAGGAGGTGGCTTGAGTTTGTTGGTCATAGGGCATTGGTCTTCTTCCACGTGGCTTGTCAACTTTGTGTGAGCTTCTTTTTTTTTATTTTTTAAAAAATTTATTTATTTTAATTGGAGGCTAATTACTTTACAATATTGTATTGGTTTTGCCATACATCAACATGAATCCGCCTCCATGGTATTTAAGATAGTCTTGGAGGGAGTGTTAGAACAAAAGTGTAAATTGTAGATATTTTAGGACCCAGCCTTAGAAAGTTAAACAGCATCATTTCCAAGACATATGAATCAAAGCAAGTCACCATACAATGTAGATTCAAGAAGAGGAGAAACAGATTCCACTTTTTGATGGCAAGAGTGGCAAAGAATTTATGGCCACCACAGGGCATAAGGATAGTCAAAGTTTTGCATTCTTACTGAGTAGTCAATTGACATCTGGATTATGAAAACAGAAATAAATAAGGATAGGAGGATAATGACTGACACATAGTAGGTGCTTAAAAATAGCTTGTTAACATAAAATATATGAGCCAGGTTTTTTAGTCTATGACTTTTAACATCTGTAATATTATATTTTCCAAAATATTTATATTTTCAAATGCTCTGTTCTAGTCTCACATCATTCATCAAGTTGAATCCTGTTTTTGGTTCAGAAAATCTGGTCCCTGTTCTTATTATAGATCATTCATCTGTGGTCTTGAGTTGGCCGGCTCTCTGGCAGTTGAGTTTCATAGGGTTATTTAGAGCCCTGTTGCTTTCTTTTCCACTTTTCTTTGCTTAATAGACATTTTGGGGCAGAGGCAGGTGAGGGGGACTTCAAGGTTGAGGTTTCCTGTAGACTATAGGCTTGAAGGCATTCTTCTACTCTGAGGCAATCTGTCAAAAGAGGCAAGCAATCCTACAGTGGGAGTAATAACTGCAACCATAGCACATGTTTGTATTTCTACTGACAATTAAGATGAGGGGGAAACCGATTTTCAAAACAAAAAAAGTTTGGAATATGGAAAGGGAATAAGGGGTTTGTTTGTCTAAATGAAATATTGGTTTGAGTGTAAGAGGAAGCCTTGAGAACCATAAAGATGAGGTGGGAATAAAAACCCTTGATGCATGCACAACTCACCTGGGATTAAAAGCCAAGGCCATCCTAGAACCTGATATAACCATTCATGTTGTAATCTAAAGCCTTGTCAATCTATCACAGGTGCACACCACATGACCAGGTGGGGGAAAAGAAGGTGAAGCCAACTGGGAAGAAATGTGGCAGTTTCATCTTCATAATACATACATCCCTAGGTGCGAGTATGCATCTGGTTTCTATTTCAGAACTTTTTACTAGTAGCTTTACCAAAAGTAGGGCAGACAATTCTGTGAGTTAGGGAGAACATATGTTAACACAGGGCTGGGAGGGACATGGCATGGCAGTGACGGTGAGGGACCTACGGATGGGGACCAAGAGGTTGAAACTAAGGGATCTGGGAGGAAGTGTTCAGACTTGAAGTTGGGCCACCTAAACAGTCATATATTGCTTGGCACTGCTAAATCTTCAGGGAGTCCATAGAATTTTGAAGACATGGATTTAAAAAATTGTTTTGAGGATGATTGCGTTTTGGATAGAGCTAAAATGCCTTTCTGATGTGGAACAGATGAAAAATCATTGAATTCTGTAGCTGGAAGGGGTTTGAAAGTCATCGAGCACAGCTCTTCATTGACAGGGCCAGTCCCTAATGGCCTGGCACGTCCAGTGGATTATTGGTCCTGCCCAGGGTTACAGAGTTTGTGTTTGAGGCAACCTAGAGACCCACATTCCTGCCCTCTATGCAGGAGTCTTTTCTTAAATGTGTACTGCTCTGTGGAGCATCAGCCATGTGAATGTGTTAAGACCCCTCTGGTCCCAGATTTCTGGGCCACTGCCCTGGTGATCAACTGACATTTGTCCAGTGCCCTTTGTTAAAATTCACATTTGGGAACATTTTTCTTATTCTCAGGTGAAGTGAAACCATGGTTGTGGTGGTGCTGAAAGCCTCTCTCAATGGTTTTACAACATGAAAATATACTAGTTTTCCTCCAGAAAGTCATCATCTCCACTTCTATAAGGAGATGCTTGGATACCACCGCCTCCCATATACACTCCAGGACAATCACTCTTCACCAGTGCACCCATGGGATTGGCCCTGAGATCTTCATTTAGTTATATTTATTTGTGTATTGATGAAGGCTTTGTTAAAGATCTATTTTAGACGAAGGACCATAATGGGTACTATAGGGGTGGCATATTAAATGAGTGTAAGCTCTGAACTGCTTTTTTTAATTAATTTTTTTTTCTGGATGCACTGGGTCTTTGTTGCTGTTCATGGGCTTTCTCTAGTTGTGATGTGTGGGTTTCTCATCGTGGTGGCTTCTCTTCTTGTGAAGCATGGGCTCTAGGAGTGCAGGCTTCAGTAGTTGTAGCATGTGGGCTCAGTAGTTGCGGTGCTCAGGGCCAGTTGCCCTGCAGCATGTGGAATCTTCCCAGACCAGGATCGAAGCTGTGTGCCCTGCACTGGAGGGCAGATTCTTAACCACTGCACAGTCAAGGAAGTCTTAGCCCTGAACTTAAGAAATAGACTGTTTAGTAGGGTTGAAAGTATCATACCATTAAAAAAAAAAAAAAAGTGTTTTAAGTATTTATCCAGAAAGGACAAGAGGAGTTTGATTTTATAGCTGAGAGTTTTGATCTGGGCCTATGCTATGCTAAGTTACTTCAGTCCTGTCCAACTCTGTGCGACCCCATAGACGGCAGCCCACCAGGCTCCCCCGTCCCTGGGATTCTCCAGGCAAGAACACTGGAGTGGGTCGCCATTTCCTTCTCCAATGCACGAAAGTGAAAAGTGAAAGTGAAGTCACTCAGTCGTGTCCGACTCCTAGCGACCCCATGGACTGCAGCCTACCAGGCTCCTCCGTTCATGGGATTTTCCAGGCAAGAGTACTGGAGTGGGGTGCCATTGATCTGGGCCTAGGAAGTTTAATAAGATGTGGTTGTGGAGGAAGGAGGAGCAGCATTCAGATAGAAAAGACTATGTGAGCAAAGGCGCCGTCTTCCCATCTCCAGAAACAGTCTCAGAGGAGAGGGGACTGGGCTGTCCCTGCTGCTGCTTCTGTCACCCCACTAGCAATTCTCCCAACTCTTCCATTAAAAAGAGAATAATTTTCCAAAGTTCCCTTTTCTCTTCTTCTGCAACACTCATCTCTGGCATTTTGACTAGACATCAGTAAGGAAGAAACTAGGAAACTAATTTGCTTTTTTAAATACTTAGCATCATATTATTATCTGAATCTGTAAGAGTTCCTTAAAAAAAACAGAAAAAGTACAGCTGCTGCTGCTGCTGCTGCTAAGTCGCTTCAGTCGTGTCCAACTCTGTGTGACCCCATAGACGGCAGCCCACCAGGCTCTGCTGTCCCTGGGATTCTCCAGGCAAGAACACTGGTGTGGGTTGCCATTTCCTTCTCCAATGCATGAAAGTGAAAAGTGAAAGTCACTTTTCAAAAGTACAGCTGGTGCCTCCTAAATGTCAAAATACAAGTTTTTCCCCCAAAGCATATAATTTTGCAGTCTTTGATGCTTTCCCATGTTCTGCTTGGTTTTGTTCATCTTGAACCTTTCATTGCATGCTCTTGAGCATCTAGCAGATTTGATGACATAGGACTGCTTCTCTGAATGAAGAAGCTTCTGGGAACTCTTTCCCTGTGTGGCTCTAGTGGGTTCAAAAAGGCTAACTTGCTTGTCTTGGAAGGACACCCAAACGAAACCTTCCAGTAACATGTCAAGGACTGGTGGGCCCGAATGTGTGCTGTTGGCGTGTCGAGTTGACACAAGCATCTGTCAGGCCTGCCTTTTTATGACTCCCTCCAGACAGCTTGAAAAGAGATGAAAAGGTTTATTGGATTCAGGGAAGAAAGTGGTCAGGAAAGAGCATGAGGAGGGTGAGGCTCTTGCCGAGCTCAAGTTCCCCTCTGATATCTCAGAACATGTGGTTTCTTTGCTCGCCAAGTGAAGTGTGTGGTTTGTATTCTCTGTCTGCCTCTGTCTTTATTTCTGTCTTTATCTCTGTCCATTTCTGTCTCTCTCTTTCTGGGAGCCATCTTTGTGTATTCTCCTTGGAATCTGTTGCCTTTTATTTCTTTGTTTTTGGGGGACTTGTAGTCAGCCTCCATATCTTCCTAATGTTATTTCAAATAGGGGCAGCCTTTGTGTAGCCCTGCGTTTTTGTAGTCCTTTCTGGAAGGTAGAAGAGGGATGGGAATGATATTGTCATCTTTGTGCAAACCCCTTACCCTCCTCTTGCTGCTGCTGCTGCTGCTAAGTTGCTTCAGTCGTGTCCAACTCTGTGCGACCCCATAGATGGCCTCCTACCAGGCTCCTCTGTCCCTGGGATTCTCCAGGCAAGAGCACTGGAGTGGTTTGCCATTTCCTTCTCCAGTTAGAACTCCATAAAGCTCTTTGCTTTTCTTCTTCTGCAGCTCTTTGTGCTCTGTGGCCTCTTTTGATGATCCTCTTACTGCATTTTGGGCTTCCCTGGTGTCTCAGACAGTAAAGAATCTGCCTCCAATGTGGGAGACAAGGTTTGATCCCTGGTTTGGAAAGATCCCCTGGAGAAGGAAATGGCAACCCATTCCAGTATTCTTGTCTGGAGAATTCCATGGACAGAGGAGCCTGGTGGGGTATAGTCCATGGGGTTACAAAGAGTGGGGCATGACTGAGCGACTAACACGGAATTTTACCTGACTAACCATTCAATCCCAACCTGAAGTTTCAGCTTTATCCTAGGCTCAAGGAGCAACTCAGTCTTCAACTGGAGCAATTTTAGGAATACTAGTTTAGCTCACATTTCTCAAAATAAGGTCTTTTTGCTGCCAGTTGAGACCTGACTCTGGGACTGTTCATTTGTTTGTTCACTCATTCAGCAAGTATATATTGATTATATACTAGTCTGAGGCATTGTCTTAGTATCTGGGGACATCGTAGGAAAAAAAGCAGACAAAATGTTTGCCCTCAAGTAAGACAGATTACAACTCAACAACGAAGTAAGCTATGTATAAAGTATATTAGATGGTAATCAGTTTTAAAGAAGATGACAGCAAGGATTACTCCCAGGAAATAGAGAAAAAGTTGAAGAGATGCTTTTAATTGATACATCAATTAGAGAATGACCCAAAGTAATAAGGTTTCCTGAAACAGAAATGGAAGAGAGGGAAATTTTTGAGAAATGATACAAAAATATTTTCCATAATGGAAGGAACATGAATTTCCATATTGCAAAATTCTACTTAGTGCCTGAAACCATGACTAGAACCAGGACACATTCTTATGTCAAGGATGAAGAGGCAATTCTGAAATCTGTACTATTTTTCTATATTCCACATATATGTGTTAATATGCATTATCTGTTTTTCTCTTTCTGATATTTTTCACTCTGTATACAGTCTCTAGGTCCATCCACATTTCTGAAAATGGCACAGTTTTGTTCCTTTTTATGACTGAGTTATATTTCACTGTCTATATGTATCACATCTTTTTTATCCATTCCTTTGTTGATGGACAGTTAGGTTGTTTCCATGTCTTGGCTATTGTAGATAGACCTGCAATGAAATAGTTTCATATCAGAAGAACAGACAACTCATTTCATACATGATATTTTACAGGATTCATTTTGATATTTGGCAAAACTAATACAATTATGTAAAGTTTAAAAATAAAATAAAATTAAAAAAAAAAAAAAGAAGAACAGACAAGTAAGATGAAAGTAGTTGCTTTCTAGGAAAGAAGATGGTAGTGAGTGAGGGAATAGTGAGTCAGGGGACTGTTACTCTTTAATATATACCTTTTAGTATCTTTGTCTCTAAAAGCTATATATATATAACTATGTAAGCAACAAATTCAAGAAAATTAAAAATAAATTAATGAATGAAGTGAGATGAAGGGCAGAGGGTTTGCTCTATCTGGGCATATGAGTGGCAGAACAAAAGGAAATTTGCTTCCCAAAAGGTACACTCAGTTTACACAGGGTCAGTACATCCGTTCACAGGAGTTTACGCTTTCTTTCCTTGTTGTTGTTGTTCAGCCACCCAGTTATGTCTGACTCTTTGTGACCACATGAACTGCAGCACAACAGGCCTTTCTTTCCCTCACCACCTCCCAAAGTTTGTCCAAGTTCATGTCCATTGCATTGGTAATGCCATCCAGCCATCTTATCTTCTGACACCCTCTTCTCCTTCTACCCTCAATCTTTCCCAGAATCAGGGACTTTTCTAATGAGTCAGTTCTTCGCATCAGTTGACCAAAATACTGGAGCTTCATCTTCAGCATCAGTCCTTCCAGTGAATATTCAGGGTTGATTTTCCTTAAGATTGACTGGTTTGATCTCGCTGCTGTCCAAGGGACTTTTGGGACTTCTTCTCTGGCACCACAGTTTGAAGGCATCAATTCTTTGGCACTCCACCTTCTTTATGGTCCAGCTCTCACAACTGTATATGACCACTGGGAAGACTGTAGCCTTGACTATATGGGCCTTTGTTGGCAGAGTAATGTCTCTGTTTTTCAACACACTGTCTAGGTTTGTCATAGCATTCCTGCCAAGAAGCAATCGTTTTCTGATTTTATGGCTGCAGTCACCATCTGCAGTGATTTTAGGGCCCCCAAAATCTGTCACTACTTCAACATTTTCCCCTTCTACTTCCCATGAAGTAATGGGACTGGATGCCATGATCTTAGTTTTTTTAATATTTAGTTTTAAGCCTACTCTTTCACTCTCCTCCTTCACCCTTCGCTCTCCTCCTTCACCCTCATCATGAGGCTTTTTAGTTCCTCTTCACTTTCTTCTTCGTGGAATGCGGTATCATCCGCATATCTGAGGATGTTGATGTTTCTCCCACCTATCTTGATTCCAGCTTGTAACTCATCCAGCCTGGCATTTCTCACCCTGTGCTCAGCATATAGATTAAACAAACAGGGTGACAGCAGACAGCCCTGTTGTACACCTTTCTCAATCTTGAACCAATTAGTTGTTCCATACAGGGTTCTAATTGTTGCTTCTTGACCCACATACAGATTTCTCAGGAGACAGGTAAGATGGTCTGCTTTCCCATCTCTTTAAGAGCTTTCCACAGTTTGTTACTATCCACATAGTCAAAGGCTTTAGCATAGTCAATGAAACAGAAGTATATGTTTTTCTAGATTTACCTTGCTTTCTCTATGATCCAGAAAATGTTAGAAATTTGATTTCTGGTTCCTCTTCCTTTTCTAAACCCAGCTTGGACATCTGGAAGTTCTTGGTTCACAATGCTGAAGCCTAGCATGCAAGATTTTAAGCGTGACCTTACTCGCATGGGAGATGAGTGCAATTGTCCGTTGGTTAGCACATTATTTAGTACTACCTTCTTGGGAATTGGAATGAGGATTGACCTTTTCCAGTCCTGTGTCCACTGCTGGATCATCCAGATTTGCTGACATGTTGAATCCAGCACCTTGATGGCATTACCATAAAGGGTTTTGAATAGCTCTTCTGGAATTCCATCACATTCACTAGCTTTATTAACAGCAGTGCATCCTAAGTCTCACTTGACTTCACCCTCCAGAATGTCTGGCTCTGGCTGACTAATCATACCATTGTGGTAATCCAGTTCATTTAGATCTTTTAATACAGTTCTTCCATGTATTCTTTCCATCTCTTCTTGATCTCTTCAGCATTACCATTTCTGTCCTTTATTGTGCCCATCTTTGGGCAAAATGTTCCCCTGATATTTCCAGTTTTCCTGAAGAGATCTCTAGTCTTTCCCCTTCTGTTGTTTTCTTCTAGTTTTATGCACTGTTCATTGAAGAAGTCCTTTTTGTCTCTCTGTGCTGTTCTTTGGAACTCTGCATTTAGGGATGTACCTTTCCCTTTCTCCCTTACTTTTCACTTCTCTTCTTTCTTCAGCTATGTGTAAAGTCTGCTCAGATAAGCCTTCTTGCTTTTCTCTTTCTTTGGGATGGCTTTATTTGCTGCCTTCTGTACAATATTATGGATTTCTGTCCATAGTTCTTCAGGCACACTGTTAACTAGATCTCATCCCTTGAATCTATTCATTACCTCCACTGCATATTCATAGGGGATGTGATTTAAGTCATACCTGGCTGACTTAGTGGTTTTCCCCACCTTCTTTATTTAAGCCTGAATTTTGCTATGAGAAGCTGATGATCTGAGCTACAGTCAGCCCCAGGTCTTGTTTTGGCTGACTCTGTACAGCTTCTGTCCTTGGAAGGACAGTTATGACCAACCTAGATAGCATATTCAAAAGCAGAGACGTTACTTTGCCAACAAAGGTCCATCTAGTCAAGGCTATGGTTTTTCCTGTGGTCATGTATGGATGTGAGAGTTGGACTGTGAAGAGGGCTGAGCGCCGAAGAATTGATGCTTTTGAACTGTGGTGTTGGAGAAGACTCTTGAGAGTCCCTTGGACTGCAAGGAGATTCAACCAGTCCATCCTAAATGAGATCGGTCCTGGGTGTTCTTTGGAAGGGATGATGCTAAAGCTGAAACTCCAGTACTTTGGCCACTTCATGCGAAGAGTTGAGTCATTGGAAAAGACTCTGATGCTGGGAGGGATTGGGGGCAGGAGGAAAAGGGGACGACAGAGGGTGAGATAGCTGGATGGCATCACTGACTTGATGGATGTGAGTCTGAGTGAACTCCAGAAGTTTGTGATGGACAGGGAGGCCTGGCGTGCTGTGATTCATGGGGTTGCAAAGAGTCGGACACGACTGAGCGACTGGACTGAACTGAACTGAACTGAACTGTACAGCTTCTACATCTTCGGCTACAAAGAATATAATTGATTTGATTTCACTATTGACCATTTGATGATGTCCGTGTGTAAAGTTGTCTCTTGTGTTGTTTAAAAGGGGCATTTTCTATGACCAGTTCATTCTCTTGGCAGAATTCAGTTAGCCTTTGTCCTGCTTCATTTTGTTCTCCAAGGCCAAACTTAACTGTTACTCCAGGTATCTCTTGACTTCCTCCTACTTTTGCATTCCAATTCCCAATGATGAATAGAACATCTCTTTTTGGTGTTAGTTCTAGGAAGTCTTTTAGGTCTTCATAGAACTGATCAGCTTCAGCTTCTTTGGCGTCAGTAATAGGGGCATAGACTTGAATTACCGTGATATTGAATGGCTTTCCTTGGAAATGAACCGAAATCATTCTGTCATTTTTGAGGCTGAACCCAAGTACTGCATTTCAGACTCCTTTGTTGATTATGAGGGCTACTCCAATTTTACTATGGGATACTTGCCCACAGTAGTAGATATAATGGTCATCTGAATTAAATTCACCCATTCCTATCCATTTTAGTTCACTGATTCCTAAGACGTTGATGTTTATTCTTACTATCTCCTGCTTGACCACGTCCAATTTACCTTGATTCATGGACCTAACATTCCAGCTTCCTATCCAATACGGTTCTTTACAGCATCGGATTTGACTTTCATCACCAGACACATCCAAAACTGAGCGTTGTTTCCGCTTTGGCCCAGCCACTTCATTCTTTCTGAGGCTATTAGTAGTTCTTCTCCTCTCTTCCCCAGTAGCATATTAGACACCTTCTGACTGGGGGACTCATCTTTCAATGTCATATCTTTTTGTCATTTTATACAGTTCATGAGGTTATCATGGCAAGTATACTGGAGTGGCTTGCCATGCCTTTCTTTCCTTATGGCTGCTTGAACTCACCAGGTCAAACCTGTGTCCTCCTCTCTCTGAATCAAAGGCAATAAGTAACGTACATCACCACACTCACCAGAAAGTCTGCAGGATATTTTTTACATGAGTAGCATGGTAGCAAATAGGATTTTTTATTCTAGGGAATTCACACATTTGGCTTGGATTATAAGACATTCAAAAGTCCCTCTCAAACCATGCTGTTAGCATTTTAAAATGTTATGATCTGGATGGGAAAAACAGAGCTAACTGCTGGTATAGAGGTCAAGGGGAATTTATCTAAAGGCTTATTAGCTTTGTTCTGACCTGACCCAGCTATTTGGGTCTCAATCATCTGCACATGCCTATTGACTTTAAACATAAAAATGAATATGTCCATATCTAGGGGTTCATGAAGTGGCAAGGTGATTTGATTCTTTGGAGGTAGTGATTCACCTCTCAACTAAGAGAGGTAAACTATTGTCATGATGAAGAGTCTGTGTGGAGACCAGAACCCTGTTAAGCTCATAACCTGAATGAACATTCTTATCTCCCCATGGCCCTTTTAAATCAAAATGGCCATTTTATGATTTTGTAAAAATTTCATGTGATATCACTGAGGAGAAAACATTTGATTCTTTTAACAAGTCTCTTCTTTGCTAAGTGTTATGCTTGGCTCCTACAAGTGGGCTCCACACTATATTTTTGGACATCTTGTATATATCTTATAAAGAGTGAAAAGCTGACATGTTTTGTAGACTGAAGTGTCATGGTGCTTTTGGAAAATGTATGTGTAATTGATAGGCCAGTGGATGTCTAATTAGGTATACCATGTAGACTGATTCTTATTTCATCATAAATTATAGTTCACAGACGTGGTAAATGGGGCAAATCTGTGATCTCCCATGTGTGGGTATGTAGAAGTGTGTGTACACTCATATACACATACATTTAAGAGTAAATATATATATACACATATGGCAAAGATAAAGCTATGGTTAAGAAGAAAGAGCATAATATTGCTGGACTGAACTAAGGGCAGGAGCTTCAGGAATGTATTAATAGCAAGGGAAGAGGATTAGAAGAAGTTAGAAGGTCTATGCCAAAAGGCAATATGTGGAGCTGGCACAGTTTTTGTTCAACTGCCTCCTGCTTATAAACAAGGAAATTGCTGTCCAGCCAGAAGGAAGTGATATATTTAAGCCACACAGCTAGTTAGTGGCAGGGTTAAAACTAGACCATGACTTTACTAATCCTGGTCCAGTGTGCTTTGCAGCTGACTCCATTGCTGAGCAGTTAAGTAGGGAGAGGAGTAGGAGTTCATGATCATGATCATGTTCATAGATTCCTGACAGAGTGATTAAGTTAGGCTTTCATATGACCATTGTATGGGCATAGTTGACATGGGAAAGGGTGAAAAAGTTAAGCATTGATCCCATCAGAAATGACCAATCGTCCACCAGAATTCAGGCTGGGAGGCTAAAAAATTCAGAGCTGAAGCGAAGTGAAAGTCGCTCAGTTGTGCCCAACTCTTTGCGACCCCATGGACTATACAGTCCATGAAATTCTCTAGGTCAGAATACTGGAGTGGGTAGCCTTTGCCTTCTCCAGGGGATCTTCCCAACCTAGGGATTGAACCCAGGTTCTCCCGAATTGCAGGTGGATTCTTTACTGGCTAAGCCACAAGGGAAGACCAAAAGATAAAAAGAATAATGAGAATTAAATAAAGGCACTTATTTGCAAAAGTGTAGTCGAGAATTAGGAAAAGCCACACTGATATTGGCGCTTGGAGTTGGCAGCAGTGGAGTCCTAACCACCCTTGGCCAGGAGGGGCAAGCAGATGGAACTGTGTAGCTCCAGCTCTAGGAAAGGCAGGAGGAATGCATATAAGGATATGATCCAACTTTGTGATCTTATAGGAGAGGAACCAGAGAGGGAAAAACAAAACTGAATGGACTATCGCTTAAGTCTTTTCCGCTGCTCTTTTTTTTTCCCCTTTATCTTCCCAACAGGAAGTTGGAGGGTATTGGAATCCATTGACAGGCTATATGGGTCAAGCTCCCAGGGCACAGAGCAGGACAGAGGAGAGCAAAAAAATTGATCTGTAGTGGTAAATGCAGGTTATCCAGAACAGGAGTCTTGAGTGATTGTGACACTGTTTACACAAACTGCATATGGATTTATGCTCTATATAGACCTCTTCCTTGAGAAACCACTTTTTTTCCACATCAGTAACTTATCCTAACATTACCAGTAACTTAGGCTGACATTCTGGAAAAAGCAAGAGCCCAACTCTGAAAGTACTCCTTAGTATACTTCTATGATCCCTTCTGCTATGTGACACTATCCCTTAACTTAGTGAGACAACTTTCCCTGGTTTGTTTATAAGCTCCAAAGCCTTATTTGATCTTATATCCCTTTAAAAATCCAGTGTCTTCACTAAACGAAATGTATTGTTTACGTGGCAAAGTCTATCATGATGATTTAGTATTTTTCCCTTTAGTCTTGACACGTGATAACCAGTATGGTTTCCATGTCTAAAGGAACATGAGACTTTTTAGTTTTGCAAATGCAAACTAAAAACTAAACTTCCAGATTTCACTGGAAGCAGGAGAGCTTGTTCCCATAGAGCCAGCTTGTAATATAAGGCTAAATCCTGTGTCAGTATTTTAAGTTCAGTAATATGTATCAGTTCACCTTGGGGTATTTAGACCTATTAACAGGTAAACCTGATATTACAAGACCCTAGTTAATAAATTAGAATGAAAAGCACTTTGTATACACTAAGAAATACAACTGCAGAATGAACAGGAATGCTTATGTGGACACTAAATGGATTGTCGTAATTCTCTCTGGGAATTGCTCTTGGCCAATTTGCCCTTGGCCAAAGGGAACTGTCTAACTCAAGGTTACATCTTTCTCTGACAGAATCCCACATCGAACCGCTGGTCCAAATGTGTATAGGGGGCCTGGGCTCTGTGACATCTTTGAAGAACCATTTCAGCTTCAGACCTTCCCATAAGGTCAGCTGAGGCCTCAGTGGCAAATGTAGCCCAATTTAATCTCCCCACTCCCGGTCTTGTTTCTCTTGCTCCTTAACAGGCATTGTTCCCAACACAATTCACCAGTAAACTTTCTTTGTGCAGATCTTTGTATTAGAGTTTGTTTCCAGGAAAACTAACCTGTGACACTTGGTACTAGGAAGAGTCCTAGGAAGCAGATTCCAAAATGGGATTTTGAAGCTGGCTGAGAATAAAGCCTCCTTCACTGGTGGTAGATGGAGTATTAATAACCCCTTGCTTGTCAGTTGTGGGGCAGTTGTTAAAATTTTCACTTGTGTCAAGCTTGAATGAGACATAGATAAAGGGAATGCACTGCTGATACAGTATTTCAAGTTTTTGAGAGGTTCACGTAATAATTATCAGGACTGTGGAACTGAATAGCTCTTGCTAGGGCCTACTGAGGTATTGGAAAAAGACAATGATAGGCTGAGGGTGATTAATTATCAATTTAATCCTAAGTGTGTGAAAGCTAGAGAGCTCATGGCAGCTTATAAAAAGATTCTCATCTCCTAAAATTGGAGAACAAAAAGCAGATGATCTGATACTTTTCAACTGTAACAGTTGTGTCTGACTCTTTGTGACCCCGTGGACTATAGGGCTCCTCTGTCCATGGGGATTCTCCAGGCAAGAATATTAGAGTGGGTTGCTGTGCCCTCCTCCAGGGGATCTTCCCAACCCAGGGATAGAACCTGAGTGTTCTTCATTGGCAGATGGATTCTTTACCCTCTGAGCCATCAGAGAAGCCCAGTAGAGCACCAGGGAAGTCTAAGATCTCTACTCTGGCAAGTCTGCCCTGCCAACATTAGAACATGGATTGGAAAAAGTGAGACCTTGCGATTTGGCATGGTTACAATACACTAGAGAATTTTATATCCTCAAAATGTTTTGTTTTTTTTTTTTTCCCTCCCCAAATAAGACTGGATCTGCAGTAGACCTGTTCCTCCTTGTACTACAGTCTGAGTATGCCTCACTCTTTGAAGAAGATGCAGAAGTATTTGTATTAGATGACAACATGCAGCTCCCTCAGGATCTAGCTGGCAGGCCAACAATTAGGATCCAAATGCAACATAACCTAGCAGGGAACCGAGCCCTTAGGTTAAGGGAAGAGAGGAATTATACTCCTAAGAAGTTGCAGAACTTAGTCAACTTATACCAGCCAGAACTAGGGAAAATATGGATCCTATAGGTGCTGAATCAAGTGGGAGGGCAGAGATGCAGTTGAACAAGACACATTTACTGATGTGGGAATGTTCTCCTATGATACATGGTTTAACTCTTGGAAAGACCCAAGAATATGAAGCTAATGTGCTGCTGGAGTTCCTCTTAAAGCTTGGAGTGTTGATTTTCATTGAGTAAGATAGAATTGCCAGAACTGTCACAGCAGATGGTGAACAAATCAAAACTTTCAGAGAAGGGGGCATGCTAGTCTGCAAAACCTACCTGCCAGCTATTTTCTGTTTGAGACTTTAAAGGATGCTCCACTTACCAAAGTGATAAAGAATGCAATAGTGAGAGGGGCTACAGTATTGTTGAGAGGCTCAGTGGTGACTGCCCTCTGAATCCAGGGCTGATAGAAGGGTGCTATAATAGAACCAGGCTATGATGCAGTAAGACTAACTGGAGCCTGATAGGGGCCAGCTAGGGGCACTTGCCCATCAGAAGCAAGTTTGAGGTGATGATAGTAATGCACAGCAAGGTTGGAATGGCAGCTGGTCAGCGTGACCCACAGAAGCTTTGTAGGAAATCTGGAGATAGGTAATAAAATATAGTATTTTACTGTGGCTATGAGACTGTACATGGATATGCTTAGTAGATGGTTGGTGCTGAAGGAAGAAAGATTAGTCCATTAGAAACAAGAAGATTTGGGAAGTAATAGGCATGTGGAGAAGGCTGAGCACCAAAGAATTTATGCTTTTGAACTGTGGTGTTGGAGAAGACTCTTGAGAGTCTCTTGGACTGCAAGGAGATCCAACCAGGTCCATTCTGAAGGAGATCAGCCCTGGGATTTCTTTGGAAGGAATGATGCTAAAGCTGAAACTCCAGTACTTTGGGCACCTCATACAAAGAGTTGACTCATTGGAAAAGACTCTGATGCTGGGAGGGATTGGGGGCAGGAGGAAAAGGGGACGACAGAGGGTGAGATAGCTGGATGGCATCACTGACTTGATGGATGTGAGTCTGAGTGAACTCTGGGAGTTGGTGATGGACAGGGAGGCCTGGCGTGCTGCGATTCATGGGGTCGCAAAGAGTTGGACATGACTAAGTGATTGAACTGAATTGAACTGAACTGAGGCATATGGATGGACTTATGAGAATGAGCATGAAGTTTGAAGGCCTTTTTTCATTAGAAAACCTTATTCATTGAAGAGGCACCACACAGGTTGACTTGAATGGTTGATGTCAGCCAGACTAGTTGACCACTCCATTTTTGGCACAATGGGCTCATCAACAGAGTATCCTTGATGACAGGGATGGGAAACTTTGCATGGGCCTAAAGCATGGGCTCCCCCTCCTCAATGCTGATCTACCTGTCACTGCTAAGAGTATCCACCCTACCAACCTCTCCAACCAAAGCTCCTGATCCAGCACTGCCTTCAAAACCAGCCAGCCACTGTACCCCCCCTTCACTGTAAAAGGGGGCAGTGATTCATCTCGAGTGAAATTGATATATATTCCAGGTATGGGTTTTCCTTTCCTGATGAAAGAACCATGCACCCCACACTATCTGATACCTTATAGAGTGTTTTTATCCACTGAAATAGGATACCACAAAATATTGCCTGTGACAGGGGACTGCTTTCAAAGGAGGTGTGGCCGTGAACATATGACCAAGTGTCCATGTGTCCTGTCACATACCACACTACTCAGAACCACCAGCTTGCAAGGCAGCAGAAGAAGCCTTTTGAAAGCGTAGCTGACATCTCAGTTTAGAGGTGGTAACCTTCAGGGATGGAGTGCCATACTACAGATTGTGGTACACACTCAAAATTCATTTACATAGGCAATGTCCTTAATAGGTGAAATAATTGAGGCCAGGAATGAAGGGTTAGGAATTGAAATACCCCTGCTTATCATCACTTCCAGTGGCCTACTTGGTGGAATTTACACTTTGTGTTTCTGCAACTCTAAGCTCTTTAGTTCTAGGGGTTCCCAGAGGCAGAACACTTCTATCAGGGAACACAGCAAAAATGCTATTACATTTTAAGCTCTGATGGCCACTGAACCACTTTGGGCTCTGATTGACAAGACATTAGCAGACAAGGAAATAAGGCATCATCTTAACAGTGTTAACCCTGATCATTAGAGCCAGGGAAGCTCTTATATAACTAGACAGGGAGGAGTGCCTTTGGCTCCCAGGTGATCTAATGGGGATGTTCCTTGGTTCTCTACTGTAAAATTTTGATTTGATAGTTAATGGACTAGTGATGTAGCTACAGCCTGAGAAGGGCAAGCGTCTTGACCATAAGCTTAGATCCCTGAGGGATGAGGGTCTGGGTCTCCACCTGGTACACCACCAAGACCTACATAGGTGCTGGCAAAGGTTGAGATGAGTCTGGAATGAATACTAAAGGAATGGCCACCAAATGTGTTCTGTGACCAGCTGCAAAGGCAGAAGTTCTAATTAACCTTAATAACTGTCCCCTTAAAAAGTTCCCTAGGGAAAGATATAATCTAGAAATAATGTCATGAAGGTTGTTTCTAGATGGAATGGACTCACAATTCTGAAGCAAGTGGTTTGGATGGCAGGAGTGCTATCTAGTGGATCAGTGGTACACCCAGGTCCTGCTTTGGGAGCTAAAGCACCACAGGTGATGACTGCTGACTGCTGATAGCTGAGTCGCTTTGGGGGAAATGCTCTCAGCTGAATAATGCTGCCTCACCCAAGCTCACATCCTCTCTCTGGGTGTGTTCCGCATTCAGCAACTGATCAAAGCATGGGGAGGAATATCCGGCTCCCTTTGTCTCAATTTGGGACACCTATGATGGGCCGTTCCAGCTTCCTAGCCCCCTGTGGAATTGTCTGAGGCCGTTGTCACAGTATTGCAGCTCAGCTTCTCCTCTGCTCCCTCAAAGAAGTTAATCCCCAGTTAATTCCATTCTTGCAAATCTCCATCCCAAAGCCTGTTTTCTGAGAAACACAAACAACAGATAAACAGTTTTTAAATCATAAAGCCCAAGCGATACCTTCTGTTCCTGGCCATTGTAGGTTGAGTTTTGTTAGTTCAAATTTTTTTATAAAGTGACCTTTCCTAACATTGTTGCTGGATTTTAAAGTGTACTTTACATGCATTCCGGTGGTCCCCTCTCCCTTTATTGCATTAACTAGAGGCACAGAAATTCTCTGAATTCCCAGCTGCAGGAAAAGTGTCCACTGAGCAAGACATCATCTTCATGTGGATTTGCATTTTTCTATGGGCTTACTTAGTGGCCATGCCAGCTGTCATTTTCAGCTGCTTTGAGTTGGCCAGTGTTGCCATTGCCCTCTGGATGCCATTAGAAAAAAATTGGATTCATTATTATATGCCTATTGTACTGGCTAGGCATTTCTATACAGATTGTTTCATTAGCTCTTAAAACAAGACTGTGGACTAATATGTTTTCTAATTAACTGATCAGGAAAATTGAAGATCACTGAGGTTGAATATTTTCTGTTTAGCTAGCTAGAAATTTCTAATAGTCCAGATTTGAAGTCAAATTCTGACTCCAAATCTAGTATTCCCTTCACACCCTAATAAGATAGCTGCTTGTTGTGTATAGACTTAAAACTAGCGTTGGACCAGGCTTGGGTGACTCTCTACATTAAACAGTCACCGGTAATGAACCAGGATCTGTTGAAAACCTTTGAAACTCTCCACATCCCTTTTTATAGCTGATGTGGATCCACCCCAAGTCATGGGTGTTGTTTTCTCCTTTACTGGCAAGTCCCTGAAGCCTGACTGGGGAGTTGCATCACCGTCCTGGCTAACCTTTTCTCTCTTACGTGAGGACGGCCCAGTGAAGTACTCATTTATGAAAAGCCATAAACATGCAATGAAACTCAGCAAACTCTTTCAATCTCATTGATTTATTTGTTTGTCTCTTTTCTTCTACCATCAGTATTACCTGAATAGTCACCCTGTTTAGTCACAATGTAGATTTGCAGTCTTTGGCTGGGAAAAGGCTTATTGGTGAAGCCTGATACTGAAAAGTAATCTTCTTCAGGAAATGAGTACGAAAGAACTGTTATTCTGTGTAATAGCAAAGAAAGAATAAGGATCCCAAGAGAGAAAGTATTTTGGCAACTGATGGACCAGGGTCATTACCGACCGAGTGCTCAAATAAAAATACCTTCAAACCCTGAAGAGTGGGTTTCTGTGTTTTTAAATACAGATTCTTGCTTTTCAAATGGGACTCTTTCCAAATGACCTCCTGACTTAAAGGGGTAGAGTTAAAGAGCAATCGAAGGCAGTTGCGTGTTGGGAGGAAATGAAGTGAGACTAGAGCTGTGGAAACTGCAGAGTATGTCTTCTGGTGTTTCGTATTTGAAACAAAGACTCTTCAGGTCTACATATAAAAGTATGATTAGCAAGTGTGTTGTAACCAACTAATGTTTGGTGGCAAATGATCACTGCCATCAGTGTTGTCTAGAAGGCTCAACAGGGCTCCTAAGGAAGCTGGCCCCTTTGGAAGAAGATACACGGCAAAACTTATAGGCTAGTCTTACGATGCTGAAAAGCCCATGTGATTATTTACTTAAAAAAAAAAAAATCTATGAACTTTTTAAAGAAAGAAAATCACTTTGCCATACAACATCCCATCTATGTAAGTCAATTCATTTGCCTCATGGAATAAACTCAAGAAAACAGCTGGTGACACTGATCTCACTAGGATGGCAGATTCCTTGGCCAATCTTCAAAACACATTTTGAAAAAGAGAGAGTGATTTTTGCCATTTGCCTTCAAAGTGTGACTATTCTATGTGGCTTCCAAGAGAAGAGAGGATGGGGAAAGAGCCTGTATTAATTCCACACGTGAATTTTGGCTTGATGTTCCTAAAGGATTTGAAAATTCTGTACACATTGTTGCAATCGGATTTATTTAAATAGGGCCAAAAAATATAAAAACCAAAGCCCTATCCTTAGTTGCCACATTCATCACGTTACCACTCAAATGTAACTATCTTAGCAAAGATTACCCTCAGCCTGGTTTCCCCCCTTTTTCTTACTTCTAGCTAGGATTTGTTTTCTTTTGGAAAAGTTTCAGGTTTATATTATATAATCATTTTTATATTCAGTTACCTAAACTAAAAATCTCTTTAAAATGAAGAGGTGTCTTTTGAGTGTTATTAAATATTAAAGTGTCATGAAAATATATATTCATTGATTCTTCAACTCAATATGTGTTGAGTGACTGCTTGACCTGGGCACTGTTCCAGGTCATGGATGACAACCTGAGATCAGAAAAGTGCCAGAAAAACTGTTAAACTACCTTGCACATCAGCTTCTGGCCTTTGAGTGACTAGATCTGCTGCTGGAGGAAATGGGGGAAAATGAGTAATGTTAGATAAACTGTAACATTTTTTGATAGTGTTCAATTTAATTAAAATCTCACTGTGGAAGTGTATTTTAAATGTTTAAATGGAGAACCCCAAACTAAAAACATCTTGAGTAATCTGAAAGAATATACCTCCCCTCAAGCTCTTAACAAGCAATTCCCTAAAAATAATTTCCTTGTCTAACAATGTTGGCTATTAAAAATGACCAAAATTATTAGTTTTGGTCATAAGCAACAGAAATCAATTCCTGATATCTTGGAAATGAGGAGGGATGTTTATTAAAAGGAAATACAAGTTTTCTCAGGAATTCCAAGGACAGGAATGCAGCTGGGCCTTAGGAATAAACTGCACGAAGGACTCACTATCAAGATCGTTTTTCCATCTGTCCCTCTGCTCTTCCTCCTGTGTTGATTTATTTTTTCCCCTTTTTCAGACTGTTTTACCTTGCTTTTCTAGTCCAGGTGATAGAAATCATGGCCACTGAAAATCCCTTGTTTCATTTGATAGACTCCCAAGCAGAATGGTAAAAAAAAATATCACTCGTTGTAAGGATTCTCAGTTCTCCGACCTGGATTTGTTCACGTGATCACCTTGGTCCAATGAACAGACTGGATGAATGAGTTCACGTAAGGACTGGACTAGCTGGGCTCAGCCATGTGATGGTTAAACGGTGGAGAAGGCAGGTTTCAGGAAAGGGTGGCTAGGGGTCTTTGGAAGAAACGGAAGAAACTGTAGTTTTCCACAAAAAGTAAAGCTATTTTTATATACATGTATCTTGTGTGTGTGTGTGTGTGTGTATGCGCTCAGTCATGTCTGACTCTTGGAGACTCTATGGACTGTAGCCTGCCAAGCTCCTCTGCCCATGAAATTTTCCTGGCAAGAATATTGGATTGGGGTGCCATTTCTTCCTCCTGGGGATCTTCCCAACCCAGGGATCGAACTTGCGTTTCTCACATCTCTTGCATTGGCAGGTGGATTCTTTACCACTAGCGTCACCTAGAAAGCCATGTATTGTATATACATTTTAAAAATTATTTGAGAAAATTTGGCAATAAACTTGGGTTGGCAAACTGGCCCACAGACCAAATCTGCACTAGGGTCTGTTTTTGTAATGCCCCCTGAACATTCTAAATGATTGTTAAAACAGAAGAAGATTATAACAGAAATTGTATGTGGTCTATGGAGTCTAAAATATTTATTTTTGGCTCTTTACAGAGAAAGGGGTCAGAAAAGCTGACCCCTGCTCTTTAGCATGAGAGGTGGGCCCCTGCAGCCTCTGCATCTCATCTGTGAGGTACTAATCCTAGCTCTGTCATCCTGGAGTGAGACCTGAGGCGAGTTACAAAATGTGTATACAATACATTTGTAGATGAGAACAATAATAATTGCAGCTATGACTATTTTATATAATTGTTATGGATAGTAAATGAATAAATATCTGTCAATCATTAAGAATCATGCCTGATAAATGTTAAGAATGTAAATTATTATGTCAAATCACATATAATCCTAGTCATTTTTATATATATTTGAATATATACAGGGGTTTCCTTGGTGGCTCAGACAGTAAAGAATCTGCCTGTAATGCGGGAGACCTGGATTCAATCCCTGGGTCAGGAAGATCCCCTGGAGAAGAAAATTGCAACCCACTCCAGTTATTCTTGCCTGGGAAATCCCATGGACAGAGGAACCTGGTGGGTTACAGTCCATGGGGTCACAAAGAGTTGGATGTAACTGAGTAGCTAACGCTTTCAACTTCATATATATACACACATATAAATGAATATATATGGATATATATAAAAATATAGAGAGATCTTTATATACACATATACACTATGAATAATTTGTTTTTGTGAATATAATTGTCCATAAAGTATACTCCTAGATAATACTATTGAAAGGAACCCTATAACATGATGATTTGTGAAGAAAAGAGCTATTTAAGAAATGAAATTCTCATCTTTTATATGTATTATATAAATCTCTTAATCTTAAAGCAGGAGAACTATGTTTGAATGTAAAAACTTAAATAGCTCATACCAAACCAAACAATGTGAATTTTACATTATCCTAAACGTTACTCCCTCCTTTAAAAGCAAAATTTACATTCCAACAGTAAATGGGAGCATTCCTATTACAGCAATATAAATGTTTCACAATTAGTTTTGAAACATTTACAGAACTCCATAGATGTGACTTTGAACCATCAGAGTTCTTAGCATGATAGTATGATACGAATATCTGTGTGTGGATTAAAATCCACACTAGTGAATGCAGGGATCTGTTCTATTTGATTACATTTCATCCATCAGTTCAGTCCAGTCGCTCAGTCGTGTCTGACTCTGTGACCCCATGAATCGCAGCACGCCAGGCCTCCCTGTCCATCACCAACTCCTGGAGTTCACTCAGACTCACGTCCATCGAGTCAGTGATGCCATCCAGCCATCTCATTCTCTGTCGGCCCCTTCTCCTCCTGCCCCCAATCCCTCCCAGCATCAGAGTCTTTTCCGATGAGTCAACTCTTCGCATGAGGTGGCCAAAGTATTGGATAAACCATCATAATCTCAACCTCTTCCCTCTCCTGTGTTCTTACGCCTTTCATATATACATGTTCGTATACATACTGTTCATGAAGACTTAGAGCATGTAAAGAGAAAAATGTATGGACACAACCTATATTTATCTGTAACCATATTTTACATTACACAAAATTCACCAAAGATCACCCTTTTAATATTTTCATTGAAAATAATATCTAGAGTTAAAAAGTATATCATACTGACGTTATGGTACTTCATTTAATACATACAATGTAAAGCCCTATTTGGAAAAGATCTTTCTGAAGAGGGAGTTATCTCATCAATCAAGAGCTTCCTGTGTATGTAATGTAAGTAATAAATGTATGCCACATGTGTGGCTGGAGGAATGATAAAAACTCTACTGGCTTTGCTGAGGAAATGCAGCTAAAATAACTTCTACCAATCCAGTTCATTCTACTCAGCAAAAATTGGGCAAGTCAAATTCATAACTATTGATTTCAGGTTTCATCAGCAGGAACTTTTTGAGCAAATGTAACTTTTCGGTTACATTCTCCATTTGACATTTCTCACTAGACTCAAAGTGTTTACTGATTGTACTTCTTTTCATATAATTTAAGACTGAACTCATCAAGCAACCTTTCCAACCAAAAGAAAGAGTATAGATGTGTTTGCTTCTTGAAAAAGTAAATTTCTATATTTAGACAGCTTCATATGTCAGTTTGGAATACTTGCTTCCTCCTCATCCTGTTTTTCAGAGTAAAGATTTGTATTTGTTTGTTGTTGTTGTTCATCAATCACAAAGGTAATGTCTCGCCATCAGAGCAATATTGGAGATATCATGAGACACTGATCCTGAGGAATGGCTCTGCTGGCTATTTAGTGGGATGTAATGCACTAGTTAGGGCTTTGGAGCAAACCTCATTCTGGCCCCTTGACTCTAGAGTTCTGATCCATTTGTGCCTCTAAGTGCCTCTTGCTTTTCCTGAGCTTTCCAAGTCCACAGGATGAAGAATAAATCACAAAGTAGCTCACATGTGTTGAGAAGAGTGTAGAGTGTCAGGTTGTATGTTATATTCTCTTTCACCTTACTGCTCCCACTTTCCTTCCAAGCAATCCCCAGAGTTGTTGTTTTATACACAGAATAAGCATTATTAAAGAAGCAATATGGTCAGCTTAGGAACTTAATTCCTTAAGGAGGGTGAATATTTTAAAAACTTACCTTAATGCAAAAGACAACTGTTCTATTCATAACCAAAGGAGTTGGACATGATTTAGATTTAGCAACTAAGCAACAACAAAATTGCCGATCCTGCCCCTTGATTGATCAGGGGGTAAATGTTAGATCAAAACTGGGCCAACTAGATTTTTGCTCCTGGAAATCTGAGACATGGCCCAGAATAGTGAGGAGCCCAGGGCTTCTTGGAGCCAAAAGTGAAAGAAAGTGAAGGTTTCTCAGTTGTGTTGGACTCTTTGCAACCCTATGGACTATACAGGCCAGAATACTGGAGTAGGTAGCCTTTCCCTTCTCCAGGGGATCTTCCCAACCCAGGGATCGAACTCAGGTCTCCTGCATTGCAGGCAGATTCTTTACCAACTGAGCTATGAAGGAAGCCTAGGTTAGGAGTAAGTTAGCTCATTAGAGAGAACTACTTCCCTGGTGGCTCAGAGGTTAAAGTGTCTGCCTTCAATGTGGGAGATCCAGGTTCGATCCCTGGGTTGAGAAGATCCCCTGGAGAAGGAAATGGCAACCCACTCCAGTATTCTTGCCTGGAGAATCCCATGGATGGAGGAGCCTGGTAACCACCAGGCTGTAACCTGGCTACAGCCCACTGGGTTACAAAGAGTTGGATGCTACTGAGCGACTTCACTTTTGTTTTTTCTTTTTCACTGCATAGTTATGGAGACTCTGGGGATGTCTTGGTGTCTGTCTTTCTCAATGATGTGCTGTTCAACAATTCCTTTGGTTCAAGCAAATTACTGTTCTTTTGCTTAAATTAATCAGAATTCATTTCTGTTGCATGAAGCCAATACAGACACACATATCTTCTAGCAGTTGGTTATATATACAAGATAATCAATTTAAGATTTGTTTATTGTGTGTGAGTTGAGAATGGGAGGATGGAGTAATTGTTTAGGTAAATATCGATGAACTGAAAATGTTTGTATGCTTAAAGTTGTAAAACACTTTACTGGAGCTGGATCAAGTATAGCTGTAGAACTCTACCAATGGAAATACTTTTAAGGTATGCTGATATTTGGGCTTCCCTGGTGGCTCAGATAGTAAATACCTGCAATGCAGGAAACCTGGGTTCAGTCCCTGGGTCAGGAAGATCCTCTGGAGAAGGGAATGGCAACCCACTCCAGTATTCTTGCCTGGAGAATTCCATGGACAGAGGAGTCTGGTGGGTTACAGTCCATAGGGGTCACAAAGAGTTGGACATGGCCTAGTGACTAACACACACACGGTGACTTTCATTTAAACTGGAAAGATTTCAGCTTTGTAGCTCCTGGACATTCCTAGATCATTCTGAATCAGGAACCTCCAACCCCCCTATTGGGATGGCTCTTTGTGCTGTATGATGGTGAACCCAGACTTAGAATCCTTCTGTGTAAGAAAAACAGGAGAATAAGAGAAAAGAAAAAAAATAAGCTATATCTCACACAGCCATCAGTGATTTTTGTCAAGGAGTTTACCTTCCATAAGCAATTGTTCATTTCCTTCATTTCCCTTGTGCTTATTCATGAGACGTGATTGTGTGAAATACTACTATACTGAGGTCTTCCTCTTATTCAGCTGTGTCCCTAGCACTAAGTGATTCTTGGCACATGGGTATATGCTATGCGTGTTTGCTGTACAAATGAGCATATAGATATATAACACAGATCATCTCACCTCATTTGGTGTATTATTTAAGATCCTAAAATTTTTATGAAAACAAGATTATTATAGTTGAATCTAATTTTATTATGTTTCTTGTCATGTGTTATTTCAAAGAGTTTCGTATGATTCCTTTTGTGATAGAAATAGTCGTCTCCAGTTTATATTTCTGATAGTTTGTCAGGTCTACCTTCATGTCATGTCACAGCTTTGCTTATGTCAAGGTGCAGGAGCTAAATACTTCTCACTTTAAACAGTATAACTTACCTGAATGTCATTTTAGCTGCCGCGACCTCAGGTTTCCATGTATCATAAACTAAAGCAGGAAAATCAGGACAGCAGAAGTAGAGGAGGTGAGAGAGAGACCCACCCAGCAGGAGAGAGTCTTACAGGGAATTTACTGGTCAATTACCAATCCATATCACAAGCCAGGTGGAAGAAACACCAGAGTTCTTTTTATTTTTCATCTTCTATATTTGCAGACATGGCAGACATCTTTCATAATAAAAAAGTTTTAAAACTTAAAATGAGAAGAGTTTTAACATTATCAGATGATGGGCATTTTTAACATGTAAAATATAATTGCTGCACTTAATTGCATTTATGAGATTTAATTATATTTATTTTACTTAAGTTGGATTCCTATTTAATTCCTTTTCTTTCAGAATAAAAATGAATGACCTAATTGTGAAATGCACATTCCCCTTTGAATTCCTCACTAAAATGAGAGTATTATTCAAATGTATACTACTTTAAGAAATATGTTTAATTTTATACAAGCCCTTAATAATAAGAAGCTAATTGAATTTAGTGGCTTCTGAGCACCACAGGGTTGGTACTTTGAGAGGACATTTTAATTGCCACAATATTCAGTGAGATTAAGCATGGGAAGTTCTTTTTAGGGGGATGGAAATGTGACCTAGTTCCACAGGAACTTCAGAATGTACTCAGTTTTCTTTCTCCCTGTAAGAACATGAGCTTTTGGAATCCTTTTACATAGAGATCATTTATTCCTTTTAAACATTTTTTGAAGCTTTTTGACTTCATGCCCGAAACCAATTAATGACCTCTTTCTGTGAAAGGATGAGACACACTGAGTGATGGGGCCACATGGCCTTCTGTGACCTCGAGATTTTCTTAATGGCACATTGAGACTCAGTTTAGAGACGGACCTTGTTGCTTTTGAAGGATGGTGGGTAGAAGGCTCACTCATACCTGGGCACTGATTGGATGAGCTTTCATAGTCCTGCACAGAAAATTTAGTTAAGATAAAAGAGCAACCTTTGCAAGGCTCTTTTTCATCATTTGCAAATTTAGTAATGGTATTAGTTTTCTGGGAATGCCAAAACAAAGAACCACAAATGGCATGGCTTAAAATGACAGAAATTTCCCCTCTCATAGCTCTGGAGGCCATAAGTCTGAAATCAAGGTATGGGTGGGGTTGCTGCTTTCTGAGTGTTCTGAGGGAGGATTTATTCCATGCCTCTTTCCTCGCTTCCGGTTGTTGCTGGCAAGCCTTGGTGTCCTTGGCTTGTAGCCACATTATTCCAATCTCTGTCCCTGTCATCATATGACTTTCTCCCTCTGTGTCTTCACATTTTCGTCCATTAAGGACACCAGTCATAGTGAATTAAGGGATTATCATACTCCAGTATGATCTCATCTTAATTCATTACATCTGTAACAATTCTCTTCCCAGAGAAAGTCACATTCTGAGGTACCAGGGGTTAAGATCTTCACTGTATCTTTTGGAGAAACACAATTCAGCTACATAACATTCATTATTTGAAATAATGCTTTAAAGAGGTGAGGTTCCTCTGTTTAATCTGTTGTGGGAAAGGAATTGCTTGATGAATGCTCGGGAATCTAGAGCAGTGGGGCGAGCCTCTCTTCTCTGATTCACTTCAGAGTTTTTTCGTAGAAAGTGTGAAAGGCTATTGATGGACTTCGTGTATCTCCTTCAAGTGAAGTCTGTCTCACCACGAGCTTCCGGGAATCCTAGACACTGGCTTTGCATACAGCATTAGAAGACATCTACTCCTGTGCTTTTCAAAGCAACAAGTCTCTTATCAAGATAGATCTTACAGGGTACTAATCATTGAACAGGAAAGCTGAGTAAAGATGGTAGGACTCTTTTCACTTCTACCTCCTCACCCCAAAACTCTGAAGCTACCTCCACATCAGTCCTTGGATCAGAATCAGCTGAAAAATTTGTTAGTAATTTAGTTTCCTGGTCCCCCTTTCTTCCTGACCTACTGAATGAAACTCAGAGGTGAAGGATCATGAGCATGGATTGTGAACACACTTCCAAGGTGATTCTTTATGCTTACCATGGCTTAGCAACCTTTTCCCTAAGAACTTCATAAAGCACATTTTTAAAGTTTCTGATCTATTCCAACTCCTTGAAGATGAGGTGATGGGGAAAAGCAGGCCAGCTGAAGCTGGAAGGAAGAAGAGGCTGGAGAGTAACAAGGCTTGGGCCCCCACGTTTCTCTGGCTTCCAGCCCCTTTGCAAGTTCTGTATGAGAGACAGCTCTTTATTTTGTAGCAGTGTCAGGGAGAGAGTCCACCTTTGAACTCTTCCAGAACATTTCCCACACATTACTTATCAACAAAAGGTATTTATTTCTTTATTTTAAGGGTGAAAAATAAATCCGTTACCCATGTTTTCACCTAATAGAATGCTGTATCCCCCAGGGCCAGCCTTTAGATAACTTGTAAAAATCAACCTCCAAAAGCTAATGGTTTCGATGGGGAGGTGAGGATTTTTGGTCCTAAGCCTTTTCTTTTACCTAATGGCTCAATAACAAGACTGAACTCATTTGGGACTGAAAGGAATTTCCAATGATGAAGGAGCATCTTAATAAGACATGAGTGGTCTAGTGCTGTAACCCCGAAATCTTGGTGCTTTCAGCCTCGTAAACCTGCCTAAGTTCCTGAAAGCAGCTTTTGTGCCTTGTCTGGCACCACGTGTGAGAGAGATCCCAGATTTCTCATGAACCGACGTGGCTGGAGTGATGCATCCGATGGTGTGAGGTGACACACACCAGGCCTTGGAAGTGCCCTAAATGGAGGAACCTCTTAGCATGCAGGATTGAACCTTGGGCAGGCCAAGTCAAAGGAGCTCTTTTCTTTTTTCTCCTATTGGTTGACTGTTAGAGGCACTCAGTGCAAGTTTGGAGTGGATTAGACAAAGGGGAACTTACTTCCATTAAGTATAGGTGCAACTTGAGTTTGTAATAAGAAGTAAAATATAACAGGGCCTTCAAACCTCGTAATTTTCAACAATTTGAATCCCCCTTCAAGTCCTTCTAGAATGAGGGCACACGTTTTAGCCCTAGTCAATTAAGGAATGTTTTCAGGCTGTGTTTGTTCTTCTCTCACATGTGTGGATTGCTGGGTCTTTTTGTATCCCTTGCTTTTGGGGAAGCGGCCCAATGTTTTCAGAGAATATGGGATTGTTCTTTGAAGATTCAGCAGTGTGCCCTATCTTGAAAGGTAGGCCAAGTCACAGGAGCTCTGTTCTTTTTTCTCCTATTGATTGATTGTTAGAGGCATGCAGTGCAAGTTCGGAGTGGATTAGACAAAGGGGAACTTATTTCCATTAAGTATGGGTATAACTTGAGTTTACCTGTCTGTTTCTAGAGAAGCTATTGCTATCATAGAGTCTGGCATGTGTTGTGGGAAAGCTCCCTTCTTGTTTATCTCTCTGCTGGATACGGCTCCCACTGTGCTTTTCTGATAACAGTGCCACCTGGCGTCCTCCCAGAGATGGGTGCTCGCTTTGGTGAAGCATTTGTGACAACACAGAGCTGCTGCATGTCTGGGAACGCTCATGTCAATGTGGTGGTGAGTGTGCTTCTCTGCGAGCAGACCTCCAATGGGAAGCAGCTCTGGTTATCAAAAAGCAGGAAAATACTGTCACTAAAGGAATGACCATATCAAGATTTTCCCTCTCCTCTGTGGTCTTTCCATCAATGTGTCATGCTCTTTTGTATTTGCTTCCTAACATCATTTAAGTAAATACAGAATTTAAATCACTAGTGTGAATTATGCCATTTATATTCTGCATTTCCAGTTTTAAATGTAAATTTAAGAGCATTTCATTTGCATGCGGAATCATTGAAATGGCACACGGTGTATTTGGTAGCTCATGCACGTGTATGTATTTCGTTCTTACAAGAACAGTAGAACACCTCCTACAGGATGCTGACTCAGTTATTTTGACTTCAATTCTTGATTCATCTGAGTATACCAACACCTTCTGCTGTTGGCTAACTGAAGAGTAAGAATGAATTGAAAGGGGGACTTCCTGGGTGGTCCAGTGGTTAAGACTCTGCGTTCCCAATGCAGGGAGCACTGGTTCGATCCCTGATTTGGGAACTAAGTTACTGTATGCTGACCAGTGTGACCTAAAACAACAACAACAACAACAAGACAACCACACACAGAAAGAATGAACTGAAAGGAATAGGAACTATGGCTTACCCTGTCTTTTCCTTTCTATAATGTCATTTTCAGTATCAGTGGTTGGCTAATACAGGGAAGTAAAGTGGGTAAATAAAGCTGTGATATCATCCCTTAGTGGCTCTTGTTTCCTAGAACACCACTGGATTCTTTCTTTCTTTGAAGCAAATTCTGGTTAGAAGAGAAAGCATGGCCTTCCTGGGTCATCAGCAATCCTATTTACTCAGTTGTAGACATCACATACTTACATTAGACTCACTTTGAATGTCATTGAACTCCTAAGCATTGCAGGTCCACCATTCTGTGCTCATAGAACAAATGCTATCTGAATGGGCCAGCAGGCACATTGACCATACCTCCTCTGCTCACATTCATGCTCCATTGTCCCATGGGACTTCACTTACAAAGCACAGGTTCAGAGATAAAATTACTAAGAGGTTCAAGATGGTGACAGTAGAACATTAAACCAGGTGTGAGGTCCTTTTGAGTGTAGGGACTTGTGTGGCTGCACAGATCACACATCTAAGAAGCCAGCCCTGATCAGAGACCATTTGGTAAGCATAAAATAAAAACCAAAGGCTTTAGGAGATCTTAAGTATTCCTTATGGGGAATTAAGACCAAGACATGACCAAAAGAGTGTTGGAGGGGTGGGCTTTTTGCTTGAAGTCATTGGTCACCTTGATACCACGAAGGCTGCCTTGTTGTGCAAGTATATGGCATAAATATAGTTGTAGGAGTACCTCCCACTTTCCCAAATCCCCTGTGATTGCTATTGACTGGATATATTAATACCTGGAAAGGAGGGTTTCCTCAGTGGCTCAGTGGGTAAAGAATCTTCCTGCAGTGCAGGAGACGCCGGAGACATGGGTTCAATCTCTGGGTCAGGAAGATCCACTGGAGAAGGAAATGGCAACCCACTCCAATATTCTTGCCTGGGAAATCCCATGGACCAGGGAGCCTGGTGGGCTACAGTCCATAGGAGAGTCAAGTCACAGTTTGACTTGATGTGGTTTGGAAAGAGTATCCGTACCATCCTGCATTTTGAGACCATACACATACTTTCACTTTAGTAGTCGCCTGGCTCTTTGCCCTCATCAGAAACATCAATCAAACATTATCAGTAACGTTATCCGTAATTATTAATAGCATTACCAGTAATTCAGACATACTATCAATAAACTATGCATGGAAGCTTTCCCAAAAAAGCAAAAATTGATATGAAATCATTTTTTCAAGCAAATGTTCAAAATTCGAGTGAGAGCTATATGAACAATTATGTTGGTAATTGAGTCCAACAGATTTTCCTCTTAATCATTCTATGCATGTTGAATCATGTCATCTTTCCCATTGAGAACAAATATTTCTTTTGACTTTTTGCACTTTTTGTATCTTTGGCACTCCTAGTCGTTGAAGCCTCAGTCATTGAGAAAGTTCTTACTATACTTGCCCCCAGTGTACACATAATGGGCTCTTGTGTTTGAAGTCTTCTACTGCTTTCTGTACTTTCACTGTCTGTATTTTTCTTTTTATGAAATCTTGCAAAACTCTAATCTGTGAAAGGATACACTCAGATTTATAAATGAAATTTCCAATTTTCTAAATGAATTTCTAAATGAAAGGAATTTCTTAGGGAATTGTCACACATTTTTTAAAATATGGAAGTGTCTTTCTTGATTTTATATTGTTTGCAGTAAATATATAATTGTTCTTTTAAATCAAAGCAGTTTCATGCAGCAATAGCAACAAAAGCCCAAGACATATCCTGGCACAAATGACATTCAGGTCTTCGTTCAGATGCCATCTTCTCAAAGAGGTTTTTTCCAACTTTTCATAGAGGTTTTTTCCAACTTTCCCTTCATCATTATTTACTATTATTTTTTACCAACTTTTGCTTCATCATTATTTATTACATAAATAGTTTTCAAGCTTGAGTGTACATCAGATTGCTTGGTCCTATCTCCAGAGTGTCTGATTAAAAAAGTCTCAAGTGAAGCCTGAGAGCTTGCTTTACTAATGAGTTCCCAGATCATGGTGATACTGCTGATTCAGAGAACAGACTTTGAGAACCATTTCTCTATTTCATCACTTGCTTTATTTTTCTTACAGCACGTATCTAAAATTGTATATGTATTTATTTACTTGTTTATATGTATTTATTTACTTTGTTTCTACCACAAGAAATTAAGTTCAGTGAGGGTAAAAATTTATTCTAAGCTCATTGCTGTATCCCTAGGCTTGGGATATGCCAAACTGCAATAGGTATTAAATGAGGGCTTCCCAGATGGCACTAGTGGTAAAGAATATGCCTGCCAATGTAGAAGACGCAAGAGATTTCAATCCCTGGGTCCACTGGAGTAGGACCCTCTGGAGAAGGAAATGGCACACCACTCCAGTATTCTTTCCTGGAAAATTCCATGGACAGAGGAGCCTGGTGGGCTTCAGTTCACAGGTCTGCAAAGAGTCAGATATGACTAAATGACTGAGCACACAGTAGGTGTTAAATGCATATTTATTGAATTAATAAAGAAATATATAACGAGGAAGTTCAGTGGATAAGAGATTTATTAGATGGCAGTGTTACTGAATCCAGTGCTCCACTTGCCACATGACAGGCCATTGAGTCTCAGAGATGAGTGGTTGAGGCAAGGAAGAGACTTCAGTTGGGGAGCAGCTGACCTAAATAATGGCAGGTTAATGCCTCAAAACAGAGAGGGCAACGGCACCCCACTCCAGTACTCTTGCTTGGAAAATCCTGTGGACGGAGGATCCTGGTAGGCTGCAGCCCATGGGGTCACTAAGAGTCGGACATGACTGAGCGACTTCACTCTCACCTTTCACTTTCATGCATTGGAGAAGGAAATGGCAACCCACTCCGGTGTTCTTGCCTGGAGAATCCCAAGGATGGTGGAGCCTGGCGGGCTGCCATCTATGGGGTCGCACAGAATCGGACACGACTGAAGTGACTTAGCAGCGGTGCCTCAAAATAACCGTCTTATCAGGGTCTGGATGCCAGGTTCTTTTATAGATCAGAGATGGGGGTGGGTAAGGAAGCAATGTAAAAAGACCATTAATCTTGCAAACATCTCCTAGAATGGCAAGCCTCAGGCAGCGGATGTGTTAATTTTTTCCTTCTTGCCATCTACAGGTGGGCAGGGTTCTGAACAAAGGTGCTTTAGTTTAGCAGTCAGGCATAGGGTCAGGATTCTCTAAGGCAGGACATTCTGTATGATTATAATAACAAAAGCAATGAAAAACAAGTCAAAGAAACAGTTCCAGCTTGGGGTCAGAATTGGCTTCTTCTCTGCAACGGTAGTAATTGGGATAGGGTTGGGTCACAGGAGCACTTGCCCAGATAGGAAGTATTGCTGGTCAAATTTGCTTCCAGGCAAATAAAATGCAAAGTTGCAAATCTAGGGGCAGGGAGCAGTAATGCTAAAACATGATGGTAGGGAACCAACTGGATAATTTAAATGGTGGAAATGCAAGGAACTTCATAATTTCCTTTTCGGCTTGGGTATTTGACTGTGGCTGAAACAGGATCACATGCAAGGGTCCAATTTCTCATTCACAGGTAAGATTCTAGAGTCTCAGAAACTCTGCATATGAGGGGTCCCTGCATTGCTTTTTCTTTTTTTTTTTTTTGACTAAAAGCAAACACCTAAGCTGGATCATACATTGCAGACTCCCCAGTCCTGATACCTATGTGCTTGTGAACTGAGTGAGGGGGCATGATCTTCCACAATAACCCCTTGGAGAATGGCCACAGCTTTCCCAGAGGCCACCTTTGGAGGGTGGTCTCCTTGACTCTGCAACCCCAGGAAGAGTTGCAGTCTCTCAGGGCTGGTATCTCATGAGACCTCAGGCTTAAATGCATAGTCCTTGAGCTACTGGGCTGCTTCTGTTTTTCATCTCATAGAGCTGTCCAGCAGTTTGGTTAACTTGACCCTATCCTCTTTTTTTCCCCTACACTTTTTTTTTTTTCAAGAAATAGATTTTCATGCCATCTTTAAAAGGCCCATTTGAGTTTTCTTTCAAATAACTTTGACAGAAGTAGATTCTTAGGAGAAAAGTCCCTCTGAAACTCCTAGAACAAAAAAAAAAAGTGGCAATTATTTTACAAGCAATCAAGTTGAAGGAAAGAAGGAAGAACCAAGACCCCACCATGGACACCTAAGAGTGAGTATTTCTGTGGGGAGAGCAGGCCCAGAACTTGGCCATTGTCAGAATAGGTCAAAGTCATGGGCAACCTGGGAAACCTGTTAGCATCTTGGTTAAAAGTCCATGTTGGTGGTTCTTAAAGCCTGTCTGATGTGTGAGACTCACTCCTGCCATCAACCTCTAGAGATTTTGATTCACTCTGTTTAGAGGGCTTTGTAACTGAAGACCACAGACTGGATTATGCATCAGACATTTATTGTTTCACAATTCTGGAGGCTAGAAGACTGAGAACAAGGTATCAGCAAGGTTGGCTCCTTGTGAGGCCTCTCTCCTTGGCTTGTAGATGACTGTCTTCTTCCTGTATCTTTACATAATCTTCCCTCTGTGCTTGTTTGTGCCCTAAACTTTCTTACAACAACACTGACGGTATTGGATTAGGGCCCACTTGACCTACTTTGACCTTAATTACCTATTTAAAGACCCAGTCTCCAAATCTAGTTGTATTCTGAGGCACTGAGTATTAGGACTTCAACATAAGAATTTGGAGGGTACACAGTTGAGTCCTTAATGATGGAAACCAGGGAATCTGAGTTTCTAGCAGTGTCTTCAGGTAATTTTGATATAGCCAGGCATATAGCCAGGGTTTTGTATCCACTGCAGACACCTGCTAGATCTGAAGCCCTGTAAGCACAATCCTCACTTTTCTCCTTTGCAAATGAGAGCTTCTCAGCCAAGTCAACTGATTTTCAACAGGATTGTAACAAATATGCTCCGGAAGGACTCAGTAACCCAATACTTTGCTGCCTGCAAATACAATCTGGGTTCATCTGTAGCTGGACTTTTGGGTGTCAACTCAGAGACATTTCATTTCATGTCCAGTGAATTACATTCTCAAAAGCAAAGCAGGTTTGGTCTTTACAGAAAAACATGAATCTGAAGACAGGTTATGAGTGAAGCTTAGTGTGCTGGAAAATGGATCAGATGTAGACTGAATTGCATTTATTTTCTGTGGCTACAATTTGGTCTCTTTCCCAAGAATCCTCATTAAATCTTAAACCCCAGGATACACCCCTGTCCTTTAAAGACCAGTACAACACTAGCAAGCATTTGCCTGAAAAGTCAATCTTCAGTATAGATTTCCCTCAAATAAACCCTTTCTTTCTACCAACTGTCAAAGTTGTCTATGTGAATACAAGTAACTCCTCTAACAGGGGAAGCCCTCCTCTCTGCATGTGTGTTTTTGGGGGTGAGGTCAGTTAGGATTAGCCTCTCTTTATTTGTCTGGAAGAGAGTTTAACTTTAGGAACACACTCCACTTGCCATTTCTTGAGTTTATGAAGTGGTAAATCTGCTCCTAAGTGGAGATAATATTTTCATTAGGATTTTGTGGGGCAGGAGCAGTTTATGAATCGTGCCTCCCATGTCTCAGTATACTAAAAATGATACATTTTCTTGACTGATCCTACTGTATTAACAGTAGCAAAACCAACACCACAACCTAAGTATGTAATTTCACTATTTGTGTAGGAGATTACAGTTCTGATGTTGGACAAAAGGAAGCCTAGATACAGAGGCTACACCGACTTTCCAGAGGGTTTGGAAATGTGTAGGGGTGTTTTTTTTTTTTTTTTTTTTTTTTCGGAGCTTATAATGTCTGGGGACATTCCTGGAATTTAATAGTGGGAAGCAGAGAAGTGAGACATCCTACAGTGTCTCAAGCAGTTTCACGCAATGAAGATGGATACACCCAAGATGCTTTTAACAGTCTGTTGAGAGGCATTGATGTATATCAAAGGGTGAGCTTTAGTAACAGCAAAGGTGGAATAAAAATCAACGTGGTGCTTCCCTTCAGTTCCTCCAGCTCTGGAAACAGGCAAAATGGAAAGGCTTGCCTGGCTGGTTGAGGAGCAGAACCAGAATGGAACAGGCAAGCAGATCTCGGTGCACCTTTGAAGCGGGTCCCACCTTGTCTGCATTTCCCACAGGACCTGCAAACTCAAGGCAGTTCCCCTGGTGTATTGCTGCTGGCCTGGAAGACAGATGAGGCCACCCAAGTATACACTAACCACTCAAAGAGAAATGTGGTTCCGAGAAGGCAAGTCGGAGGGATAGGGAGTACGGTGTTGGGTGGGTCAAGGAACTGAAGTTCCTTGAAAGGAGAGAAGTATTTGCATGGTTCCGTTTCCTAAGGTGCATGGATGGAATGGAGAAGAACTCTTTTCCCTTATATTTTGAAGTTTATCTTTTATAGGTTTGTGTGAGTGTTTTCCTTATTACTTCCTCAGTTCCTCTGCATTGTCCTCAAAAACTAGGTCTTCATCTTTGATTCCATTAAAATTTTATTTTCTTCTGGACTCTTTTACACTTAAACTTTTAGTTGGAGTCCACACACTGTTACCACTGACCAAAGAGTTAATGAGAGTAAAAAACATTTTTTATTTTTTAATTAATTTATTTTTTTTACATATGCTCTTTTTTTTTTAAATTTTATTTTTAAACTTTACATAATTGTATTAGTTTTGCCAAATATCAAAATGCATCCGCCACAGGTATACATGTGTTCCCCATCCTAAACCCTCCTCCCACCTCCCTCCTCCCTCCCCATACCATCCCTCTGGGTCGTCCCAGTGCACCAGCCCCAAGCATCCAGTATCGTGCATCGAACCTGGACTGGCAACTTGTTTCATACATGATATCATACATGTTTCAATGCCATTCTCCCAAATCTTCCCACCCTCTCCCTCTCCCACAGGGTCCATAAGACTGTTCTATACATCAGTGTCTCTTTTATTTCTGCTAAAGTAATCATAAATGGTTATTTAAAGCAACAATGCTCTCTGCAAGCATGTCTTAACTATTGGTTGGTCATAAAAGGACACTTCACATAAATTTTGAAAGGGATATTTCCCAAAGGTGACTTAGAGTTGAAAATAAGATAATTACTTCAGTAATAAAAAGTATATATTATTTCTACAACTTGAGGTTTAAGAATCTTATTTTGCAATAATGGCTGGTAGTATGAGAACAACATTATTTGCTTACTACTGAAATACTTAATTCCATTTCAAATGTCATAATTAAGGAATGTCGAAACCTAAATTTTGTTCCATGATTTTTAGAGATTTCTATTTTGTATGTGTAGGTGATTCCAAATGTTACACTTTTTCCTTTGTGAAGAAAAAAATATCTTATTGGATCCAAATCTTTCTTTTGACCTCCAAAGGAATGAGTGCATTTAACTGTTCAATTTCACAAATATTTATCATGAACTTAGTGTGTTTAGAAGAGTCTCCTACGTGCGTGGATGATACGTGCATGGATGATGTCCAGATTATTAAGACATACATACATATCTTCTATCTATTAGAAGATAGACATACAAACTGTCATGGCTAGACTCTAAGGCCGACTTCGATCAGTGCTGTGACAGACATAGAGGGAAGATGTCACGTGCAGCTGTTCACAGTTATTCAATAGAAGCACATTGAGCACTGGCTAATCCAGGGTCTCGCCTGAGTACTGGGAAAACAGTGGCCAACGAAACAGATACTGGCCCTGTTCTCTTGGCGTCCATAAGGGAGGGTGGGCAGTTGTGTCTGGAATGGACTAAATCTGTCTGGGATGATGAGGGCCGACAGCATTGCAAAGAATGTTAGTTTCTTGGGATTGATAGGTTGGGTTTCATCAAGGGCAAAAGCATTCTAGACAGAGAGAACAGAAGCTTCAAGAAGAGCCTTTGGAAAATGTATTTGGAAATGGAATCGAAGTCCCAGACACTGGGTTCAAGACCCCGGTGCAGAGGATAAGTGTAGAAAGATGCTTGGAAATTGTTCCCACGTTCTGAAGGAGTCCCAGTGATACATCTCAGTGAACATCTCATGAATCACAAGGTGACAAAAATCTCCTAATGGTGGAACTATGTTCTATTAAATTTTGTAGGCAAGTATTTTTTTGTCCTTCCTGTTGTGAACAGTCATCAAAGGCTTGGTGAGGTTTGGTCAGGAAGATGCTGTGATTGTATCTGAGTTTGAAAATAATAGTGGGGGCAGTAGGACTGTGTAAAGACATGTTGGTTTTAAGCTATCCTGGCACGCTCTCAGATCCCAATACATTTAGCCATGGGAAACACATCATTTACAGGCAGTTAAGCCATAGGCATCCAGCTTAGCAGAGTAGTGAGAAAATATAAATGGGCCAATCAAATGGGCCAGTCAACGGCTTTTGTGAACCTGATCTATAACATACAGAACTTGCCAGTTATGTAACTGATGGTGACAGGCAGTCAAGAAATTCTTGAGTCTGAATTCAAAGCCCTGCGTGAGCCAAAAAGTGAGAAGTTGGGGACAGAGAAGCTAGCAGAGAGATTTCAATAGTGTGGATGAACAGAGAAGGGCAGAGACTGTTAGAGAGGATGCAGTGACACCAAGAGTGATTTAGATTCATGGTCGTGAGAGTCAGAGGGAATGGCCAGGAAATCCATGGAGGCAGGACATCTGTGTTTTGATAACTTGATGGGTGTGGGGAAGGGAACTTTATGAGAAGGAAGGAGTTTAATAGAATTCTAGGATATCAAGACAATGATATTCATTGTGATCCCATCATCCATGTTAGAACACAGGAATAAGGGAATTTCGTAGAAGCAAAAAGTGCTGAGTTCGTTCTTAGACAAATTGGGTGGAGGTATTTGTGGAGAAAGTGGAATAGTATGGAGAGATGCAGAGATGAATAGCTCTGTGAATCTTAACTCAGAAGATAAATGAGTCAAGGGCCAGGAGCCACCGTTTGTGGGATGCCACTTGATTTTATTACTTAGTTATATGGCAGGCACTGTGCTAAGTACTTTACCTGTGGATCTGCATTTAGTTACCATTCTCTGGGCGGACCGTGCCGTTTGTCGGGCATTTTTTCTCAAATCTATCTCCCAATGTTTTTTTGCTCCGTCTTCATTGAAGGAATCCAAACTCTGAAACAGCATTTCCATGTCTTTGTTGAAGTGGCTCCCAGCTAGTTCAGTCAGTGGGAGTCACGTGTGGGAGACTGGTGGACAGGAGAAAGGCGTTCCTCTCGTCTTTCTTCCAGTTGCACCTCCTGTGTCAGTAGTGCCATATTTTTTTTGGGACATTTTCCCCACTAGATGGAAATAGGAAAGGAAAAAAAAAAGCACAGTAGATAAGCTAGATTTGGCTGCATTTGTATATAAGAAAAGAAACTTGGCAAACAGCAACCCCCTCTGCCCCCCATTATATAAAATGTACACCATTTGGGGCTGCTATAGTGTTATGGTAACTCTGCAGTCTCGTTGGAGACCTAGTTATGTATCTGTCTGCCTAGTGAACTCAAGCATCTGGCTTCTCTTCTCAGGGTCTCCTCCTGATCCAGAATGGCTGATGAAGCTCAGTCATTGTATCTGTGTTCTCAAAAAGAGGAAAGAGGGAAGTGGAGAAGAGGCTACACCTCAGATGTCTCAGTATGCTTCTCTGGCTAGAACATAATCACATGACTGCATGAAGTTGAAAGAGAGGCTGAGAAAGTGTGTTAGAACCTGGCAGTAAGAGAGGATTCTGCTACAAATCAGGGCTCTGCTACTAAAAGGAGAAGATAAACAGAGCCCTGGACACCCTGACCTCATCTTTGAGGTAAATATTGTCCTCATGGTTTTATAGAGCTTTTATAGAAATGGTTTTATAGAGCTGAGGAAGGTCCCACAGATAGTATGAAGCAGTGCTGGTATATCACCCTAGGTCTGTCAGACTCCCAAGTCCATGAGCTCAAGTGGAGGGCTGGAGAGCCAATGGAAGGTCCACCACCTTGAGCTGATGGTTAAAGAATGAGAGGCAATACAAGTTCCCAGGAAAAACATAGAAGTTGAAAAAGCAGAGGGGATGAGGAGATAATAAGCGAAAGGGGCTGGGGGAGGCCTGGAGTCCAAAGTAGAAGAAAAATAGCCATTTAGGGGAGATAGCATGGAAGAGGTGAAGAGGACAGATGCCGGGGAACCAAGGTGCAGAGCCGCCAAGGGAGGTGCAGGCAGAGGCAGCTCTTCTACGATGGAGGAATATGGGCCTTGGAATCTGGGAACTGGACTTCGAGTCTCAGCTCTGTCATTTTCTGATGACATGAACTTGCATAGTTTTTCTGTGACCTGAACTTCATTGCACTCATTTCCTGGTAAACAGAAACTATGCTCAGGCCATTGCTGGAGAACATCGGGACAGTTTGTATTTGAATATGAACACAAGTCATATTGGCAGGGGTATTTCACAGGCTGTGCACCACAAGTGAAGGCACTGCTTCCTAAATTCCTGCTCATTTAATAGTTTCCACTACCTTGGATGTGGCCTAGGATTATGAGCTGTAGTTTATGGTGCATTTCGACTTCTGTTTACAAAACAAGTGTGGAATAGCCAAAGGCATGGAGAGGTCAAGCTATTTCCTCCTGTGATCCACAACAGTGTAAAGGAGCTCGGATCCAGCAGACGTGCCTATGTCTAGAAAGGATCCCGACTCTGGACATCTTCATCTGTCCATCTGTCTTCTTGGCCTCCTCTCTCCTCAGACACCTCTGCCATTGGACTTGACTTGCAGGTCCTTTTCTAGGCCTTGGGAGAAAGTGTTGTTATTGCCCTGGCCCTCTCTGTGATATTGTGCAGTGCTCTGCACATTTATAGCTTGCATAAATATTGAATAATAATAAATAACTACAAGGGAGGAAGAATATTGTAGGCTGGGGAGAGTGAAAGATGCTGAACTCATTATTTGAGGGCCAATCTTGGGACTCTTGGCTATCTCCTTCAAAGAGATTTGTTTGCCAGCTGTGTTGAGAAATATACTTTCCATATGATGAGCCCAGAGAAGCTGCCAGTTTCCCTGCAGCTCTCTTTCAGAGTAGCCCCATGAGGACCTGCAGAATCCTTAATAGTGTTTCAGAGAGGATAACCCCTCACGCCTCCTTGGCAACTGGGTTAGAGGAAAGCCCCGGGGAGAATGGCTGCAGCAAGATGATGAAATTAGAGGAATGGGATGGAATCTTTTTATTTCACTGTATTTTGTGATTCCATGTGCAAACAGGGCAGCTATCCAACCATTTTATGGATGCATCATCGGCTGAGAAGGTCACTTACTTTCCACTTCACGATAATCTTGGCTCAAGGAGGGCATTTCTCATTTAATATGTAATCCTGGTTCAGCGTGTCAATCAGATACTATCTCCTCCATCTGAAGAACTAGTTTTTCTGTTTGGTACCCATAAACCAGTTATGAGAGACAACTGAATTCTTAAATTTAAGTGCAATAAATATTGAGCAAATATTTACAGAACCTGGACAATTGGAGGAGCTATAACTAAAAAGAAAAGAAAGAAAAGTGATATGCAAACCAGTTGGATTCACATTTTTGTAGTTCATTCTGGCTGCAGCCCAGCCCAGCCAAGGAGGTGTTTACTAAATAAAATGAAAGCATTCTTTATAACATGATCAATATCTGCATGTTGTGCTGAAAATGTTTTCATCATCTGTGAACAGATTGGTTTCATTTACTCAGAATGTCACATATATCCACCTTGGGTTGGGAGTTACATTTCTTCTTGAATCTAAACAAATAGGAATGAGCAATGCATTCCTTTGCCTTATTTCTCGATGGACCTTTGTGATAGCCCAGCTGTGTTTAAAACACAGTGGGGGCAAGGAGGAAATGAAAGGAACTGGGCAGAAGTCAAGAACAAAAGATAAAGGTGGATAAATGGTGGTTTTAAGAGCAGCAACTCAGTGATGATCTTGGGTATCATGTCCCTGGAAATCTCAGCATGGGTCTGGCTTCTCAGTGGTAGTTGGTAGCAGTTGGTACCATGAGTTTACTAAGTGGGAGAGTTTTTTCAGAAACCTAGAACTATTTGCACTCAGATTTGAGAATCAGATTTTTGAATTCTAGGTTTATCATACGACAGTAAATGGTACTGTAACACTTTTCTGACTTGTCTGTCAATTGCCCTCTAAACTAAAGCCTCTTCTTATCTTTTGGATCCTTTTCTTATTATCATGTATAGAAATAGCCAAAGAAGATGTAGAAGGGACTCTCCCTGAACTTATTATCAGAGGACTAGCCAAATAAACCTGGGGAAGGAAATGGCAACCTACTCCAATATCGGCAGAGGAGCCTGGTGGGCTACTGTCCAGGGGGTCACAAAGAGTCAGACATGACTGAGCGACTAAGCACAGCACAGGCAAAGAAACAGTGGATGTTTTGCTCAGAAAAGAAAATGTGTATTCTTAGGCCTTAGCTGTCTCCAAATTTGTGAAGGAATATTACAGAGGAAAGAAAGAAATCTATCTTTTGGAAAAAAAACCTTTCCTGACCTACTTAACCTACAAAAGGCCTCCCCTGCACACCTGTCTTGTTTAGTTTCCTTCATATCACTTCTTAGAACTTTCAATTATTTTAGTTATTTCTTTCTTACCATTTGGGTCTATTTCCCTTCCAGGAGGGCAGGGATCATATTTGTGTAATTTACCTCTGTCTCCCTAGCCCTGGGTGTACTACAGGTACGTAATCAACACTAAGTAAATATGTATGGAAAGGATGAGTAAATAGGACAGCTCAGGAGAGATCAATAAGGTGATAGTGTTCCTGAACATACAGACTGATCCCATTATTAGGCAGTGGGTTGGCTGCTCTCCGCCCCGGACTTACTGCTGCTGCTGCTGCTAAAATTCCACTCGTAATCCAGTCAGTTGAAGTACAAATTCACATAATAGGTTGGTTGGTGGACTAGGAAAGAAAATATCACTGGATAGATGCCAATCTTCATTACAGAAATAAAAATAAGCTTAAAATGTGTATCTTGATAATAGTTTCTTTTTAATATTGAAATCAATAAAGTAAAAAAGTTATCCTTCCTATATCAACTCTTCAAAAGAGTGGGTAGTTCAATTTTACTTTCAGGCCTAAGTGGTAGACAGCAGCAGACTGTAACTCCAGACTGGAATTAAACAGACTTTGTGCTTGAAATGGCTTGCTACTTGGTGAAATGCAGAGTAATAGATTATGCATCAATCAACTTCCTTGGGTTAATGAGATTTTATTTTGAAGAAAAGCAAAGCAAAACCAAAATACAGCCCTGAGTAAAATAATTCTCTGCTTCTAGCTATTTTTCCACCTGAAACTAGATACTTTGTTGAGCCAGAATGGTGCCCTCTGTCTCAAAGTGACAGTTTTGCTAGATTTCTTAAATCAGGTGGTATCCAACCTACCTTTGACAGATGCATTTTCATTAGTTCAAGCAGTGGCTCTGCCTTACCTCACACCATAGGATTAAAGGACAGTTTTTAAGACATATGCTGCTCCCAGTATGCATGATAATAGGGTTTACCAACAGGCTGAATAGAATATAGGAAACTGAAGCTGTGTAGCATGTGATGATCTGATAAAACCCATCAAAGTTTGTTCTGGGTGCAGAAGTTATGTAAGTTTTCTTCTGAGAGATGTAGAAAAATAAAATGCAGTTCTGCAAGAGAAAAAGCCATTCAGCAGTCAGTGAGGGACTTTCTGGGGGTCGGTCCAGTGGTTAAGAATCCACCTTCCAATGCAGGGGACAAGAGTTGAATCCCTGGTGGGGGAACTAAGATCCCACACGCTATGCAGCAACTGAGCCTGTGTGCCGTGCTGCAACTACTGAGCCTCTACCTGCACAGCTGGAGTCCGAGAGGTACAGTGAAGACCTGATGCAGTCTTAAAAAAAGTCAGTGGAATGAAGCCCAGGGCCCGTGGTAGGAACTTACACCACTGGTATAAGTACTCTGGTTATTTTCGTAGGTACAGAGCCTAAGAATTTGGCCACAGTTTTAATCCAGGACAACAGGCCTCAAAATACTCCCCTGTCAACAATTCTTCCAAAGTGTCCCAATGGGAGTCATCTTCTTAAGTGTCTGATCAATATCTTTTAAAAATATGATCTTGCTATTATAGGAAAATAGGAACTCCCTTTCCTCCTCCCTATCCACTAAAGAAAATATGCCATTGTCTGCTGGGTTTCCCAAGCCTCTGTTGAATAGATTCTGGGTAATGGAGGAAGGAAAGAATTGAGGAGAAACAAGACTGGGCTGATTTGATTTTTACTGAAGGGACAATGATTCCAAAAATGTGAAAATGTCAAGAGGTGATGAAGTTAGTGTGGCCAGGATATGGGGAGGTTTAGAGTGAAGTGGGTGGTCTTTGGGAACAATTACCCCTGGTGTGAAAAGAGATCAGGAGGTGTGGAAAGAGGATTTCAAGTATTTGTTCATACATTAGGAATGCACAATTGTTTTTTTATATTGTCTCAAGATACTGCAATAAAATACCGTAGAGATCTTCAGTTATCTTTTGATTCTAGGCTGATCGACCTTTGAATGAAAATCTGTGTCCAGATGGCAGTGAGGTATTTTCAAGGTTACACAGGTGAATGTGCAGAGTGGGTCTGCTTTGTACAAGATCTTGTGCATCAATGTAAGGAAAAGGCACAAAAGTCCTCTTAATTAGGGAAGAGTTATTACTACTCAGGATTCAAGACATGGCTGTCACCATAGTAGCCAACATGGATATATTCATTTTCTTAGAGTTGTTGAGAGATTAGAACCCTCAATGAGGGAATTGGTGGTATTATTTTGTTTTTTTTTGGTATTATACCAATCAGTTTGAAAGTTATTAATACACATAATGCTATAAGGGAAACATTTAAGAAGAATTTAATCATCTAATTAAGCAAAGTGACCTGAAAGTCATTATTATGGCATAGTGGGCTAAACAAATTTTGTAGTTAAGCTTGTTGCTGCTGCTGCGCTTCAGTCATGTCCGACTCTGTGCGACCCCATAGACGGCAGCCCACCAGGCTCCGCCATCCCTGGGATTCTCCAGGCAAGAACACTGGTTGCCATTTCCTTCTCTAATGCATGAAAGTGAAAAGTGAAGTGAAGTCGTTCAGTCGTGTCCAACTCTTCGTGACCCCATGGACTGCAGCCCACCAGGCTCCTCCGTCCATGGGATTTTCCAGGCAAGAGTACTGGAGTGGGTTGCCATTGCCTTCTGCATAGTTAAGATTACAAGTGGATAATAAGGAGACCAAATTAGCTTCTTTATTAACAACTGGAACTTAGAATCTATCAATTCCTTAATAATTTCACTGGGGGAAACGGGGAAGTTTTGGTGAAGACATTTGGGAAAGTTTCCCTTTGCCTGTGCCACTAGAATTTCTTTGGCCTGTTGTATTTTCAGAGCTACTGCTGCTGCTGCTGCTGCTAAGTCCCTTCAGTCGTGTCCAACTCTGTGCAACCCCATGGACTGCAGCCTACCAGGCTTCTCCATCTATGGGATTCTCCAGGCAAGAACACTGGAGTGGGTTGCCATTTCCTTCTCCAATGCATGAAAGTGGAAAGTGAAAGTGAAGTCGCTCAGTCGTGTCTGACTCTTCGAGACCCCATGGACTGTAGCCTACCAGGCTCTTCCATCCATGGGATTTTCCGGGCAACAGTACTGGAGTGGGTTGCCATTGCCTTCTCCATTCAGACCTTCAAGGAGTTTCCAATTTCTAGGCTTTCAAGAATGGTGTTATGCTTTAATACTTTTATGGCATGATGTCAGCAGAGGATAGATTTCTCCAAAGCCCAATAAATCTTACCTCAAGTATCATAACTGGGATTAAAAATATATGGATTATATAAATTATATATATATATATAAAGCATATAAATATATATGTGTGTGTATACATGTGTGTATACACATACAATTGACCCTTGAACAAGCTGAGTTGGAATTGTGCAGGTCTGCTTCACGTATATGTGGATATGTTTTGACAGTAAATACTGCAGTACAGGATGATCTGCTGCTGTCAGCTGACTCTGTGTATGTAGAGGGACCACGGATAAGGAAGGTCAACTGTAAGACTAGCAGTTATACATGGATTAACCCCCATGCTATTCAGGAGTCAACTGTATATAAATTTGGAACTTCCAGTGCTAAGTCCTTAGCCTACCTTGCCAATGCTTTGGAGTTTATTGCCACCCACCCCCCCACCCCTGCCAAAGATGGGAGGTACATTCAGGCTCTTGTAGTCTGTTCTAAAATCAGTGCAAGCCCTTCTGGCCTTCCTGAGGCTTCCCAATATCTACTCTCTTTTCCTTCCCCCGTTGATGAACCCTTTAATGTCAACCATCCAGCAAAATGAGCATCACTTACTTTTTATGTCTTTTAGGCTTCATCTTACTGTGTAGGGTCTGTCCCTAGCCTCAGAATTTCACAATGTATTTTTCATCATCACTGGATGGTTAATAGTTAAAAAGCACTGAGGGAAAATTCATGTTAAATCTGTAAGCCCAGTAAAAAGGAAGATCATCTCCCAATGTTTCAAAGTACTTCCATTTCCATCTCTGATTTTGTTTTTGATTTTTTTTTCTTTTTTGGTTTCTGCTCTAATGCAGGAGACCCCGGGTTTGATCCCTGGATCAGGAAGATCCCCTGGAGAACAAAATGGCAACCCACTCCAGTATTCTTGCCTGGAGAATTCCATGGACAGAGGAGCCTGGTGGACTCCAGTCCATGCGGTCACAAAGAGGTAGACTAAACAAGTAACACTTTCACTTTCATTGTATGTATGGAACTAGGATTTGCCATGCACTGTGGTTCCTAGGGAAGCTTGACTCAAATGAGTCTAATGCATGTGTGTTAAGGAATCAAACTTGAATACCTTACCATTTCAAGCAAAGGAACAAACTTAAATGAAGAATACAATCTTCTAAGCATGTGGATCTACTAATACAATCTACCAGCAAAGCAGATGAAGAGAGGAGACCCATCAATAAGATTTTAAAGGTTTGTTATTTGGCAACATGTCATGCCTCATGCAGTAACAGTCTTCTCTAGTTCATGCAAACTGCTAATGACATATAACACATCCACACTTAACAAGATTTCCTTTTTACTTTATGATTTCTAAATTCAACAAGAAAAGATTAGAGATACATCTCTGTTATCATTCATTTTTAGCTCATTTTAGTCATAAGAGCAATCCTTTGTCTATTAGTCCCGGTTAGGTTACAGGTCTAACCCGGATGCAAGTTCTAGCAATTTACATCTTCAGATATGTCTTTTTGTATTTTCTCATTGAGACCTATTACAGTTATGTTTGAGTCCCTCGATATATATTTTACGTGTCAGCTTTCCTTTAATAATTTTCTTTTCTTTGTCTTTCTGTTCTGGGTTCTGAGTAATTTAATTAATTATATCCTCTAATTGACTAATTCTTTATGCCCCGTCTATTGTTTATCCCATCATTTGAGGTTTTAAAAGGACAGGTTTTAGGATATCTATTTGTGCTTGGGTATCACAGGCATTGGTTTTATAACTACCTATCTTCGTTTTATAGATATAATTTTTCTCTTAAAGATTTTAGACAGCTACACTTATAAGTCAGTTCAAATTGCTTTATGATTTTTGGTTTCTTGGCTGCTAATTTTTGGTTATTATTTTCTGGTTTACCCACTAATGAATTATTTAGAGGTACTTTGTCATTTTTGTTTGAGACTTACCTTGGGTGGGTGTTTTATTTTTGTTATCCTTATGGTCACCCCTCCCATTAAGATTTCAGTGATGTCTCAGCCTGGCCCTCAGTGATAATTAAGTAGGTATAAAAGTCAGGATTTTATATGTGCTATGTCTTCTGGCTTCCTTGAGTACTAAGTACAGTCACTAATAATCCTTCAAGATTTATTATAAGTTTTACTATTTCATGTAACAAATATCCAGATGAGTCACTGCTGGTCCTGTTATTTCTTGGATTGGATTCCTACTTTGTGAGATGATTATGAGGATTCTGTCTTGTAATTTCTACTACATAGTTACCTACAAAACAGCTAATGCATGTACATACGGAATAGTAATAGTGTATTGAGTGGGTGTGACTCCAGGGGCGTGTGGCACGTTAAGTGCTCTCCTTTCTTCTGCACGTGTCACCAGCCTGCTCACACTCCCTTGCTTGTTATGGCAAATCATCAGTAGCAGCATGACTCCATTTTAAAATTTGAGTTAGGTGAAAGAAATTGATTCCATGCCATTTTAAGCTTTGTAAGAAAACTCCATCAATTGAACTCAACAACCTAACATGACTTAGAAAGTTAAATATGCAGTACGTATGAGAGAGAGAAAGAGAGCGAGCGAGCGAGCCTTTGTATAGAGGGGGCTTGGGGAGCCTGATGAAGGTGCCTTGAATTGTGATGTGTGGATTTTATTAGAACCTCCAGACTCTTTCCAACCCCTAGTGAGGGGGACACCCTTTTCTCTCCTCAGTACACACCCCTGAACCACAGGATCTGATTCACACTTTGCATTCTACCTTCTTTACAAGGTGGAAGTTTGTTGAGTTACTCACCAGCAAATGTTCAGGAGACATGGAAGCCTCTGTCGGTGAAGGTCTGAATTCCGTAGCACAGTCTGGTTCCTGCCTGCCTGTTTATCATCATGAACTGCTGCATGCTCTCTGAACTTTATGCTCCAGGAACATGAGCTCTCATATCTCTGTGTCTTTGCATATTCCCTTCCTACCCTCCTCGTCCCCAAATCAGCCCAGCAGTGCCTCCTCATCTTCCCAGTGTGCCCTCAAGCACTACCTTCTCCAGGAAGTTTCCCCTGGTTCCACCAGGCAGATGCAGGGGCTCTGTCTCTTATGAACATCTGACACACACTTGTGTATCATTGTAATTGCCACTTTGAGTATGTCTTTGCTGTCTGGTTAGCACTCTGTGGGGACAAGGACCATGTTTCCTCATCTTTATGTCCCCAGGGCATAACACAGATGTTAAAATGCTTGTTGAATGAATAATGTCTGGAATAGTGTCTGGAGAAACAGCCAACGTGCTGCCAACAGGACGAGAGACTGACTTTAGAAGGAGAGTTGGGAGGGGAACCCCTAGCTCAATGGCTCCTCTTGTTTAGTCGCTGACACCCAGTGTCTCCAACCAGGGGCCTAACCTAGCCTGGCGCAGTGAACATAGGAGAGACACATCCAGCTCCCTGGTGAAAGAGCAGCTGAAATCAGGTTTGACTTCACTAAAATCCAACTCCCCAGAAAGAAGTAGCCAGTTCAGCCCTTTGGTCAAACAGCCTCAGTAAGGCCAGATTCTTAAGTGCTTACCAGATATCGAAGCATTCTAGTTTGTTAGTAGGCAGCATCTATAATGATTAATAAAAGAGCTGTTTTTTCCCCTAAGTTTTGGGAGCCTCTGGGTTACACAGCTCCTCCTCCAATTTTTTCCAGCTCCTCTCCTTCCCTCCCCTGCCAGTGTTGACAGTGAACTTGGTTGAGTTACATTCTAAAACACAATGACAGCTGGGTACTCGTTAGCACTGAAGTTTCCACTGGTCTCTATAGGAGGAAGATGATGAGTAACCAGACTCTGAAATTGGAAGAGGGCAGATGTGTGCCCCCAGTCCTCATACTCACAGTAGTCTTCACGGACTGGGGGCAGAGCTGTGCTGTCTGGCTCAGCGCAGGGGGGTGGCCTGTAGCCCAGTGTGAGAGGACTCTGGAAGCACTGAAGTGCTGCCGGTCCTCTTGGGCTCCCAGTGCGCCTCTGCGCAGACTCTGTCAGCTTGGCGCTGCTGGGGAGCGGGAGGGGAGGTGGTCAGACCAGTGACTCGCCATGCCTTTCACTGGATGAAACAGGGAGCTTTGGCTTTCCTCCACAGTTGTGCATTTCTAGAGCCTGTCTCACAATGCGGAGCGTAACCGTTTCTCCATTTTCTCTCACTTACATCCTCATTTTGATTTTCTTATAATTTAGGTATAATATTTATCAAAAATACTGGTTCTGAGTTTCAAAATTGGTTTTAAAATTTTCTTGTTACGATATACATATTTTTAAAATGTGCCTGGTACATTAGAGTACATATATATAGTGTGAAGGGGCCACAGAAATCATGGAGTTCTTCTCTTCATGAATAGAGAAGCAAATTGAGGGATTGAGGTGCATGACTTCTGGAATATCACTTGACTACAGTATCATTCTGAAAGTGGGGTGTGAACTCAGGTTTCCTTTTTCAGGCCCCCAGGGTTCTCTTTACTGCACAAGGAAATTTGACATATCTCTTTTCACAGAAAGCATTAGGTCATAACCTCAGTGATGTAGGACTCTTGAAAAAAAAATCTAATTAAATTAGTTTATAGTACAAACAAATGGAAATCAGCCTGGACCTAGATTCTGAGTGTTCTAGAGTGTAACTTACTTTTAGTTTCCTCTGATGGCCTTGGCAACAACAAATATATATATATATTAAAAATATATAAATATAAATAAATAAATAAATATATATATATATATATACATATATATATATATATATAAATAGTGAGTCAACCCCAAGAAAAATATTGGGTTGGCCAAAAAGTTCATTTGAGTTTTTCCATAACATCTTGCAGAAAAACCTGAGTGGACTTTTTGGCCAACCTGAAATTATTAGTGGGAATAATTTTTTTTTATTCTATAATAGGAGTAAGGAAAATTGAAATAATACCATACAGCCCTGAATATTCCATATAGGAATATGGAATGATTTTGTGACTGATAATTATGTTGTCTTATTTTCTGATGAGAGTTCTAAGTTCTTTAAATGAAATAAAGTCATCAGCCTGAAACCTTTTCACAGTATGTATAAAATTCTTGTTTTGTTTTGTGTTTTTTTTTTTAAGAAAAAGAGATGGACAGAAATCTCCAGACCCTAGAAGGCAGGCATCACTGGGATTCCCTCCCTCTGTACTTTGCACAGGGCTGCATGTGAACTGTTCAGTTTCTATTTGGATGTTTCCTGGTCTTCTGTTGTGCTTGAGTAAAGGGAGAAAGTGGCCACAACTGGCCTGGCTAGGCCTTCAGCAGTCAGGATTCTTGTTCAAAGAGAATAAGAAACAGTTCACTTTTGAAACCTAACTGCAAGCTAAACACAAGGTGTTGTATAAATTTGAAGATTTCTGGTTTAATTGTTGCATCTAAGACCATGGATGCCAATGCCCTAGAAAGCTGTCAATCTGAAATTCTCTTTGAAAGTCAGGTGGCTTTCTTTATACTTTTACACAGACATGAACCATGGGCAGTTGGACACTCAGAGCTTTCAGCAGAAAGGCTTATGCCCTTTATAGTTGTATAATATATCTCCTTTTTTATATCTCTTTGTAATTCAGCATTGATCAGTTAGAACATGGAAGTTGTAAGAATCTCAAGCCATGCTGTAGTATTGTATATGCTGAGAATTCTCTGGGGAAAACTCACATTCTTGATTATTTCTTTGCTAAAGACACTGACCAAGATAAAGTGATCCCAGAAACACATGGTCTGCCTTAACAAGTATAGTGTACATGCCAGGTTGCTTCAGTTGTGTCCAACTCTTTGCGACCCTATGGACTGTAGCCCAAGGCTCCTCTGTCCTTGGAATTCTCCAGGTGAGAATACTGGAGTGAGATGCCATGCCCTCCTCCAGGGGATCTTCCTGACTCAAGAATTAAACACATGTTTTCTGTGGCTCCTGCATTGCAGGCAGATTCTTCACCACTGAGCCACCAGGAAGTCCTGACCAGTGTAGACTTGTTCTTAAGTATCTGTGATTATCTACACAATGAGGAACCAAATCTATGTAACTTATATTACTGGTGTTAAAACCAATCATTATAATAAGGACTTTCTTTTTGAAATTAAAAACAGGGATGCCTATAATTGAACTCAGAGAAAATAACATTTATTATAAAAGTGAATGTCATATCCAAAGCCACAGTTGATATCAAGTTTCTTCTCCCAACTCCTCCCCCACACCAGCCAAGATCATTTAAAGAAGAATGGAGAAAATAAATTTCATAGGCACTGGGACTGCCCTTTCTAAAGCATGCATTAAAAAAATTACTTTAGGGGCAATAAAACAGGAAGATGGCAACTTTGGAAATGAGTTAGTGAAAAAACCAAAGGCCTCACAGGTAAATGGACCTAGGTTAATGTGCTGTAAGTAATAAACTGTGTGACTTGGCAAATGAGTTAGCCAATCTCTTTGAATCTCAGTCATCTCATCTGTGAAGTGGGACTAATAAAATTTTTTTATTACACTGTTGTTCTAAAAATTTACTGAGATGCTGCTTGTAAAGTGCCTGGCTTATATGAGGAATTTAATTAGTGCTCATTTCTATCCTATTAGCAATTTGGATATTACTTTTGAATCATATATTGCCTTTTTCCTGAAAGTCGTTTTTAAGTTTAGCACCTTTTACTGGCTCAATAAGAAGCTCCAAGGGAATGACTTTGGCTGAGTCAAATATCTGTTCCCAAGAAACTGGAGGAATCAGCACCTTGTCAGCCTGTCCATGAAGTATGGGAGCATGGGTGTTGCCCTAGGTTCTGATGCTCAAATGTACCAACACCAGAGCAGTGGTTGCCCGTACCTGCCTGGTGCTGTATTATTTCTCATATTCAAGATCATCATCTTGCAACAACTGGAGATAAACTAATTTTTTGATAGTCTGTGGAAGGTCAGTAAATTGGGTACTCTGTCAGCATTGGACAGAGATGAGGGTACGTGTGGGAGTCAAATGAAGAAACAACTTCAGGGGGGTTGTAGGGGCTCCTGCTCACAGAACACAGAGCTTGTGAAACATGCTGCTGCGGAGCTCTGTTTCAGTGGGGACTCGGGCACCAGATGTGCGCAGCTGTGCTAGGGAAGCTGACCCTGCCAGAGCAAGGAGAGCCACACGCCGGTTGTTTTCCTTCTGAGTGAGAGGGAAGGGGAAATAAATCTCTCTCAGCAGAGAAAAACATTGTTAATGTTTATTATTTATCAACTTATCCTTTTCTCAAATCAAGTCGAAATGGGCCATTTGTCTTTAACAGGCCTTTTCTGATTTAAAAAAGTACAAGAGCAATTTTGCAAAAAAGTTTTCAATTCCAGTGGCCTGTTTAAAACAGGCTCCATTTATTCAGTAATAAACATTTGAAAAGGCACATGCTTTTCTTGAGGATTTCTTAATGTCATGTCATGAAAAGAAATGAGCGGCTGATCCTAGCCATGGAAATAGTGCCTCTATAACCATATATATTTTTTTCTCTTAAGTGAAAAGTTACTTTATTTAAACTACCACCAACAAATACCATTGCTAATGGTCGTGTATACAGTGGGACTAAATTTTCTCTGGGGTAGTTAGTCCATTGAAACTGATCTGCTGTGACTTATTCTTTGCTGTAAGTAACATCTTTGTCTCTAACAAAAAAGCATTGAAAACTTTATATTATTAAGGAATGTTTATACTTGTGGGACTGTTCTTAGGAAAACCAATGCTTTTGTCACTGAGTTTTGAGTAAAATGCATCCTGGAAAGATTTGAATAGAAGAAAGATAGTTTATAGAAGGCTTATTTTTTCAGTTTCTATCTATCAAGTGTTAAGTTACCTGGGAAAGTTGATTAGAGCTAAAATATTGCTTAATTTCAATCCCTTTAAAACTGAGCTTTCCACTGTGCCCCTATACATACAGAATTGTATTAAAAATGTGAAACACATAAGACTTTATTGTTTTCTGAATATGTCTTAGTTTTTTATAATTAATTGTAGTGACAATTCAAGTTGGAAGTATATTAGTACATTATGATCATACTAAAAGAAAGATTAGATTAGTAAGAGAATAAAATTAGCAGCAAAATCACCTTTTCCTTCCTGCTGTCTCATTTGAGGGGGAACACAGGAAAAGGTACTTGGTTTACACGAAGTGGGTAAAAAAACCTTTTCAGTTGCAAACTAACCTTCAAGTCTCAGCAATGTAAGCACATTGTATGATCCACAAGGGGCTGGGTTCCTTTCCTGTGTAAATACTGCACATCGGCGTTGACATCCGAGAGGTGAAGCGATAAAGTCAGACAAACTGCCCTGGAACACAGATACCATCTCCCAGGGCCCATGATTCCAAGGCATAGAGACTGTGTTGGCATACCGGGCTTTTGCAATAGTGAAGGACCACTGCCACCTGTGGACAGCAGTAAGCATCAGCGCCGACGTGCTGCAGGCTGAGTAGAGAAGTACCAGTGATGAACAATGATTGCAAAGTCTGGGCCACCTGCTGACGCTGATGGTCTAAAATTTTCCCAACAGCAAGAGTTGTCATGGGTACTTTTGTGGCCTGTGGTGGGGCATTTTTTTCACAAATCAATAAGTATCCTTATAACCACACAAAGGGTATGATTATCTTGTATTAATATAAAGCATAGAGCAGGCATCTTAAATTCAAAAACTTTTAAGGAACAGGTATAAAATGTAGCTGTAAATGGATAAGAACCATAAGGGCAGGGAATTGGAGAACACATGCTCCTTAAAAGGCATTCAAATTTATTAAATTTTTTGTGGGGGAGGAAGACTCCTTAAGGTAGCACACATTTGTGGCTCAGGTTCAGCCTGCAGCCATCTGGCACTGGAGGTCAACGCGCAGATATACAAGATCCCAGGTGACAATTGTGATCCAAGAACAAAAGTCTAAGAATACCTTATTCACTCATTCATTATAAAATCTTTATTGAATGCTTGTTTTATTTCAGGAATCACTCTATATTGATAGACAAGTTACGAAAACAGGTATTAAACAAGTAATTACCCAAATGGAATTATAGTCATAATAAATGCAATGAATGAAAATCCCAGATAACTATATACAGTGTTTCATAAAAGTTGCTTGTTTATGTCACATCACTAATGTTCTACTAAGAAAGATACAACCCTGTCAGTTGAACTATAGCCCTATGCTTTCTTAATTATAAGAAATTAATACTCTATGCTTTCGATACAATTTCATACTTGCAAGAATGCATTTTAGGTTAATTGCAACCCTGATTTTTTAATCATATATCACTTATTGTTGTTGAGTTTTCAGTCATGTCTGACTCTTTGCAACCCCATAGACTGCAGCATGCCTGACTTCCCTGTCCTTAACAGTCTCCTGGAGGTTGCTTAAACTCATGCCCATTGAGTTGCTGATGCCATCCAACCATCTCATCCTCTGTCATCCCCTTCTCCTCCTGCCTTCAATCTTTCCCAACACCAGGATCTTTTTAAATGAGACAGCTCTTTGCATCAGGTGGCTAAAATATTGGAGCTTCAGCTTCAACATCAGTCCTTCCAGTGAATATTCAGGACTTATTTCCTTTAAGATTGACTGATTTGATCTCCTTGCAGTCCAAGAGACTCTCAAGTCTTCTCCAACACCACAGTTCAAAAGCATCAATTCTTTGGCACTCAGCTATTTTTTAGTCCAACTCTCACATCCATGCATGACTACTGGAAAAACCATAGCTTTGACAACATGGACCTTTGTCGGCAAAGTAATGTCTCTGCTTTTTAATATGCTGTCTAGGTTGATCATAACTTTTCTTCCAAGGAGCAAGTGTCTTTTAATTTCATGGCTTCAGTCACCATCAGTGATTTTGGAGCCACAAAAAATAAAGTCTCTCACTGTTTTCATTGTTTCCCTATCTATTTGCCATGCAGTGATGAGACTGTATGCCATGATCTTAGCTTTTTGAATGTTGAGTTTTAAGCCAACTTTTTCACTCTCCTTTTCCACCTTCATCAAGAGGCTCCTTAATTCCTTTTCGCTTTTTGCCATACGGGTGGTGTCATCTGCATATATGAGGTCGTTGATACTTCTCCCTGCAATCTTGATTCCAGCTGTGCTTCATCTAGCCTGGCATTTCACATGATGTACTCTGCATATAAGTTAAATAAGCAAGATGACAATATACAGCTTTAATGTACTCCTTTCCCAGTTTGGAACCAGTCCATTTTTCCATGTCTAGTTCTAACTGTTGCTTCTTGACGTGCATGCAGGTTTCTCAGGAGGCAGGTAAGTTGGTGTGGTATTCCCACCTCTTGAAGAATTTTCCAATTTGCTGTGAACCACACAGTCAAAGGCTTTTCCATAGTCAATGAAGCAAAAGTAGGTATTTTTCTGGAATTCTCTTGCTTTTTGTATGATCCAGTGGATGTTGACAAATTGATCTCTGTTCCTCTGCCTTTTCTAAATCCAGCTTGAACATCTGGAAATTCTTGGTTCACATACTATTGAAGCCTAACTTCGAGAATTTTGAACATTACTTTGCTAGCATGTGAAATGAGTGCAATTATGCAGTAGTTTGAGCATTTGAGTTCTTTGCCATTGCTTTCTTTGGGATTGGAATGAAACTGACTTTTTCCAGTCCTGAGGCTACTGCTGAATTTTCCAAATTTGCTGGTATATTGAATGTAGCACTTTCACAGCATCATCTTTTAGTATTTGAAATAGCTCAGCTGGAATTCCATCCCCTCCACTAGTTTTATTCATAATGATGCTTCCTAAGGCCCATTTGACTTTGCATTCCAGGATATCTGGCTCCAGGTGAGTGGTCACACCATCGTGGTTATCTGGATCATGAAGATCTTTTTTTTGGTATAATTCTCCTATGTATTCTTGCCACCTCTTCTTAATATTGTGTGCTTCTGTTAGGTCCATACCATTTCTGTCCTTTATTGTGCCCATCTTTGCATGAAATGTTCCCTTCATATCTCTAATTTTCTTGAAGAGATCTCTAGTCTTTCCCATTCTCTTGTTTTCCTCTATTTCTTTGCATTGTTCAATGCGGAAGGCTTTCTTTCTTTCTTTTTTTTTTTTTTACTTTACAATATTGTATTGGTTTTGCCATTCATTGACATGAATCCACCACAGGTGTACATGTGTTCCCCATCCTGAACCCCCAAGGAAGGCTTTCTTATCTCTCCTCGCTCTTCTTTGGAACTCTGCATTCAGATGTATATATCTTTCCTTTTCTCCTTTGCCTTTCACATCTCTTCTTTTCTCAGCTATTTGTAAGGCTGCCTCAGACAGTCATTTTGCCTTTTTGCATTTCTTTTTCCTGAGGATGGTCTTGATCACTGCCTCCTGTACAATGTTACAAACCTCCATCCATAGTTCTTCAGGCACTCAATCATATCTAATCCCTTGAATCTTTCTGTCACTTCCATTGTATATTCATAAGTGATTTTATTTAGGTCATACCTGTGTGACCTAGTGGTTTTCCCTACTTTCTTCAATTTAAGTCTGAATTTTCCAATAAGGAGTTTATGATCTGAGCCACAGTCAGCTGCCTGTCTTGTTTTTGCTGACTCTATAGAGCTTCTCCATCTTCAGCTGAAAAGAATATAATCAGTCTGATTTCAGTATTGACCGTAAGGTGATGTCCACATGTACAGTCGTCTCTTGGGTTGTTGGAAAAGATAGATATAAATTAAGCAAGATATTGCATTGAGAGTTGCACTTAGAGTCATCAGCATTCATACTTTTCTATATAGTGTCATTGTTAGATCATCTAGAGAGTTGGGGAGCAGAATTTCTTAAAGAGTACTTCACTGTTGTCTAGAATTTTCTTCCCAGTAGCTGACACTAATTCTCTATTTAGATGCTGGTGCTTTCCTTATCTTACTAAAAGATGTCAACAGAAGCTTTTCAGACATTCATGAGGACTTGTACTCTTTCTTCAAAGTGTCTTTACATGGTTTGTAGGCTGAAAAGACAGGGTGTCATGTTGCCAAGGCTGTCACCCAGATTTACTCATGTGCTGGCATGACGGTCATGTCAGGATGCCCATGTGACCTGACCTGAGTGAATTTGGAAAACACCCTTGTTAGAAAGTCACATCTAATTTCAGAGATGTGAAAATATGCTAATAATACAGGATTCATGAAATGCAATCAGTTAATGATCTGACCTGATCTTCAGGACCAGAGAAATTCTCTTGGAGAGCGTGACATTTAGCATTAGACCTGAAAACTAAGAAGGTATCCTGAAGCTGAGACGGAAGAGTATCATCCTAGTAGAGGCAGGGCCGGATGATGGAACAGACTAGTTGGAGCGCTCACCAGGCCACCAAACTACAGGAGTGCTGCAGCGTTTCCAGACCGGTTATGAAAGGCCGTGCTTGCTACCTCAGGTTCCTATTGCAATACTTCAGCTCTTCTCTTCCTGAGGAAATGTAAGCAGGTCCCACTTTCACTTAAGCTGAGGGGACTGTTGAGTCCAAAACAGGACAACATACAATCACACTATCACTGGGTTGTTTCTTATTACTGCAGCTGTGTCAGAACCTGGCAGTTGTGGTCATTTGAAATTCCAAAACCTCATCAATATGTAGCACAGAACAAGTGAGCTCCATGTGAAACCCTTTTAATATCCTGTCCCGCCCCCTAGGAAATTGTCTTGTTTAATAATTGACAAAAGAAAGCCAAAGAGAAACAACCTGGAGAACACATGAAACTATGTGGGGAGGAAGGCTGGAGGCCAGTCCGGAGTCATGCCACGTAAATTCTCTATGAAGGATTTTGGTCTTTATCCCCAGGGATGTGGGAGTTATTGAAGAGTTTTAAGCAGTGAAATGACATACTCACATTTGCATCTTCACTCTGGCTGCTATGAAGCAAATGGATTTTGAATAATGAGTTATCTTCTCTCTGGGAAAGGTAGAGTTCCTTATTCATGCAGCAGTCTGGATTTCAAACATTTGAACTGGCTTTTAGGCATTTTCTCAAAAGGTGTATGTAAATTATTAATCACAAAATCATTTGGCCATATTACAGAGCTGGAATGAACACTTAACTGTAATAATAATGTATCTATAAGCAATCAGTTAAATGGAGTCTTCAGTAGTTTTATTTCTTTACTATTTTTGTTTTGGATAAATGAGGTCAATAATAAATGAACAAAGTCAGGATTTGGGGCCAAAAGAACATTTCCTGCGAAACTTTACTGTGAAACAGAATGAGAAGAGACTCAGCTTAGTATGTCATGTGAATAAACCCTGGATAACACACTGTAAATTGAGTCTTATTACATAAAAGGATGTTATGACATTTATGTATTAAACCATTAAGGGTAGTTTTTGTTTAGCTTGTGGTAACTACTTTTGTTGGAAAATAATCAATTTCATTTTAGGAACACGAATGATGAGAGCTAGTGGCAAAAGTGGGCTTTGGTTTCTTCGTTATGTCACCTAAAAACCCCTGTACTTAGCATTTGAGCTAGGTACTATTGCTCTTCATCTCTTCTAATTCTTTTAAACACTTTTTGGGGTAAGGACATGATTCTCAATTTATGAGCTTTACCTGAGGATTCCGATTAAGTGAAAATAATTTTAATAATAATGATGAAAGCTAATCCTAACACAGTCTTCCTTATTATTAGACCAGGAACTGGTTTAATCTTCATACCAGCCACAGAAGAAGACACTATTATGATCCAGTTTTTATAAATGGGGAAACTGAAGCACAGAGAAGTAATTTTGCCCAAGGCAACAGAATGTATAGGGAGTGTGGAACTAGAATTTGGTCTTAGGGAATCCAGCTTCAGAGACTATGGGTTTAACCGCTATACACATCACCTCTTTAAAAGTAATGCTTTTTGAAAAGTCAGTTTGTGATATATACATCGATGTACACACAATATTTTTCTTTTAAACATTTTCATAAACCCCTTTCACTGGATCACCCCAACAGAAAAATATGGGAGATTTCTGAAACCGAATCCAACTTTACGGCATGAGATGAGTAAAGTTTAAAAGCAAGCAGATGTTTGCAAAGCATATAAAATTCAAAATTGCCCTTCGCTAGACATTATTTGGAACACAGGCATAATTCTTTTCAAATATGATTTTTTATCTAAATGGTGTCCCTTAAAACTTCATTTTAACACCCAAACGATCCCCAGCTGCTCGGGTAGATTGGCCCCTGCTGAGTCTGTTTCCCAAGCACTCCCCATATTCCACCATAAATATTCATGATGCAGTGCTGCTGCTCCCCAAAGGGAGGCCAGGCTTCGTTTTTATGAACTCCTCTCAACTGGGATTAACATCTTTCACCTATTACCCAACTCCTGAATTATGGTTTTGTTCTGCTGTGCTCTCCATTTTCTTTATTTTTCCTGATATCTGAGAAGCCTGAAGAGAATGTGGAGTGTGAAAGAAACTTCTAATCCCAGGAAGTTGGCCCAAGGAGTATACAAAATCAATTTTTAAAATACAATATCTTATTCTAACTTTACACCCAGACCACTGTGAAACCACTGTTTTCTTCCCTTGCCAGATTTCCTAGGCAACAGCAGTGCCTTTGTGATAGGTTTGTAAATTTAATTTGAGGGCTCGGGGTGGGGATCATGGAGCTGTTAAGTGGAGGGGATGCTATTTCCACAGACAACACATGCATGGGCTACTAAAATGATGATTTTTTTCCCCCCATGTGATTTATATTTGAATGTGTTTAGATTCCAGAAAATACTACGGTTAATTCTGCCTTTTGGGTGATTGAAAGGTGGCAGGAGAAGTGGGAATTTTCCCATTTCTGCAGCTCTTTCTCTCTACCTCTCTCACTTGTACTTTCTTGTATCAGGTATACTGTTTGTATTTTTTGTATTTCTAACATACCCTTATGCACCCAGAGATGCTCTTGACCTCACCCAGACCAAAATCAGGGGACTATGGCAACTTGCTACATCAGTAGGAAGAATCCTTGATCTTCGACATTAAGCTTGAGTTCTTACTACTGCTTGACACTAACCAGTCAGAAATATTAATAACTTCAGATATGCAGATTTTCTACCCTTATGGCAGAAAGTGAAGAGGAACTAAAAAGCCTCTTGATGAAAGTAAAAGAGGAGAGTGAAAAAGTTGGCTTAAAGCTCAACACTCAGAAAAGGAAGATCATGGCATCTGGTCCCATCACTTCATGGGAAATAGATGGGGAAACAGTGTCAGACTTCATTTTTGGGGGCTAAAAAAATCACTGCAGATGGTGACTGCAGCCATGAAATTAAAAGACGCTTACTCCTTGGAAGAAAAGTTATGACCAACCTAGATAGCATATTGACCTATGATAGCATATTACTTTGCCAACAAAGGTCCATCTAGTCAAGGCTATGGTTTTTCCAGTGGTCATGTATGGATATGAGAGTTGGACTGTGAAGAAAGCTGAGTGCCGTAGAATTGATGCTTTTGAACTGTGGTGTTAGAGAAGACTCTTGAGAGTCCCTTGGACTGCAAGGAGATCCAACCAGTCCCATTCTAAAGGAGATCAGTCCTGGGTGTTCATTGGAAGGACTGATGCTAAAGCTGAAACTCCAATACTTTGGCCACCTCATGTGAAGAGTTGACTCATTGGAAAAGACTCTGATGCTGGGAGGGATTGGGGGCAAGAGGAGAAGGGGACAACAGAGGATGAGATGGCTGGAAGGCATCACTGACTCGATGGACGTGAGTTTGAGCGGACTCCGGGAGATGGTGATGGACAGGGAGGCCTGGCGTGCTGCAATTCATGGGGTCGCAAAGAGTCGGACACGACTGAGCGACTGAACTGAACTGAACCAGTCAGATACACTTGGAAACAAAATTTAACTTCTTGAAACATCTGTTTTCCCATTTGTGGCATAGGGGAAACACCCAGTTACAAAGCCTTTTTGTGAACCATAAATAAGAGGTGTGAATTGAGTACTTAGTGCAGACCTAAATAAGGAATTTTAACTCACTTCTTCTCCCTCTATGTGACACCAGCTGTCTAGGTGTCGGAGGAAGAAATAAACAGTAGAAGATTGATGGTGGCCCTTAGCACACTGGGCATAGTGGTCACCTCCCACATTTTATGGGTTCGCCACATCCCACAATGACGAGAGGTCAGTCTGTGAATGTTTTGAAAATGTCGTCCAATTCTGCAAAGGTTTCTGACATTGCACGAGTGGGTTGTGAGGAGAGGAGGACTAAGTTAACTGCCCTGCATGAGTTGGTTAACTACACAGTTAAATGGGCAATACCTTCCAGCTGATCTTTCTGTAAATGGTACCCTTCTCACTTTGAAACCCACTGGAACCAACCATTTTCCACAAGTCACCCTTTTCGACCCTGGCAAGTCTCTACTGCACATGAAGAGATGCTGGAAGAACAGTTACTCAACAAGGATGGATTATTGAGTTCCTAGAAACAAACTCCAGAAAGAGACACTGCCAACACACTGACTGCCCACATCAGAAGAACTGGCTAGAACAGTCAGTGAACCTGAAATCTGGAGGCAGGATTATGGAGTCACTTAAGACATGAGATCTGCAGTCAGCCTGCTGGGGGTTGAATTCTGTCTGTGTTGTGCCCCAGCACTGTGACATTGAGCAAATTCCTTAACCTTTAACCCCATTAAATTGGGGTTAAATTGCAGTTAGGACCTGCACCTTATGATTATGATAGGGATTAATTGAGATACTCCAGATAGAATATCTAGTACACAAAACACAAGGGTTGGACAATGTGTGCAATTTATATTAGCCTAAAAATTATTTTTGAAAGAACTGCTGCTGCTGCTGCTCCTAAGTCGCTTCAGTCGTGTCCGATTCTGTGCGACCCCATAGACAGCAGCCCACCAGGCTCTCCTGTCCCTGGGATTCTCCAGGCAAGAACACTGGAGTGGGTTGCCATTTCCTTCTCCAATGCATGAAAGTGAAAAGTCAAAGTGAAGTCGCTCAGTCGTGTCCGACTCTGTGCGACCCCATAGACGGCAGACCACCAGGCTCCTCCATCCCTGGGATTCTCCAGGCAAGAATACTGAAGTGGGGTGCCATTGCCTTCTCCTTTGAAAGAACTAGTTGAGAGCAAACATTAGGCACCATCTTATTCTTATGCCTGGGTACTTAATAGACCATTCTGGCAGGGCCTTGGGCAGATTGCAACAAAGGTATTGAGTGTCCACTGAATAGAGAGTACATTTTTAACAAAACTGAAGGCTGCTTTATATTTTAAGGAGTGATACTCTGTGGGTTGCCCTGTGTGGGGAGGTGAATAATGCATGCATTTGGAAGGCACAACAGTGTTTTCCAAGGTGTGCACATGGAAAGGTCATTTTTTTGATGTGAAATAGCAATTGATATATGCAGAGCCTGGTGCCACTTGGAATTTCATTTCTGAAATATAACTGTCACCCACCAGGCTAAGAGGTCTGCTATTTCAATCTCAGGCATCTTCAGGCTTACCTTATTATTTTAAGGCATGCTACAGTGTGTATTTGGAGCATTTCTTAAGCTTTTCTTGCTTCCAGGTACAAGAGTTTAATCCCTCTTGGGCTGTCTCATAGTCTTCTACACCACAGAGGAATCCAGTCCAGGGAATGGGGGTGGGTGGTGGGGGAAGCGGGGAGTGAGCATTGTGTAGATACATCCCAGTACCATCTGACTGATCATTTTGCATCAATTAAAATTAACTTAGCTGAGTGGCAACACTAATAAAATTGCTAACATGAGGTGTAACGTTGTAGTGCTTCTGACAGACCTGACCCAGTAGGGTCAGAGGCTGAAGAGGAGGAGCCTCACCATCACGTCCCGCCACATTCTCACCTGATTGTCTCACTGATTGTCCCAGTACATAGGCCTATAAAAGAATATTCTTTGAGTAAGAGGCAGACATGTTGGATGAAGAGACTTGGACGGTATCTGTCACCCATTTGATCCTGTGGACTGGCTTTGAACCTCTTTTGATACAGGATGAGTGTCCGAAATGGTCTGAATTTGTGGGAAGCTCTGGATCCAGTCTGCACTATTTTGGCCTCAGGTCAGAAAGTGGACCACAGCGAGGTGAGAGAGGCCACGTCCTTAACCCTGCTCAGAATCTAGCACTGTCCTGCCTTGTGGAGAACTAGCAGTTCTTGGACTCCTTCTAGAAACATTACTCAAAATGGCACCATCAGGGTAGTATTGGGGTGGTTTCTCTGTAGCATCACTTGACATTGATAGGTTCAATGAGAAGAGAAGAGAAAAAGCAGAGGCCAGTAGTGACTGCAGCTGACAAAACAGTTCACTCTGGGGACTCTAGAAAACACTGGCAGAAACTTTGAGGATGTCTCAGTTCGTATTTGGTGTGTCTAATTTGTGGGGAATAGGCACTGCTAAAACTATTGTAACTTAGGTGTTTAAATTCAGTGTGATCTTAATTTTTATAAATTAAACCTTTGGAAGAAGAGTTGTATTATTAAAACCACTTTAGAGAATTCTTTTAGACTGAAGCAGGAAAGGACTGCGGGTTATGTTTACAGAGTTAGTAGCTGCATGATATTTCTTAACTGCATCATTCATAAGTCAGGTATTGTGTGTGCATGTTCATCAAAATCAAGTCAAACATTCACAACTTTCTAGATAATGTTATTCATGTGTTTGGTTTTATTTTTAGAAGGCCTTTCATGTAATGGTGAATCTCTGCAATAATCTATAGTGAGATGGTGAGTGGTCTGAAATACTGTTGTTCCATGCTGAAATGTGTTGGCTATTAAAAGATCTGTTCGATTTAAAGATCTTTCCTGGTCTGTTCCACTTCTCGAAATGTACTCATGTTGTGAGGATAAAATGGACTTGCATGTAAAGTATCTAGTACAGTAGATTCTGAATAATTGGTAGACCATTACCTGTAAGTTATAAAGGGCTTTGCATACCATATCTGTAAAGGCAGAATTGTAGGTGAGAAATTCTGTTTTGAAGCTGGAGGCTTACTTTTAGAAGATTGGGTAGCAACGTCTAGATGTAAAGGAAACTCTGCATGCACAAGTTAGAAATGCAGCCATTGAATATGGCGGTCATATTCTGGAGTACCAGTCTGTTCATAGATTCTTTCACTGGAAACTGCTCCCACCAATAACCTCTCCATCAGAAGTCTGGGAAGCCATGTCATTCCATGATCTGTTCCCCTAATCTCAGAAGATTGGATGAAACTGGTCATATGACTTGACTTGGGCTAATCATACTGTACTCTTAGGGTTTGGAAATCAGGGCACTGAGAGAGACTAAGTGTTTTAGCTTGGTTTCCACCAAAACTCCAGGCAAGGATTTGAGTGCAGCAGTTTATTTGAGAAGAGTTTTCAGGAAACATCTGTAGGGGAGAGAAAAGAGAGATAGGAAATGGAAATATGCCAGTAAAAGGGAACTCATCAGACACATCAAACACCAGTGGGGACTGAGGATTAATCCAACTAGAAAATTTAGTGTCTGAGTTGTCCCATCCTATAGGGCAAGGAAACCATGGCATTTATTCATCAGTTAGTGTTGCCTTTTGGTTAAAGTCTATTCCCAGGAGGTGCTAGTTTACAGGCATATTGGGGAAGAGCAGGACCAAATAGCCAGAGATAACGTTGGGCTCAGAGTTGTAGGTACTGGCAGGAAACTGGGCTGGGTTTCAGGAGTTTTAAACACAGAAGTCTTCAGAGCTAAGGAGATATGAGAAGGATGCTGACAGAACCTGATTCCCAAGTCAATTTTACGTCAGGAGACGAGTCATTTCAACGGGGTTGGGGGGGGCACGGGGGGCTGAAGGCAGTTTTAGGCTTTATGTAAGCTGATGAAAAGAAAGCTGGTCTTGAGACAGAACTTGGAGAATGTAGTAGCAGGTGTACAGAGGCAAAGAATGGGGCTTGTGGGTCCTGAAACTTAGGGAAGGTGAACTCTGTTAGTGAAGACACTCAGTTCACCTAAGACTCAGCTGTTTCATTTTTCTGTTTCTATATAGTGTGAAAATAACTGGCCCCTGCTTTTGCTACTGCCTCTTTTAATTTTGCTAACCTGAGTGGCAACCATTCATTCATAAGCTGAAATGGACTTTGTTTTCTAGAAAGAACTCCAGGAATATTTTTTGTCTCACTCTTTAGAACTGTAACATGCCCGCATCAAAAGGCAAAGTCTGTTTTCCTTCCCCTTGAGATTGTGTGGACCTTTGTGGCTGCCTTGGTGGATGTACTATGGCAAAAGTGATGTTGTAGGACTTTCGACACTAAGGCATAAAAGGTATCTCTTCCACCTCAGTGTACTTGTCCTTAGAATCCAGCCACCATACTGTAAGCAAGCCCTGGACATATGGGGAGGTCACTAATAAACATTTTGATGGATGGCTTCAACTGAATCCTACTTGGCAGCCAGTGTCAATCCCCAGAGGTATGAATGACAGATCTTGGACATAATTCTTGGCCCTAGATATCAAGTTACCCACTCTGACACCGTGTGGATCAGATAGGACCTATCCTCACTGAGTTTCTTCCAAACTGCAGATTTAAGGTCAAAATAAATGTCCTTGTTTTAAGTCACTAAGTTTTAGGGTGACTTGTTACACTACCTTGATAAACTGCAACACACAGGGTAAGGTACCCCATGTGGATTTATTTATCTTTCAGATAGTTTAGCATATTATAAATGGATGGTTAGGCACTTACCTGTGTATTAAAGCTCCCTTATCTTCTCCCAGCCCATCAGAACTGCTCGAGTCCTTTAGGGGGAGTTTGTCATGACTCTCACTGGTTGAGAGCACCGAAGCCAGACCAGCAGCCTCTCGCCTAGTCTCATTGCTCCAGAGCTGTCACACCCTGGGGAACTCAGGAAGTTCTTTTATTGAGGCTGCCGGTCATTGCGCCTAAATTTTGTCAGCAACTTTGCTTTTCATGCCTCATCTCATTTAATTTTTGCCAAAATTCTGGGATATAGATAACAATCTGTCATTTATAGATAAGGAGCCAGAGATTCAAGCAGGCTAAATGACTTGCCCAAGATCACACAATAAGTTCCAGAATTGGGGCTTGAATGTAGTTCATTCTGATCCCACATATGTTTTCTTTCTTTTGTGCTACTTTGCCTTAGCCTTGAGGCCTTTGAAGGACTTGGGGTTCATAGTTTGTTTTTAATCCCATTTTAGCCATGTTCTACATTATATAGATTTGCTAAGTTGTTATGGTAACATAACCAACCATTATACCTTTTCATGAGAAAATACCTTTTGAGGTTAAAAATTTTTATAACATCATAAATTGGGGTGCCTTGCTTTTATTTGGGTATGTGTGTATATATATGTATGTGTGTGCTCAGTTGCTTCAGTCATGTCCAACTCTTTGTGACCTCATGGACCATAACTCGCCAGGGTCCTCTCTCTATGGGATTTTTCCAGCAAGAATACTGGAGTGGGTTGCCATTGCCTTCTCCAGGGGTCTTCCCAACCCAGGGATCAAACCTGTCTCCTGTGTCCTTATGTTGCAGGCAGATTCTTTACCTGCTGATCAATTAATATATATTATATTAATTTAAAAGTATATTATATAGTTTTATATATATATATAACATACAAATTACAACAGTTAAAATTTTGTGTACATATTATGTATATAAAATATGTATATGTATATTATATAACACGTATATAATAAATATGTATATAAAATATGTATTCAGAAAATGAAGATCATGGCATCTGGTCCCATCACTTCATGGGAAATAGATGGGAAAACAGTGGAAACAGTCTCAGACTTTATTTTTTTGGGCTCCAAAATCACTGCAGATGGTGATTTCAGCCATGAAATTAAAAGATGCTTACTCCTTGGAAGGAAAGTTATGACCAACCTAGAAAGCATATTGAAAGGCAGAGACATTACTTTGCCAACAAAGATCTGTTTAGTCAAGGCTATGGTTTTTCCTGTGGTCATGTATTGATGTGAGAGTTGGACTGTGAAGAAGGCTGAGCGCCGAAGAATTGATGCTTTTGAACTGTGGTGTTGGAGAAGACTCTTGAGAGCTCCTTGGACTGCAAGGAGATCCAACCAGTCCATTCTGAAGGAGATCTGCCCTGGGTGTTCTTTGGAGGGAATGATACTGAAGCTGAAACTCCAGTACTTTGGCTACCTCATGTGAAGAGTTGACTCATTGGAAAAGACTGATGCTGGGAGGGATTGGGGGCAGGAGGAGAAGGGGATGACAGAGGATGAGATAGCTAGATGGCATCACTGACTCGATGGACGTGAATCTGAGTGAACTCCGGGAGTTGGTGATGGACAGGGAGGTCTAGCGTGCTGCGATTCATGGGGTCAGACACGACTGAGCAACTGAACTGAATTGAACTGATATAAAATATGTACACAGAATTTTTTAATTAATTTATTTTAATTGGAGGCTAATTACTTTACAATATTATAGGGGTTTTGCCATCAGATCAGATCAGATCAGATCAGTCGCTCAGTCGTGTCCAACGCTTTGCGACCCCATGAATCGCAGCACGCCAGGCCTCCCTGTCCATCACCAACTCCCGGAGTTCACTCAGACTCACATCCATTGAGTCAATGATGCCATCTAGCCATCTCATCCTCTGTCATCCCCTTCTCCTCTTGCCCCCAGTCCCTCCCAGCATCAGAGTCTTTTCCAATGAGTCAACTCTTCGCATGAGGTGGCCAAAGTACTGGAGTTTCAGCTTTAGCATCATTCCTTCCAAGGAAATCCCAGGGCTGATCTCCTTCAGAATGGACTGGTTGGATCTCCTTGCAGTCCAAGGGACTCTCAAGAGTCTTCTCCAACACCACAGTTCAAAAGCATCAATTCTTTGGCGCTCAGCCTTCTTCACAGTCCAACTCTCACATCCATACATGACCACAGGAAAAACCATAGCCTTGACTAGACGAACCTTTGTTGGCAAAGTAATGTCTCTGCTTTTGAATATGCTATCTAGATTGGTCATAACTTGACTTGAATCAGCCAGGGATGTACATGTGTCCCCCATTCTGAACCCCCCCTCCCACCTTCCTTCCCATCCCATCCCTCAGGGTCATCCCAGTGTACCAGCCCTGAGTGCCCTGTCTAAAATTTTAACTTCCATAATTTGTATGTAATCTATAATATACATAACTATAATTATATATAATGGTTTGCCATTCCCTTCTCCAGTGGACCACATTTTGTCAGAACTCTCCACCATGACCCATCTGTCTTAGGTGGCCCTACATGGCATGGCTCATAGTTTCTTTGAGTTAGACAAGACTGTGGTCCATGTGATAAGTTTGATTAGTTTTCTGTGATTGTGGTTTTCATTCTGTCCACCTTCTGACAGATAAGAATAAGAGGCTTATGGACACTTCCTGATAACTGTGGAGGAAACCAAGTCTTATTCTGATGGGCCCAGCCATGCTCAGTAAATCTTTGGTCCAATTTTCTGTTGATGGGTGGGGCTGTGTTTGTGTTTGGCTCCTTATTGACAAATTCAGACTTAAATGGAAGAAAGTCAGGAAAACTGCTAGACCATTCAGGTATGACCTAATTCAAATCCCTTACAATTATGCAGTGGAAGTGATAAATACATCTGATAGACACAATGCCTGAAGAACTATGGATGGAAATTCATGACATTGTACAAGAGTCAGTGATCAAGACCACCCCCAAGAAAAAGAAATGCAAAAAGGCAAAATGGTTGTCTGACAGGGCCTTACAAATAGCTATGAAAAGAACAGAGGTAAAAGGCAAAGGAGAAAAAGAAAGATATACCCATTTGAATGCAGAGTTCCAAAGAATAGCAAGGAGCGATAAGAAAGCCTTCCTCAGTGATCCATGCAAAGAAATAGAGGAAAGCAATAGAATGGGAAAGACTAGAAATCTAGTCAAGAAAATTAGAGATAATTAAGGGAACATTTCATGCAAACATGGCCACAATAAAGGACAGAAATGGAATGGACCTAACAGAAGCAGAAGATATTAAGAGGAAGTGGCAAGAATACACAGAAGAACTATACAAAAAAGATCTTCATGACCCAGATAACCATGATGAAGTGATCACTCACCTAGAGTCAGACATCCTGGAATGCAAAGTTGAGTGGGCCTTAGGAAGCATCACTATGAACAAAGCTAGTGGAGGTGATGAAATTCCACTTGAGCTATTTCAAATCCTAAAAGATGGTACTGTGAAAGTACTACACTCAATATGCCAGTAATTTTGGAAAACTCAGCAGTGGCCACAGGACCGGAAAAGGTCAGTTTTCATTCCAATCCCAAAGAAAGGCAACGTCAAAGAATGTTCAAACTACCACACAATTTAACTCATCTCACACGCTAGTAAAGTAATGCTCAAAATTCTCCAAGCCAGGCTTCAACAGTACATGAACTGTGATCTTCCAGATGCTCAAGCTGGATTTAGAAAAGGCAGAGGAATCAGAGATCAAATTGCCAACATCCGCTGGATCATAGAAAAAGCAAGAGAATTCCAGAACAACATCTAACTTTTACTTTATTGACTATGCCAAAGCCTTTGACTGTGTGGGTCACAACAATCTGTGGAAAATTCTTCAAGAGATGGGAATACCAGTCTGCCTTACCTGCCTCCTGAGAAATCTGTATGCAGGTCAAGAGGCAACATTTAGACCCATACATTGAACAACAGATTGGTTCCAAATTGGGAAAGGAGTGTGTCAAGGCTGTATATTTTCACCCTACTTATTTAACTTATATGCAGACTACATCATGCAAAATGCTGGGCTGGATGAAGCACAGACTAGAATCAAGATTACTGGGAGAAATATCAATAAATTCAGATAGGCAGATGACACCACCCTTATGGCAGAAAGTAAAAAGGAACTGAAGAGCCTCATGATGAAAGTGAAAAAGGAAAGTGAAAAAGCTGGCTTAAAACTCCACATTCAAAAAACAGAGATCATGGCATCCAGTCCCATCATTTCATAGCGAATAAATGGGGAAACCATGGAAACGGTGAGAGACTTTTTTCCCTTGGATTCCAAAATCACTGCAGATGGTGACTGCAGCCATGAAATTAAAGCCACTTGCTCCTGGAAGAAAAGCTATGACCAACCTAGACAACATATTAAAAAGCAGACATTACTTTGCTGACAAAGGTCCATGTAGTCAAAACTGTGATTTTTCCAGTAGTCATGTATGGATGTGAGAGTTGGACTATAAAAATGCCAAGTGCTGAATAATTGATGGTTTTGAACTGTGGTGTTGGAGAAGACTCTTGAGAGTCCCTTGGACTGCAAGGAGATCAAATCAGTGAATCCTAAAGAAAATCAGTCCTGAATATTCATTGAAAGGACAGATACTGAAGCTGAAACTCCAATACTTTGGCCACATGATGTGAAGAACTGATCTATTGGAAAAGACTCTGATGCTGGGAAAAATTGAAGGCAGGAGAAAAAGGAGATGACAGAGAATGAGATGGTTGGATGGCATCACCGAATCAATGGATGTGAGTTTGAGCAAGCTCTGGTATGGTGATGGACAGGGAAGTCGGGAGAGCTACAGTCCATGGAGTCGCAAAGAGTTAGACACGACTGAGTGACTGAACAAACTGAAGTGTATCTATAGAGTCTCTTTGTGGTGGAAATTACTAATTCATTTGCATTATTCTGCAGAAAATTAGACCATGCTTCATTGATGTCTCATAAGAATGAATGTCATTCTTCTAATCTATTGAGGATTTATTGATTGCTTGCTTGATTTTAAATCCTATTTTGAAATAATACCTAGATTTACAAAAGATCTACAGAAATAGTTTCTAGAGATCCAATATTCCTTTACATAGCTTCCCCAAAAGTTAAAATCTTACATGTGAATTTAATCTTGATACAATGCCATTGGGCTTCACTGGTGGCAATACCTTTATCCAAACTTTTCACTGTGTTCAGCTTTTGCCAGTTTACCACTGATGTCCCTTTTTTCTGTTCCAGGATCTAATCCAGGATGCCATATTGCTTATAGTCAGCATGTTCATCTTCTCTAGCCTGTGACCATTTCTCAGTCTTTTCCTTCTGTTCATGACCTTGAGGCTTTTGAAGAGCATATGCCCGGTAGTTTGTAGAATATATTTCAGTTGGGTTTGTCTGTTGTTTTCTCACTATGAGGCTGGGGTTTTGGCTTTTCTGGAAGAACACCACAGAGGTGAATACCTCAGTTCTCTTCTCATTTCGTCATTTCTAGAGTACATGATATGTACATGGATTCTCACTGGCCAGGTTGACCCTGATCTCTTGGTTAAGGTGGTGTCTGCTGTGTTTCTTCACTCTAAAGATGGTAATTTTTTCCTTTCCATACTTTTGTTAGAAGTGAGTCAGAAAGTCCAGAGTATACTGGAGTAGAAAGGAATTACCTCCTGGAGGGAGGGTTTTGACCAGTCAATTTTTTATGTGGCCATGGTAAAGAGCACTTTTCAATCCTGAAGTAGTCATGCTGCTGCTGCTAAGTCGCTTCAGTCGTGTCCAACTCTGTGCGACCCCATAGACGGCAGCCCACCAGGCTCCCCTGTCCCTGGGATTCTCCAGGCAAGAACACTGGAGTAGGTTGCCATTTCCTTCTCCAATGCATGAAAGTGAAAAGTGAAAAGTGAAAGTGAAGTCGCTCAGTCGTGTCCGACTCTAGCGACCCCATGGACTGCAGCCTACCAGGCTCCTCCATCCATGGGATTTTCTAGGCAAAAGTACTGGAGTGGGGTGCCATTGCCTTCTCCGAAGTAGTCATAGGTCTACCGAATTAGCAGCTTTCTGGTTTATAGAAACACTTCTGGGCACTGAAACCTTGAGTCTTCTACATCTTTGAATTCTTTGTCATGGGATATATAACCTACAGAGGGATGCCCACACTTATTGGCTACATGATTGAGAACCAAGCTGTAAGTATTCTAAATGTTTTCTCTTCACTCCCATAAAAAAGGGCTCCCTCTTGTCTCTTAAATTTGTAAGTATGTGATGTTTGAAATACAGCATATATTACTTCATAGATTGTTTCTTCACATGTATAAAGTATTTTTCCACTGAAAGGAAGGAGTTATGTCTCTTTTGTATTTAAATTTTCTCTAGCACCTAGAAAATAATAATAATTACTCTAAATATTATAAATCATGAAATTTATAAAATATAAAAATATAGTTATATTTAAATGTTGTTTGCTGTTTAGTCACCAAGTTGTGTGTGACTCTTTGTGACCCCATGGACGGTAGCCAACCAGGCTCTTCTGTCCATGGGATTTCCATTTTGTTTATTTATATTTATACAAATATGTATTTATAAACAGATACTTAAATTTGTGAATATAAAATTCAAAAAGTTGTAAATATTACAAAATAATAATTCCCATGGATTAAATACTTCCTGTGTGTTGTGCACCGTGATAGGCACTTTACAGTCTTTATTTCTAATCCTTACAAAAATATCTATGAGGGAAGTATTATAATTTTACAACAGTGTTATCATTTTACAGGTTAGGGGAGAAATCATCTTCACCAGGATAGCGTGGCAAGTAGCAAGGCTGGGGTTTGAACTTAGGGCTCTTTGATTGTTGACTGTGAACCTGGTGAATGTTTGTAGGTTGACTGATTAAAATTGAGTAGGGAAATAACAGTATTTGAAGATTGGACTGGCAATAAGTATTTTAAAAAACTGCACACAATCACGCATGATTGAAGAAGACAGGTGTTAGGCTGTACTTGCTAAAGGGAAGCTGCCACTTCAAGTCAATCAAAAGAATTTTCCTGACATTCAGGTTGATGCATGTAAACAGCAGCTCCCTCCTGAATGCTGTGAGCCTGGGGCCCCAGCTGCTTCTTGGTGCCATCTAGGAATGGCTGTATTTGTTAATCATGTATGCTTTATGTGCTCCATGAAAAGTGATTCTCCTGACTGGTAAAGACACAGATAATAAGTAAGAGAGTTCCTAAAATATCTACCGAGATCATAGAAGGGGAAAAGCCAAAAGTCACTATAGAATTAAGGTGATTAACATTCCCATATAATAATCAAAAGATAATATTAGAGATGAAGTGTAAATTAAACAGGTAAAAACTAATCCCTGTGTGTGTATGGATGTGTGTGTGTGTGAGAGAGAGATAATATGAAGAAGTATAAATATGAATCTCAGACTACAAACTCATATAAGCTTCTGTACAGCAGTATTGCTTCTCTGTATTATCTAGAAATCCGCTTGATTTTTATGTGTGTCCCTTTAATACTGTGGGATACTTAACTGCACTTATTATGTGACATTTTCCCCCTCCTGAATCATGTTGAGATGTGCTGGCGATGTTGGTATTAGCCTGGGAAGCTCTTGATGTCGGCCTGTCCTCCTCACAGAAATATCTGATGTACCATCCATAGTGTCCCTTTGGGTTAGTAGGTATCTATTGCTTGTCTACCCTGTGTGGGGTAAAGATATCATCACAAGCTCATTTGCTTTCAAATCAAGTTGGTAGTTCCATCCACAAAAAGGGCTAGACACCCTTAATTTTGTCCTACAGAAGTGGAAACTTTGGCTCAGAGAGAATTAGGTGGACAAGTGGGACTGAAGACCTCAAGGCTTGGCCTGTCACCTGTGTGGTCTCAATGGGGCAGAAATTCTAGGGTGTTAAACCTGCAAGGAGATCCAACCAGTCCATCCTAAAGGAAATCAGTCCTGAATATTCATTGAAAGGACTGATGTTGAAGCAAAAGCTCCAATACTTTGGCCACCTGATGCAAAGAACTGACTCATTTGGAAAAGACCCTAATGCTGGGAAAGTTTGAAGGCAGGAGGAGAAGGGGATGACAGAGGATGAGATGGTTGGATGTCATCACCGACTCACTGGACATGAGTTTGAGTAAACCCCGGGAGTTGGTGAAGGACAGGGAGGCCTGGCGTGCTGCAGTCCATGGAGTCATAAAGAGTTGGACACGACTAAGCGACTGAACTGAACTGAAACCTGCAAGCCATGCAAGATGCGAGTCCCATGAGGAAAATGCGAGTTACCATTCTGGCACTGACTTGAGAATTCATGGATTCTTTCTCTGTATTTTCTCCTCCTGTGAGTCAGCCTCCTCCCACCTGGAGACATCATGGGTATCCTGCTATCCCAAGGTGGGGTTGTCGCCCCTGCAAGCTGCTCAGAATGCTGCTGGGATAAAAGAGCCATGCGCCATGTGTGCTGACGGCTGCCTCAGAGCAGGGCTGGCCCTCAGGGTTTGGTTCCCGAGCGCTGCTGTTCCACACATACCCAACTGCCAATCCTTCCACTGCAACACAGGCCTTTTAGTTTAGCCATGGTGAGGTGTGCATAACTGAGCCTAAAGGACAAATACACAAAACTCTGTGTGTCTGCTGCCTGCTAGACACCCAGCACCCACCCTCTGCATCTCCTCTCTTCTCTTCTCAATTCTGTAATTTCAAAGTGAAAACAGAACTCCTACACTGCTTTCTTTCTCTTAGAAATTTTTGGTCCAGGATTACTATCTTTCACCCTTTCTTCCCCAACGTAAACAGCACCAACCAGTCTTCTGTTTTAAAGCATTAACTTGAGACATAAAGCAGTTCTCATTTCTACTTTAGGGCGGGTCTAGAAAGTGTTTGAAGACCCCAGGTTACGCTCAGCAAGCCGGTGCCCAGTGGGTCGAAAGGGTACACGGGGCTGGCCCTGCTTCTCAGCTTGGAGCTCACTGATTTGCTACAGCTTCTTCTGTTACTGCTGAGTTGGGGGCAGGGAAGACTTGGATTAATAAAAGCATGAAATAAAATACATGTGTAAAATGCGGCAAATAACAAGGAAGGGTGTGGGGGTGAGGAGTAGAGGGCCGAAGAAGCTCATTGTGTTAAAAGTGAGGTTTCTGTGATCTCTCCTGTGGTTTATTGGGAAATTGTGACACGAGCACCCTAAGACATTCACTGAGGACAATTGACTGATGGGTCTCCAAATGAAAAACCATGCATGAGAAATTAATTTCCAGGTATGCGTGACCATTTAATTTGGATGTGTTCCCCTTGGCTAGTGTATCCACAGGAACAATTTTTATAATGTGATGAATGTACTATTTGTGTCCCTCACTCATGGTGGGTGCTCTTCGATGGGGTTTGGGATAAAATGCTCTCTCAGCCCAGGTAAAGGCCTTCTTCAAGGGTTTTGTGTTTATTGTAAGGTATGTCTAAGCCATTTGGAAAATGCCAAAGAACTCGACCATGTTCCGTGGGAGTTCATGTATTATATGAAAAATTACTATTAACTAAAAATGTCAATATACATGTTAGTATTTTATCTAAAGGTTATGAGAACACAAAATAACAAAACACTTCTCTGCTGCATAAAAACAGATGCTGCATTCCAGGTGCTATGGTTTGTGATTATCATCGTCATTGTCGTCATAAAGCAGTTATGACATATCTGAGCTCCATCAGAAATTGTGTAGACACAGGTCAGCTTCCTGACATAGGTGCTAAGTGTGTGTTTGATGTTTCACTTACCTTTAATCTGTCTTGTCTGTTAAATGAGTAAGGTTGTCTAGACAATTTTGTTTACATGTATGTTGTAAATTTTCTGTGATTCTGAGTCAGAAAGACTTAATGAGTGAGCAGTGATCTGAAACAAAATGGGCAAAGTAAATTATTTTTGTCATATTGTTGGGGCCATCCATATAGTTATGAGTGGTAAGGAGTAATGTTAAGACTTGAGCTGTAACAAGGGAGGACAAAGGTTTAGATTTTTCTAGTCCTCTGAAAGTCATCTGGAGAATGCTTACTTTAATGACATGCAATTTAGTTATTTTAAGTGACTTCTTTAGACAAGCAAAAGGTGAACTGGAATTCCTTCATCATATTCTAGAGCACAGAATCTCGCTGACATGTGACAAGCCTTGTCCAAAAGCTTCCTTATCCTACATTCTTAACTTCTCCAGTAGCTTTATCTACTGTCTTCATTTTTCTAACTAGCAACAAAAGCTTACGTTTGTTTTTTAAATGATTAGAAGGTTTCACCTTTATTCAAGAGTCACATTAGATTTTACTCCTTACTTGCAAATGATTTTTTCTTTATAATGAATTTTATGCCATATCTGACACTTTTATTTTCTTATTATAAGAATACTGTAAAATTACAAGGAATTTAAGAGCAGTGTCATGTTCCCATAGTTTTCTAGTCTCCCACAACTTAAATTTTTGTGTATTTGTTTCCAGTCACTCTCAGTGTCTTTATTCCACACTTATAATCATTGTGTTTGAGGCTAAATTGTTTTAGTCACCATCACTGTTAGAAAGTTTCCCCTTACTTGGATGTCCTTTAAACTGAAGAGTTATTTGATTGGGTTTGTGTATGTGCTCCAGCTTTTTCCTTTGTTTCCATTTTTTAATATGCCTATTTATTCATTTATTTATTGGAGCTGAGCTGTGTAGCTTGTGGGGTATTAGTTCCCTGACCAGGGATCAAGCCCCAGTCCTGGCAGTGAAAGCTCTGAGTCCTAGACATGGAATTGCTGGGAATGCTGGGAGTTTCCTTTTAGAAGGGGTTAGTTCTGCACAAATGAAAAAGAAAGGCTAGAGAGTAAAACTGGATGACCCTGTAGCCAAACAACTAATTGGGATGCAAACTGACTTCAGAGGCTGGGAGTCCAGTGGGGAGGGAAGCATGTATTACCTGATCCTTCTCAGAAGACAGAGATGGGAAGACTCACTCTGTGTGGAACCATGGGATTATCTCAGCTTGCTCTGCAGTCACCAGCTGCTTTATGGCTAAACTGTGATTTTGGTTTTCTTCCTCGATCAACTAGGTTATTCACATGTCTTTCACTTTGATCTTTGTTCGTGAAGTTGCTGCTGCTGCTGCTAAGTCGCTTCAGTCATGTCCGACTCTGTGCGACCCCACAGACGGCAGCCCACCAGACTCCACCATCTCTGGGATTCTCCAGGCAAGAACACTGGAGTGGGTTGCCATTTCCTTCTCCAATGCAGGAAAGTGAAAAGTGAAAGTGAAGTCGCTCAGTCGTGTCGGACTCTTAGCGACCCCATGGACTGCAGCCTACCAGGCTCCTCCGTCCATGGGATTTTCCAGGCAAGTTGCTACCTGTGTATATATTTATGAAGTGGATGCACTCCTATTTGGCCATTTGGTGAGAATGACTGCACTGTGACTTGAGTTACCCCGCCATGGTTGGGATTCAGACTGTCAAGGTTTTAGAATCAAAGCTTTAGAGATTATCAAACACAGTCTCTAGTCCAAAGTAGGATCCACAATGCAAATATTTCCAATTGAGTGACTCACCAACTTTCAGTCTTCTGGGATGGGGTACCCTTTGCCTATATACTGGTCTATTCTAAGCTCAACTACTATGGGAACTAGTAAGGTAACAGATGGTCCAGAAAAAGAAAATCAAATGCATAAGTAGATCCAAACTGTTTTTGTGGTTTCTGAACTATGTCATAAGGATGTAACATGATATAAATATGTAAATATGTAAATATTTTAAGTTCAAAACTGAAAAGAAAAGGAACATAGAAACAATGGTTCTTTCAACACAGCATCCTTTGTATGCATATTAAACCCATATGCCTTTTCTCATTTTTCTTGTAATGTGGCATTTTCAATCTGTCTTTTATTTTCCTACATTGATATAGATGCAGGTTCAGAGAAATAATTCTCTACTATCAGGGGAAAAAAAAAAAATGGGTGAGCATGATGCTAAGTGGCAAGTGATATTAAACCCCAAAGTCAGGAAGGCGAGAGGCCTGTGGAGGGGTCTGCGGTGACCTGGAAAGTCCATGGTTCCTTCCAAATCAGGCAGCCCCTACTCAGTTCCAGACAACTGCTGACACTGTTGACATGTAGGAATGTGGACTCTGTGTTACTAATCTTCTACTTTCTAAAGAACAGCTAGGAATCTGGATTTTTTTGGTAAAATACTCTTTTTTTTTTGTTTGTTTTCTATTTTTAAAACACAGTTTGGGCCTAATAAAACATGGCTATGGGCTAGATGACATTGGTGAGCAGCCATTTCACCTTCTCTGGCCTATTCTAGGGGTTGGCAAACTATATTCTGTAGGCCAAGTCCAGCCTGCCATCTTTCTTTTGTAAATAAAGTTTTATTGGCTCACAGCCATGCTCATTTGTTTATGTATTACCTATGGCTGCTTTTGTGCTATAGGCGTAGAAATCAATAGTTAGGACACTAATTGTATAAGCTAAAAAGCATACTATCTGTACCTTAACAGAAGAAGTGTGTAGACTCCTTCTGTAGTCCAATTTGGTGAAACTCAACTTTTAGAAAGCCTATGTTGAATTGAAATCTGCCTTTCCACAACTTTCATTCATTGATCTTGTGTCTCTCCCTGTTTACAATTGGGCATTCATGAAAGACATTGGGACTCTCTGTGATTATTTAGTCATAAGACCATCCAGGGAAGGGTTGGATCATCTTTAGATCCAAAAGCTGTCACCCAAATTAGACCTGACTTCTTGGATAAGTGATGTATTTTGAAGTAATCTAAGGTACCACATGGAGAAGGCAATGGCGCCCCACTCCAGTACTCTTGCCTGGAAAATCCCATGGATGGAGGAGCCTGGTGGGCCGCAGTCAATGGGCTCGCTAAGAGTCGGACACAACTGAGCGACTTCACTTTCACTTTTCACTTTCATGCATTGGAGAAGGAAATGGCAACCTACTCCAGTGTTCTTGCCTGGAGAATCCTAGGGACAGGGGAGCCTGGTGGGCTGCTGTCTATGGGGTCACACAGAGTCGGACACGACTGAAGCGACTTAGCAGCAGCAGTAGCAGCAAGGTACCACACGTTCAACCAGAAAGTGGATGGAGCTCATTAGCAAATTGCAGAACCAAAAACAAAAACCCCCAGACAATCCAAAGGTGGTTAATAAGAACACTAGAAGAATTGTCATGGCTACATGAATATTCGTAAGAAGTTGACCGATGGCATGTACTTGTGAAGCCCATATTCTTCATTCATCTTAGAATAACATCAAAGTGTGTCCCATGGCTCACAAGGCCCTATCCAGTCCAGTCTCATCATCTTGACTCCCTTCTTTTCCCCACATTCATATTGCTTTGCCCAAGTTCCCATGCATTCAGTTACTCAGACATTCCAATCTCTGTCCTATCCTCCACTCTTGGTACTTGTTATTTTTTCTGCCTAACACACTTGTCTCCATCTCTTCACAAGGTCAATCATTCTTATCTTTTGGATTTTAGTTTAACATCATCCCTTTGAAGACATCTTCCCTGACCACCTGTGTTAGATGGCATGTCTCTTGCTAGAAATGACTTCTTAGCATACCTTTCCATTTATCAACTTTTTTGTACTTGTTTGTTATCATCGTGGTTATCTATCTGTATTCACATTTACTCTTAGAATCAGTGTGGTGAGACCAGGACCTTTGCCATCTCATTTGTTGTTTTTCATAGGATCCAGAAAATTGTAGGCACTTGACAATGTTTAAGGAACAAATGAATTGCACATTAGCAGTACTTTAGCATTATATACATTATAGTCCTGATTATTTTGTTTGACAAACTTGCAAAACCCTACTTTTCTTACTATGTGGTAATGCTTTGAATTAAAGTATTCTTACTCAACAATAACTCAGTGTCTGTGCACCTGTATTTGATGAAGACATTTTTAGATGTTTTCATTAGTGGAAAAAATCATATACTAACATGTAGGTTATTAATAACTAAATTAATAATGTGAATATTGTCTAAGGGTGCTTTGCCACATGCAAAACCTATATCTCAAAAGCTCCTGCTTTGCAATTCTCCTGTAAGAGAAAGGTCAGAAGGGACATTTGTAATTTTCCACTTTATTTTATAGATGAGGAAATTGAAGCCCATAGAGATTTATTAAGATCACATAGCCAGTTAGTTTCAGAACCTGGAGGACCAGTGAGGTTGCTCCATTCTTTAAATAATTGTATTTCCTCTTTGTTGGTGATGGGCTTATTTCATAAGTTGTGGTGACAGTAAGAAGACCTCATTTCTTAATAATAGTACTTTTTTTCTTTATAAAACACCTTTCATGCATGCTCTTCTGATCTATGATAATGCCATAAAAAGATCTGAGCAGTTATCTTTTTAAAAAAGTTTAATATACGTTATGATCAAGGTATGGGCAGCCCTAATGCCATGACCGAAGCCTCACAGGTAAAATGTGATAGAAGCAGAATGTGCACCTAGTTGCTCTTTCTTACCCTTTGATGTGGTACCTACCTGCCCCTGTTCTTCTTCTAATGTGGGAGCTAGAATTTAATGCTGAGCTTAGTGATTAATAAAAATGCTCAGTACACACTAAAGACCTTATGATGGTTATCCTGAAATATTAGGCACTTTCAGATTTATAACAATGGCAAAAGCTTTATATAGTGCTTTAATATATGTATGCATGGTTCAGAGCACATTACATTTATTAACTCATAATCTTTTTTTGCAGAAAGCCTGTGAGTTAGATCCTATCCTACCCCCATTTTATAGCTGAGGAAACTGGAGCACAGAGAGATTAACCATCTTGCCCAAAGTGGCATGGAGAGTGGACAGTAAAGCTGTGCTTTGAAGCCAGGTAGCCTGGTCCCCAAGTCTATCCCTTTAATAACTGCCAGGAGGCTTCCTTTCTGGCCTAAAGAATCATAAAACTAAAGTTATGAGGCCCAATATGAAGGCTGAGCTTAAGCCCTAGAGAACTTGGCTCCATAGGAACCAGGAGAATTCTCATTTCCTGGGGCTACCTGTCTCATTTCCATTGCTGTGTTAGTCCTGGGAGGGGGACCCTCTACTACCTTCTGGGGGGAAGTGTCAAGAGAGGAGCTTTGGTCCGTGTGCAACCTGCTAATTGGCTCTTCTCTGTGAAGGAGGAGGGACTTGTCTGGCTGCTGAAATGGTGAAAGCCTTCCTACACTGGGCTACGTTAACCACACATAATCAACTGTCCTGTCCAGGGTAAGATGTTGCATGCTATAGTCCAGGTCCAAAGTCCTTATCTGTAATAATCAATAAAATGTCCTCACTGCTTTTCCGCCTCATGCCTGGTGCTTCTCATTATTGGTGGGAGAGGAATTTCGCCAAGTATCTTTGCTTCTCATCAGAGCAAACCATCGGCTGGTGAGGAGAAGGGATTAAATGTAGTGATGCTGGAGGCAGGGAGGCCCCTTCAGAGGCCCTAGTGCTCACAGATGAGGGGAAGGAGATGATGGTTGTCTGAAGTAAGGAAATTTTGTGGATGTTTCCAGGGATAGAATGCAGAGTAGGAGCAGATTGCGTTTACTGAACACATTATTTGTCGAATTGTACTATGTGCCAGGCCTTGGGCATTGAGCTCTGAACAAAATAGACATCATTCTTGCTCATGCAGACTTACATTCTAGTGAAAAGAAATAGAAGACATGTGACTGATAAATAGGATCATTTCAGAGAAGGAGGAATTCTCTGAAGGAAAAACAAACTGACAGAGTGGCAGTGAGGGGTTGGAGAGGGGCGACTTTGATTTGGGTGGCTGGGGGGCCCTGCAGAGGCGACATCTGAGTTATGAGAAGTGGTCTCCTGAGCTTCTCGGGAAGTTCTTGCAGAGGGACCTGCTTCTCCCTTTCCCTCCCGTCTTAGACATGTAGTCAGTTTTCCAAATGCCTCTTTCATCCTGGAGGGCGTGCCTGCTCTTGTCTCTCCTCGTTTGGCTGATTTCACCAGCAGAGAAGGCTCTTAGTGTTAGCAGATGTCAGTAAAGACTCTCAGGTGCCTCGGCCCCTCTCCCTTGCAAATCTTAGCCCAACCAAAACAAGAATAAAGGTTGGTTTGTCATGATGTGTTTCCAGGGTGCCTACAACTTCTCGTGCTAAGAGCTCAGAAGCCATCTGTTTAATAACCTTTCCTTGAATTTATGCGAGGATTGATGTCATATGCCTCAGGATTGAGGCTCAGAAATTCACCCCATCCCCATCTTTTGAAAATCTGGACAACATTTGTAAATTGCAGTCTTCTGGAACCACGCCTGCTTTCTACAGTTCCTCTGGGACCGCTGACCCTGACTGTGTGACCCCATCTGCGTGTTCCTTCAGTGCCCTAGGATCCGATGTGCAGAGCAGGAAACCTCAGCTCATTCTCTGCGGCCGTTTCCTCTGTCTGTCCTCATCCAGTTTTGGCAACAAATCTCTCCCTTTAATCTGTTCATTGTGTGTGGCTTTCTGATTAGAAAAGTAATACATGTTGTAGTAGATTGTGAAATATATGAAAAAAAAAATCCCTCCTAGTCTCAATACCTCATGATGATTGGTTTTAACATCTTGGGTTATGTCTTTCCAGCCTTCCTTCGACTATTACCTTGGCACACGTGTATGCACACACACACATGTGTATGCATCCACACACATGCACATGTAAACACATGCATGTTCATATGTTTCCATTTTAAACTTTGGGAAGTAATGCAAAACCTGCTTTGTAGTATCATTTTTCTCTTAAAAATATATTGTCCATATTACCCTTTACAGTCTGAAAAATCTGTGTTTTTATGACAGAAGTGATGGAAGCAAACCAGAACTGAAGGATTCCTTTCCTTTGAGACCTACAGCGTTATATTCCTTGTCTCAAGGAGAAGTACTGTGTCAGTTCTGCACTTTTTCACTTTCTGTGCTGACCATAACTAAGGTTGTCCGTTGGGTGGCCTCTTTTCTGGGGATCTGGGTGCAGAAGGAAGGGCACATTTTCCTGTCTCTCCAGGGATTTCAGAACTCCTGGCTGCGGGCCTGTGTCTGTGTCTTGCATTTGGGGTTGTGTAACACTTTGGTCAGTACATTTGTTCAAGTAACTTTTCATAATTCATATCATGCCAGATAGCAGAGCCTTCTTTCATGGGTCTCCTGGCAGTATCTGAGAGAAAACACCAGCATTCTTTCTGAAAGCTTATATTATGACTTGTAATTTATAGAAATGATATGCAATACACACATCCAACAATAAAAGTGATGACGTCTTGTAGGTGCTGGAGATTTGCGGTCAACCTCAGTCTACAAAACACTTCAGTCCTTCTACAGCCCCAGTTCCACTCCTGAGCTCATGGGGCGGAGGCTGGAAGGGATCTGCACTGTGTTAGCTTTCACATGTAGGGTTCCATCTTCCTAGCTCTTCTCACGAGCTCTGACCTCTGAACCTTCCAAGTTCAGTGCTGCATGGAAATCACTGTGCTCTGCAGTGCATTCCTCTCCTGAATACTTGTCTCCCCAACACACTCCAAAATTTGAAAATGTTTAGAGAAAATCCTCTATGCTTCATCTAAGCTCAATTCTTTTTTAAACAGGAGTCTGTGGCCTGCTGATTTTGTGTAGAACCTTCCCTTTGCAGGACTCTTGTCCATATTATGGGGTGGAAACTGAATTTATTTTGTTGTTTGGGGTGGAGGATCCTCTCTGCATCTCTCTGCATAATTACTCCAGGTTTTCCACAGGCTATTCTGAAAGGCTGGCCCTTTGAAAACTTCTCTCTGTTGTATGCTCCTATGTTTCACCCTACTAGAGTTGGTTATACATCCTTTTTCCCGTTTCTGTAATACCAACCATCTGAGCTGAGTCTGTGGAGTTGTCCTTTTAACGATGACAACTAGTTTGTGAGCTGCAGGAGAGCAGGGCCCGTGTCTGCTGTTCAGGTTGTAGCCTAAAGGTCCAGCAGAACATCTGGCATACAGTAGGTGTTCAGTAAATAGGTTATTTAACAAATAAAACATGGTGTTGATAACTACTCAGCAAGTGTTTTAGAGACTTGGGGTATCCCAGTCAATGATACAAACAAAGTTTTTGCCTTTATGGGGCTTACATTCTAATTGTGGAAGATAGGCAATAAAAAATGGTTATAACACACAAGTAAATGATATGGCATGTTAAAACATGGTGAGTGATACTGAAAAATTAGAGCAAAGTAACTGGATTCAGAATGCTGGGAGTTGCAGTTGTTAATAGAGTAGTTGTAGGAGGCCTCATTTGAAAAGATGACATTTGATCAAAGACTGGAAGGAAGTAAGGTATTAACTATGCCTTCCTTACCTGGGGGATATCCACAGGCAGAGAGCAGCTTTCGCAAAAGCCCAAGGAAGAGTGGGAACTTGTTGGCAAATTCAAGGAACAGCAAGAGACCCACTGATACTCATAACTGACTGGGGAAATACTGGGTTGGTTAAAAAGTTCGTTTGGGTTTGTCTATAATATCTTATGGAAAAATCCAAATGAACTTTCTGGCCAACTCAATATTACAAAATAAAATCCTAGTGGTAAAAATCAAAGGATGAAGTTACCATCAGCTAAAATGGGGAAGACAGCACGTGGAGGAGGGTTGTGGGAGTAGATCACAAATTCATCCAGGGTATGTTAAGTTCAAGGTAACTGTTGTTGTTGTTCAGTCTCTCAGTTGTATCTGACTCTTTGGGACTCCATGGACTGCAGCATGCCAGGGTTCTCTGTCCTTCACTGTCTCCTGGAGTTTGCTCAAACCCATGTTCATTGAATTGGTGATGCCATCCAACATCTCATCCTTGCCCGCTTCTATTCCTGCCCTCAATTTTTCCCAGCATCAAGGTCTTTTCCAGTGAGTCAGTTCTTCACATCAAGTGGCCAAAGTATTGGAGCTTCAGCTTCAGTATCAGTCCTTCTGATGAATAGTCAAGGTTGACTTCCTTTAGGATTGACTGGTTTGATCTCCTTGAGATCCAAGGGACTCTCACTCTCTGTTTCTCTCTCTTTCTCTCTATGAGTGGCATACTGCACTGTTAATTATTGACTTCCTAGGTGGCTCAATGGTAAAGAATCCACCTGTAGTGCAGAAGCTGTAGGAAACTTGGGTCTGATCCCTGGGTCGGGAAGATCCCCTGGAGGAGGAAATGGCAACTTGGTCCAGTATTCTTGCTTGGATAATCCCATGGACAGAGGAACTTGGCAGGCTACACTTCATGGAGTCACAAAGAATCAGACACAACTGAGCACACACACACACTGTAAATTATATTCATTATGTTGTACATTATATACCTAGTACTTATTTATCTTACATCAGGCAGTTTGTACCTTTGGACTGCCTTCAACCAGTTCCCCCTCCCCACACCTCTACCCTCTGGTAATCACCTAGCTGATCTCTTTTTCTATAACTTTGTTTTTGAAGTATAACTGACCTACAAACCATATTAGTTCCTGTTATATAACATGGTAATTTGGTATGTCTATACATTTCAAAATGATCACCACAATGAGTCTAGTTAATATCTGTCACCATACAAAGATATTTTGTATTGACTATACTCTCCACACTATACATTTCATGGTTGTGATATTTATTTCACAACTAGAAGTTTTTACCTCTTAATCTCCCTCACCTATTTATCCCTACCATTTATTTTTAGCTTTTAAAATTTTTTATTTTATTTTTTGTCTGCAATGAATGGCACGTGGGATCTTAGTTCCCCAGTCAGGGATCAAACCCATGCCTCCTGCGTTAGAAACTTGGAGTCTTAACCCTTAACTAGGAGTCTTAACTAGACTGCCAGGGAAGTCCCCCTATGATTTTTTTCTTGCTGTTTTACTTACACATGGCACTGCTTTCTCCTTTTGGCGTTTATTAGAGTAGGCCATGTTACTGTACAGAGAAGGCAATGGCACCCCACTCCTGTACTTTTGCCTGAAAATCCCTTGGACGGAGGAGCCTGGTGGGCTGTAGTCCATGGGGTCGCTAGAGTCAGACATGCCTGAGCGGCTTCACTTTCACTTTTCACTTTCATGCATTGGAGAAGGACATAGCAACCCACTCCAGTGTTCTTGCCTGGAGAATCCCAGGGATGGGGAAGCCTGGTGGGCTGCCATCTCTGGGGTCGCACAGAGTCGGACACGACTGACGCGACTTAGCAGCAGTAGCAGCATGTTACTGTAAAAAAATCAAAACATATAATGGCACAATAAAATAGAAGATTGTTATTTTTTTTGCTGAAGTCTTGCTTGTAGCAGGGCAGCTCTCCTCCACGTGGCTACTTGTGGGCCCAGCTTGATAGTGGTTCTACTCTCTGAAGTTAATATATAACTTCTAAGGTCAATTGAGATAAGCTGACCAACCATCTCAGTTTGCCTGGGACTAAAAAGTTTCCTGGGATGGGAGAATTTCATTGCTAAAACTGGAAAACTTCTGGCAAAATGGGATGGTTGGCCATGTTGCTACTGCTGCTAAGTCACTTCAGTCGTGTCCAACTCTGTGTGACCCCACAGACGGCAGCCCACCAGGCTCCCCCATCCCTGGGATTCTCCAGGCAAGAACACTGGAGTGGGTTGCCATTTCCTTCTCCAATGCATGACAGTGAAAAGTGGAAGTGAAGTCACTCAGTCATGTCCGACTCTTCGTGACCCCATGGACTACAGCCTACCAGGCTCCTCTGTCCATGGGATTTTCCAGGCAAGAGTACTGGAGTGGGGTGCCATTGCCTTCTCCCACCTGGAGATCAATTTCCTAGTCAACTGGAAGAGAAGAGGATGGAAAATCAAATGTAAGGGGTTTTTATAAGTCAAGCCTGGTGCCTGATATCATTTCTGCTGCTTTCTGATTCTCATAGGGAAACCTTAGGCCTGTGATCATACCTAATGAAAAGGGATGTTGGGAATCACAGTCTAGCTATGTGCTCAAAGCAAAGAAAGGATTTTGATAGAGGAATAGCTAGAGGTTTGTGCCACAAGGGGAAACCAATATTTTTCAGATCCCTTCAAATTTTAATATATTTTTTTGTTGTAATTGGGTGCCAAATAGTTTCTGTTTCATTTTTGTTATGGAACTGACAAGCAAATTCAGTGAAAGGAATAGGTCATCAAGAAGATACAACAAAATCGCGTTTCAAACATTCCTTTTTAAAAGTGCTGTCTTCACAACTGAGGTATCCATGGAGCTCATGCAGAAATTCACCTATGTACCAGGGCCACTACAGTGGGATCACACATGAATACATGGACCTAGGGGTCCTTCCCAAGTGACAGTACTCTCTAAACAAAGCCAGCAAGACAGAGGGGGACAAAGGGGAGGGTCTCTAAGATGATGATACTTCCTCAAGAGACTTGTATACTCAAACTAGGCAGATGTTTCCTCCTTTTACTATTAGGTGAAAAGCATTCGAGAAACAGAGGTCGTTTTTAGTGTATCTCAAGATGCTGGCTACAACATTTCTTCATGCCAAACTATACTCTTTACTGTCACACATTCAGAATTAGTGTGTGAACTTGAAAGTGATCCAGAGACATGTAAAAGTCCAATTAACAGAGATGGGCTTAAAAAAAAAAAATCGTCCTTTAGAACTTGTCATTTCATTACAAAGATTCAACATGTGAATTTTGTAAATGTAATGGCTCCCTAAGAGACCAACATCCAAAGTATTAAAGCCATGTAGTGAAGGTCCCCTTTATGAGCACATACCCTGGTGGCTCAGACAGTAAAGAATCTGCCTGCAATGCAGGAGACCTGGGTTCGATCCCTGCATAGGGAAAATCCCCTGGAGAAGGGAATGGCTACCCACTCCACTATTCTTGCCAGGAAATCCCTATGGATAGAGGAGCCTGGTGGGTTACAGTGCATGGGGTCTCAAAGAGCCTGACACCACTCAGTGACTAACACTTTCACTTTACCTTTACACTGAATATATAGAGATCTCATGACAGAGTTTTTCAAGAAACTTACTGTGATCTTAAGATTCCTCTAATGAACTGTTGTGTAGCATGTAGTATGTCTTAGTGCCCTGTTTTAGCCCTGTATGGCCACACTTCTCTCTGACAGTGAAAGTTACTACAGTCCATATTCAGACGAAGCTAGGCTGCATGTGGGCGGGGTAATCTTCACCAACTCTTATTATTATTGGACTTAATCACTTCCTCCATCCAGAATCTCTATGTTATTGGTTCTTAGACTCCTTGTGAAGGCCCTGGGATGAAGATGAACTGTCTGAAATAGGTTTGGTTGATCTCTCCCTTCTCTGAATGCCTCAGTATCTTTAAAATTCCAATACTTAACATATAGCGCGTTGTAGATACTCTGACACTGAGTTAATTTTGTTGTTTCACTTTTCTTGTGAGCAATGAATTGCAAGCTCCCAAGCACCAATGTTGTTTCTTTATATAACCCCTGCAAAGAATATACAGCCCTCCTTTGGCCTCCACAGGGGATTGCTTTCTTCCCCTGAAGGTACCAAAATCCTTTAGGTGCTCAAATTCCTTACATAAAATGATGTAATATGATGAAATACAATAGGCCCTCCACATCAGCAGGCTTCACATCTGTGGATTTAACCCACTGGATGGAAATTTCAATTGATAGGTATGGAGACCAACTGTATGTACAGTAGCATCACAGCCTTTCAGATCAGAGATTTTATGCACCCTACCCTCTCATTGGGGGCAGGAGGAGAAGGGGACGACAGAAGATGAGATGGCTGGATGGCATCACTGACTCGATGGACATGAGTTTGAGTAAACTCCGGGAGTTGGTGATGGACAGGGAGGCCTGGCGTGCTGTGATTCATGGGGTCGCAGAGTCGGACACGACTGAGCGACTGAACTGAACTGAACCCTCTCATTTGAATTTTAGAAAACACAACAAAGATAGGGCAGTGGGTAACTAAAGTGGGAAAAGGGGAGATTTGAGAGTTCTCCCCAAGTTTTACTTGTCTTTTACCAGGCTTGATGGAAACTGGCAAGATAGAATGTGTCTGTCTGTCTAATAGCCTCATTCTTGAGTCTCTGCTTGAATAGTCTGGTGGAATCATAAAAATGAACATTCATAGAATGTTCTAGGAATTGTCTAGGGCTCTATAGGTTTTATTTCATTCAATCCTTGTAACAGTCCTATAAATAAGGTATTGCTTGGTCCCATTTCACAGACGTAAGATTAAGTGCCTTGCCTGTATTCCCATAGGTAGTAAGTGTAGAGTTGGAGTTTGTCCCCAGGCAGTCTGCTTTGAGAGCTCTTGACCTTTTAACACTTTTTACATGGCTTTCAGTGTCTTGAGACTGTTATGATAACAACAGAAATAATAATTGCTTGGTAATTTACTGGTGGCAGTTTCAAATCTATTGTCTTATTTGAAATTCACAACTACCCTGTGAGCTACAGTCTGTCCTTTTATAAATGATAAAGTAGATTCAGAGATGTTAAGTGATTGACTAAGCTAACATAGTTTCCTATGTAGTGTTTGGGACCAGAACTCAAAATTCCAGATGTGCATTCTTATTTCTTCCCCAGTAGACCGTATCAACTCAATAAATAATTGCTAAATGTAAGTGAAAGAATTAACTAGGAATAACTCTTACTAAGCTGCAGTTGGATATTCCAGTTAAGCAGCTGGGGTATTTATCTCATTTGGATCATTCCAATTGATTTTTAGAATACTGTAGTCTTCTGCAGAAACTGATGACAGAAGTTGGGGTGGCAACTTCTGTAGATCAACCCTTTGCTAATGTGGGAGAGTGCACCATCTCTCCAATTATGGTTTTTGTTAGTTTCAAATAAAAATGTGTTGAATTCGCACGTTTGAGTGGTTCTTAATGCCAGAGACACATTTATGGCCACTTGGAGGCTAGGTCATGAGGAAAAATTACTCAGTGTTGGAGCAGATGTCATCATTCATTCCCTCACTTGAGGTGATGAGTCATAAATTGGGCTAGAATTTAAGATTAAGGCAGAATGGTATGTTATATATGAATGTTGTTAGGAGAGTAAATCCTAAGAGTTCTCATCACAAGGAAAAATATTTTTTCCTTTTTCCCTAATTTTGTATTTATATGAGACGTTAGGTGTTCACTAAACTTATTGCAGCAATCATTCCATGATGTATGTAAGTCAAACCATTATGCAGTACACCTTAAACAGTGTTATATGTCAATTATATCTCAATAAAAGTAGAAGAAAAACTTAAATTAAGGTAGAATATATGTATGAGATCTCACATATCTCACAAATTCAGTGTCCAAGGAGGCAGGATAATGCAAATAAGAATGTTTAACAAGACTTGCTGTAATTTAACTTAGTGGGTTCAACACATAGAGCATAACCAATGCCTCCATTCCCCACCCCATCCCTCTTCCTCAAAATTATATAGTATTTTACTTAGTTTAGGGGATAGAAACAGAATAGTTCTGTGCATTTAGCACGAAAATTTAGAATGAAAAAATAAGCTACAACATTCTATATGTCATTCCCTTTAAAGAAGACACAACTCCTTGGACTATTTTTGGGTGTAAACTTTTCAAATATAGAGTAGTTGGGGCATAGTTGCATAAATGTGTTGGGAATTTACCTGGATGACATTGCACAGCACAGCACCATTACACACCTGTTGGAGTCCCAGGAGCATGAACACACTCAAGCTGTAATTGGAGTCTCATGCAAATATAGAGCATGAGCAGCTTACAGTGGGACCAAGGGGGTGGGTGGAAGAAGAAATCAAATTTCATGATGGGGCTCAGACTGCTGGAAAAATCCCATTAACGTTTGTGAAGAGTTTATTGAATTCAAACAAACAATTATCCAGGCTTTTACAGGCATTGTGAAGCGCTAGAGAAGAAATAGGCTTCAATTGTGGGTGAGGGAGAGGAGGAATGCATTCAATTTCTGCGTATCACCTGTAGGTTCCCTTTGAGAGCCTGGATGAGAAACTGCAAGCCTCTGGTAGGCCTGAAAATAACATGACAGAAAAAACTGTACAATATCCTGTTGAAGATGCTCTGCAAACGGATCCACTCCAAAGATAATATAATATGCTAATGCAACCCCTCGTATCTAGGTTCTAAAATAGTGCAACATGCTCTCATACCTTCAATAAGACAATATGCAATGCCATAGCACCTCACTAGAACTCAGATAATATAATGTATGAGTTTAACTCTTGTCCCTGAAAACAGATTGAAAGGTTTCTTTAGTGAGCTAACAGAAGAGATTTCCCTCACCTGCCAGCTCATTGGACCCTTGGGCTGCTGCTGTTTACTCTTTTTATACAGACAGTCCCCACTTTGCACTAACAGGTATACCTGGAAGTGAAGAGACATGGAGACAGTTCAGGTAGGCTAATAATTTGGGGGGTCATTTAAGTCTTTAAATTTTTAAACCCCTATTTAGAAAGAAAATTGGCATAGTCAGAAGGACGGGTGGGAAGGAGCTTCTGACTGCTCGAGCTCCTGGATGATTGAGCAGCACCCAGCGGCTCCTTGATGGTCCAGAGCCGTTCAGCTCTGAGAAAGCCTCCATGTCCCACTCGACAAAACAGCAGTTCTGCAGAAAACAGCCCCACCTTCCCTAGAAGGTAGTATAGTGTCCATCTGTGGTCTCTTTGGCATGTGCTTAGAAGAGTCTTGTTCTTTCTCTTCCAGGCAGGTTGTAAAAGGCTTTAAGCACATGTAATACTTTTCCTGAGAGGCACTTCGACAAATCTAAATCTTTCTATCTACTGCAGTATTTAACCAGTGATGGTTTAGTGTTCCTTGTAGTAACAAGGCAATTTCCCAGTTGACTTACCGCTTAAAGGACCTTTGCCTACAAATTCTGTATTCTACACAATATTTACAATTGGCAGTTTTCAAATGTCCTTTGCACTGCGTCATTTGACTCGCAGATGCATGAGGATTGTTATTTTCAGTTTACACATGTAGAGAATGAGGCTCAGAGCTGGAGTGCCCAGGTATTCTGGGATGGTGACAATGAATGAGGAAGGAAGGTCACCTTGCACACCTGGCAGAATCACTTTGTTGCATCTGCAAGCAGAGAAGAAACGTTCAGAGACCCTTAGAAATTGACAAATGAGGGTTTAAGACAGAAAGAGATGGGGTTGGGTGTACTGGGGGCCTCTTGAGTCTTGGGAGAAGAAAAACATAAACCTGGTAAAAGGCTAGAGCTTTCAGGATGTTTTTTCTTATCAGAACATGCACTTCGATGGTTTGCTTCGGAGGGGACAGAAGGAACCTGTGCTGTGTGCTTCCATCTTTGTGTGGATGCAGAGTAAGGAGGAGACACTGGTGGCAGAAACACTGAGGAGAGCATGGGGACCTCCTTACAAAATAAAGGCATGGAGACTGAGGACCATCATGAGTAATGAGAGCTTGTTGGAAAGACAAACCACTGTAACAGTGTGACTGAATAGATTCCTGCTCACACAGAGCCTCCTAGTCAGGAGTAACAGGTCCTGGATATTATTCCTGTCTGTGTGATTGAGACTTGTTACTCTCTCCATGGACAGGACACAATCCCCTAAGTGCAAGACTCACTCTTTAGTGAGAAATGAAGATAGAGTTTCCTGAATGAACCCCCAAATGACCTGTGCAGGAGGAGTGGGCAGTAGGCACTCGGGGTTCTCATGTTGTTTCAGTTTGCATTATTTAAAAATATCTGTTAGGAAGGGTGAGCTCTCTGAGGGGAAGGACAGCTTTGAGTTCTGAAATCCATATAAATCACATGGCACCCAGCAGATATTCTGTTACAATAACTGTACACCTGGATTTTCTGAAATAGTCCCAATTTCAAGTCTCTGTTCTGCTGTCTATTGGATTTCAGATGCTCCAGAAATGACATCATGTGGGGGATGATCTTGAAATAAGTAATATTTATACAGCATCCACTAACTATTCACTGAGTGTGCAGGCAGGGGCTAATGACAGAGACTAGAGTTTCTGGTGTCCCTGAGCTTTGAGTCGAGAGGGGTGGACAGGCCTGGAGACAAAGAATTACAAAAGAGTCTGTTTGGTCTAGCATTGTGGGGCATACCCAGTCTCTGGGAGAACAGAGGAGGGGGCCTAATGCAGACTGGAGTACAGGAAGCCTTTCTGGAAAAAGAAACCCCTAGGTTTGAGTCAATTCCTAGGCAGGTTGATAAGAAGTATGGTGGTCCCCAAGGAGAGAGGGGTCTGGGGTTCTCGAGTAGGAGGAGGAAAGGACAAAAACTTTTTTTTTTCCCCCGTACATAAAGAGGTTTTTTGTTCTTTAAGGCCAAAAGGGATGATTACACAACTCAGTTTAAACTCTGTACTAGGGATTATACAACAATGAATCCTGCTTGAGGACAGTTTCTCCTTCCTGAAAACCTTCTGACTAATCCTGATATTTTAGAATGTAAATTATGGGAGTGGGTCTGGTAGGATCTTTCTATTGTTGAGTTCTAATCCTGTTAGAACTCTGGGCTGGATGAAGCACACTGGAATCAAGATGACCTAGAGAAATGTCAATAACCTCAGGTATGCAGATAACACCACCCTTATGGCAGAAAGTGAGGAAGAACTAAAGACAAAAGTGAAAGAGGAGAGTGAAAAAGTTGGCTTAAAGCTCAACATTCAGAAAACTAAGATCATGGCATCTGGTCCCATCACTTCATGGCAAATAGATGGCGAAACAGAGGAAACAGTGACAGACTTTATTTTTTTGGGCTTCAAAATCACTGCAGATGGTGATTGCAGCCATGAAATTAAAAGAGGCTTACTCCTTGGAAGAAAAGTTATGACCAACCTAGACAGCATATTAAAAAGCATAGACATTACTTTGCCAACAAAGGTCTGTCTAGTCAAGGCTATGGTTTTTCCAGTAGTCATGTATGGATGTGAGAGTTGGACTATAAAGAAATCTGAGGACCGAAGAATTGATACTTTTGAACTGTGATGTTGGAGAAGACTCTTGAGAGTCCCTTAAACTGCAAGGAGATCCAACTAGTCCATCCTAAAGGAGATCAGTCCTGAATATTCATTGGAAGGACTGATGTTGAAACTGAAACTCCAATACTTTGGCCACCTGATGCAAAGAACTGACTCATTTGAAAAGAATCTAATGCTGGGAAAAATTGAAGACGGGAGGAGAAGGGGATGACAGAGAATGAAATGGTTGGAATGCATCACTGACTCAATATACATGAATTTGAGTAAACTCTATGAGTTGGTGATGGACAGGGAGGCTTGGTGTGCTACAGTCCATGGGGTCTCAAAGAGTCAGACATGACTGAGCAACTGAACTGAACTGTACTGAATCCTATTATCCTAAAATGTAATTTGTGGGAGTGGGTCTGGTTAAATTTTCACAAACTTGAAACATTCCTTTTGTCACGTGAGTGTATGTTCCTCGGTTCTTTGTCTCGTCACAACAAAGATTTGGGGCGACGGACATTAAAGCCTTCGGCGCGTCACAGCTCTTGGGCCTTGGACAAACCGTGCTACAGCTCTTAGGCAAATCAGTGTTACAGCTCTATTTTATTTAGAAGATAGCAGGAGAATCCAAGACTTGAAGAGAAGAGAGTGGAGGAGTGTGTGGGGAGGGAGGGAGAGAGAGTGAGAGAGAGATAGTGAGAGAGAGAGAGAGAGAGAGAGAGAGAGAGAGAGAGAGTGCATGCACGTGGGAGAGAGAGAGAATAAGTGAGAAAGCGCTTTGGCTCCTCCTTTTATATGTTTTTTCCTCCACCTGGGCCTGCCCTATGCAAATTGGGCTTAGCCAGGAGTGCTGTTTGTTCTGCCTGAAGTCTTCACTCTGGTCCTCGGACCTTCCTTGTCTTTTAGCCACCGCCATTTTGGACTCCTTTTCCCTATTCTACCTACCTAACACTTTGATTTATTCTAATAATTAATTAAAAACTATATAACTCCCTTGCTAACACTAGTGAGGAAGGCACTCTCTGCCCCCCTTCTGATGTCTATGTCAGAAGCTTTCTCTGTCCCTTTTTATACTTTAATAAGACTCTGCTACACAAAAGCCCTTGAGTGATCAAGCCTGGTCCCTAGTCTGGAAGCTAAATCTTCTTCAGACAACAGGAATCTGACATTGTTCACTGTCAGGTAAGCTATCAGGATAAGCGCATCAGGACCATGAATGATGGCCTGGTAAAGGGAGATAAAAACCAGGGTAGCATGGAGAAACATAGGAAGAAGAGCAAGGTGGGGAGGGGAGGACATGCTTATTTTTTATTTTTTTAAATTTTAAAAATATTTGTTGAAGTATAGTTGATTTACAATGTTGTGTTAGTTTTAGATGCAGAGCAAAGTGATTGGGTTATATACATATGTATATATAAAACTTTTTTTTCAGAATATGTATATATATACATATATCAGTTCAGTTCAGTTCAGTTGTTCACTCATGTCCGACTCTTTACAACCCCATGAACCACAGCACGCCAGGCCTCCCTGTCCATCACCAACTCCTGGAATTTACCCAAACTCATGTCCACTGAGTCAGTGATGCCCTCTAGCCATCTCATCCTCTGTCATCCTCTTCTCCTCCTGCCTTCAATCTTTCCCAGCATCAGGGTCTTTTCATATGAGTCAGCTCTGCACATCAGGTGGGCAAAGTACTAGAGTTTCAGCTTCAACATCAGTCCTACCAATGAACTCCCAGGACTGATCTCCTTTAGGATGGACTGGTTGGATCTCCTTGCAGTTCAAGGGACTCTCAAGAGTCTTCTCCAATACCACAGTTCAAAAGCATCAATTTTCGGTGCTCAGCTTTCTTTATAGTCCAACTCTCAGTTCCATACATGACTACTGGAAAAACTGTAGCTTTAACTAGACATACCTTTGTTGACAAAGTAATGTCCCTGCTTTTTAATATGCTATCTAGGTTGGTCATAACTTTTCTTCCAAGGAGTAAGCCTCTTTCAATTTCATGGCTGCAATCACCATCTTCAGTGATTTTGGAGCCCCCCAAAATAAAATCAGCCACTGTTTCCACTCTTTCCCCATCTATTTGCCATGAAGTTAGGGGCCAGATGCCATGATCTTCATTTTCTGAATGTTGAGCTTTAAGCCAACTTTTTCACTCTTCTCTTTCACTTTCATCAAGAGGCTCTTTAGTTCTTCTTCACTTTCTGCCATAAGGGTAGTGTCATCTGCATATCTGAGGTTATTGATATATCTCCCAGCAATCTTGATTCCAGCTTGTGCTTCTTCCAGTCCAGCGTTTCTCATGATGTAGTCTGCATATAAGCTAAATAAGCAGCGTGACAATATACAACCTTGACGTACTCCTTTTCCTATTTGGAACCAGTCTGTTGTTCCATGTCCAGTTCTAACTGTTGCTTCTTGACTTGCATACAGATTTCTCTAGAGGCAGGTCAAGTGGTCTGGTATTCCCATCTCTTGAAGAATTTTCCACAGTTTGTGGTGATCCACACACTGAAAGGCTTTGGCATAGTCAATAAAACGGAAATGGATGTTTTTCTGAAACTCTCTTGCTTTTTCGATGATCCAGCGGATGTTGGCAATTTGATCTCTGGTTCCTCTGGTGTTTCTAAATCCAGCTTGAACACCTGGAAATTCATGGTTCACGTATTGCTGAAGCCTGGCTTAGAGAATTTTGAGCATTACTTTACCAGCGAGTGAGATGAGTTCAAATGTGTGGTAGTTTGAGCATTCTTTGGCATTGCCTTTCTTTGGGATTGCAATGAAAACTGACATTTTTCAGTCCTGTGGCCACTTCTGAGTTTTCCAAATTTGCTGGCATATTGAGTGCAGCACTTTCACAGCATCATCTTTCGGGATTTGAAACAGTTCAACTGGAATTCCATCACCTCCACTAGCTTTGTTCGTAGTGATGCTTCCTAAGGCCCACTTGACTTCACATTCCAGGATGTCTGGCTCTAGGTGAGTGATCACGCCATCATGGTTATCTGGGTTATGAAGATCTTTTTTATATAGTTCTTCTATGTATTCTTGCCACCTTTTCTTAATATCTTCTGCTTCTGTTAGGTCCATACCATTTCTGCCCTTTATTGAGCCCATCTTTGCATGAAACATTCCCTTAGTATCTCTAATTTTCTTGAAGAGATCTCTAGTCCTTCCCATTCTATTGTTTTCCTCTATTTCTTTGTACTGTTCACTGAGGAAGGCTTTCTTATCTTTCCTTGCTATTCTTTGGAACCACTAGACCATTCTGGTATGACCTAAATCAAATACCTTATGATTATACAGTGGAAGTGAGAAATAGATTTAAGGGACTAGATCTGATAGACGGTGATGAACCATGGACAGAGGTTCATGACATTGTATAGGAGACAGAGATCAAGACCATCCCCAAGAAAAAGAAATGCAAAAAAGAAAAATGGCTGTCTGAGGAGGCCTTACAAATGGCTATGAAAAGAAGAGAAGTGAAAAGGAAAGATATATATATATATATATATATATTTTTTTTTTTTTCCTCAGATTCTTTCCCCTTATATGTTGTTACAAGGTATTGAGTAGAGTTTCCTGTACTATGCAGTAGGTCCTTACTCATTATCTATTTTATATATAGGAGCCTGGCAGGCTGCAATCCATGAGGTCACTAAGAATCGGACACGACTGAGTGACTTCACTTTCACTTTTCACTTTCATGCATTGGAGAAGGAAATGGCAACCCATTCCAGTGTTCTTACCTGGGGAATCCCAGGGACCGGGGGAGCCTGGTGGGTTGCTGTCTACGGGGTGGCAGAGAGTCGGACACGACTGAAGTGACTTAGCAACAGCAGCAGCAGCACATGTTTTGTTTCAGTTCAGTTCAGTTCAGTTCAGTCGCTCAGTCGTGTCTGACGCTTTGCAACCCCATGAATTGCAGCACGCCAGGCCTCCCTGTCCATCACCAACTCCCGGAATTTACTCAAACTCACATCCATCGAGTCGGTGATGCCATCCAGCCATCTCATCATCTGTTGTCCCCTTCTCCTCCTGCTCCCAATCCCTCCCAGCATCAGAGTCTTTTCCAATGAGTCAACTCTTCGCATGAGGTGGCCAAAGTACTGGAGTTTCAGCTTTAGCATCAGTCCTTCCAAAGAACACCCAGGACTGATCTCCTTTAGAATGGACTGGTTGGATCTCCTTGCAGTCCAAGGAGCTCTCAAGAGTCTTCTCCAACACCACAGTTCAAAAGCATCAATTCTTTGGCTCTCAGCTTTCTTCACAGTCCAATTCTCACATCCATACATGACTACTGGAAAAACCATAGCCTTGACTAGACGGACCTTTGTTGGCAAAGTAATGTCTATGCTTTTCAATATGCTGTCTAGGTTGGTCATAACTTTTCTCCCAAGGAGTAAGCGTCTTTTAATTTCATGGCTGCAGTCACCATCTGCAGTGATTTTGGAGCCCAGAAAAATAAAGTCTGACACTGTTTCCACTGTTTCCCCATCTATTTGCCATGAAGTGATGGGACCAGATGCCATTATCTTCGTTTTCTGAATGTTGAGCTTTAAGCCATCTTTTTCACTCTCCTCTTTCACTTTCATCAAGAGGCTTTTTAGTTCCTCTTCACTTTCTGTCATAAGGGTGGTGTCATCTGCATATCTGAGGTTATTGATATTTCTCCCGGCAATCTTGATTCCAGCTTGTGTTTCTTCCAGTCCAGCGCTTCTCATGATGTACTCTGCACATAAGTTAAATAAGCAGGGTGATAATATACAGCCTTGACGTACTCATTTTCCTATTTGCAACCAGTCTGTTGTTCCCTGCCCAGTTCTAACTGTTGCTTCCTGACCTGCATACAGATTTCTCAAGAGGCAGATCAGGTGGTCTGGTATTCCCGTCTGTTTCAGAATTTTCCACAGTTTTTTGTGATCCACACAGTCAAAGGCTTTGGCATAGTCAATAAAGCGGAAATAGATGCTTTTCTGGAACTCTCTTGCTTCTTCCATGATCCAGCGGATGTTGGCAATTTGATCTCTGGTTCCTCTGCCTTTTCTAAAACCAGCTTGAACATCTGGAAGTTCACGGTTCACATACTCTTGAAGCCTGGCTTGAACAATTTTGAGCATTACTTTACTAGTATGTGAGATGAGTGCAATTGTGCAGTAGTTTGAGCATTCTTTGGCATTGCCTTTCTTTGGGATTGCAATGAAAACTGATCTTTTCCAGTCCTGTGGCCACTGCTGAGTTTTCCAAATTTGCTGGCATATTGAGTACAGCACTTTCATAGCATCATCTTTCAGGATTTGAAATAGCTCAACTGGAATTCCATTACCTCCACTAGCTTGGTTCGTAGTGATGCTTTCTAAGGCCCACTTGACTTCACATTCCAGGATGTCTGGCTAGATGAGTGATGACACCATCGTGATTATCTGGGTCGTGAAGATCTTTCTGTACAGTTCTGCGTATTCTTGCCACCTCATCTTAATATCCAATATGCTAGAGGCTCCCTTATCTCTGAGTCTTTGCTACTACCTAACCCACTTCCTGAGATATCCTTTCCCTCTTCTCTCTGATGAGCTTAACTTTGCTCCTTTCTCAAGGCTTGGCTCAATTTCCATTTTGAAAATCTTCCTGAATCACCCTATCTTCCCTCCCATTTCCTCATTTGCCCACCTTCCCAGCACCATGCAGCCTCTGTGTACTCATTTCCCAATTCAAGTCTCTTTTGACATTATAATCTCTTTGAGGACAGGTGCAAATGATTTACATTTATTGTAGATATCTACAGGCAGGCAGATATGATACTGCCATGATACTGGCATGTATCATGAAATCAGGGAATATAACACTCATGGGCACTTCTTGGAAATCATCTCCCCAGCTTTGTGTTGCTCCAAAAACATTGAACCAAAAATAAAGCACTCAGGAATAGAAAATACCTCCTAAATATAAATATAAAATTAATATAAATCTAAGAGCTACAACTTCAGCGAATACAGATGTAGAACAAAAAAGACTTAAACCCTGGTGAAGTAAGTGTTCTCTGTGAAGAGAGAAGAGTGGGTAAAAAGAAACAGAAACATGTTAGTCTAGTTATAGCAAGAGAGATAGCAGTTCCTAAAATATTTCTGTAAAACTCAAAAAGAAACTGTGAAAACCATTAAGAAGCAGAATTTTTTTTTCAAGTAATCTTAATTTCAGAAAATGTAGATGGGCACCTTCTCCTAATCCTTTTGAACTCGTAAAATATATGTGATTGCAAAGAAAATGAATTAAAATGAAACAGCTGTAAAATTAGTAAACATTTTGATTCAGAAATATGTTTATTAATGCGTTAAAAACCAAATGTAATAATGAGGTTAATAATAACTAATTAAGCAGTGATAAGTATTAATGATATTTTGAAATATCTACAAAAAGGTAATATGATATGAAAATATTTGTCACATGGTTTGTGGCCAACATTTATGGCTGAAGGAAATGCTGAGTTTTAATTAGAGGTTAGCTCAGTTGGTAAAGAATCTGCCTGCAATATGGGAGACCTGGGTTTGATCCCTGGGTTGGGACGATCCGCTGGAGAATGAAAAGGCTACCCACTCCTGTATTCTGGCCTGGAGAATTCCATGGATAGTCCATGGGGTCGCAAAGAATTGGACACAACTGAGCAACTTTCACACGTCACACACTAGCAAAAATGAAGATGCATTTTTTTTCTCACTTAAATTCATAGGCAAGCTAAATTCTTTCTGTTTGCAGATCTCCAGGAAGCCTTAGTCCTTCATATTAAGAAACTCTAATGCTAATATTCACTGGCAAATCTGGGTCAATCTCTTGTGGGGTCATTGCTCCTTTCTCTTGGGTCCTGGTGCACATAAGGTTCTGTTTGTGCCCTCCCAGAGACTGTTTCCTGAATCCTGTGTAAGTTCTGGCCACTCTATCATGGGTTAATGGCGACCTCCTCCAAGAAGGCTTATGCCATACCCAGGACTACTGCACCCAGAGCCCCTGCCCCCACAGCAGTCCTGTGCTGACTTCTACCTCCTCAGGAGACACCCAAACACAGTTCTGTCTCAATCTCTGAGGTTCTCTGGGTCCTGGTGAGCTCAAGATATGTTTGAGCTCTCTGAGCATCTCTGGTGGATATCGGGTTTGATTCTAAATGTGATTTTTCCCCTCCTGCCATCTTGCTGGGGCTTCTCCTTTGCCCTTGGACATGAGGTATCTCCTCAAAGTTGCTCCAGCATGGCAAAGTCGCTGCTCCAGTGCCTAGCATCTTGCTGGGGCTTCTCTACCCTTGGACATGGGGTATCTCCTCACAGCCACTCCAGTGCCACACAGCCATCACTCCAGCACCTTGAATGTCCAGGAGTCTCTGGCAGAGGCATGGGTTGGCAGTGCCCTGCTGCAGGGTTGGGGGCACTGAGTGTAGCTGTGCATTCATGGGAACTTTTGAAGGAGGTCACCATTATCTTCATTACCTCTACCATAGTTTGGCCTCAGGTCAAATAACAGGGAGAGAACACAGCCCCACCCTTCAACAGAAAATTGGATTAAAGATTTACTGAACATAGCCCCTCTCATCAGAAAGAGACCCAGTTTCTCCCACAGTCAATCTCTCCCATAAGGAAGCTTCCATTAGCCTCTTATCCTTCTCCATCAGAGGGCAGACAGACTGAAAACCACAGTCACAGAAAACCAACAAATCTGATCACATGGACCACAGCCTTGTCTAACTCAGTGAAACTATAAGCCATGCCATGTAGGGCCTCCCAAGATGGACAAATTACGGTGGAGAGTTCTGACAAAATGTGGTCCACTGGAGAAGGGAATGGCAAACCACTTCAGTATTCTTGCCTTGAGAACCTCATGAACAGTATGAAAAGGCAAAAAGATAGGATACTGAAAGATGGTCTCCCCAGGTCAGTAGGTGCCCTGTATACCACTGGAGATCAGTGGAGAACTAACTCCAGAAAGAATGAAGAGATGGAGCCAAAACAAAAACAACACCCAGTTGTGGAAGTGACTGGTGGTAGAAGCAAGATTTGGTGCTGTAAAGAGCAATATTGCTTAGGAACCTAGAATGTTAGGTCCATGAATCAAGGCAAATTGGAAGTGGTCAAACAGGAGATGGCAAGAGTGAACGTCGACATTCTAGGAATCAGCGAACTAAAATGGACTGGAATGGGTGAATTTAACTCAGATGACCATTATATCTACTACTGTGGCAGAAATCCCTTAGAAGAAATGGAGTAGCCATCATAGTCAACAAGAGTCTGAAATGCAGTACTTGGATGCAATCTCAAAAACGACAGAATGATCTCTGTTCGTTTCCAAGGCAAAGCATTCAATATCATGGGAGTCCAAGACTATGCCCCTACCAATAATGCTGAAGAAGCTGAATTGGAAGGAATGATGCTAAAGCTGAAACTCCAGTACTTTGGCCACCTCATGCGAAGGGTTGACTCATTGCAAAAGGCTCTGATGCTGGGAGGGATTGGGGGCAGGAGGAGAAGGGGACGACAGAGGATGAGATGGCTGGATGGCATTACTGACTCGATGGACGTGAGTCTGAGTGAACTCCGGGCATTGGTGATGGATAGGGAGGCCTGGCGTGCTGCAATTCATGGGGTTGCAAAGAGTCGGACACAACTGAGCGACTGATCTGATCTGATCTGATGAAGACCTACAAGTCCTTCTAGAACACCCCAAAAGATGTCTTTTTCATTATAGGCGACTGGAATGCAAAAGTAGGAAGTCAAGAAACACCTGGAGTAACAGCAAATTTGGCCTTGGAATACGGAATGAAGCAGGGCAAAGGCTAATAGAGTTTTGCAAAGAGAACACACTGGTCATAGCAAACACCCTCTTCCAACAACACAAGAAAAGACTCTATAAATTGAAATCACCAGGTGGTCATTACCAAAATCATATTGATTATATTCTTTGCCACCAAAGATGGAGAAGCTCTATACAGTGAGCAAAAACAAGAGCCAGAGCTGACTGTGGGTCAGATCATGAGCTCCTTATTGCCAAATTCAGACTTAAAGAAAGTAGGGAAAACCACTAGACCATTCAGGTATGACCTAAATCAAATCCCTTACAAATATATAGTGGGAGTGACAAATAGATTCAAGGGATTAGATCTGATAGACAGAGTGCCTGAAGAATTATGGGCGGAGGTTTGTGACATTGTACAGGAGGCAGTGATCAAGACCATCCCTAAGAAAAAGAAATGCAAAAAGGCAAAAAGGTCCTCTCAGGAGGGCTTACAAAGAGCTATGAAAAGAAGAGAAGTGAAAGGCAAAGGAGAAAAGGAAATATAAATGCATTTGAATGCAGAGTTCCAAAGAATAGCAAGGAGAGATAAGAAAGCCTTCTTCAGTGATCAGTGCAAAGAAATAGAGGAAAACAATAGAATGGGAAAGACCTTCAAGAAAATTAGAGATACAAATGGAACATTTCATGCAAAGATGGGCTCAATAAAGGACAGAAATGGTATGGACCTAACAGAAGCAGAAGATATTAAGAAGAGGTGGCAAGAATACACAGAAGAACTATACAAAAAAGATTTTCACAACCCATATAATCACGATGGTGTGATCACTCATCTAGAGCCAGACATCCTGGAATGTGAAGTCAAGTGGGCCTTAGGAAGCATCACTATGAAGAAAGCTAGTGGAGGTAATGGAATTCCAGCTGAGCTGTTTTAAATCCTGAAAGATGATGCTGTGACAGTGTTGTGCTCAATATGGCAGCAAATATGGAACACTCAGCAGTGGCCACAGGACTGAAAAATGTCAGTTTTCATTGCAATCCCAAAGAAAGGCAATGCCAAAGAATGCTCAAACTACCGCACAATTGAACTCATCTCACACACTAGCAAAGTAATGCTCAAAATTGTTCAAGCCAGGCTTCAAGAGTATGTGAACCGTGAACTTCCAGATGTTCAAGCTGGATTTAGAAAAGCCAGAGGAACCAGAGATCAAATTACCAACATCTGTTGGATCATCAAAAAAGCAAGAGAGTTCCAGAAAAACATCTACTTCTGCTTTATTGACTATGCCAAAGGCTTTGACTGTGTGGATCACAATAAATTGTGGAAAATTCTGAAAGAGATGGGAATACCAGACTGTCTTATCTGCCTCTAGAGAAATCTGTATGCATGTCAAGATGCAAGTTAGAACTTTACATGGAAAAACAGACTGGTTCCCAATCGGAAAAGGAGTACAATAAGCAGGGTGACGATATACAACCTTGACGTAGTCCTGTATATTGTCACCCTGCTTATTTAATTTATATGCAGAGTCCATCATGTGAAATGCTGGGCTGGATGAAGCACAAGCTGGAATCAAGATTGCAGGGAGAAATATCAATAACCCAAGATATGCAGTTGACACCACCCTTATGGCAGAAAGCGAAGAAGAACTAAAGAACCTCTTGATGAAAGTGAAAGAGGAGAGTGCAAAAGTTGGCTTAAGATTCAACATTCAGAAAACTAAGATCATGGCATCTGGTTTCATCACTTCATGGGAAATAGATGTGGAAACAGTGAGAGATTTAATTTTGGGGGGCTCCAAAATCACTGCAGATCGTGACTGCAGCCATGAAATAAAAAGACGCCTGTTTCTTGGAAGAAAAGTTATGACAAACCTAGACAGCATATTAAAAAGCAAAGACATTTCTTTGCCAACAAAAGCCCATCTAGTCAAAGCTATGGTTTTTCCAGCAGTCATGTATGGATGTGAGAGTTGGACTATAAAGAAAGCTGAGCACCAAAGACTTGATGCTTTTGAACTGTGGTGTTGGAGAAGACTCTTGACAATCCCTTGGACTGCAAGGAGATCCAACCAGTCTATCCTGAAGGAAATCAGTCCTGTATATTCATTTCAAGGACTGATGCCGAAGCTGAAACTCCAATACTTTGGCCACTGATGCGAAGAACTGAGTTATTGGAAAAGACCCTGATGCTGGGAAAGAAGGCGGGAGGAGAAGGGGACAACAGAGAATGAGATGGTTGGATGGCATCACCGACTCAATGGACATGAGTTTGAGTAAACTCCAGGAGTTGGTGATGGACAGGGAGGCCTTTCGTGCTGCAGTCCATGGGGTTGCAGAGTTGGACAAGCCTAAGGGACTGAACTGAAGGCTAATAAAATTCATTGTTGAGTTTTTCATTCTTGAAGAAAGGACTTAGAAAATGGATGAAATTATTTTATTTTCTGTCCTTAAGTGATGGTAAAATTAATCATTTTGATGGGGTCACATTCAGTTGCTAATGATCCACTTGTAGAAAACCTAGTGCTTTTAAGTGTCCTTACCTTAGTATATTTTGATTATGAAAAAAAGCAAAGGATAGGAAACAATGTTGTCTTCAGTTTGAATTGCCTTACATAGAGAGTACTGGAAATAAAATAAGTGGCTTTGCCTTGGACACTGTTGTTTGTTTGTTTGTTTGTTTTCCTCCTTCTCCTTGCTGCTTACTAGCACTCTGCTGGTTGAATGGGAGATTCCCAGAGAGTTGTACTTATGATGTCCAAAATCCTCAGGGGCATTAAGGTATTTCAACATGACAGAATTTAAAAGTGACACATCAATTAACAATTTGTCTAAGTGGAATTGTTGAACTTCGTTGAGTAGAGGAAGTCTCATAAATTTTATTCTTACTCAAAGCTTTACTCTTAGTGAAGTTGCAGTATTAGAGATAAGTGAAGAAAAGGCAAGGTTGGCAGAAGTAAGGTAGATTTTGGCAAAATGACTTGTTTCCATATTGAGAGCATTTCACATTTCCAGAATAGTACACATTTATATATTCTTTTTAAACTAAGATTCTCTTCAGGATGTGGGATGAAAAGAATTTGACTGCTTATCCAGTGCACCTAACCAGTTTTCCATCCACACATTTTTGAGGTTCGGTTGAACTTGCCTATGTCCTCATACTTCCATGGCCACTTCAGCTTCCTGTTATTTTCAGCCCGTGGTTCCGAAATGTATACTTCCCTTCCTTTATTTCCAGATGGTCTGCATATGCTGTTCACTTTTCCACTCCAGGTTGAGCTTGCTCTGTCAATCAAAGTTAGACCATTTCTTCATAAGGCAGGCTCCTTGTGTGGTTAGTTGTCCTCCTAATTTCTATGTAATACTGGAAGATGAAACACTACTCAGTACATGCAGAATTATCTGAGAACATTTCTGGGATGGAACATTCTGGGATGGAAGGGGATGGTCTTTTATTTTAGTTTGAGTTCTCTAAAGTCTCCACTGAAAGCACTTTAATAAGTCCAGGAGTCAGACAATAAATTCACATTTTTTAATAGCAGCTCCACTGCAACTCAGGCAGCAGATACCACATAGTTCTTAGACAAAGATGATCACTGTCTAGGAATTTGTTTGCAAGTATTCATCTCCAGCACAGGAATAAACGATGCTACTCTATGCTAGGTGCTTTGCATTGTAATAGACTTCTGCCAAAACAATAACCAGTTTGCCTCTAGTCGATAAGATACACAGGCATACCTTGTTTTATTGCACTTCACTTCATAGACACTGCATTTTTTTTTTTTTTAACAAACAGAAGGTCCATGGCAACCTTTGCCTCAGTGAAGTCTATAGGTATAGGTACATTGTTGTTTCAAAAGCTTTTGATCACTTTGTGTTTCTGCATTGTTCTTGGTAATTCTTACAACATTTCAAACCTTTTCATTGTTGTGATGTTGGTCATGGTGATTTGTGATTGGTGATCTTAGATTTTCTATTGTAATTGATCTGGGGTGCCATAGACTTCGTCCGTGTACCAATGTTGACTTACTTTATAAAGGTTTTTGTATTTTGCCTGCTCCAACTGCCAGCTGACCCGCCATCTCTCTCCCTCTTTTTGGGCCTACCCATTTCCTGAGACACAGCCATATTATAATTGGGTCAACTCATTCTAAAATGGTCTTCAAGTTTTCAGGTCAAAGAAGGAGTTACACATCTTTCACTTTAAATCAAAGGCCAGAAATGATTAAGCTTAGTGAGGAAGGCATGCAAAAGCCAGGAGAGGTTGAACACTAGGCCCCTCACCCCAAACAGTTAACCAAGCTGCAAATTCAAAGCTAAAGTTTTTGAAGGAAATTAAACATAAACATAGAAGGGATAAGAAAGCAAAACAGCCGTATTGCTGATACGGAGAAATCTGGATCAAAAATCAAGCTAGTTACAATATCCTGGGAAGCCAAAGGCTAATCCAGAAATGGACCCTATCTTCAATTATCTGAAGGCTGAGAGAGTTAGGGAGCTATTGAATAAAGGTTTGAAGCTGGCAGAGGTTGGTACTTGAGATTTAAGAAAAGAAGCTATCTCTATAACATAAAATTGCTAGCTGAAGCAGCAAGTGATGATACAGAAGCTTCAGCAAGCTTTCTAGAAAATCTAGCCAAGATAATTCATGTAGGAGACTACAGTACATAGCAGATTTTCAATGTAGCTGTAACAGCCCTCTATTGGAAAAGATGCCACCTAGGACATTCATAACTAGAGAGGTGAAGTCAATGTCTGGCTTCAAATCCTTGAAGGACAGGCTGACTCTCTTATTAGGGTCTAATGCATCTGATGACTTGAAGTTGAGGCCACTGCTCATTTACCCTTCTGAAAACCCTATGGCCCTTAAGAATTGTGCTCAATCTATTCTGCCTATGCTCTGTAAATGGAACAACAAAGCCTGAATGACAGAACATCTGTTTATAACATGACTTATTGAATATTTTAAGCCAACTGTTGAGACCTACTGCTCAGAAAAAAAGATTGCTTTCAAAATATGATGACCGCTCATTAACAATATACTTGGTCACCTAAGAGTTCTACTGTAGATATACAACGAGAGTTCATGCCGTTGCCATGCCTGCAACACAGCATCCATTGCTACAGCCCATGGATTAAGGACGAATTCCAACTTCCAAGTTTTCTTATTTAAGAAATATATTTATAAGACTATTGCTGCCGTAGATGGTGCTTCCTCTAATGGATCTGGAAAAAGTCAGTTGAAAATCTTCTGGATAGGATATACCATTCCAGATGCATTAAGAACATTTGTGGTTCATTGGGAAGAGGTAAAAATGTCAACATTAATAGGAGTTTGGAAGAAGTTGATTTCAGTCTTCATGCCTGACTTTGAGGGGTTCAAGACTTCAGTGGAGGAAATAACTGACGATATGGTGAAAACAGCAAGAGAACTAGAATTAGAAGCAGAGGTGAAAGATGTGACTGAATTGCTATGATCTCATTATAAAACTGTAACAAATGAAGCATTCCTTCTTATGGATGAGCAAAGAAAATGGTTTCTTTACATGGAACCTACTGCTGGTGAAGATGCTATGAGTATTGTTGAAATTAAAGGAAAGGGTTTAGAATATTACATAAACTTGGTTAAGTAGCAGCAGGGTTTGAAAAGATTGACTTCAATTTTTAAAGAAGTTCTACTGTAAGTAAAATGCTGTCAACCAGTGTAGCATGCCTGCTACAGAAAATTATTCATGAAAGGACGAGTCAAATGATAAGGCAAACTTCATTATTGTCTTATTTTAAGAAATTGCCATAAGCACCCTAAGCTTTAGGAACCATCACCCTTGGTCAGCAGCTCTCAATACTGAGGCAAGACTCTCCACCAGCAGAAAGAGTACAGCTCACCGAAGGCTCTGATGATGGTTAGCATTTGCATTTTTTTTTAGCAATAATAAGTATTTTAAAATTAAGGTATGTATTTTTTTAGACAAAATGCTTTTGCACGTATAGTAGCCTATAGTATAGCATGAGCATAACTTTTATATGCACTGGGAAACCAAAAAATGCATATGAATTCCTTTCCTGTGATATTTCTTTATTGCAGTGATCTGGAACTAAGCCCACAGTATCTCTGACTTATGCCTGTAATCCATGTAGTAGTACTCGTAAGTTTAGGGGTAGCTAGCATCTTCTGCACTCATGAGAGTTCAGTAGAAACTTTCTAAAAACAGAGACGTGGGAGGTCCTGAGTTAACAAGTATTTCACTTGACCCTCCTTTAAAGATATGTAAATTACCTGTCTGTGTCTCCTAGTGGGTGAGCATACTCTTTGAAGGCAAAAGTGCACTTAATTTTCATGAAATAAAAGCAGAGATTAGGACAGGTAATGAGAAAGTACAGTTCCATTGAGAAAGTAAGATGGGAAAGAAGTATTGACTCCGTAAAAAGGCAAGACTGGAAAGCATTACAGAATATTCTTTCATAATTTCATGCAAGGGATTGGTCCACTTTGTCTAGAGATAACTCAGAAGGTAATGATATCTTCTGAGTTAGCAAACATTGTTTGAAGTTGTGCATATTTAAGTTAAAATCCTACGTACATTGTATCATTTCCCACTCTCAGTCTTCCATGTTTCTGTGAAGGTATGTTTTAAGATGAGAGTAACCTTTAAATCAGTAGATTTTGAGTAAAGCAGATTGCTCTCTATAATGAGGGTGGGCCTCATCCGAACAGATGAAAGCCTTAGGAAAAAGACTGACTTCCTCTGAGGAAGAGGAAATTTTGCCAGCTGACTGGTTTCAGACTTGAACTGCAGCTTCAACTCTTCTCTGGATCTTTAGCTTGTGAGCCTACCCTATAGATTTTCAGGACTTGTCAGTTTCTTGAAATAACAGTTCCTCGAAATAACAGTTCCTCCTGCCCCCAAACACGGGTGTGTGTGCTCAGTTGTGTCCCACTCTTTGCGAACCCATGGACTGCAGCCTGCCAGGCTCCTCTGTCCATGGGATTTCCCAGGCAAGAATACTGGAATGGGTTGCCATTTCCTTCTCTAGGGGATCTTCCCCATTCAGGGATTGAACCCACGTCTTCTGCATTGGAAGGCAAATTCTTTACCACTGAGCCACCTTGGAAGCCTTTACATATACACACCCACCTATTGGCTGTGTTCCTGTTTTCCTGGAGAGCCCTGACTACTAAAAGTCCTTCTCAGAGTCTCACTCAAAAGGAGAGGGTTATAGGTCCCCAGTTCCAGGCACTCAGGATGGATACCTTTGGTGGACTGGGATAGCCTAGGAGATTCAGTTGTGTTCAATGGCTAACACAGGAAGTGGCCCTGACCTTGGATGAACTAAGTTAGGCAGAGGCTCTTAACTGGAAGAGGTCTCAGCACAAGCTGATCTTGCGTTCTGACTCCAGCTTTTCCCCAGAAGGAAGCTTGTAAATAGAGTTGGAGGGACATAGTCTGGCTGTGCCATCTATTAACCTGTCTTATTTACCTCTGGTAGCTCAGACGGTAAACAATCTGCCTGCAGTGCACAACCCTTGGGTTCTATCCTTGGGCCAGGAAGAGCCCCTGGAGAAGGAAATGGCAAGCTACTCCAGTATTCTTGCCTGGGGAATCCCCTGGACAGAAAAGTCTGGAAGGCTACAGTCCATGGGGTTGCAAAGAGGTGGACACGACTGGGCGATATTTATGCGACTGCACTTATGTTACCCCACACCCACCCATAGTTCCCTGAAAACTTTGGCTCCTGGCCCTAATTCTATCATCATTTTTCATGTCTTCAGCATATACAACAGATGACCCATCTAACACCCTGGCCTCTCATTCTTTTGCTTCCTCATTTCCAACTACATATCATTTTCCACCACATTGCAGCCAAATTTCATCTTGGACCTTGTCATCACTAGTGACTGCTCCAATTCTGAAGTCTCAGTTTCAACATCCAGTTACTCCATATACCACTTGCTATACTTTCAGCTTACTTGCTCTCGTTTTCCTTTGCCACAGCTCTTTGACTGGGGAGACCCACAGATTCCTTGATCCACTGCTTTCTTACCATCCATCAACACCTTCCTGTTTTGTCTGACCCCTCCTTGTTCAGCTTATCATCACATGGTCCCTCACTAGGCTAGCAGCATACCAAATGCCTTCAACTAAGCTGAGGTAAAGTGCACATGCCTCATTGGTCACTTGAACTTGTAGTTCTTAAAGGACTAGGTCCCCACTATTTTGAAGGGCAGTATATTTTCAGAAAAGGTGATGAGATGGCAGAGGCATGTAAAAGTTTTAAAGGAATTGGAAATATATTTCTCAGCAGGTAAAATAAAGCTATTTTTTCAAGTTTATCAGGTTGGGGACTCCTTGTAGATGATAACAATTAACCTTGACTTTCTGAATCCAAAGGCATCACCGACTCGATGGATATGAGTTTGGGTGAACTATGGGAGTTGGTGATGGACAGGGAGACCTAGTGTGCTGCAGTCCATGGGGTCGCAAAGAGTTGGACACGACTGAGTGACTGAACTGAACTGCACTGAAAGCAATTTCATATAGCACCAACTCTGAAAAATTTTCTCTTGCTTTGAATGTATACATTTAGAGATTTTTTTATGACACTCAGACAACTTTTGGGGCTTTCTGATTTCTTGTATCTTATTGAGCAAGGATACCCATCATCACAGTTACATTTTCTACTTGCTAACTGTCTAGTTCCCAAATAGTCTACTCAGACCAATTTCAGGGGGTTGGTAGTTCGAATGATCTCTAAGCAGTATATTCATGTAGGCAAACCAGTATCCACATTGGCTATTTAAGTTAAAAGTAATTAGAATGAAGTAAAATTTAAAATTTAGTTCTTCAGTCAGAGTAGCCTATTTCACATGTTGCATATAAAATTAGTGGCTACTATGTTGAACAGAAAAGTTATGACCAACCTAGATAGCATATTGAAAAGCAGAGACATTACTTTGCCAACAAAGGCCCGTCTAGTCAAGGCTATGGTTTTTCCAGTGGTCATGTATGGATGTGAGAGTTGGACTGTGAAGAAAGCTGAGCACCGAAGAATTGATGCTTTTGAACTATGATGTTGGAGAAGACTCTTGAGAGTCCCTTGGACTGCAAGGAGATCCACCCAGTCCATTCTAAAGGAGATCTGCCCTGGGTGTTCTTTGGAAGGAATGATGCTGAAACTGAAACTCCAATACTTTGGCCATCTCATGCGAAGAGTTGACTCATTGGAAAAGACTCTGATGCTGGGAGGGATTGGGGGCAGGAGAAGGGGATGACAGAAGATGAAATGGCTGGATGGCATCACCTACTTGATGGACATGAGTTTGAGTGAACTCCGGGAGTTGGTGATAGACAGGGAGGCCTGGCGTGCGGCAGTTCATGGGGTTACAAAGAGTTGGACATGACTGAGCGGCTGAGCGAGCTAAGGGATTAAATAGACAGAGAGACAGAGAAAAGCATTCAAGTGGTGAAAACTCACGGTGCAGTTGAAGAAATGTCAAGTATGATTTAATCAGAAGATTAGGAGTAAGAAGTGTACCAGGAGCAGTAGGAGGAGACAAGTAGGAGGGGTTGGTGTTTTTTTTTTTCCCCCTCAGTTCAGTTCAATTGCTCAGTCGTGTCTGACTCTTTGTGACCCCATGAATCGCTGCACGCCAGGCCTCCCTGTCTATCACCAACTCCTGGAGTTCACTCAGACTAATGTCCATCGAGTAGGTGATGCCATCCAGCCATCTCATCCTCTGTCATCCCCTTCTCCTCCTGCCCTCAATCCCTCCCAGCATCAGAGTCTTTTCCAACGAGTCAGCTCTTCACATGAGGTGGCCAAAGTATTGGAGTTTCAGCTTCAGCATCATTCCTTCCAATGAACACCCAGGACTGATCTCCTTCAGGATGGACTGGTTGGATCTCCTTGCAGTCCAAGGGACTCTCAAGAGTCTTCTCCAACACCACAGTTCAAAAGAATCAATTCTTCGGCACTCAGTTTTCTTCACAGTCCAACTCTCACATCCATACATGACCACTGGAAAAACCGTAGCCTTGACTAGACAGACCTTTGTTGGCAAAATAATGTCTCTGCTTTTTAATATGCTATCTAGGTTTTTTTTCCCCTAGTCTCTTCATTTATTGCTTTCAAAACTTCAGAGCATTCAGACATTACTTCCTATTTGAAGGGTTGGTGTTTGGTGAGAGATGCTAGTTTTCTGTCACAAGGCTGTAGAAGGGCAGACTGTCGTAAGTTCTCAGAAGAAAGCTCTGCTCTGTTGAGTGCCTGAGGTAGGAAATTCTGCATCTATTTTTCACATCTATTGGTTTGGCTTCTATACTTTTCAAGTGAGATCAAGGGCTTTGAAATTGCTGGAATGGTGGACTTGGGAATATTATAGCTAAGGGAAATTGACATAGCACTCCTAGTGATTTAGCTTGACTCAGAACTACATCAGTTTCCTTGCTGTTTTGTACCAGCAAGTCTTGCTTGTTGGGAAGGGTGGATCATGAAAGTGATCACAACCAAACAGTCTGTCTGATACAACCACAAAAGGTTATTTTGCTTAGGACTATAGGCAAAGACTCTGCCCTGCTATAGGACATGATTTCTGCTGGTTCTGTTCTTCGCTTATTTCGTATCCTGTGCTTAATGGGCGTATGTGAAATGCTACTCTGACAGTATTCAGTTAGTGTTGGTCTTTATCCTGGTGTCCTTGCTCACTGCTCTATGTCACTTACAGCAGCAGTTTAAGGGGCTCTGCAGGGCTGGAGAAACCATGCTTTCAGGAGGCCTGTGTGCAGTTGCATGACTTAAGGTCATCAGGAGACAGATCTGTAGGTTTGCTTCTCCACATTCTGATACCATGAGCTAATGGAAACAAGGTTTGGGAGGACTTAGTGTGCTAATGGGCTTTCCAGGTGGCTCAGTGGGTAAAAAACCTGCCTGCAATGCAGGAGATGCCGGAGATGTAGGTTCGATTCCTGGGTTGACAAGATACCCTGGAGGAGGGCACGGCAACCCACCGCTGTATTCTTGCCCGGAGAATCCCATGGACAGAGGAGAACATAGGAAAAGACAATTATTAAGAATTTTCTCCTTTGCACAGCTACTGTGGGTTCACTGCTGAAATCCCAGAAAACTAAGCAAGGTGATATAATCAACATATAATCAACATAAGAATTACAATACTCTACAACAGCATACAGGGGTTGCATCTAATGAAATTATGTTTCTCTCAGCCCCATTTTCTGGAATTTTATGATCAGGAACATTTGACAAAGGGCTTAGATAAATCCTCTGAAATTCAAGTATTTGGTTTCTGGGAAAAAAGCAAGTGGCTGTGAGCTTCTTAAATAACACCCATGGTTGTCCCAAACTTCTGAGACGGACTTTGGATCTTCCCCTTTGTCACATGATGACATGTAATGTTTTATCATTAGCTGCCTTTCTTTAGCCTTTTTGTTTTATTTAGATGTCAAAATTCATTTAATCAAGGAACTGTCTTCTTTAGCCAATGGCTAAAAGGGCCAAATATAGAATAGATTGTGCCAAGTTTAGAAGCTGTTTAAAATTCATGGATATGAAGTTTCAACTTGAACTCAAAATTTTGGTGTCTGAGTTAATTTATATTTGGCAAAGTATAATTTCCAGGTTTCAAAAATGGCACACCAAGCAGAAGAAGCCTTCTGTGGAAGTGTATTTTAAGGCTTCTTGGATCCTGTAACCTCTTAGGAAAAAAATACACTAATGTTTCAAGAGAAAACCAATCAGAAACACATGGATTAAATTGCCTTCAAAGGAAAGAAAGCTTTAAACATTAAGAGGGAATAGGATTTTGAAAAAATATGATGTTTTCAAGATGCAGAAGTTAGGAAGAAAGTGAGTAAAATGTAAACAGATACTAAAAATAGATGTCTTTGTATCTGACCAAAATAAGTAAACTTATTTACCTCCTATTGGCTCTGCTTTATGGATGAAGAAACTGAGACAGTTGCCCCACCCCAGATCACACCCTATGGAGATCAAGACTTTATTCATGAGTTGGTGATGTCACTCACTCTTCTCTCAGAGTGTGGAAAGGACAGAGTGATGTAATGGTTAGCCTGTAAGTCCTAGACATAATGATCTCACATTTGGACAGTTGCTCCCCAGACTGGGGCAAGAGAATCATGCTGGTCATCCATAAAACCTAAACTGTGGGCTGCACACTCACCATAGTATGCTCTTTATAGCTCTGTGCAGTGCCATTGCGTAAATGCAACTAATGTGTGCAGACTCAACTACTAGGGTAAGGGAGAGAGGGAGACAAGGAATGAAAAATAATAATTACAAGTTATTTCAGTCACCATTCTACTCAGTGAGCATGAGATAGGAGAGAAATTCCTACAGTCTCAGGTGATCTCTAGTCCTATGTAACTGTCTTAGAACATCTTGCTGTACTGAATGTAATTCTAAGTATTAAATGTACAGATATGCATTTTCATATTAAATGTCCCAGTAGTACAAGTAACTACAACTTAGCCAAAGAAATAGTAAATTATTTTCCGAAGTTAATTGTGACAGATTCCCTGGAAAATGGTGCATTTGTTTGTAATGTGACCCTTTTCTAAGAATTTTTCAAGAGAAAATCTGGTATTATTTAAATCATTTTCTTATGCCCTGACTTTAGAATTTAGCCACAGCATAAAATGGAATACCACTGTTATCCACCTGCAGAAGCCCAGGAACTGAGTAAAAGAAAATTCAGAGGATTAGGCAATTAAATCTGTGGTGTAGAATTATCAACTATAATAAAACTGATGTTCAATGGAAAGCATTCAAGAGAAAAAGAAGGAGGGGCTGGTTATATTATAAATATGGCAAGAGCCATGCTTTGCAGAAGCCTGATTTTCTACACTAAAGAAAAGACTAGTAAGTAAAGACTTGCAATGACGGGAAATAATTGAAGGAGAGATATGAGGTAGAATTAGAAGCAGAGGGAGGTTGGGAACATGGGAAAGGTTGGTTATCTGTGTCAGATAGGATCAGTGTGAAGGAATATCACGTTGGGCATACACATGACTTCTAAGTATTTGACTTATAATCAGGGCAAGTGGTTACTGGTTCTAATGGAAAATTACAGACCCTAAATCTACTGAAAGTCATTTATGAAAGTGAACAGTCCTTGGTGTAGAAAGAATTCAGAATTTAGTGTCAGATAAAAACCATATGAACCTTTCTTCATTTGCAAAATGGCTATAGTAAAATGCTCAGTCCATTGGCTTGTTAAAAGGCTTAAATGAGACGTGACCAAGTGCCCAGCACAATGCTTGGCAGATGGAATGGAAAAAAAACAAAAAAACAAAAAACAAACAAAAAAAAACAACCCTCATCTTTACGTGGGGGGCATTCAGAAAATTTCTAAATGCAGATTGCCTGTTAGATCTTATATAACCTTGTAATAACACTCCATTTCCTGGATATGGAAAGTCAGGGCTGGATATAAAGATTAGGAGTCAAATAGACTTAAACTTGAATCACTTCCACATCTCTAGCTGCTTGATATCTTAAGGCAACATTAATAGCTCAGTATAATTTTGAGTTCTTGTGAGTAGTAAATGAGGTGACAAATACATTGAAAGAAGTTAACATATAGTTTTAACTCAAACTCTTAGTTCCTTTCTCCTCCCTTTTTTTAAATTTTTATTTATTTATTTTTTTTAGATGTTCAAGCTGGTTTTATTATTTTTTTTAATTTTATTTTATATTTAAACTTTACAAAATTGTATTAGTTTTGCCAAATATCAAAATGAATCCTCCACAGGTATACATGTGTTCCCCATCCTGAACCCTCCTCCCTCCTCCCTCCCCATACCATCCCTTTTTAAAAGTAGCTCAGACAGCCCTGTTGTTGTTGTTCAGTTGCTAAGTCACATCTGACTCTTTGCAAACCCATGACCTGCAGCACACCAGACTTCCCTGTCCTCTTACCTCCCAGTTTGCTCAAATTCAAGTCCATTAAGTTAGTGATGCCATCCAACCATCTCGTCTTCTGTCGCCAGCTTCTCCTCTTGACCTCAGTCTTTTCAGCATCAGGGTCTTTTTCAGTGAGTTGGCTTTTTGCATCAGGTGGCCAAAGTATTGGATCCTCAGCTTCAGCAGCAGTCCTTCCAGTGAATACTCAGGGTTAATTTCCTTTAGAATTGACTAGTTTGATCTTCTTGCTGTCCAAGAGACTCTCAAGAGTTTCCTTCAGCACCCAGTTCAAAAGCATCATTATTCAGTGCTCAGCCTTCCTTATGGTCCAACTCTAATACAGTTTTTTGTTTGTTTGTCTTACTTATTCTTTTTAAAATTTGTTTCTTAATTGGAGGAAAATTGCTTTACAATATTGTGTTGATTTCTGCCATACAACAATGCAAATCAGACATGATTATACATATATTACCTCCCACTTGAGCCTCTCTCCGCCGCCCCTTCCCCCACCATTCCCACTCCTCTAGGTCATCACAGAGTGCCAGGCTGGGCTCCTTGTGTTATAACAGCACCTTTAATACAATTTTAGAAAAAATAGTTGAAGATTACTTTTGCCTGTGACATGAAGTTTTGAATTGTATTTTGAACTGCAATGTTATCTCAACTATTCTATTTAGCAGCATGTGAAAATAGATTTTGAATTTATAACAGGGTCTAAACATCTAGCTGCTGCTGCTGCTAAATCGCTTCAGTTGTGTCCAACTCTGTGCAATCCCATAGATGGAAGCCAACCACGCTCCCACATCCCTGGGATTCTCCAGGCAAGAGTACTGGAGTGGGTTGCCATTTCCTTTTCCAATGCATGAAAGTGAAAAGTGAAAGTGAAGTCGCTCAGCCATGTCCAACTCTTAGCGAGCCCATGAATTGCAGCCTACCAGGCTCCGCTGCCCATGGGATTTTCCAGGCAAGAGTACTGGAGTGGGGTGCCATTGCCTTCTCCGCTAAACATCTAGACTGGAACGCAAAAGTAGGAAGTCAAGAAATGCATGGAGTAACAGGTAAATTTGGCCTTGGAGTACAGAATGAAGCAGGGCAAAGGCTAATAGAGTTTCACCAAAGAACGCACTGGTCATAGCAAACACCCTCTTCCAACAACACAAGAGAAGACTCTATACATGGATATCACCAGATGGCCAACACCAAAATCAGATTGGTTATGTTCTTTGAAGCCAAAGATGGAGAAACCCTATATAGTCAGCAAAAACAAGACCTGGGACTGACTGTGGCTCAGATCATGAACTCCTTATTACCAAATTCAAACTTAAAGAAAGTAGGGAAAACCACTAGACCAAACTAAATCAAACCCCTAACGATTATACAATAGAAGTTAGAAATAGATTTAAGGGACTAGATCTGACAGAGTACCTGATGAACTATGGACAGAGGTTCATGACATTGTACAGGAGACAGGGATCAAGAGACCATCCCCAAGAAAAAGAGATGCAAAAAAGCAAAATGGCTGTCTGAGAAAGGCTTACAAATAGCTGTGAAAAGAAGAGAAGCAAAAAGCAAAGGAGAAAAGGAAAGATATACCCATTTGAATGAAGAATTCCAAAGAATAGCAAAGAAAAATAAGAAAGCCTTCCTCAAGCAACTTAGATGTCCATCAGTAGACGAATAGATAAGAAAGCTGTGGTACATTTACATAATGGAATATTACTCAGCCATTAAAAAGAATACATTTGAATCAGTTCTAATGAGGTGGATGAAACTGGAGCCTATTATACAGAGTGAAGTAAGCCAGAAAGAAAAACATCAATACAGTATACTAACACATATATGTGCTTCCCTGGTGGCTCAGCTGGTAAAGAATCTGCAATCAATGCAAAAGACCTGGGTTTGATCTTATATGCAGAGTACATCATGAGAAACGCTGGCTTTTTCCAGCACAAGCTGGAATCAAGATTGCCGGGAGAAATATCAATAACCTCAGATATGCAGATGACACCACCCTTATGGCAGAAAGTGAATAGGAACTAAAAAGCCTCTTGATGAAAGTGAAAGTGAGTGTGAAAAAGATGGCTTAAAGCTCAACATTCAGAAAACTAAGATCATGGCATCTGGTCCCATCACTTCATGGGAAATAGATTGGGAAACAGTGGAAACAGTGTCAGACTTTATTTTTTTTGGCTCCAAAATCACTGCAGATGGTGACTGCAGCCATGAAATTAAAAGATGCTTACTCCTTGGAAGGAAAGTGATGACCAACCTAGATAGCATATTCAAAAGCAGAGACATTACTTTGCCAACAAAGGTCCGTTTAGTCAAGGCTATGGTTTTTCCAGTGGTCATGTATAGATGCGAGAGTTGGACTGTGAAGAAAGCTGAGTGCTGAAGAATTGATGCTTTTCAACTGTGGTGTTGGAGAAGACTCTTGAGAGTCCCTTGGACTGCAAGGAGATCCAACCAGTCCATTCTAAAGGAGATCAGCCCTGGGATTTCTTTGGAGGGAATGATGCTAAAGCTGAAACTCTAGTACTTTGGCCACCTCATGTGAAGAGTTGACTCATTGGAAAAGACCCTTATTCTGGGAGGGATTGAGGGCAGGAGGAGAAGGGGAAGACAGAGGATGAGATGGCTGGATGGCATCACTGACTCAATGGACATGAGTCTGAGTGAACTCCGGGAGATGGTGATGGACAGGGAGGCCTGGCCTGCTGCGATTCATGGGGTTGCAAAGAGCCAGACACGACTGGGCAACTGAACTGAACTGAATGCATATATATGGAATTTAGAAAGATAGTAACAATAACCCTATATGGTAGACAGCAGAAGAGACACAGACGTATAGAACAGTGTTTTGGACTCTGTGGGAGAGGGCAAGGGTGGGATGATTTGGGAGAATGGCATTGAAATATGTATATTATCATATGTGAAACAGATCACCAGTCCAGGTTCGATGCATGACACAGGATGCTCAGGGCTGGTGCACTGGGATGACCCAGAGGGATGGTATGGGGAGGGAGGTGGGAGGGGGATTCAGGATGGGGAATACATGTACACCTGTGGCTGATTCATGGCAATGTATGGCAAAACCACTACAATATTGTAAAGTAATTAGCCTCCAATTAAAATGAATAAAATTATATATAAAAAAAGAAAGCCTTCCTCAGTGATCAGTGCAAAGAAATCAAGTAAAACTATAGAATGGGAAAGACTAGAGATCTCTTCAAGAAAATTAGAGATACCAAGGTAAAATTTCATGCAAAGATGGGCACAATAAAGGACAGAAATGGTATGGACCTAACAGAAGCAGAAGATATTAAGAAGAGGTGGCAAGAATACACAGATGAACTGTATAGAAAAGATCTTCATGACCCAGATAATCATAATGGTGTGATCATTAGTTAGTACCCTTTTTACTAATGATTAGAAAATCCCATTTTATTGCTACACCACAATTTGTTTATTCATTCTCATGTTGATGGACATTTATTTGACTTTGTTCCAGGTTTGGGAAGTTGGTACTAAAAGCTCTGCACATTCATATACAATGTGTGACCTCTATGTGACCATATATTTACATTTCTCTTGAATACCTCGATGTGTAATTGCTAAGTTTTATGGTAAGTGTATGCTTAAATTTATCAGAAACTGCCAAACTGCTTTCCAAAATGCTTGTCATGTTATTCATCTTCACAACTAGTGTAGAAAACTTTTAGTTGCTCTACCTCCTTCACAAATACTTAATATTGTCAATTTCTTTAATTTTAGCCATTTTTTAGTGGCTAAACATCTTTTGTGTTTCAATGCAATGTATTTTTATTTACCTTTCCCTAAATGACTTCATGGGAAATAGATGGGGAAACAGTGGCAGACTTTATTTTTGGGGGCTCCAAAATCACTGCAGATGGTGACTGCAGCCATGAAATTAAAAGACGCTTACTCCTTGGAAGGAAAGTTATGACCAACCTAGATAGCATATTCAAAAGCAGAGACATTACTTTGCCAACAAAGGTCTGTCTAGTCAAGGCTATGGTTTTTTCCAGTGGTCATGTATGGATGTGAGAGTTGGACTGTGAAGAAAGCTGAGCACTGAAGAATTGGTGCTTTTAAACTGTGGCAGATTCATTTTGTTATTTGGCAAAACTAATACAATTATGTAAAGTTTAAAAATAAAATAAAATTAAAATAAATAAATAAAATATTTAAAAAATAAATAAATAAAAAGAAACTCTGAAAAAAAAAAAAAAAAAAAACTGTGGTGTTGGAGAAGACTCTTGAGAGTCCCTTGGACTGCAAGGAGATCCAACCAGTCCATCCTGAAGGAGATCAGCCCTGGGATTTCTTTGGAAGGAATGATGCTAAAGCTGAAACTCCAGTACTTTGGCCACCTCATGTGAAGGGTTGACTCATTGGAAAAGACTCTGATGCTGGGAGGGATTGGGGGCAGGAGGAGAAGGGGACGACAGAGGATGAGATGGCTGGATGGCATCACCGACTCGATGGACGTGAGTTTGAGAGAACTCTGGGAATTGGTGATAGACAGGGAGGCCTGGCCTGCTGCGATTCATGGGGTCACAAAGAGCCAGACACGACTGAGCGACTGAACTGAACTGAACTATGGGAAGATCTCCTGGAGAAGGGAATGGCAATATCTAGTTTTAGTTCTTTTATTTATATCAGTGATTGATTTTGAACTCTTGTATAAGATGAAAGTCAATGAGAACTTTTTAAATAGGGAGGTATAATCATTCCAATGCAACTTGTTGAAAAAGTCCTTTTCCAGGTGATTTATTCTGGCATATTTGTCTAATGTCAATTGTTAATAGATAGTTAGATAGATGGATGGACTTTTCTGGTTCATTGATCTATATGTCATTATGCCAATACCATGTTGTCTTACTTACTGTAGCTTTACAATAGGTATTGAAATCACATACTGTGAGTGTTTCAGTTTTGTCTATCCTTTTCAAAATTAGTTTGTCTATTCTGAATTCCTTGAGTTTATATATAAATTTTAGCATTGGCCTCCCAATTTTTACAAAGAAGTCAGCTGATGTTTTGTTTATGAATGCATTGAATCTATAGACAATTTGGAGAAAACAGACATTCTGAAAATATAAAATCTTCTGATCATAAAAATGATACAGCTCTACATTTGTCTTCTTTAATTTGTCTTAGCAATATCTTACAGTTCTCAGTGAATATGACTTTCAAGTAGTTTTTAAACTATATTTCTGTTTACTTCATGTTTGATATTACTGTAAACTGTAATTTTAAAATTTCAAATTCTGATAATCTGTGGCAAATATATGGAAATATAATTGACTTTTATGTGTTGATCTAGTATACTATAATCTTGATAAACTCATTTATTTTTTTCTTGGTGTCTTTTTGGAAATTCCTTAGCTTCCCTGGTGGTGCAGATGGTAAGGAATCTGCCTGCAATGTGGGAGACCCAGATTCGATCCCTGGGTTGGGAAGATCTCCTGGAGGAGGAAATGGCAACCCACTCCAGTATTCCTGCCTGGAGAATCCCATGGACTGAGGAGCCTGGCAGTCTGTAGTTCGTGGAGTTGCAAAGAGTCCAAACGACTGAGGGACTAACCCTTACCTTAGGATTTTCAGCATAGATGAACATGTACTCTGAACAAGAACAGTTTGAATTCTTCCTTTCCAATACCTATTTCTCTTATTCATTCTTTCATTTATTATTATCTTACCTTATTTCTCTGGCCATGATTTATATCACAATGTTGAATATAAATAATTAAAGCAGTATCCTTGCCTTGTTCTTCATCTTAGAAGGATAGTATTCAATCTTTATCCATTTAGTGTAGTGTTAACTGTAGGTTTATCTATCAGATTGAGAAAGTTGATAAAACTTAAATTTTCATTTTAAGATTCTTAGATGAGAAATTACATCATTGATGATTTCCGAATGTCAAACCCACTTTGAATTATTGAGAGGAGTCAATTGCTAAGTATTTGTTAAAGATATATATATATATATATATATATATATATATATATATATATATATATATATTCATGAGGGATGGGCTTCCCTGATAGCTCAGTTAGTAAAGAATGCACCTGCAATGCAGGAGACCCCAGTTCACTTCCTGGGTCAGGAAGATCTGCTGGAGAAGGGAAAGGCTACTCACTTCAGTATTCTTGGGCTTCTCTTTTGGCTCAGCTGGTAAAGAATCCACCTGCAAAGTGGGAGACCTGGGTTTGATCCCTAGGTTGGGAAGATCCCCTAGAGAAGGGAAAGGCTACCCCCTCCAGTATTCTGGCCTGGAGAATCTTTAACAAATACTTAGAAAATTGAATTCATCTCAATAATTCAAAGTGGGTTTAACATTTGGTCACAAAGAGTCACACATGAATGACTTTCACATTCATGAGGGATGTTGTTCTGTTGTTTTCTTGTAAATTCTTTCTTTGGTTTTGGTGTCCAGGCAATGTGGTCTCATCAATGAACTGAAACGTGTTCCTTCCTATTGTATTTTCTAGGATATTTTGAATATAATTTGCATTGTTTGCTAATGTTTTAAATAATTTTCTAGTGAAGCCATCTGTCCAAAGAGTTTTCTTCTTGAAAAGTTTATAAGTTATTAAATCAATTTCTTTAATAGATATAAAGCTTTTCAAATTTGTTTTGTGTTGAGCTTTGGTAGTTTGTATGGTTCAAGGAATTTTTCTTTTTTATCATGTTGTTGAAATTCTTTTCATAAAATTTCTTTACATTATCTTCTTTTTTAAATTTTAAGATATGTAGGATCTCTAGTGATGTCTTTTCTCTAGTTCCTGACATTTTTAATTTGTATCTTCTCTCTATTCTTCCTTATCAGCTTACTAGAGGTTTATCCATCTCATCAATCTTAGAACTAGCTTTTAATTTCATTTGTTATCTACTTCATTTTGTGTTAAGTTTCATTGATTTCTGCTTTTCTTTTTTAAAAATTTCATTCTTCCTGCTTACTTTGGGTTTAACCTTCTCCATTTTATCTTGCTTCTTAATGTGAAAGTGTAAGTAATTGACATAATATTTCTTCCTTTCAAGTCAAGGCTTTTGATGCTATAAAACTTATTAACACTGTGTTACACAAGTCTGTTCTCTCTGTCTGGTCTCCATTACTACCCTGCACTTAGGTTCATCAGTACTAACTTTCTATATTCCATATATGTGTATTAATACACAATATTTGTTTTTCTCTTTCTGACTTACTTCACTCTGTATAATAGGCTTTAGGTTCATTCACTTCATTAGAACTGATTCAAATGCATTCCATTTTATGGCTGAGTAATATTCCTTTGTATATATGTACCATAGCTTCTTTATCCATTCATCTATCAATGGACATCTAGGTTGCTTCCATGTCCTAGCTATTGTAAATAGTGCTGCAATGAACACTGGGGTACATGTGTCTTTTTCAGTTGCAGTTTCCTCAGGTATATCCCCAATAGTGGGATTGTTGGGTCATATGGTGGTTTTATTCCTAGTTTTTGAAGGAATTTCTGTACTGTTCTCCATAGTGGCTGTATCAATTTACATTCCCAGCAATAGGGCAAGAGGATTCTCTTTTCTCTACACTCTCTCCAGCATTTATTCTTTTTGGATTTTCTAATGATGGCCATTCTGACTAGCTAGGCTTCAATAGTACATGAACCAAGAACTTCCAGATGTACAAGCTGGATTTAGAAAAAAACAGAGGAACCAGAGATCAAATTGCCAACATCTGTTGGATCATAGAAAGAGCAAGAGAATTCCAGAAAAACATCTGCTTCTGCTTCATTTACTATGCTAAAGCCTTTGACTGTGTGGATCACAACAAACTGTGGAAAATTTTTTAAGAGATGGGAATACCAGACCACCTTATGTGCCTCCTGAGAAACCTGTATGCAGGTCAAGAAGCAACTATTAGGACCGGACATGGAACAATGAACTGGTTCCAAATTGGGAAAGGAGTATGTCAAGGCTGTATATTATCACCCTGCTTATTTAACTTATGTGCAGAATACATCATGAGAAACGCTGGACTGGAAGAAACACAAGCTGGAATGAAGATTGCCGGGAGAAATATCTATAACCTCAGATATGCAGATGACACCACCCTTATGGCAGAAAGTGAAGAGGAACTAAAGAGCCTCTTGATGAAAGTGAAAGAGAAGAGTGAAAAAGCTGACTTAAAACTCAACATTCAAAAAACTAAGATCATGGCATCTGATCCCATCACTTCATAGTGAATAGATAGGGAAACAATGGAAACAGTGACAGGCTTTATTTTCTTGGGTTCCAAAATCACTGTGGGTGGTGACTGCAACCATGAAATCAAAAGATGCTTGCTCCTTTAAAGAAAAGCAATGACAAACCTAGATAATATATTAAAAAAAATCAGAGACCTTACTTTGCTGACAAAGGTCTGTGTAGTGAAAGCTATGGTTTTTCCAGTGGTCATGTATGGATGTGAGAGTTGGACCATAAAGAAGGCTAAATGCTGAACAATTGATGCTTTTGAGATGTGGTGCTGGAGAAGACTCTTTAGAGTCCCTTGGACTGCAAGGAGATCCAACCAGTCAATGCTAAGGGAAATCAACCCTGAATATTCATTAGAAGGACTGATGCTGAAGCTGAAGCTCCAGTACTTTGGCCACTTGATACGAAGAACTGACTCATTGGAAAAGATCCTGATTCTGGGAAAGATTGAAGGCAGGAGGAGAAGGGGATGTCAGAGGATGAGATGGTTGGATGGTATCACTGACTCAATGGACATGAGTTTGAGCAAACTCCAGGAGATGGTGAAGGACAGGGAAGCCTGGAATGCTGCAGTCTGTGGGGTGGCAAAGAGTTAGACATGACTGAGCCACTGAACAACAACAACATTCTGACTAGTATGAGGTGGTACCTCATTGTAGTTTTGATTTTCATTTCTCTAACAATGAGTGAAGGTGAGCATCTTCTCATGTGTTTATTAGTCATAAGAGGGTAGGACACATTGAGAGAGTGACATTGAAACAATGTACTACCATATGTGAAATAGGTAACCAGTGGGAATTTGATTTATGACTCAGGGAGCTCAAACCCGGTGCTCTGTGACAACCTAGAGACATGAAATGGGGGTGGGAGGTGGGAGTGTAGGTCAAGAGGGGAGAGGACATATGTATACCTATGGCTGATTCATGTTGATGTATGGCAAAAACCAACACATTATGGTAAAGCAATTATCCTCCAATTAATAATAAACTAAAAAATTGAAATAATAAAAAATACTTTGCTGTGTCTCACAAATTTTGATATGCTGTGTGTGCATTTTTATAATGTTCAAATATTTTACAATTTTAATTTCTTCATTGAGCCATGAGTTATTTAGAAATGTATCATTTAATTTTTAAATAATTGAAAGTATTTCATGCACATTTCTTTTATTGACTTTTGATTGTGTCCTGATAAGACAATATACTTTGTATTATTAAGTCCTTTTAAATTTACTGATGCTTGGTTTATGGCCCAGAATATGGTCTATTTTGGTAAATTTTCTGTGTGCACTTGAGCATAATATATATTGCATCCATTGTTCAATAAACATTACGTTGATTATGTTTTTCAAGTCCTTTATATCCATACTGATTTTCTACTTTTTCGATCAGTTATTAAGTCAGAGTGTTGAGTTCTTCAACTGTAAACTTTTTTGTCTCTTTTACCTTTCAATTCTACTAGTTATTGACTTACTATATTTTAAAATTGTTATTAAGTGTATAAACTTTTAAGATTATGTCCTCTTATTAAAGTGATATCTTTTTCATTATGAAATGATCTTCTCTATTCCTGGTAATATTATTTGCTTTAAAAATCTTGATATTAATATAGCTATGTCATCTTTTGTTTGATTTGTGGTTATATAGTATATCTCTGTCCATTCTTTTGCTTTTGATGTTTGTTAGGCTTTATATTAAAGTGGGTTTAATGTAGACAGCTTAAAACTAGGTATTTCTTTTTTACAATCTGAGAATCTGTGCTTTCTGTAGAATACTTACTTTTAATGTGATATTATTATCAATATGATTATGTTTAAATCTGCTGTCTTGCCGCTGCTATTTGCACCATCTTTTTTTGTAAGTTTTCCTCTTTTTTTTTTTTTTTTTTAATAAATTGAGTATTTGTATAACTCCATCTCCTTTGTTGGCTTGTTATCTGTGTTTGATATTTTGGCATTGCTTTTTAGTGCTTTATTTAGAGTTTTTATATTCCTCCTATGCTGAACATATTATATCATTTCATATAAAATCTGTATTTCTATTTAACTTTCTCTTGGAAAGTTAAAGTTATAGATACTATTTTTGTCACTGATTGCATTTCTACATATTATAAATCTCATTATTAGTTTTATTATTACTGAGTATTTGTCTTTTCAGGAAATTAAAACAATGAGAAAAAATGTCTTTTATAACTACCTGTATATTTGCTGTTTCCTGATAACTTTCTTTTGTGTTTAGATCCAAATTTCCATCTGGTATCATTTACTTATGCCTGAGATCTTCCTTAGTGATTCTAATAGTGCTGTTCTTCTGGTGGTAACTCATCTCAGCTTGTTTATATTAAAAAATGTCTTCATTCTGTCTTTGATTTTGAAAAATTTTCACTGGGTATAGATTTCCTGATTGATAGTTATTTTTAAAGAAGTCATTACATTCTCTTATTACTTCCATTGCTTCTAATATGAACCCTCCTTTCCGTATTGTCTTTGTTTCTCTGCCTGCATTAAAAATTCTCTTTATTGTGTGTTTTCAAAAATTTGGTTATGATTTGCCTTATTGATAATTTCTTCATGTTTCTTCTGCTTGGGGTTTGTTGACTATTTTGGATGTTTTATTATTTTGTTCAAATTTGAAAAAAATGCCATTTAAAAATTATTTATTTATTTGTTTTGACTGCATTGTGTGTTTGTGGCTACATTTAGGCTTTCTCTAATTGTGGTGAGCAGAGGCTACTCTCTAGCTGCAGTGCTCAGGCTTCTCCTTGTGGTGGCTTCTCCTGTTGCAGAGCAGGTTCTAGGGGGTGCTGGCTTTAACAGTTGTGGCTCACGGGCTCTAGAGTATGGGCTCAGTAGTTACGGCACATGGACTCAGATCGCTCATGACTTGTTGGATCTTAGTTCCCACTCCAGGGATTGAACCATGTTCCCTGCATTGGCAGGAGGATTCTTAACCACTGGGCTACTAGAGAAGTCCCTCATTGTTTTTAAAAGTATTTTTTTCCTCCCCACCCTAGCTTTCTTTGGAGGCTCCAATTAAACATACTCTAGAATGTATGATATTGATCCATAGGCTTATGGATGATCTGTTCATCACTTCAGTCTATTTAATCTCTATTTCACTGTGGATAGTTTCTATTGCTGTGTCTTCTGGTTCACCAGCTTTTTCTTCTACAAGTCTAACATGATGTTACTTATTCTATTCATATATTGTATTTTTCATGTTCAGTTCAGTTCAGTTCAGTTCAGTTGCTCAGTCGTGTCTGACTCTTTGAAACCCCATGAATCACAGCACGGCAGGCCTCCCTCTCCATCACCATCTCCCGGAGTTCACTCAAACTCACGTCCATCGAGTCGGTGATGCCATCCAACCATCTCATCCTCTGTCGTCCCCTTCTCCTCCTGCTCCCAATCCCTCCCAGCATCAGAGTCTTTTCCAAAGAGTCAATATTAATTTTGGGCTTTTTTATATCTTTCATTACTCTGTTTTAAAACCCTTATATGCCTGTTCTATCATCTGTGTCATTTCTGGGTCTATTTCTATTGATTTTTCTTTCTCCTGGTGTGGATCATATTTTCTAGCTTCTTTGTATGGTTGATAATTTATGGTTCGATGAAAAAATTCTAAATTTCACATTGTTAGATGCTTTTTTTTTGTATTCTTTTAAATATCATTGGTATTTATTTGGAATCCAATTATTTAGAATCAGTTTGATTGTCTTTAAACTTGGTTTTTAACTTTGCCAAGGCAGGTCCAGAAAAGTTATTAATTTATAAATTTGGCTTCATCACTAAAGAAATACCCTGCTGAGGAACACATCCATGCTCTGTATGTTAGGAGATATTTTCATTCAGGGTGGTAGGAGTGAAAATGAGATAACTGGTTTTCAAGAGTCTTCTTGAAAACTCTTCTCGGGCTCAAGAGTCTTCTCCTTTTTTTCCAGTAATACTTCTGAGGTATTCAGGCAAAAAAAAAAAAAAAAGTCTGATTTTGAATGAAGTAACAACCTTAAGTTTAGGATTAATCCATAAAATAATTGACTTGTACTTTTAAAAGTGCTGAGGTTGTGAAATATGCAGAAAAACTATGGAACTTAACTTTTTCCATATTAAAAGAAACAAGACAACAAAATGCAATGAATGATCCTGTATTGGATATTGGATTGAGGGAAAAAAGATCTAACAGACATTGGAGCAATTGCAAAATTTGATTATTATGTGTGGGTTAGATAATAGTAATATGACAGTTTTATCTATTTTTATGCTTGTACTGTAGTTGAGTAAATCAGTGTTCTTAGGAAATGCACGCTGAAGTATTTAGTGGTAGAGGTATGCGACGTTCTTTCAAAGGGCTTAAGACATTACGCACATTCACCTGGACGTGCACACAGACACGTGGAGCACAAGCAAGCAAATGATAAAGCAAACTGAAGGAAGTGTAAGTGGTTGTTGGATCTGGGTAATAGATATGTAGGAATTGCTTGTATCATCCTTGTAAATTTACTGAAAGCTGAAATTATGTGAAGAAAAAAATTACTAAAAGTGAATTGGCTGAAGCACACAGGATTGAGTTTCTTTTTCTTGCTAAGTGTATGTTGGTTAACCTCTTGGGAGAGTTGATGGGCTTAATCTAAACGTAGGGAAAATGGAATGATTTATTATACTCTCCTGAAACCTCCCCCTTTCTGAATCAAATTTAAGTTACAGACCAGAAGCTCTCTGATGCCAGGACTGATATGATAGTAGCTTATCTTTGTCAGTCAAGGAGACGGTCTGCTACATTGCCTTCATGTCATTCCCCATTACCAGCAGCATGAAATTGATCCCGAAAAAGATGACATTAGAAATTGCAGCTCTTTCTTCCTAGAGTCATTCATCATGAGCTTTACTAGCAAAATGTTCCCAAATTCTTAGTGTAGTCTCATGAAACCAGAGCTGACTTCTTGCTAAATTCCAATATTAGTCACAGTTCTGCGGTCACGGTCTTTTTGGATTTTTTGGTTTTGTTTGTTTTTTTGTTTGTTTAATACAAAATTTCTCATGGCTGTAACAGTTTATTTTGGGTGGAGACTTGCGGCCAAGGGAGAAGAAGAAGGGAGGATTGTTTGCCATCCTCCATTTCAGGTGACCACGGAAGGCACTGAAGGGAAAACAAATCTCCCAGAAACTGGTAGCAGTTTTCAAACTTGGTCAAGTGGGAATAATGTGGCCAGTGTTATAAGTGAGTGGATACTTCTCAGAGAAGATGGGAACATGGGGGCAGGGAAGACCATATGAAAGGTGAAACAACCCACCATGAGTCACTCTCAGCTTCACTCACCTAGTCCTGCTTACGGATAGCCCCAGAGTCCCTTTTGTCTTTGCTTGTTAACAGAGAAGAATGTATCTGATCTCCATGTCTTGTCCAGATGATTAATGGAGATGCTACTGCAGGGATAAATGCTGCTTCTTTCTGTGCATCTTTGGCATCAAGTAGCACCTGCTCAGTTACCAATGAGTTTTATCTTACAATCAGTAAATAAAGCTGAGGTGAAGTAAGTCAGCGTCCTGGACTCATGGCAGTGTTTAACAAAGCAGGAAGCTGAGCTGCAAAAAGGATGCTTGATTTCTTTGATCAGCTTAAACATTGCCTTGGTTAGAATCACAGATTGTTACAACCTGCAGATCATGCCATGAACATTGTCATCCCTAACATATAAACCACTAACTAGTTCCAGATGAATTGATAGAGTAACTATTCATAGAGCTGGTCCTAAATAAATGTATGCTCGCACACTTTGCCCCCATGTCCTTGGCGGGACTCTTGTGTCACTTATTCCTTCTTCTTAGATTTAGTCTTGTTATAAGACATAACCTGAGATTTAAAATTGAGCTCTGGAAAGATTTATTTAAGACTGAAGATTTAAAGGGAAGTGGTCAAGCATTGACCTAGGTGATTTTAAATAATTTAAAATCTCTTGTCAGTCTGCAAACCTCCTATAAGCGTTATTACTCCTATTTTAGAAATGAGGAATCTGAGGTAGATATTGAAAAGATAAGGAGTTTGACCATGGGCAAACGGGTAATCACTGATTCAATGAACATGAACTTGGGCGAATTTTGGGAGATAGTGAAGGACAGGGAGGCCTGGTGAGCTGCAGTCCAGGGGAATCGCAAAGAGTCAGATATGACTTAGTGACTGAACAACAACAAGAAGCAGTTAATATATGGAAGAAGTAGGACACAAACCCAGTTCTTTGTGTTTCCAAGATTTGCCTCAGGTACCAGCTTGTGAACTTGCAAATTTCCCATCCTTCCCATAAAACACTGCCCCCCAACTCTGTCTTTCCTTTGTTCAGCAAATATATCTTAAATACTCTACATGCCAGGTACTAGGTCGGGTGTTGGGGATTTGGAAGAATTTGTATGTTTTATGAAAGGAAAAAATGTATGATGATAGAAAATACTCATATAGGATAGTGGGGTTTTCTCTAATTTAGTTAAAGATGAACTTCTGAGTTGGTGACCTAGAGACCTGAGACTTTAAGGTTGGGAAGACGGAAGCCATGCAAAGCCCTGAGCTGTGAGCATTCCAGGCCAAGGACAAGCAAAGGCAAATGCCTTGAAGCTGGAAAGGGGGGAATCTGTTCAGGGAATTGATACAAGACCAGCAGGATAAGCATAGAGAAAGGGAGTGATAAATGTGTGCTGGCATTTGAGAGTGAGGTTGAGTAACGTTATGGAAGTCCTTACAGGATGTTGTTGCACTCCAGGAGCATGAGGCTGGAGTCACATAACATGGCACCAGAAGCTCCAGTGGGTGCCAAGTTTCAGCTTTTTATTGCCAGTCAATCTTCTGTACTGCCTTAAGTTGTTTTTGACTTTTTGCTGCAGCCTCTATTGCTGATTTTAAGGACAAATGACTGTTAGTTGAGTAGAGAGATCCTAAGATAATCACCATGCTACTTTCTTTAAAATATCTACCACCAAGGAAAATTTGTATCAAATGTTTCTATAACTCCTGATTTTGTTTTAGTTCCTGAACAGCCCATCATAGTGACACAAGGCTGAGAAGATGAGCATTTCAGCAGGTTGCTATCTCCAATCCCACCTAGTTCTTTGTACCTCAGCAAGTTCAATTAAGTTTTAAAAGCTTTGTCATATAGACCATGGGGATTTCAGATCGTCATGCATTTTCGTATGTTTTGTATATTTTTTGTTCTTCCTGGAATACTATCTTCTGTACTTTGCCTTTTGGCATCCATGAAAACTGTTTCTTATCAACTTTTTTTGTAAGACTCACTTTATCTGAGAAAGAATTACACCATCTAATTCTGTTCTTTGAATATACCTCTATTATTTCCCTTAACAAATTTTAACTCTTCACACACATGGTTCATGTCCTCTGATAAATAACGTCTGAGCTCATCTGAGGCTGCTGACCTTGTCTTGTTCATCCTTGCCCCTCTAGCACTTCACTCAGTATCCAGCACAAAATAAACTCAATAAATGCTAAATGAAATGAGTGCTTAGTGAAAGTTCATGCTCTGCCATTAACTCAGAATTTGATGCATGGTCTTAGGTGACTCATCTACTTTTCTCAGGGGCCTCAGTAAGTTATCTCATTTATAATGCTGCATTTGAGTGGATTATATAATTTGTAATATTAGTAGTATTGAGTACTTACCCTGATTGAGTACTTACGCTGTGCACCCTCTTTGTTAGGTGCTGTATATGCATTATCTCAGTGGATCCCTACGTCAGCTTCACGAGGTAGCTGTTGCTGTCATTCTCATTTGACAGATAGGAAGCTGAGATCCAGAGATCAAAAGTGATTTGTGCAAAATTGCACAGGATAGTGGAATTTGGAACAGATCGGAACTGAGTTTGTTGGACTCCATAGCCCATGCCCCAAGTATCTTGCTGCATCATTTTCAGTTCTCTAAACTAGTGAGTAAAGCACCCTGATGACAACATTTCTGCATTCTTTTTTTTCTGATGTTGGCAACGCTCAAACCACTGTAGTGATAATTTTGTTTGTTTGTCTGTCTACCAAGAAAGGTGAGAAAGCAGAGTCTCTCTTAGGCTCACAGTTGTGAGTCATTAATAGGTTATTCTGAAAATTGATTCTAAAGTGAGCTTTTGAGGAAGGCTGCATTCCTTTGCCAGGGCTGGTCCATCTGCTAAGAGAATGATGAAAGACTAGCACCACACAGGGAAGGCGAGATGATCTGAGACCCCAGGAAACAGGGTTCTGGGGGTAGTGAGAGCAGTAGGTGGAATTGAAGAGTGAGGGTAGAGGGCTTTCAGCAAGGTAATCAGCTTTAAATGCAGAGTTTGAAACAAAAAAGAATTCAACACTGGAGCTTGATTATATTTAACCAGTGGGTATTTAATATCATGCCTCTACATTTTAATTCTGGGAAGAAACATGGCTCAAGTTACAAATCTCACAGAAATGACTAGGGATGCCTGGGACGCGAGACACCCAGGTGGGAGGCGTCTGTCACCAGAATACAGCCAAACCAGTCAGCACCTGGCCTGAGTCATGGCTGTCCGTCTGCCTTGATGGGTTCTGTCTATTCAGCCACCTTAGGGAGGACAGATGTCATGGAGCGGGGAGGAGTAACATGGTGTCATGGGGATGTAGTTTAGTAACATATCAATGGCATAGGGTCCTGTAATTCCCATCTTAGGACTGAGGGGCAGCTGAGCCTTACAGGGTGGAGAGGTGGACAAGGAAGACCCAGTAATTCATGTGTGAATGAATGGAGAGACTACTGTGTCTTCTAACTCCTGGCCAAGCACAGAATGACCCACACTGCTGTGAAGGTTAGACACCAAACTAAAGGTCTAGTTAGAAGCATTGACTGAAGCCTGGGTGGTCTCCCTGCCTATTCCCTGCATTCTTTCTTACATCCTCCCAGGCTGCCCACAGGTCATTGCAAAAGCTCATCCTTACTTGATTCTTGAAAGTCTGCTTTTGGTGGTGTTGATTGTTTTGAGTCAAGGTTGCCTATAATTTTCTGATTTACTAAAGAACTTTCACACATGTTCTCTCGTGGCAATCCTGAGACAGTTTTTGTTTTCTGTTCCCACTTCATGTATGAGGAAAACGAAGCTCAGAGAAACTCGATGACATACTCAAGATCACGGGTGAACAACCACTATTTTTAGGAAAGAATGAAAATTGTTTAAATCTTCAGGTTTTCTTTTTTTTTCAGTGTGGCCAATATTGACCTTTAGAGTTCCTTCCTGAGCAAAGGTTGTGCCATACTCTGCTGAACTGACCCTGTCCCCCTGCCCTGCTTCTATCAGAAAGTATTAACTGGCTATCCAAGCCTCAGAGATTTTTCTATGAAATTTAGTATGTGAGAGCTCTAAGTTCATAAACTGCTGATAATTTCTCCCCCCAAAAGAACATTTTCATTAGAATGACCATAAAATTTCTTGTCCAGTTTGGCACATATTTGAAATTAAAATGAGCAACAAAAATAATTTAAATGATATGATTTTGAAATATTGACTAGGTGAAACAGTAATACAAAGTTCTTAAAGTAAAAATAACACATACCAGTTAAGATAAACCAAATCTTTTAAAATGTATATTGATTGTAGGAATACTAAAAATAACATGCAAAATAATTATTCTTGGTATTTATTCACATACTTTATAAGCAATTTCTTAGCCAAATATGTTTCTAAGCTTGTCACTGTCACTCATATTTCCCCTAAAGAAAATAGTTTTGTTTACTTATCTTTTTTTTTATAATCGATAAGAACTGTTTATTACTGACTCTTTCAAAATGGCAGTCCATATTCATGGCCTGTATCTGTGCTTTTATTCTTTTGTTAGAGGATTTCTTCTTAATCTGTTCCTGTGAGCTCCTCCTATGTAGGAATGATTGTATATAGAAACTGCCATGTTTTGCAAATATTTTCCAAACATAGTTAAGAAAATAGTTTTAATATGGCCATATTATAATTTTTAAAGAGCTCGAAGACTTCTTCACAGCATCATTTTATAGTTACTAACTTTGAAAAATGTTTTTTGACCCAGAAGAAAGTTATTTTCTCATAGACATAAAATCCTCAGTGAGAGGTTGTATTCCATGCAGTCATTCAAAGACTCAAGCTAATGGAGGCTAGGGAGTTGAGCTGTGTTCTGTTTCCTTGTCTCTTTCTTCTGTCCTTGGTTCTGCCTGTTGTAATGGGACAAATGGAGTCAAGTCCTGCTTTTACAGATTTTTCCTTCAAATATTTGAGGACAACTCTCCAACTTCTCCTGAGGTTTATCTTTCCAGACTAAACTGTTGCATCTCATTCAGTCATTCCTCATTTTGACATGGCTTGCAGTTCTTTACCTTATAACACACAGTCCTCTAAAGGCACTCTCCTTTTGACTTTTGATACATTTGAAAAGAGAAATGAGAAGGACAGATGAGAGAACCAAAGCTCAGTGAGACTATTGCTTTCTGTGTGCTTACGCAGTGTTTTTCACTCCTATCGGATTGTAAGCTGCGAGAGGGCCAGAATTGCCTGTCTTGTTCATCTTATTGTCCTCAGCCCCTTGCATAGTGCCTGGAATCATAGATTTCCAATACACAATTATTCAGTCATTAAATAGATAACTACTTATGTCACTGTCTGTTCATTGGCTAGCTACTGATCAGGGCTGGGAACCAAATTTTGAATCACCTGGTTCTGTTGAGATTTTTCAGCATTCTGTTTTCTTTTTCTTTTCTTTTTCCCGTCTTTCTTATCTCCCTGCTTCCTACCCTCTTTCCCTCCCTTCCTTCCTTTTTCCTCTCCCTCTTGCCATTGTTTTTCCCTGTCTCTCTCTTGAATTCCTTCTGATCTTTGGAGATATATAGAGACTTTAAAAATACAAACTAATGAACTCATGAGAGCATGTGAGTCTAAATGCTACCCATACAATTTTAGGAAAATACTGTCCTCTGGGCTTCACATGATTTTTCACCTGAGATAAATTCCAATATGCGTAAAGACTCGAACTAGGATAGCGGTACTTTGCCCTTTAATTCCTAGGTTGCTGTGGAGCTGTTTTCCTTGGTGAGTGGGTATATGCTTGTGCATGTGTTAGCATGTGTGTGGTGAGTAATATATGAATTAAGTGTGACTTTATGGGGTACAGAGTGAGACCTGTGCCTGGGATCCAGACTACTCATCTCTACAGAGCAAGGGTTACCAAACACTGGTTTGTGGGGCCAGCAACAAAACAATTACCTGATGCAACTGTAGATTCTGGGACCCCCATCTTATACCTCCAGAATTCAAACTTTCATGGGTTTAGGAATTTTTATTCTTAACAAGCAATTCTGGTAATTCTTCTCTACAAGCTGGAGAGAAGACTGGATGTTTGCTCTTTTGTCCAGGATATTAACTAGGGAAACTCAGCCCTAAAAGGAATTTGTTGATGTAGAGAGAGGTGCTTGAAGTGAGAAGTAGGTTTGCAAAAATATCAGGTGACAGATTTCTACAATGAAAGGGCACAAAGGAATGAATTAGAAGTATTTCAGAGGTCTAAGGCCATTTAACTGGGGGCAAATGGCAATGCTTATCCAAATGACTGGCACCTGGAAGCATCAGAGCACACTGCACAGTAAAACAATTCATGTTAATATGACAAGTAGACATTTAAAATCTGAGCAGTTAAAAAAATGTACGCAGGTACCTCTCTTTTTAAAATAGAGTCATTAAAAGGAGTGATGAATTAATTAGCATAGAAAGAGGTCCACAACTTTAAATGCGAAGGGTCTGCTAAGATTTTAAAACTTTAGAGAAACGGGAAGAGAAACTAAGACAACTTTGTTAGAGACTGCCTTTTCTGGGAGAGAAGAGGGCTTCGGGATTGGGAGGCTAACAGCAGTCTTCTGTGATGTCTCCTGTGTTGTATTTATTGACTCCTGTGGTGGGTCCACAGATGTTTGCTTTATGATAATCCATCTAGATCCATGTTTGTGTTGTCTGCATCTTCCTAATTGTGTGTTATCTTTCTCAAAAATTACTTTAAAGGCATTGCTACAAAAATAGCTAAGTGTTGAAGTTTGCACAGCAACATTTTAATCCTTCAGTTGTCTTGAAAAATTTCTTTAGGATGAATGCCCCAGTCTAGCTTCTTATTAATTCCTGGAAGAGAAACTTTAAATGTTTACATTTGTTCATAATTCATAGGATTAGGTTTTATTTTAAGCACTTGGCATTAGGAATCTCTTGAAAATAATTTACTGGTTTAATAAAACATACTTACACTCTAGAACTGAACCAAGATTCTTTGGCTTATAACCAGTCCTTGGGTTTTCGATCACTCTATTTGGTTTTTCATTAAAATTAATTTCTCCCATTGTATTTTTTTAATGTTCCACTTTAGTTCTAAAAGTTGATACTTTATAGGTCCATAGCACTGTGTGCTTTACAAGCAGCTTTATCTGCATGCTTTGATTTGATTTGGTATATAGAGTATTTCTCTAAGGCAGTAGAGAAACCATCACTAATCTCTCTTGACCCAAGACTGCATCTGTGAAGCAAGTGGGATTAATTTAGCTATTGTCTGTCATATGGCTAATGATGGGGTGGGATTGGGAATCAAGCCCAGATCTTATGAATGTAAATGTAGTGCTTTGTCCATTACGTGGATGATTATTTAAAAAAAAAAAAAGGCAAATATTATCCAAATTAATTTGCCCTCTACTTTTTTGGCTCCTGATTTTATTTTTTGGATTAGGGCCCTTGGTGGAGTAAGTTTCCGCAGCTTTGGAAACAAGAGGGCCCAGTTGTCATTATTTAGTTCTACTTTATAAATAAATAAATAATTGCTTAATGAAAAAAAAAATTCCATTCAGTTATAATTTACATACTGATAAGTGTACATTGGCATGCTGCTCAATTGATTTTTACAAGCTGTATACAACCTTGCAACAAGCACACAGATCAAGAAATACAGTGTTTACCAACACCCCAGAAATTTCCCTCATGTCCATTTCCAATCAGTATCCACACCCTAAGGTTAATCACTGTCACGACTTTTAACCCTATGGATCAGTATTGTCTGTTTTTGTACTTCATATGAATATAGTCATACAGGCTGCATTTTTTTGTGTCTGTCTTCCCTTGCTCAGTGTTATGTATGTGAGATTCACCCACATTGCTATTTGTACTTGTAGAATATTTATTCTCTTTGCTGTCCAGTGTGACTTTATCATAATTCGTCTGTCGACTTGTTGTTAAGTCGCTCAGTCATGTGTAACTCTTTGCAACCCCATCAACTGCAGCATGCCAAGTTTCCCTGTCCTTCACCATCTCCCAGAGTTTGCTCAAACTCATGTCCATTGAGTCGGTGATGCCATCCAACCATCTCATCCTCTGTCATCCCCTTCTCCTCCTGCCTTCAATCTTTCCCAGCATCAGGGTCTTTTCCAACAATTTAGCTCTTCACATCAGGTGGCCAAAGTACCAGAGCTTCAGCTTCAGCATTAGTCCTTCCAGTGAATAGCAAGGGCTGCTTTCCTTTAGGATTGACTGGTTTGATTTCCTTGCAGTCCAAGGGACTCCCAGAGTCTTTTCCAGCACCATAGTTTGAAGGCATCAATTCTTCAGCGCTCAGCCTTTTTTATTGTCCAGCTTTCACATCCGTACATGACTATTGGAAAAATCATAGCTTTGACTATACTGACCTTTGTAGGCAAAGTGATATCTCTGCTTTTTAATATGCTGTCTAGGTTGGTCATAGCTTTTCTTCCAAGGAGCAAGCATCTTTTAATTTCATGGCTGCAGTCACCATCCACAGTGGTTTTGGAGCCCAAGAAAATCAAGCCTGTCACTTTTTCCATTGTTTCCCTATCCATGCGCTATGAAGTGATGGGGCCAGGTGCCATGATCTGTGTTTTCTGAATGTTAAATCAGCTTTTTCACTCTCCTCTTTTACCTTCATCAAGAGGCTTTTTAGTTCCTCTTTGCTATCTGCTGTAAGAGTGGTGTCATCTGCATATCGAGGTTACTGATATTTCTCCTGGCAATCTTGATTCCAGCAGTGCTTCATCCAGCCTGACACTTTGCACAATGTACTCTGCTTGTAAGTTAAGTAAGCAGGGTGACAATATACAGCCTTGATGTACTCCTCTTCCAATTTGGAAACAGTCTGTTGTTCCATGTCTGATTCTAACTGTTGCTTTTTGACCTGCATACAGATTTCTCAGGAGGCAGGTAAGGTAGTTTGGTATTCCCATCTCTTTAAGCATTTTCCATGGTTTGTTGTGGTCTACACAGTCAAAGGCTTTAGGATAGTCAGTGAAGCAAAAGTAGATATTTTTCTGGAATTTTCTTGCTTTTTCTATGATCCAACAGATGTTGGCAACTTGATCTCTGGTTCCTCTACCTTTTCTAAGTTCAGCTTGTATATCTGGAAGTTCTCAGTTCACATACTGTTGAAGCCTAACTTGGAGAATTTTGAGCAATACTTGCTAGTGTGTGAAATGAGTGCAAGTGTGTGGTAGTTTGAACGTTCTTTGGCATAGTCTTTCAACTATTGATGAGCATTTGGTTGGTTTTCATGTGGAGGTTAGTACCTCTAGAGTACAATGATCATTCTAGTCCAGGTCTTTTGGTGAGAAGATGTACGCATTTCTGTTGGGTGCACATTTACAAGTGGGATTGCTAGTTCCTAGCTTATGTCTGAAAGTGTTCTTATTTAACAGATACTGGTGAAAAATTGACACTCCTACACACCCCATCATAGCCAGGTTGGGAGAAGGAGAGGAAGACAACAGTTATCTGGATTAAGATAATCAGATTCTCTCTTAGGAGACTGGACCATAGACCTGGTGGAAAGTCACTAGTGGGTTTAAGGAATTCTAGAAGTAGACATGAAGAGTCAATGAGCCAGGTTCACAGCAGAATACTAGCTTCCAAAATCAAGGTACCAGGGCTGCCCAGACTTCAGACTTTTCTCCTAGTTCCACTCCTGACAACTGCAGTGATGCTTCATTTTCTATATTGATGTCCAGGAGGCCGTGTCTTTACAGCAAACCCCAGCAGTTTAATTTACCTAGATTGCCTGCACTTCCATACTTTCAACTAATATATTGTTGGTGTTAAAACAGTTAAAACCCATTTGTTGGATATTGGGGTTCTATATGGTTCCTAATCACATTTTGGTACTGGGAAATTTAAAAAGAATCAGTCAACGTTCCTTTGACAAATACCATGACTGAAGTAAGTGCAAAGAACACTGCAAACAAAATAATGAAGTGACCAGGTCTATCAGGGATGAATATACTGTGAAATTAATGATGCTTAAGAGTCAGGGTATCTCACTTGTTTAAAACCTGTCCTAAGAGTACTCATCATGTTTCTGTAGAGCTTTTCATGCACAGGTAGAGTATTTCAACTGAAATTTAGTGATTGTTTATCTTATTTTATTTTTAAAGAGTCTCCCTCCCTGCACTGGTTAATCCTGTGGGCTCTGCAACACCTGGATCTTCCCCATTATGGGGAGTGCAGAAAAGACTTCAAAGAGGAGGAGCCCTTGAGTTGAGTCTTGAAGCACAAAGAGGGTTTTCTCAGATGCTTAAGGGCTGGTAGGCTGGGCCAGGCCATGAAGATAGTGTGTGTCAAGGCACAAGGCATGACTGTGAAACAAATGTGATTTTTTGAAGACAAGTAATAGTTTGATGCTAGAGCTAAGTGGACAATGGCAGGTTGTGGGTAGCACTGTGATGAATAAGGAATCTGAGAAGGTGGCCAAGGACCAGTCAGGGAGACCCACGTATGCCATGATTAAGATCTTGTGTTTGGTTATCCGGTTGCTGGGAGTTGGGGGACAGTTGTCATGACTGAGTGCTAGAATCTTGTGTCTGGTCATCTGGTTGCTGGGAGTTGGGGGACAGTTGTCATGACTGAGTGCTGTAAGGCTTTTGTAGATATGCTCCCAGTCATAAGAACACTCAACAGGGTCAAGAGTTTTTGCAGATCCTATATCTCTAATTTTGAAGATAAGAGTACTTGGCAAAGGAGAGAGAAGGAAGCAACAGTCTATATACTTGGAGAGAAAAATCATATGGATGGATGAGGAAAAAACAAAAATTGAAATAGTGTACAAATGCACTTTAAAAAATCACTGAAACCAGTTTCCAAGATGTTAAGGAGCAAGATTAGAAGGGAGGTGGAGAAGAAGGCCAATATGTGTAGCAGTTACCATTTAAAGCATCCTTTGCCATAGTGGGTCTCCTCTGAGGAAAAGACAGGACACAGTCCAGCAGAAATTACAGCAAGTGGTTGGAATTTCCCCAGCACCCTCCCCACGTGTTTCTGTAAGTGCATGTGCATTAAGAGCTGCTTAGTGTAGGTCAGGGGCATGAGGCCCAACATGACAAGAAGGACTCTTCTCACATGCTCATGTTCTTATGAGCTATGACTCCCCAGCCACTGCTACCACACTCTTGAACGAAATGCAACATAACCCGTAGCCAGTCAGCTCTGGGATTTCAGACCTGGCTGTGCATGCCTGAACCCAAGTGTCTTGGCTGCAGTTACCCTGTCACCCCAGCTCCATAATTCTTATCTTGGCATGAGAAACTTTTAAATTGCATTTGGGGCTAAGACTTCAGAAGCAATAAGTTAAATCCTAGAAATAAGCATGAAGCATATAGGAGAAATAGGCGTGCAGTATTGTACATGTATTGAAGGAGAAGAGAGTATCAGAGGATAAGATGGCTGGATGGCATCACCAATACATTGGACATGAACTTGGGCAAACTTTGGGAGATGGTGAGAGATAAGAAGGCCTGGCATGCTGCAGTCCATGGGGTCACAAAGAATTGGATATGACCGGGCAACTTAACTTAACTGATTGTACCTGTGTTTCCATGAAGCTGTTGGATCAAGCAGACACCAAGTAGGTGGTTGCCCCAAATGCGGCCACTGGTATAGTTCACACATTAGGGAGGAACTTCTTCTTCCTATGTTTGACAAAGCCATGGGCTGCTTGAGTGAATACCCATGAAACATGGCAAAGGATCATGACCTAAATCCCACACATAGAGAAGAGTTCTCCTTCATGGTGCTCTATGCTTAGTATGAGAAAACATGCATTCAGTTTTGTTGCTAATGAAGCCCCCTCCAAATGGGAATAGTTGCTCTCTATTTCCTGTATCTGGAATCAGCTAACACCAGCTAGTCCCGGCAAAGAGAACCCAACAGATTGGGAGGAATTGTAGCCTTATTATCTTTGCCTCCATTCTCTCCTCCATGATCTTACAGTATCAACTTTGTGTATTTATTCCATGTATTTTTCTACAATAAAAGAGATGGGGTCAAGAATAAGGTGTGATCCAACTGAAGTTTGCATTAGCTCAATGAATCAAAAATTTCTTGGGCTTCTTGCAAGGCTATTATAAAGCCACTGAAAGATTTTCTATCCCACTTTAGAAGTAGTGATGTATTTTATTTTCCCGGCCTCTGAAATCACTGTGGATGGTGACTACAGCCATGAAATTAAAAGATACTTGCTCCTTGGAAGAAAAGCTATGATAAACCTAGACAGCATATTAAAAAGCAAAGAGACCAATTTGTCAACAAAGGTCCATATAGCCAAAGCTATGTTTTTTCCAGTAGTCATGTTACTGATGTGAGAGTTGAACCATAAATAAGGCTGTGCATGGAAGAATTGATGCTTTCAAACTGTGGTGCTAGAGAAGACTCTTGAGAGTCCCTTGGATAGGAAGGAGATAAAATCAGTCAATCCTAGAGGAAATCAACCTTGAATGTTCATTGGAAGGACTGACACTGAAGCTCCACTACTTTGGCCACCTGATGCGAAGAGCTGACTCATTGGAAAAGACCTTGATGCTGGGGAAGATTGAAGGCAAAAGGAAAAGAGGGGGATGGATGACAAGATGGTTATACAGCATCACTGACTCAGTGGACACGAATTTGAGCAAACTCTAGGAGATAGTAAGAGACAGAGAGGCCTGGTGTGCTGAATCCATGGGGTCACAAAGAGTTGGACCTGACTGAGCAACTGAACAACAGCATCCCACGGGTCAGGGCAGGGAAGCCAACTTGCTGCTTGTAAGCTAGGGGATGTAGACTAATTTTTCTCTCTGGTGTCTTTCTTGGATTCTTTAATTCAATGCCAGTAATCACTCTCCAAGCCCATGCTCCAACTTGCTTCTACCAGGACAAGAAAACCAAGGATGGAGCCAAGATATTAAATGTGATTAAGATTTTTATCCATGGTCAGATCATGAGAAGAGTGGAATTACCATCTTATCAACCCAATTGTTTCATAGATGAGGAAACTGAAGCCCAGAGAAGTCATGTAGTATACTTAGAGTCACAAGAGTATTTAATGAGAAACTCAGGATATGTACCCAAGTCATCTCATTCCTTATTCCATCTTCAGTTACTCCACAACACAGATGAACTTTATCCTTGAAAATCACTGTCTTCATTTTCAGGAAAGCACAATACCTTATCCTTCCTCCTTCTTTTACATACTGTGTACACCTATTTATTCTCCATCCTCTGTTCTGTGAAAGCTTATCTCTCAAGAAAGCTTACTTTGGAGGTATCTACACAAGCTACACCCTTCCCAGGCATATTTACATGAAAAGACTTATTCTAACACAAGGCTTTGAGCAGTGCGCTCATTGCAAAGCCTCAGCATCATGTCATAGACAGTCACTTCCTTGGCCTGTGTATAAATCCAACCTAATAATGACAATATTTGCATTGTCATATAAAGAATATTTGTACTGGCAAATTTTCTTAAAAGGTGGGCAATGTGAAGGAAATGTGTATTTCTGGGAAACACCATCCTGAAGTCCCAAGGAAGAACAATGCTCCTTCTTTCCAAAACATTGCTGAATTACTCTCCAAGTGAGTTCTGAGATCAAGTTCTGAAAATGTGTATTTCACAGTCTTTCTTGGGATGCCCTTGTGTCAGACAATGCTTCACTATTTTAGAGAGAAAAAGCATTCCTGTTACCAGGTAGCCACTCCCACACACTTCATGGAACATGTTGGAAAGAGGCAAATCACCATTCATTCAGTTTATTCCTCAGCTCCTTAGGGACTGACTCTGCATCAGGGCTCAATACTGAATGGAAGATTTCAAACCCCAACTTGAATTGGTCAGGAAATGGGATTCCTACTCAGGCTAAAGGAGCCATAGGTCCTAGGTACTGGAGGAGGTGATATGTACAAGTTATTGAATTCTCAGGGACTGTGAATTCAGAGTCCTAAAGATACTGTCTGGGATTAGCAAGATCTAAATGGTAGAGAGACTATAGTCCTGGCAGAGATCATTCAGAAAAAAAACATAGAGATGACAATTTATGTAGGCATACATAAGGACATGTGGCTTATAATCAGCCTGTGTACTGTGCTTAGTTGCTCAGTCATGTCTGACTCTGCAACCCCATGGACTGTAACCCATGAGGCTTGTGGGTTGCCGTGCCCTCCTCCAGGGGATCTTCCCCACTCAGGGATCGAACCCAGGTCTCCCACCTTACAGGCAGATTCTTTACTGTCTGAGCCACCAGGGAAGCCCATTAATCTGCCTATTGTATTCCATCGATAAAGGCTGAGAAGACTCGCAGAATGTTTTATGCTGAGACAAGAATACCTTTACCACTGAATATAATAGTAACAGTAATAGTTAAAATTTTCTTATATTTTATTGGATCTGTGCCACACTTCCATCCTGTCTCTACACCCTTGAATAGATTTTCTTATTTACAACTGTAGTCAGAATCAGATGGGCAGTAACAGAAAGACAAGGGATGAAGTAGTCAAGGAATGAGAATGGAATTGATGATCAACTTTTTCTGAAAAGAAGTCCTTTGTGGTTCAGAATGGGAATTTGAGGCTACTCCAAGATCAAAGGCCCGTCCGCCTGACTTCCTGAACCACAGGGCACAGCCTTTTGACTGAACTGTAAGATACTGCCTGCTGGAGTAAGCAGTACAGTGGGTCCCCATATGACGGGGCTGTGGCCATCTACAAAATCAGGGATGTCTGGGACTAGATTATGCAGCTGTGTACATGCCAAAGAGTAAATAATCTTCCAGAGCAAATAAAATCTGTAACATGGGATAACTCCTTATCCCCAAATACTAACATTATGACAGGACTCCAGTCTATCACTTAATACCAGGAACATAGGAAGTGCTCAGAATCCCAATTGTTACCATAACTAAAATCTTTTTCAAAATCTGAGTTTCCCTTTCCATTTCTATTGAAACAGTAGTGGGATAAGCAGGGGCAATGGAGTCAAGAGATCTGATTTGCCACTTACTAGTTCATGACCTGGTCAACTTACTCCCATCAGCAGATTCACTCTCCTTGTCCATAAGATGTTCACATTAACAACAATATCTGCCACACAGTAAGTTCTCAGTGAATATTAGCTTTCTTCTTCCCTCTTATTTGCTTCACAAGCTTCATAAGACAAAGAGATAATTCACATGATCTTATTATTGGAAAGGGACCCTCTTTTCTACATTCTCTAAGAAAGACTGGGTAAGAGTAAAGGCTTCTAGCTAAGAAAAAGTATTTAATGAAGATAAAAGCTTCAAATCTCTACTTTGCTCTTGATAGCAAGAGGGATGGGGGAGGGGTTGATGAGCAGATAACTACGGGTGACAGTTAGCAGTTATGAAGGGTAACTCTTAGTACTTAAATAAGAGTTTTTGTTTTTGGGACAAGAACTTAGAAGTCTGTCTACTTGGTTTTGGTTGTCCCGTTTGTAAAACACCCGTGGTATCAGGAAAATATGGGAATCTACAAGAGATCAGAGATACAGTCCCTTTTTATAAAGGGTTCATAACTCATTGGAGAAGGCAATGGCAACCCACTCCTGTACTCTTGCCTGGAAAATCCCATGAACGGAGGAGCCTGATAGGCTGCAGTCTATGGGGTCGTGAAGAGTCAGACATGACTGAGCGACTTCACTTTCACTTTTCACTTTCATGCATTGGAGAAAAAAATGGCAACCCACTCCAGTATTCTTGCCTGGAGACTCCCAGGGACTGCGGAGCCTGGTGGGATGCTGTCTATGGGGTCGCACAGAGTCAGACACGACTGAAGCAACTTAGCAGCATAACTCATTAGAAATAATACAGTGCTCTGTAAACTTCCAACCAGATCAGGACATCTCTAGTGGCCAAGAGGATAGAGAGAGGAAGATGGAACCTGATAGAGAGGATTGGTGAGATCTAGAGGTCAAATGAGCCTTTACATAGAAATGATCAAAAGTGCTAGGACTTAATAAAACAGCAAAAAGTCCCACTGCTGGGCATACACACTGAGGAAACCAGAAGGGAAAGAGACACGTGTACCCCAATGTTCATCGCAGCACTGTTTATAATAGCCAGGACATGGAAGCAACCTAGATGTCCATCAGCAGATGAATGGATAAGAAAGCTGTGGTACATATACACAATGGAGTATTACTCAGCCATTAAAAAGAATACATTTGAATCAGTTCTAATGAGGTGGATGAAACTGGAGCCTATTATACAGAGTGAAGTAAGCCAGAAAGAAAAACACCAATACAGTATACTAACGCATATATATGGAATTTAGAAAGATGGTAACAATAACCCTGTGTACGAGACAGCAAAAGAGACACTGATGTATGGAACAGTCTTATGGACTCTGTGAGAGAGGGAGAGGGTGGGAAGATTTGGGAGAATGGCATTGAAACATGTAAAATATCATGTATGAAACGAGTTGCCAGTCCAGGTTCGATGCACGATACTGGATGCTTGGGGCTGGTGCACTGGGACGACCCAGAGGGATGGAATGGGGAGGGAGGAGGGAGGAGGGTTCAGGATGGGGAACACATGTATACCTGTGGTGGATTCATTTTGATATTTGGCAAAACTAATACAATTATGTAAAGTTTAAAAATAAAATAAAATAAAATAAAAATAAAGTGGAAAAAAAAAAAGTTACTTAAAAGACAGATTCTTTACCCAAACAACTGCTAGACAGTTATAATGTTTGTTTATTGATATGTTGATGTAAATTGCTTATGGAGCCAAGTACCATAACACTAAAAAAAAATCAAAGTGTATTTCTAATAAAAAAAAGGTGGACAATCACAAGCATAAAATAACCAACTAATTTATACATTCTTTGGCGGGGGGAGTGACTCAAAATCCAGGAACTTAATTCTTGTCGAAAATGTCACAACAGAGGCATAAGTGAGCTTCTGGGTCATTGATAAAGGGTTCCTAGGACTGAACAGGAGCTGAAGCTGCCCTCTTCTTCATTGCATTGAGAACTTGCTCCTCTGAATATCATTCTGAAGTATCTGCAGTGGAAGGTATATCTATGAGGAAATAACATAATTAGTAAATCCCAGGAGGATAGGGAGACATTAATTGTACTCCAGTGATATAAGACCTATTTGGGTAAAGGTTTATTGTTCTTGATGCTCATTTCGTTTGGCTTTCTTAAACTGAATACCCAAAGTGTAGAAACCAAATCTTTCCTACATTCTATTCATGTATTATAAAATGCCTAGAACTGTACAGCATCCTTTGGGCACTTTATAAATGTTTGTTGGAACCTGAAGGATTGAATTGCACATAAAGCATTCTGCTTATCTTGTAAGAAATTATTCTGATCTAATGATAGCCCTTAGTTCAAGGTGTAGCAGCTTTGCTAGCATGGGATTGACTCCAGAAACTGGCAGCCTAAAGGATTAGGTGTAAATGAGATCAGAATAACATCTGGGGATGGTGGCCATCTGGCTCAAGGAAAGTGAGACCTGTTATTGGGCTGTGGAAACTTGATTGGTTTGAGAACTTCTGTTCTTACTATGCTTCTCCTAGCTATTGGACTCCTACTGTAGCCTCCACACACCAAGCATGCACAGGGCTACATGAAATCCTGAAATAAGTTTGACAGCTTTGGGCCATTTAGCCAAAGAACTCTGTGCTTAACTCAGTGTCCCTGGCATCTCATGGCCCATTTGCCACTGGTTTCCAAGACTCAGGTTCTGTAAAATGGAATAATAGAGAAGTGTAGAAAGGGATACACTGATCAAGGTTAGGCCTTGAGAGGGGGATGGTTGACAACTTTAAGAGCTATGTACATGGAAAAAGTATTTACCCCTGCCAAGATATCTTAATGACCCTTCTTCCAAAAATCACCTTGCTCTTCACTTGCTCAGACTCAGAGGCTTTTTAAACTATTACCAGGCTAAACACCCCTCTCTTTCTTTCTCTTTTTCATAATGTGTATTTATAATGCACTGTGAGTATTCTGAAATTGAAGTGTATTAAATAACATCTGCATCTATATTCATAAAAATTAATATAATATCCTAATTAAATATATAAGTGAAGTATAAGAAATAATAATAAAAATATGTATTTGAACATGTACATTTTTGGGTGCAAATGAACTGTAAGATACAATTCTCCTTTATAAATAATCAACACCAAACTACAAATGCAGACAGATGCAGGTGTTTATTTTGGTTACTCAACTATCACAAGTAGTATTGTTATTGGTGCTATGATTTTTCTGAAAGGGCCAGTGCATACATGAGTGTGCTCAGTCATGTCCAGCTCTTTGTGAAAGGGCCCGTACCTCTTGGTAAATACCAACAAAACATGAAGGTACTTTTCTTTTGATTTGCAAGGTGGCTGCATTCATAGAAAATCAGCATATATTAAAACCAAGCAAAAATACATTTTGTCTATATTTAAATAGGATTTAGGGTGTTAGGGTGTCAACTTGGCTAGTTCTAAACAGTTGTTTCGTCTATGTGGATATCTGGCAAGACATTTGAAACTGAGAGAGATGCGAAAACTTCTTTATTGGAAGGGGCTTCTCCATACCTTGTACAGGAGTTTGCGTCTTTGACCACGTCCTCTGGCGCTAGCAGCGGTCCTCACTCTGCAAACCCACAGTCATCGAGACAATGAGGTGCTGTCTGGCAAATTTTCAAAATGGCCTGGAAATTCAGTTTCCCTTGAAACTTTGTTTTGAGGGTAATTTTTTTCATAAAGAAACATGTTTCTGGTGCTGGTAATGGAAGTGAGGAGCAACTTAAGAGTTAACTCAGAAATGATTATTCCTAGCCAGAAAAAAAGTTATATTATACACAATTTTAGTCCTTTATAGGGAAAATCATTTGTGTCTGAAGGTGCCATTTAAATATATTTTGATCATAGTTTATGAAGGAAATTATGTGATATATGAATTTGGGAATGCAAGGAAGTCTTAGGACACGATTTTTAGGAATATCCAGAGTCTTATACAGTAAGTGATGTGTGCATCTTGTCTTGGGTCCCAGAGAGATGTGACTCCCTGAGAATAGGGACTGTCTCATTTCTGCATGGCTTCTACCTCAGATCCTTTCCACATATATATTGCTTGTTAGTATCCAAATTTTGGGGGTACAAATATAGCACGCATGATTAATGAGAAATAATTGGTTAAACTGCAAGATGAACTGTAGAGGTGGGGTGGGTATGGGTTCCTGCTCCAGTTTCTGTCTAAATGCCAATATTGAAGTCACTTGTCCCACCAGAAGTAAGTAGGTTACAGTCCCTCCTTCATTACTATTGTATGAGCCCTACTTAGAAGCAGCTCCTGTAAAAAAAAATGCTCGGAGAGAAAGTTTTAACCCATGTAATGAGAATGAGAAGCCATTTGTATACACAAAACAGAAACATACTAAGTTAACTAAGTGTGTTTATGTTTTGTATATGCATTCATTTGTATTATTTTCTAGATTCCACATATAGGTGACATCATACAGTATTTGTCTTTCTCTGCATTTTCAAAGGCTGCAAGTTCTCTTTAAATAGGATACCCTATTGACTGTATTTAAGGTAGTCACTTCCCTGCAGCATTATCTCCTAAATGCCCGTGACAACTAACTTAGTAGTTACAGAAACAGACTCAGAGATATAGAAAACAAACTTGTGGTTGGTACCACGGGAGAGAAGAAGGGAGGGACAAATTAAGGGTATGGGTCTAATAGATACAAACTATTATGTATAAAACAGATACGCCACAAGGATATATTATATAGTATAGGGAATCATAGCCATTATCTCATAGTAACTTACAATGGAGTCTAGTTTACAAAAATACTGAATTACCTTGCTGTACACTTGAAACTAACATGGTGTTATAAATCAACTGTGTACTTCAATTAAAAAAAATAATTTTTTAAAAAAGGAAATGCATATTGGTGACCTGGGGCCTTGCTATGAATAAGTGAACATTATTACACAGACTACTCTGGGGGCAGGGCAGCAGAAGGATGACACAAAAGAGGAGAAGCAGAACTGAGGATGACACAAAAGAGGAGAAGCAGAACTGGGTCATTGTCCAGCTGCAGTGCTCAGTGAGCTCAGCTGGAATGAGAGACCGGAAATACACGATCAGAGCTCCATGATGCATGAAGGGCATATTTACACAGAGGTCAATGCACGTCGTTCTCCTTTCATCTAGAAAGTTGAGAATTTCCTGAGTTAAAACATCCCTCCAGGTACTGTTGTAGAAAAGGAACAGACAGACCTGGTGTTCCTGGTCTGAATAGTGTAGACAAGATGCTGCTGCTTGTGTTGAGCTAACCCAAGCAAAGTACATCCCTTTAGTGAATGCTGCCTGATAAAGCTTATTTCTGTCTAGGTTGACTATTTGTTATACAGATTTTAAAGGAAGCAGAAAAGTAAAACTTTTTCCAAAATGATTCAGTAGGTCAATATTAAGTGGCAAAATTTTCTCTAAACTGTAAGCTTCACAAGAGAAGAGGTTGTTAAAAGTAATTTTTATAATTCTCATAGCATATAATAAAAATGGTCCAATAGACTAGACAGTTAAGTATTTGGTGACTAAAATAAAAACAGTAAAGGAGAGAAATAATTAAACTATGCTTTTGGATCCCATCATTCTAAAAATTTCAGGCACTCTAGATTACAAATAGTCTGACTCCAGAGTCCTCATAAGCGTGTTTCTTGGCTATGAGTCTTCAGTTTTCACATAATATAATGACATCATTTCCAAACTCAAAGTGGGAACAGCAAACAATGTTTTGCATTTATAAACCACATGATTGAATTAACTCAAGAAAGAATACCCATGTAATTGTTGAGGAAATTACTGTCCTGAAATAAATGACTCTTGAGATGCTCTTGGTTCCCTGATTTTCTGTATTGTTTTCGTTGTATTGCCTTATTATCATCATTACAGCTTTATTTCTTTCCTTTGGTGAAGGGGATAGCATATGAGGAAGTGTTAGTTTTCCCTGTGGTACCATGTTTTCTAGATCTTTTTCATTGTAAATTGTGGCAAAAGCATTTAAAAGTCACAGGTAGGCAAATACAAAACACTGTAATTTTAATAAATTTCTGCATCAAACAGATACTGTTTAGCCTTTGGAACCAGAGATGAAAGCAGCCATGTATTAGAGGCAAGGTGCTCTTCTTAGCCTCTCTGAGCAAGAATATTTATTTAATAACCGTGAAAGATCTTCTGTCCAGGTACTTCCATTTATATTTGGTTAGCTGTTTGCAGGTTCCCCATATGGTGGTAAACGTGAGTGTCTGCAGGGCAGGGGCCAAGGCATGTACACTTTTAGACCCTCAACAGTGCAGGACACCTATGTAGAATTCAGTCGAATTGGAGGAGAGAAAGGAGAGTCACTGGCTGGTTTATCACCTTAGTACCTATTCACACAGTAATTTACAGGACATTGTGGGAAATGTATGGGTTCTGGAAGGATAGGTAACTTACTGCATTCTGACATTAGAGGTGTAATGGTGTTAAAACTGAAGATATGGTTGACCTGCAGCCCTGTGGTTCTCTAAAGAAAAATACAATGAACTTAGTGTAGTGAAAAATGCCAGAATGTTACATAAATGCTAGCTGTGTGACTCTTAAACTCTTAAAAAAAAAAGATATATATCAGTTAGAAATTCTGATGTCACACATGAAAGAAGTCCAACTCAAACTGGCTTAAATTTAAAGAAATCTATTGGCTCTAGTACCTAGAAGTCCTGGGGGTAGTCTAGAGGCTTAAATCATATATTCAGAAGCAGTTTCTCTGAATCTATGTCCTGCCTTTCCCTATGTGATGGATTCATCATGAATTGGCCTTCCTTGTGGTATAAAACTGGCTGCAGGAACCTCTAGACTGATATCTTTTTATAAAATTTATTTGTTTTTAATTCCTTCGGCTGTGTTGGATCTTCATTGCTTCACCGGGGCTTTCTCTAGTTGCGGCAAGTGGGGGCTGTTCTTTGTGTTGTGTGGGCATCTCACTGTGGTGGCTTCTCATTGCAGAGCACGGGCTCTAGGCCTGTGGGCCTCAGTAGTAGTGGTCCACTGGCTCTAGAGCTCAGGCTCAGTAGCTGTGGTGCATGGGCTTAATTGCCCCACCACATGTAGGATCTTCCTAGACCAGGGATCAAACCAGTATCCCCTGCATTGCAAGGTAGATTCTTAACCACTGGCCTGCGAGGGAAGCCCTAGTGTGATATCTTAATACTACCAAATCCATTGGAAGAAAATAAATTCCTCTTTCCAAGTAGTCTGGTCATAATTTCCTTGAGTCTCATAGACTTTGGCTAGAATACATTCTCATCCTTGAACCCATCACTGTGCCCAAACACACTGAATTATGAGCCCCCTTCCCCCTAATTCATACTTTAAAGGCCTAACTCCTGATCCCTTAGAATGTGACTGTGTGTGGTGATATGGCCTTTAAAGTGGTAATAAGATAAAATGAGGTCATACGGGTGGGCTCTCATCCAATACAACTGGTATCTTTATTAGAGGAGAGTAGGACAGATACATGGGTGCATGGGGAGTCCCAGGTGGCTCAATGGTAACGAATCTGCCCGCCAATGCAGGAGATGCAAGTTTGATTCCTGGTATGGGAAGGTCCTTTGGAGAGGAAATGGCTACCCACTCCAGTATTCTTTCCTGGAAAATCCCTTGGACAGAGGAGCCTGGTGTGCTACAGTCCATGGGGTGGCAAAGAGTCAGACAAAACTGAGCAACTGAACACATATACACACACACACACACACGGATGCACAGAGGAAAGACCACGTGGTAACACAGCAAGATGGCTACCTGCAAGCTAAGGAGAGAGGCCTCAGAAGAAATTAAACTTGACAACACCCTGATCTTGGACTTACAGCCCCCAGAATGGTGGGGAAGTACCATTCTGTTGTTTAAGCCACTCCATCTATGGTAGTTTGTTATGACACCCTTGGTGTTCAGTTGCTCAGTCATGTCTGACTCTTTGCCCCAATGAACTGCAGCACACCAGGCTTCCCCATCTTTCATCATCCTCTGGAGCTTGCTCAAACTCATGTCCGTTGAGTTAGTGATGCCATCCAACCATCGCATCCTCTTTCGTCGCCTTCTCCTCCTGCCTTCAATCTTTCCCAGCATCGGGGTCTTTTCAATGAGTCAGTTCTTTGTATCAGGTGGCCAAAGTATTGGAGCTTCAGCATCAGTCCTTCCAATAGATGTTCAGGATTGATTTCTTTAGGATTGACTGGTTTGATCTCATTGAAATCCAAAGGACTCTCAAGAGTCTTCTCCAACACCACAGCTCAAAAGCATCAATTCTTTGGTGCTCAGCCTTCTTTATGGTCCAACTCTCACATCCATACTTGACTACTGGAAAAAAAAACACATAACTTTGACTGTATGGACCTTTGTTCACAAAGGAATGTCTCTGCTCTTTTATATGCTGTCTAGGTTTGTCATAGCATTTCTTCCAAGGAGCAAACATCTTTTGATTTCGTGGCTGCAGTTATCTGCAGTGATTTTGGAGCCCAAGAAAATAAAGTCTGTCACTATTTCCATTGTTTCCCCATCTATTTGCCATGAAATGATGGGACCAGATGCCATGATCTTTGTTTTTTGATTGATGAATTTTAAGTCAGCGTTTTCACTTTCCTCTTTCATCTTCATCAAGAGGCTTTTTAGTTCCTCTTCACTTTCTGCCATAAGGGTGGTGTCATCTGCATACCTGAGGTTATTGATATTTCTCCTGGCAATCTTGATTCCAGCTTGTGCTACATCCAGCTTAGCGTTTCACATGATGTACTTTGCATATGAGTTAAATAAGCAGGGTGACAATATACAGCCTTGACATACTCTTTTCCCAATTTGGAACTAGTCCATTGTTCCATGTCCGGTTCTAACTGTTGCTTCTTGACCTGCATACAGGTTTCTCAGGAGGCAGGTAAGGTGGTCTGGTAGTCCCATCTCTTTAAGAATTTTCCACAGTTTGTTGTGATCTACACAGTCAAAAGCTGTAGCATAGTCAATGAAGCAGAAGTAGATGTTTTTCTGGAATTCTCTTGTTTTGTCTATAATCCAGCAGATGTTGGCAATTTGATCTCTGGTTCCTCTGCCTTTTCTAAATCCATCTTGAACATCTGGAACTTCTCAGTTCATGTATAGTTGAAGTCTAGCTTGGAGAATTTTGAGCATTACTTTGCTAGTGTGTGAAATGTGTGCAATTGTGTGGTAGTTTGAACATTCTTTGGGATTGCCTTTCTTTGGGATTGGAATGAAAACTGACCTTTTCCAGTCCTGTGGTCACTGCTGAGTTTTCTAGATTTGATGTCATATTGAGTGCAGCACTTTCACAGCATCATCTTTTAGGGTTTGAAATAGCTCAACTGGAATTTCATCACCTCCATTAGTTTTGTTCATAGTGATGCTTCCTAAGGCCCCCCTTGACTTCACACTCCAGGATGTCTGGCTCTAGAAGAGTGATCACACCATTGTAGTTATCTGGGTCATGAAGATCTCTTTTATATAGTTCTTCTGTGTATTCTTGACACCTCTTCTTAATATCTTCTGCTTCTATTAGGTCCATACCATTTCTGTCCTTTATTGAGCCCATCTTTGCATGAAAAGTTCCCTTGGTATCTCTAGTTTTCTTGAAAAGATCTCAAGTCTTTCCCATTCTATTGTTTTCCTCTGTTTCTCTGCACTGATCACTTAGGAAGGCTTTCTTATCTCCCCTCATTAATGTGCTATGGTGCCCCTAGCACATTAATGTAAGGACACAGAATACACTTATATGAGCCAATCAGGGCCTAGTCATAGAAATGGGGGTGAGATCAAGCTCTTTCAGTTTTATGGTGGAGAATGAAAAAGAGCAATTTCTCAAAGGAGGTTTTAATTTCTGTCTCAAAATGGATGAGGAATGAATCCTAAGTAGTCAAATTCAGATGCTTCTTATATATTAGGGTGTGCACGCATGCACAGTAGTAACATGAGGAAGATTAAATGAGATGACATATGTAGTCCAAGGTCTGGCTTGCGGTAGATACAACACAAAAAAACGTTCTCGTGCTCAGTTGTGTCTAACTTTTTGTAATTCTTTAGACTGTAGCCACCAGGCTCCTCTGTCCTTGCGATTTTTCAGGCAAGAATACTAGAGTGGATTGCTATTTCCTCCACCAGGGGATCTTCCCAAGCCAGGGATCAAACCCCTATCTTCTGTTTCTCCTGCATTGCAGGCATATTCTTTGCCCGCTGAGCCATCGGGGACTCAAACATTTGTTGTCTTGTCCTCCCCTTCTTGCTTTCCCTTCTGTTTTGTCTCTAATTTCACTGAATTGATTTTATAAGATACCACTTATAACTTTCCAAATTCTCAACACAAGGATCCTATTTTCCTTCATTTTTACATGCTGTTTTTACCCCCTCAAGGAAGGAAGTCTTAAATTTTATCAGGGTTTACTTCCCTTCCTCCTGGTGTTTTAGAATTTTCTAGACAATGAAGATGGTTTTTTAAGGAAGTATATCAACGACTTAGCAGCAGCAGCAGCATATCAAATATCTCTGTACCATAGGGGAATTATCACACTATTGAAAATCAGCTGAAACCTACAAGGATGACTTGTCAACTGGGGCTAATGAAATAAGAAGCAAGTGAGATCTGAAGTTAATCAGGGGCCCCTGTAGGGTGTGTGATTGTCCTGTAATTAAATAAGTGCAGACACACAGAAAAAAATAACCCTTCTATTAATATATAAAGAAATGGGGTTAGGAAATACAGGATTGAGTTCAGTAGATTCAAGTCATGATTCTGCCACCAAAACTGAGTGATCTCAGTTGAGAGTCTGCTTTGAGTCTCAGTTTGTTTATCTGCTTCTTATCTCACCATGTGTTCTAGATGGTTTCCCGGTGAAAGGAAGGGGGTAGGAGAGTAAGAAAGAAGGGTAAGAAAGTAGGGCTGGAGAAAGGAAGAAATTGGCCTTCAAGGCAGGCCTGAAAGAGCTTCAGCCCATTCATCCATACGCTCTGAAGGGAATATAACCCATCAGGTGCTCCATAATGAGCCATAACAGCACCCAGGCTTTATATCTATGCCTTCCTCAGTCACGCAGTGTTGGCTGCACAAGCAGGAGCACCTTAACTCAGGAACCTCTGCAGCCGACACCCGTTCTGAAGGAGCCCAGGGCTAGAGGCCGTGCCATGGTTAACTGGCTAAATGGTTGTGTCTGATAGGGCTGGCAAACACACACAGCATCTTTCCTGTTCATGTCCACTGTTTAATGTCTCTTCACATGACTGAATCCCACCCTCCTTACCCCTCATCTTACAATCTTTTCCCTTCCAGATCCCTCACCAGCTGGCCAGGCTTTTCACCACTGCCTGTAATTCATGTATTCTCAACTTGGGTCTCTTTGTTTTCCAACAGCGAAAGTGAAAAACCAGGTGCAGTTCCCAATGTTCTTCCAATTGGCAGGGTTTTCTCTCACTACCATCATTGAAAGCTACCCTTGAGGGCAGTGCAGCTTTGCCACGTACACGGCAAGTTCATCAACAAACTGAAGTCAGGCTTTCCCTTCCTCCTTCAGCTGGTCCTGACAGATCTCTCACACTGACATAGGTGTGAGCTCGGAGAGCCACCCTGGGGCATGTCAGGGGGCATGTTTTAGAAAGTGTATGTTATCCTATTTCAGATGGCAGAGCTTTGCTCCAGAACTCCAGGTACCTATGCTGTAAATCTCTCATACTCCACATGACATTTTTCTCACAGATTATACTTGCAAAAGGCTACTTCTTCATGAGTAATATCATCAGTGTGTCAGTCATTATAAAAATCTTCTTGAGACGGATGAGATTGCCAACTTGAGACAGAACAGCCGGATCACCGTGTCTTCCAAAGTATACCTTCCCATTATCATCAGTTCTACAAGAAACTCTGAAAATAAGGGTGCTTAATTCAGATCAGTTAGGGTACACTGTATGCTAAGTCTTGTGTCTTAGAGATTCTTAATAACAGGGATATATTTCAAGTTTTGAAAAGTTCTGTATTAAAGACATGTGTTTATTCTCAGTGTTTTCAGAACGTATTTTATTATGGGAACCACTGCTCCCTCTTTGTCGGTAAGATCTGTCAACGACCTTCAGAAACAGAATTCACTGAAACTCATAAGGATGGTGCTGGGTTAGAGGGCTCCCAGTGGTGAGCCTCAGGAATCACATCACCTCTGTTTTGCGAAGAACCACCTTTACCCATCACACCTGACCTTGGAACCAACGAAAAAGTCCCTAGAGATGCGGAAGGTGTGAAATGGGAAAAAAGTGCTTGTTGATGAAGAGGCAATGCTCCTTGAGGGGAAGAAATGATGGACTCGGGTGGACAGTTCCTGAGCATACTGCTGCTACTGCTGCTAAGTCGCTTCAGTCATGTCCGACTCTGTGCGACCCCATAGACGGTAGCCCACCAGGCTCCCCCGTCTCTGGGATTCTCCAGGCAAGAACACTGGAGTGGGTTGCCATTTCCTTCTCCAATGCATGAAAGTGAGAAGTGAAAGTGAAGTCGCTCAGTTGTGTCTGACTCTTAGCGACCCCATGGACTTCAGCCCACCAGGCTCCTCCATCCATGGGATTCTCCAGGCAAGAGTACTGGAGTGGGGTGCCATTGCCTTCTCCGGTTCCTGAGCATAGGAGGAGAATAAATAGAGCTCTCAGAGTTCGTGGAATAAGAGTTCTGCTTTCAGTAAGTGGGCACAGAGGCCGGGATCCATGCTGTAGAGAGGCAGACAGTAAGTGAGTTCTGTGGTCAATGGTGGGACACATGGGCAGACTCTCAGGCCAAATGGATGCCTTGGCTCCTGGCTGTTCCAGCTGTCGCTTTTGTTCTTTTCATATAAACAAAGCTAATATCAGTTTAGAGAAACATTGATATCAATAAGCTCCATGAATGGAACATGTACTTGGAACCGTTTTCGTATTACATCACTTCTGTAAATCATAGATGACACCTGTTTGCACAGTGTTTACTGATTAACCAACTTAAACAAATCCTGTGTAGAGAATTAATTTGTGTATGAGGAACAACATAAGATTATAACATTTTCCACGTAAACAGCCCCTTTTATACTCACAAAATTTGGAGTATAATTTATAAACGTTACAGTTTATAAACATCTAAACTTAGGTAAAAGTGCCTTTCAAACACAGCAAGGAAGAGAATAAAAATGAAATATTTTAGAGAGAATAAATAATGTTCAAAATGATATGGGCCTATGTAACTGAGTTTTAATAATGGAATATGCTCAGAATCCATGTATGCCGCTTCCAGGCCTAGTGCATGAAAACCCCCTACATAATGCTTTATCCTGCCTTCTGCTGCCTACGGGCAGAAGACAGAGGGACGGGCTTGTACTCCTGGAAGAGCCTCTACTAAGGCTGTGGGGCATGTGTGTGTGTGTGGGAGGGGGGTGCAGGGGGCGGGTGGAGCTACACGGAAGGCTACCCAGCCACCGGGAACACGCACATTGCATTTTGCTTGACTAAGAAACAAACTTACATTCTATAAAGCTTCTAAAGTTTTAGAGTTTGTTATAGAAACCAGGATTTCTTATGTTCATTAACATAACAAGTAAGAATCATCACTGGGTCAATTTTTGGTAAAAAGACATATCACATCTAAGGGAAGGAAGAGGGAGATAAAAACAAACAAAAAAGTAGTTTATTTCCTTTTCCTTCCTTTTTAATTAAAAGTTGATATCCTTTATCAGATGTAAAGACTGTTCACACATTTCTTTTCCCGCTGTAACATCATATCAGCTCCTGATTTTTACAAATGAGGATATTAAGGCTCTCGAGGGTTTTCATTTTCAATGTCACGGTAGCAAATGGTAGGTCTGGGTCTTGAACCGAGTCATGTGACACCAGAACCAAACAGAATATTTTTTTTTTTAATTTTATTTTATTTTTAAACTTTACATAACTGTATTAGATTTGCCAAATATCAAAATGAATCCGCCACAGGTATACATGTGTTCCCCATCCTGAACCCTCCTCCCTCCTCCCTCCCCATTCCATCCCTCTGGGTCGTCCCAGTGCACCAGCCCCAAGCATCCAGTATCGTGCATCGAACCTGGACTGGCATCTCATTTCATACATGATATTTTACATGTTTCAATGCCATTCTCCCAAATCTTCCCACCCTCTCCCTCTCTCACAGAGTCCATAAGACTGTTCTATACATCAGTGTCTCTTTTGCTGTCTCATACACAGGGTTATTGTTACCATCTTTCTAAATTCCATATATATGCGTTAGTATACTGTATTGGTGTTTTTCTTTCTGGCTTACTTCACTCTGTATAATAGGCTCCAGTTTCATCCACCTCATTAGAACTGATTCAAATGTATTCTTTTTAATGGCTGAATAATACTCCATTGTGTATATGTACCACAGCTTTCTTATCCATTCATCTGCTGATGGACATCTAGGTTGCTTCCATGTCCTGGCTATTATAAACAGTGCTGCGATGAACATTGGGGTACTCGTGTCTCTTTCCCTTCTGGTTTTCTCAGTGTGTATGCCCTCCATGGATTGGAAGAATCAATATAGTGAAAATGAGTATACTACCCAAAGCAATCTATAGATTCAATGCAATCCCTATCAAGCTACCAACAGCATTCTTCACAGAGCTAGAACAAATAATTTCACAATTTGTACGGAAAAACAAAAAACCTCGAATAGCCAAAGCGATCTTGAGAAAGAAGAATGGAACTGGAGGAATCAACCTACCTGACTTCAGGCTCTACTACAAAGCCACAGTTATCAAGACAGTATGGTACTGGCACAAAGACAGAAATATAGATCAATGGAACAAAATAGAAAGCCCAGAGATAAATCCACGCACATATGGACACCTTATCTTCGACAAAGGAGGCAAGAATATACAATGGATTAAAGACAATCTCTTTAACAAGTGGTGCTGGGAACTCTGGTCAACCACTTGTAAAAGAATGAAACTAGAACACTTTCTAACACCATACACAAAAATAAACTCAAAATGGATTAAAGATCTAAACGTAAGACCAGAAACTATAAAACTCCTAGAGGAGAACATAGGCAAAACACTCTCTGACATACATCACAGCAGGATCCTCTATGACCCACCGCCCAGAATATTGGAAATAAAAGCAAAAATAAACAAATGGGACCTAATTAACCTTAAAAGCTTCTGCACATCAAAGGAAACTATTAACAAGGTGAAAAGACAGCCTTCAGAATGGGAGAAGATAATAGCAAATGAAGCAACTGACAAACAACTAATCTCGAGAATATACAAGCAACTCCTACAGCTCAACTCCAGAAAAATAAATGACCCAATCAAAAAATGGGCCAAAGAACTAAATAGACATTTCTCCAAAGAAGACATACAGATGGCTAACAAACACATGAAAAGATGCTCAACATCACTCATTATCAGAGAAATGCAAATCAAAACCACTATGAGGTACCATTTCACACCAGTCAGAATGGCTGCGATCCAAAAGTCTACAAGTATTTTGTTTATTTCATTATGACATGAATTGGTTTAGATAGTATTAAAGGACACTAGGCATTGTCTGCCACAAAGTGGGAGGTCAGGGAGACTTCACTGGATATAGAAGTTATATACAGGGTTTCATTTTATCAAATATTTATCTGCTAATAAGCTTTTTTGAAAGACACTGGACTTCTAGTTCCATGCTTATAGGATTCTAAAGAAGGTGGAACATAGCACAGAAAAGCTGCTGAAGGGACAGAGTGGCTTATCACTTGACTTTTTAAGGTTTTATCCAAAGCATTCTCAAATTTGTTAACTCCACTTCATTTGATGGCCTTCTGCTTTAGCTCTGCTCTTTTGAAATGTCACTCTCCACAATGCCCTGCATAGGAGAAAATTCTATTATGCAAAATACCTTCACTCCAAATGACATCAGCCTATCACTTCACCTTTCCTGCCCTCTTATATTCCACTCCCAGCTTTTGTAAACATAATTCAAAATGAATATTGCCTTTTCCATCAAGACTGAATTTGAGGCTTTGCTTGAAATCACCTTGGCATATTCTCTTGACCAAGGGTGACGAATGAGAAAATGAGATGTGAACATGCTGAAATGCTGGGGCCCTGACTGTGCCCCAGCTCCTGCCAGCTGGCATTTCAAAGCCATCCAAATTGCCAGGTGCTCAAACTCCCATTTCCTCCTTTCTGTCAGACTGCAACTTACCTGGTCACATTGAAAACTGCCAAGAAGCAGCCATTGGCTTCTACCCGGGTTTCAGTCTCTGGTCTGACTTTGCGCTGAGGCCTAGGGCTGCCAGGGTCTGGTGTTTCTGAGGGCAAGGGATTCTTTCGTGAGGAGTAATGATTGCTGCATAGACTGTCTGGTGGAGGGGGTCCCAGTGTTAGGATGTCTGCATTGCCAAGTCAAGGTTGATGACCTCTTTAGGTCTGTTTTGTTGTTATCTGAAATTCTTAGCTTGGATCTAGAGCCCTGGGAAGGGGCTTAATGTCATTTTCAGAACAGGGTACAGAATAGAACATGAGTGTTACCTCTGATTGGTAAAAATAATTGTTCCTGGGGCATTTTATTTACAAGGATTCTGAGTTATGGCTCAGCAGAGTAAAATAACATAATTGATTTTAACAATGGCCACCAGGGATATCGTTTGGGGAGTAGGTGGTTTATGGAATGTATATTTGCCAGCACTGATCTAATTACAATCCTTCATAGCACAGATATTATAATCAAAGCTCAGGAAGGACTTACAGTGAAAAGAGACCAATTTGAGTGTCAGAGATGGCAATGTCCTGATTCCTATGTTTTTCTGTAACCCTGGGTAAATTACTTGTGTTTCTGAGTTTTAGTTTCTTTGTGTGTGATAATAATAATAATACAACTAGCGATATCCTCCTAACATACTGGCTATGATAATTAGACAAAATTATACATATGAAATTATCTATTATAGTTTATAATTCATAGTATTTCAAATAAATGCTTATTCTTTCCCTCTACAGAAAACAGATAAGTTGAAATATAATATAGGATGGCATCTTTTCTTCTTCTCCCCCAAAGGTCAGAGAATCTCAATTAAGTTCCTAGGAATTGTCCCTTAACTGTTTCATCCCCATTTCTATCCTTAACCTAACATGCATCTCACAACGAAAGACTCTCATGAAATAAATAATTTATTGAGTGCCTGAAGAATACCAGGCACAATAAATAAGACAAAATATTAGTTTTCAAGGAGCTGTGTAACTAACATTAAAGATAATGCTTTTCCAGCAATGAAGTTCTAAATAGATTTGCCTGGGAATGTGCCCTTAATTTATTCTAAGTTAGTTTTCCAGTGATTTTCAGAGGATTTCAAATCTTCAACCTAAGTATCTTGTTCCAAAAAGATTCTGCATCAGCTTAATTTTGGAGAGTATAAGCAGAAATGTGAAGAGGTGGTGCCCCTTTCACCCAAACCCTAAATGATGATGGAACTGTGCAGTCTGAGGAGAGTAGGGCCAAAAAGATGGCTTTGGTACTCTGTTCCTCTCTGCAATTAAAAAAAAAAAATCAGTACCTGTAGTATCAGCTATATCTGTACACATAAATTAAGCTTTCCTGAGTACCAAAATGGGCTTACCCAGAAGCTCACTGGTAAAGAATCTGCCTGCATTGCAGGAGCTGCCCTGGGTTGGGAAGATCCCCTGGAGTAGAAAGTGGCAACCCACTCCAGTATTCTTGCCTGGAGAATCCCATGGACAGAGGAGCGTGGCAAGCTATATAGTCCATGGGGTCGCAAAGAGTCAGACACATCTGAAGCGACTTAGCATGCACGCACACCAAGGACCAAAATGTCTGACCAAAGGGAGAAATTTGCCTTGGCTTATATAATACTTCAGAAGAGTCATTCAGGGGCACTGACCTTTGTGTCATTTGGAACCAGAAATGTGAATGGCACCAAGACTACCCTCCCTAGTCATCTTTTGCTTTATTTTCCCCTGAATGCTAGCTTCTGCTCCATTCTCTAAAAGAGGTATTGGTGGAAGGTAGGGAGACTCAATTCTTTTGTTTTGCTAGCCAAAGATAAAATATTTCTCTTCTTCCAACTTGAGTTGAACAAATCTTGGAGAAGACATCTGACTGTCATGACTTGAGTCATATGCCTATTATTGAACTATATCTAAGAATGGCTCACACAAGTCATTTGAGTGACCTTATGGTGGGGGCCGGGGAGAGGTAAGTGGCCAGCATGCTACAACTGCCAGCCCCTGCTGGAACCACTTGGGCTGGAGAAGCCTTTATTAGATACAGGAGTAGGAATGGATGATACTATTCTGGGCAAATAGACATCTACTTCAGTGAGGACATCTAAACTGCATATGCAAGAGGGAATACAGTGAAAAATCTGCACAGAGGGATACAGTCTACTGTGTCCCTACAGTCATTGATGGTGTCTTCTGACTTATGTTTGGTATTCTTATGGCAGTGTCTAAGGAAAGCAAAAATTATACTGCTGGACAAAAAGGCAGAGTAAAAGGAAAAAGTAAAGAAAAATAATTTGATTGGAAGTTAAAATTCATAATAGACCATTAACTCTTAAAAAAAATTCCAAGGGTTTTCTGATTCTTCTTCATGTAATTTTTTAGTGAGATTAAGTTCACATACATACAAGTAACCACTATTAAGTGAAAAATCCAGTGGAGTTTTGTACGTTCACAGGGTTATGCAACCTCCACATCCATCAAGTTTGAAAACATTGTCATCATCACCAAATAAAATCCGGTACCCATCTTCATTCCCTGCAGTCCCCAGCAAACACCAGTTTACCTTCTGTTTCCATGTATTTACCTATTCTTGATCTCGTGTATAAATAGTCATACAAAATGTGTGACTTCCTTCACTTGGCAAAATGTTTTCAAGGTTTATTCATGTTGTAGTGTGTATCAGTACTTTGTTCTTTTTCATGGCTGGATAATATTACAGTGTGTAAAGGCACCGTGTTTTAAAAACCCATTCATTCATTAATGGACCCTTGGATTTTGACTCTTGTGAGTAGTGCTGCTAGGAACAGCTGGACACAGATGTTTGAGTACCTGTTTTCAATTTTGGGGGGTATATATATAGGAGCAAAGTTGCTGTGCCAAGGAATAATTTCATGTTTAACTTTTTGAGGAATTGACTAAATTGTTTTTCACAGTTGCTAAAACATTTTACTTTCCCACCATAAAAATACAAAAGTTCTAATTTTTATATATCCTTACCAACACTTATTTTACATTTTTATGTGCTAGTCTTCCTTGTGAGTGTCATACATTTCATTGTGGTGAATGACAGATGAAGTTGAACATCTTTTCAAATGCTTTTTTGGCCATTTGTATTTCTTCTTTACAAAAATGTCTATTCAGATCCTTTATCCACTTTTATTTTTCTTTACCCACTTTTTAATTGTGTTGTCTTTTTGTTACTGACTGTAAGAGTGCTTTACATATTCTGGATAGTGGTCCCTTATCAGAGATAAGATTTGCAAGTATAGTCTCTAATTTTGTAAGTTGTCTTTTTACTTTCTTGATAATGCCTTTTCAAGCACAAAATATTTCATTTTTATGAGGTTCAGTTTATCTGTTTTCTCTTTAGTTGTTTATGCTTTTGGTATCATATCTAAGAAACCATTGTCAAAACCAAGATCATGAAGATTTATCCTTATGTTTTCTTCTATGAGTTTTATAGTTTTAGCTGTTATATTTAGTCATTGATTGAGTTTGAGTTAATCTTTGTATATGATGGGAGGTAGGATTTCAACATCATTCTTTCTTGTGGACATACATTTGTTCCAGTCCCATTTATTAGACAATTTTTTCTCTATTCTTTTTAATTCTATTCTGCTGCTGCTGCTGCTAAGTTGCTTCAGTTGTGTCCGACTCTGTGCGACCCCATGGATGGCAACCCACCAGGCTCCTCTGTCCCTGGGATTCTCTAGGCAAGAATACTGGAGTGGGTTGCCATTTCCTTCTCCATAATTCTATTCTAGATGCCCATATAGTTTTGAAAATTTACTTTTAGCATAAAAAATTTCACCTTATGTATAACCAAAAATTCTGACTGTTCACCAGGCTGAAACTTTGGAGTAGCTTTTCCAGACAACATGTGAGACCATGTTGCATCAGCCGGCAATGGAGGTTTGATGTGGGGATTCTTTCTGGATTAGATTACTCTACAGCAACATTTTATTTACTGTCAATATTATATCTTCAAATGAAATTCAGGCACAAATTTTCCATGCACATCCACATATTTCCCTGAGCTAGCTCATCTTCATCAAGGTCATGTGTCCCATTTTGCTTTCCTGCCACCAAATTTGTTTGTGTCACTTTCCTCTCCAACTCTGAATGGCTTGGAAATACAGTCTTTACCTTCTTTTCAATGATAAAGAAACACTTGAAATAGATGTTATTTTTCTTACATATCTTTAAAGAGATCTCATTTAAGTCAACATATTTGAGAAAGTTTTCTCTGGGGGAGTAGTTCAGGAAGGAAAAAAACTTACAAATGGGTTCTGAACTTGAGGCTACCAAAAATGCAGCCACAGCAAAAAAAAAAAGAAAAAAAAATCGGAAAGAAAAATCAATCAGTGATTATAATGTAAACTTTTCAGATTCTTTAGAATAGGTTATATGCCTGATTAAGTTTGTGATTGAAGATGCTGCTGGAGAATAGGTGCTCCATTTGATATCAGGTGTGCACTGCTTTTCTTATCCAGCATAGTGGGTTTTTTTTTTTTTTTTTGATGATGGCAAGAGATTCTGCTTCCTGGATTTGCCATGAAAACCCTATTTCTTCAAAAATGTAGTCTTTGGCATGGCATCAAAGCACCTGCATTCTTCTTAAATGGAGCTACTTCTTGGGAGTTCCTACCTAGTAACTCAAAGTGAACAAGGCGTGAAACCATATTGCATTTATCTACCTGACAACCACAATCCACTCTTATTAGTAAAGGAACCAAGCATGTTCTCTTGTAAAAGGACAAGGTGGGCAGGAATAAAGTATCACCATCGCACATACAACTCCTAATTTCTATCTTTCAAATCGCTGTGGGTGGGAGGAAAGCAGAGACAGAAAAAGAATTCCAAATATTTGAGACTGAGCTGTTGAACTAAGAAGACTTTCTTGATACTGCTAAACAAAATAAGAGCCTAAGTATTAATCCCTCTCTGTGTACTGTGATTATTGATTTTCCTGCCAAGGTGAAGATGCTTGAAGGAGTGAGGCAGGTGTAAGCAGATCTGGACAAGACCTTGGAAGAGGGCTCCTTTTCCTGCACACTGTGGTTATGATGTTAGAAATCAAGCCATTCGTGGAAGTAGAGCTAGACAGCTAGCTCTGTGGGGATTCTAGCTCTGTAGCCACACGTTTGATGTCTACCGTGTGCTCAAATGCTATTCCTCTTGGTTAACACTTTGGTTACCTCTAAAATGAAGATACAGACAGGCAAAAACTTTATTACAGTAATTTGTGCAGTAATGTGCATGAACATTTAGAGTCAGGGTTCTGACTTTTTGATAACTGGTTCTGATTTGGGGAACAGTATGAAGATTGCAGGGCAGTCTAGTGAGGTCTGGGTTGGGGGAAACTGCTCCCTAAACTTGCCTCAGTTTACCTGATCAGTAACTGATTTCCACTTGTTGCTAAAGGGCAGGAAATTTCAGCCTCCCAGAAGTCAGGAATGAGCGGAAGAAAGATTGCTGAAGTTGGAACTGGAAGATTGCTCAGTCACCAGCTGTGTGATTTTAGAGAAGTCATTTGATCTCTCCAAGCTTCTGTTTCCACAGCTGTAAAACACTTCTCTCTCACATTGATGTGAGGATTAAATGAGCCAACAAATATAAAGCACTATATAAATGTATTTCTATAAAGCATCAGGAGTGAAGTATAAAATCTTGCCATCCACTTATTACCTCTGTCATTGGAGAGAAGAAGAGGGGATTAAATCTGGCAGGTACTAAGCTCCAAGTTTGATGTCAGTTCTTTCCTCCCACTCCCCTATTTGCAAAGAGTTTTCTTCTATTGTTGAGACTCACTGGAGCTTGGGCCAATTACTTGTGTTGACACGTCATTGGATAAAGTCATAAGCACCTGGCTCTAAGGTCTAGGAGCCCGGCAGCAGCTCCAGGGCCTTCCAGGCTGCGGGCAGCGTCGGCAAAACCCATCTTTCCCCACCCTGGGCACAGACATGCCTGGTAGAGGACACTACTGGACACTATTAACTCTGCTCTTAAAAGTAAAGACTGAAGTGTTGGTGACCGGAGAGTTTAAATGAGCTTCTTGTTTTGTACAGGGGTACAGTCTTTCTTACATTGTCCACTCACTCCGAGAACATGACCGTACTTGTAGTGCTCAGTTGAGATTTACTTAATCCAAATATATATTATTGGTATTATATTTTATTGGTATATATATATAAATATATATAAATATATATTATATTGGTATTATATATACATGGTATTAATAGTAACAGAAAAATTTGAGGGAAATGTGTATATTTATCTTTTTATATTATACAAGGGTTTTTAAAGGTTAAAATATTTTACTAGTAATACAAAATGATTAATTTAGAAACGAATTCACTGAATTTAAGTGAAAGACCAGTCACTTAAGATAGAATATGTATACCACATGTACATATATACACATATGCAATGTATAAAAATACATGTATTTATACACATAACTATCTGTGTGTATATATGTGCATATATCTTTATACACACAGATATATTCACATGGTGGTATGCTAGTAAATGTTTAATAATGCACTCTCCAGATCACCTTTTCTTGGGCTTCCCATGTAGCTCAGTTGGTAAAGAATCTGCCTGCAATGCTGCAGACCTGCATTCAATTCCTGGGTCAGGAAGATCCCCTGGAGAAGGAAATGGCAACCCACTCTAGTATTCTTGCCTGGAGAATCCTGTGAACAGAGGAGCCTGGCAGGTTACAGTCCATAGGGTCGCAAGAGTTGGACACAACTTAGCGCTATCTTTCTTTCTTTTCTTTTTCCAGATTAAAAAAAAAAAAACAACCCAAAAACCAAATATGTAATGTTTGGCATTGTCTGTGGTGTAAATACTCCCACTGTGTCTGATTTCAAGCTGCTACAGTGACATCACTGTATGTTGGAGTCAGGACAAGGTGTGAAGAGTAAGCTCATGTGAACCCATAGAGGCTGGCTTTAGCACATCACTGGATGGATACATGCACTGTTCATCTACTGGGTGGATGCATGTAACATACAGAAGTCTATAAATGACACATACAGTGTGATCTTGATATTAAACCTTATAGTTCTGTTATTAACAGATGGCCTCTTTTTTTCTAGGGGATTGCAGAGCTTTTTAGGTACAGCCTGGAAGAGTGATGTTTTGCCCATCCTGTCTAGAGTCTCTGCCTTTTCATCCTCTTGATTCTATGTGTGCTAAGTTGCTTCAGTCGTGTTCAACTCTGTGCAACCCCAAGGACTGCAGCCCACCAGGCTCCTCTGTCCATGGAATTCTCCAGGCAGGAATCCTGGAGTGGGTTGCCATGCCTTTCCCTAGGGATCTTCCTGACCCAGGGATCAAACCCTGGTTTCCTCCATCACAGGCAGATTCTTTACCGTCTGAGCCACCAAGGAAGCTTATAAAGGATCTTATATAGATCACCCATGGAAGAAATCAGCTGGACAAAGCACCATTATTACAGATTTTCCAGGAGTCTCTGGTTTGCAGGTAATTTGTCAATAGCTCTAGGGTAACCACTGTGGTCAAGAGTGGCAATCTGCAGCAACAGCAAACAGGAGGATAGTTGTCACTAATCTACACACACACACTACCACCACTTCCCCTCCATCTCTACCTTGTTTGGTGGAGCCTTGCTTGTTCTCTGGGCAGGCCTACAGCCAGGAAGAAAGGCTACCCATGCAGTATGACTTAAGGTTGCTGAGAAGCCTTCTTCCTCCCTCCTCCCTTCAGAAGTACCATCCACCAGCCTGGAAGCCTGGAAAGTGTCCTCTGTATTTTCTGCTCCACTGTTGCTGCTGCTGCTGCTAAGTCACTTCAGTCATGATCCTTTTGTTCCCATTAATAACATTTTCCTTTTAAAAAGCTTAGCCTACTTGGTAAGGGGGAAGCATAGGATGGGGGACCAGGACACAAAATGAAAGATAGTAAAAAATCCACAAACTTGCTTTTTGCACATTTTAGCCTAAAATACCCTTCCAGATGGCAGTCTAATTTCCCTCATTTTCCCGTCCTCCTGCAGCTCATCTCTCCACGTGCAGATCTACCCCTAACTATTCCTGGTCTATACTTTAGTTGATGCTAACTTATATACTTAGTCCCCAAACCTTGAATTATTTGGAAGACCTTAGTAACAGGTCATTATTAATTTATTAAATTCAATATTGTACACGGACCTTGCCCTTGAAGAGTTCACAATTTGGAAGGAGAGATATTAGAGAAAGCAGAATAATTACTTTGCAACTATGTACTTTGTCCTACTGGAGAGTTACTTCCACAGAGCTTTATAGAACCCAGAGAAAATATTACCCAGTGGTTATTAGTGAGCACCTTAGAATTAGATGGGCTTGGATTTAGATACTGATTTTGGTGTTTACTTGAGGTTAAACTTGGGCAAATTATTTAACTTCTCTGACATAAATTTTCCTAATAATGCCTATTACATTAGGTGATTACACAGGAATGAATGTAACTTCCATAAAGGCAGGCGTTTTATGTTGTTAGCGACTATATTCCTACCAAATAGAAAAGTGTTTGGTGTATAGTAGGTGGTCAATAAACCAGGTAAAATGCCTAGGAGATTATCTGAAGGTGCTTGATAAATGGTAACTGTTATTATTTTATTTATACACTCATAGGAGATAAGCAGTAATTCTGCCTGTGGGATTAAAAAAAGGTTCATGGAATTTTCATCTTGAATGATACGTGAATTACTAGGAGGAAGAAGGCCAGAGGACATTTCAAGGAGAGGAAATAGCATGAGTCATTGCATCCATGAGTGGTTTAACAATTCAAGAGTGGAATGCTAGACTGAATAGGAACATAGTGGTCTGAAACAAGAGTCACCCACCAACTCCACTGCTAATCTGCCTCTTCCTGGGCTAGCTATTGGATCTCCGTTTTCATACCCTAATGATAATGGTCATCAGTTACATAAAGCTTACTGCATATTATGCACATAACATATATTGACTCATTTAATCCTTCCAAGAATTCTTTGAGACAGATACTATTATTATCATTTTAAGAAAAGGAAAGTACATCAAAGAGGAATTGAGTAACTCATCCATGGCCCACAGCTGGTAAGTAGAAGAGTTAGAGTTCAAACCCAGACTCTTTGTCCCCAGAATCTCACTTTTGATCCCTATCCTTGATAGCTTCTAGGTCATAACCAGATTTTGTGGTCAACACTGCTCACCAAAATCTCTAGGCTCACAGGGAAAGTGATGGCCATGTAGCTTCCTTCAGGCAACATGATGTGATTAAATGATGCCGTTTACTTCCATGCTTCTCATGCATGAGAGTCTCATGCATGAGAGTCTCATGCAGGAGAGTCAGGGCTCCCCTGGTGGCTCAGAGGTTAAAGCATCTGCTTGCAATGCAGGAAACCTGGGTTCGATCCCTGGGTTGGGAAGATCCCCTGGAGAAGGAAATGGCAACCCACTCCAGTATTCTTGCCTGGAGAATCCCATGGAGAGAAGAACCTGGTGGGCTACAGTCCACGGGGTCGCAAGGAGTTGGACACGACTGAGCGACTTCACTTCACTTCCATGCTTCTCATGCATGAGAGTCAGTTTTGGTACAGAATAGTGGGGTCTCTGTCAGCCTACACTGTTGAATATCTTCATAGAGGATAGTTGCCTTGAAAAGATGACTAGGTCCATAAGCATACATGAGAAATAATTAAATTTTGTTGTAATATTTTGGGATTGTTTGTTACTACAGTGTAACCAGGCCTCTCCTGACTGATGCAACTCTTCATGCTCAGACCCTTATTCTGACCATGTGGAACCTCTGCTTGAATTCCTGAACTAACCTTTCCTTCCTAACCTTTGCATCTACTCATTTAGTATCCGGACTCCACTTACTCCATTTTGGGGGCCAGATGTGCCCAATCTCCCATGTATAGAGGTTGACACACTTATTTATACTTACCAGTTGCATTTCTCAGAAGCTCAGGTTTTGGCTCAGAACTCCTATTTGTGGATTGATCAATAACATATCTGCCTGGCTATGTTACCACAGAATGCTGTGATGTACCCAGTGAAAGCACTTTTCCCAGTTTATTTGTCCCTTAAAAACTACATTATGATATGTTTCTGAATACTGCAATATTTCCCTAGTAAGCTCTTGGGCAAGATCATTAATTCCCAGCTAAACCTGTACCGTAGCTTTCACTCCTCTAAGATCTGTGCTAGTGGCTGATTCTGGCTTAAAGCCCTGGATCTCTGATTGTCTTTTTAGTGAAGGCCACTCTACATGTGTCCAGAATGCCTGTGCTAGCAATTCAGAAACTTTGTGAGTATTGATAGAATAAGCTCAACTTCTAATCACACACTAGCATTCCTTATTCTTTGGATATTTTCAATCTTCTTCCTGTTATGCTACTAGCAAAGATGACAAAAATAAAGTGGATATTTAATATCTGAAACCTGGCAAGAGAATGTTTTTATAAACAAGTGGAAAATCTTGTTAGGCAGAATTTTGAGACTGTATCCAAGTATCCTGCCTGCTATTGGGAAGGATTTGCAAATACAGTGTTATGTTACATTTTATAGCAAAGAGCATTTTTGTAGATGCAATTAAGCTTCCTAATTAGCTGACATTCAGTTAACTAGAAGGGAGATTTTCATGGCTGAGCCTGATATCATCAGGTAAGTCCTTCAAAGAGACAAGTACTGTTGATGGCCTCCAAGTAAGAAAAACCATGTTGTAGATTGTCCATGGAAGGAGACATAGGGCTAACCTGAGACCGATTTCTAGCTGATCAGTTCAGTTCATTTCAGTTGCTCAGTCATGTCCATTCTTTGCGACCCCATGGATTGCAGCATGCCAGGCCTCCCTGTCCTTCACCAACTCCCAGAGTTTACTCAAACTCATGTCCATTGAGTGGGTGATGCCATCCAACCATCTCATCTTCTGTCATCCCCTTCTCCTCCCACCTTCAATCTTTCCCAGCTTCAGGGTCTTTTCAAACGAGTCAATTCTTACCATCAGGTTGCCAAAGTATTGGAGTTTCAGTTTCAGCATCAGTCCTTCCAATGAATATTCAGGATTGATTTCCTTTAGGATGGACGGGTTGGATCTCCTTGTAGTCGAAGAGACTCTCAACAGTCCTCTCCAACACCATAGTTCAAAAGCATCAACTCTTCGGTGTTCTGCTTTTCAGTTGGCGTTTAGTCCAACTCTTACATTCATACATGACCACTGGAAAAACCATAGCTTTGACTAGATGGACCTTTGTGGGCAAAGTAATGTCTCTGCTTTTTAATATGCTGTCTAGGTAGGTCATAACTTTCCTTCCAAGGAGTAAGCGTCTTTTAACTTCATGGCTGCAGTCACCATCTGCAGTGATTTTGGAGCCCCCCAAAAATAAAGTCTGACATTGTTTCCACTGTTTCCCCATCTATTTGCCATGAAGTGATGGGACCAGATGCCATGATCTTAGTTTTCTGAAAGTTGAGTTTTAAGCCAACTTTTTCACTCTCCTCTTTCACTTTCATCAAGAGGCTTTTTAGTTCCTCTTCACTTTCTGCCATAAGGGTGGTGTCATCTGCGTATCTGAGGTCATTGATATTTCTCCCGGCAATCTTGATTCCAGCTTGTGCTTCATCCAGTCTAGCATTTTGCCTGATGTACTCTGCATATAAATGAAATAAGTAGGGTGACAATATACAGCCTTGACATACTCCTTTTCCTATTTGGAACCACGTTATTCCACATCCAGTTTCAACTGTTGCTTCTTGACCTGCATACAGATTTCTCAGGAGGCAGGTCAGGTGGTCTGGTATTCCCATTTCTTTAAGAATTTTCCACAGTTTGTTGTGATCCATACAGTCAAAGGCTTTGGCATAGTCAATAAAGAAGAAATAGGTGTTTTTCTGAAACTTTCTTGCTTTTTCAGTGATCCAGCGGATGTTGGCAATTTGATCTCTAGTTCCTCTGCCTTTTTTAAATCCAGCTTGAACATCTGGAATTTCATGGTTCACATACTGTTAAAGCCTTGCTTGGAAAATTTTGAGCATTACTTTGTGAGATGCATGCAATTTTGAGATGAGCATGTGAGATGAGTGCAATTTTGCTGTAATTTGAGCATTCTTTGGCATTGCCTTTCTTTGGGATTGGAATGAAAACTGACGTTTTCCAGTCCTGTGGCCACTGCTGAGTTTTCCAAATTTGCTGGCATATTGAATGTAGCACTTTTACACCATCATCTTTTAGGATTTGAAATGGCTTTACTGGAATTCCATCACCTACAGTAGCTTTGTTCCTAGTGATGCTTCCTATGGCTCACTTGACTTCGCATTCCTGGATGTCTGGCTCTAGGTGAGTGATCACACCATTATAATTATCTGGGTCATGAAGATCTTTTTTGTATAGTTCTTCTGTGTATTCTTGCCATCTTTTCTTAATATCTTCTTCTGTTAGGTCCATAACTTTTCTGTCCTTTATTGAGCCCATCTTTGCATGAAATGTTCCCTTGGTATCTCTAATTTTCTTAAGGAGATCTCAAGTCTTTCCCATTCTATTGTTTTCCTCTATTTCTTTCCATTTCTCACTGAGGAAGGCTTTCTTATCTCTTCTTGCTATTCTTTGGAACTCTGCATTCAAATGGATATATCTTTCTGATAGTGAAAAAGAAAATGGGATCACAGTCCTATAGCCACAAGGAATAGGGTTCTACCAACTGGAATGAGCTTGGAAGGGGGCTGTCAGTTCCACATGAGAGTCCAGTGCCTACCAATTCCTTTATTTTAGCTTTACATAATCTTAAGCAAAAAAACTCAGGCTATGCCTAGAAATCTAGCCTACAGAAACTAGGAGATAGTAAATATCTGTTGTTTTAAGCCACTAAATTGTGTGATAATTTGTTATGAAGCAATAAGAAAGCTAATGGAATAATTTATTGCTTAAATGGGGAACAAGAGATAACTTCTTGTATACCAGGATAAACATAAAAGAAAAATGAGATTTGTTAAACAAAAAGTTGTGTTATGAATGCCTTTAAAAATTGATTTAAAAAAGGCAAAAAAAAATAAAAGCAGTTCTTACTGAGTGAGAGAACATGAGTCTCACTGACTTCCCTCCAGAATAATTAGCTGTAACGTTACATTCACTTTTCTCATTTAAGAATTGTTATATTAATGTTAACAGGTTTATTGAGATACAAATGAAATACAGTTACTTGAACGTATCAAGCCAACTGTTTGAACCTCTTGATGAAAGTGAAAGAGGAGAGTGAAAAAGTTGGCTTAAAGCTCAACATTCAGAAAACTAAGATCATGGCCTCTGGTCCATCACTTCATGGCAAATAGATGGGGAAACAGTGGCTGACTTTATTTTGGGGGGGCTCCAAATCACTGCAGATGGTGACTGCAGCCATGAAGTTAAAAGACACTTGCTCCTTGGAAGGAAAGTTATGACCTACCTAGACAGCATATAACCTGTATCAGATCAGATCAGATCAGTTGCTCAGTCATGTCCGACTCTTTGCGACCCCATGAATCACAGCACAGCAGGCCTTCCTGTCCATCACCAACTCCTGGAGTTCACTCAGACTCACGTCCATTGAGTCAGTGATGCCATCCAGCCATCTCATCCTCTGGCGTCCCCTTCTCCTCTTGCCCCCAATCCCTCCCAGCATCAGGGTCTTTTCCAATGAGTCAACTCTTGGCATGAGGTGGCCAAAGTACTGGAGTTTCAGCTTTAGCATCATTCCTTCCAAAGAAATCCCAGGGCTGATCTCCTTCAGAATGGACTGGTTGGATCTCCTCGCAGTCCAAGGGACTCTGAAGAGTCTTCTCCAACATCACAGTTCAAAAGCATCAATTCTTCAGCGCTCAGCCTTCTTCACAGTCCAACTCTCACATCCATACATGACCACAGGAAAAACCATAGCCTTGACTAGATGGACCTTTGTTGGCAAAGCAATGTCTCTGCTTTTGAATATGCTATCTAGGTTGGTCATAACTTTCCTTCCAAGGAGTAAGCATCTTTTAATTTTATGGCTGCAGTCACCATCTGTAGTGATTTTGGAGCCAAAAAAAATAAAGTCTGACACTGTTTCCACTGTTTCCCCATCTATTTCCCATGAAGTGATGGGACCAGATGCCATGATCTTCATTTTTGTTGAGCTTTAAGCCAACTTTTTCACTCTCCACTTTCACTTTCATCGAGAGGCTTTTTAGTTCCTCTTCACTTTCTGCCATAAGGGTGGTGTCATCTGCATATCTGAGGTTATTGATATTTCTCCCGGCAATCTTCATTCCAGCTTGTGTTTCTTCCAGTCCAGCATTTCTCATGATGTACTCTGCATATAAGTTAAATAAACAGGGTGACAATATACAGCCTTGACAAACTCCTTTTCCTATTTGGAACCAGTCTGTTGTTCCATGTCCAGTTCTAACTGTTGCTTCCTGACCTGCATACAAATTTCTCAAGAGGCAGATCAGGTGGTCTGGTATTCCCATCTCTTTCAGAATTTTCCACAGTTTACTGTGATCCACACAGTCAAAGGCTTTGGCATAGTCAATAAAGCAGAAATAGATGCCTTTCTGGAACTCTCTTGCTTTTTCCATGATCCAGCGGATGTTGGCAATTTGATCTGGTTCCTCTACCTTTTCTAAAACCAGCTTGAACATCAGGAAGTTCACGGTTCACATATTGCTGAAGCCTGGCTTGGAGAATTTTGAGCATGACTTTACTAACGTGTGAGATGAGTGCAATTGTGCGGCAGTTTGAGCATTCTTTGGCATTGCCTTTCTTTGGGATTGGAATGAAAACTGATGTTTTCCAGTCCTGTGGCCAGTGCAGAGTTTTCCAAATTTGCTGGCATATTGAGTGCAGCACTTTCACAGCATCATCTTTCAGGATTTGGAGTAGTTCAACTGGAATTCCATCACTTCCACTAGCTTTGTTCGTAGTGATGCTTTCTAAGGCCCACTTGACTTCACATTCCAGGATGTCTGGCTCTCGGTGAGTGATCACACCATGGTGATTATCTGGGTCGTGAAGATCTTTTTTGTACAGTTCTTCTGTGTATTCTTGCCATCTCTTCTGAATATCTTCTGCTTCTGTTAGGTCCATACCATTTCTGTCCTTTATCGAGCCCATCTTTGCATGAAATGTTCCTTTGGTATCTCTGATTTTCTTGAAGAGATCCCTAGTCTTTCCCATTCTGTTGTTTTCCTCTATTTCTTTGCATTGATCGCTGAAGAAGGCTTTCTTATTTCTTCTTGCTATTCTTTGGAACTCTGCATTCAGATGTTTATATCTTTCCTTTTCTCCTTTGCTTTTTGCTTCTCTTCTTTTCACAGCTATTTGTAGGGCCTCCCTGGACAGCCGTTTTGCTTTTTTGCATTTCTTTTCCATGGGGATGGTCTTGATCCCTGTCTCCTGTACAGTGTCACAAACCTCATTCCATAGTTCATCAGGTACTCTAGCTATCAGATCTAGGCCCTTAAATCTATTTCTCTCTTCCACTGTATAATCATAAGGGATTTGATGTAGGTCATACCTGAATGGTCTAGTGGTTTTCCCTACTTTCTTCAATTATATCTGAATTTGGCAATAAGGAGTTCATGGTCTGAGCCACAGTCAGCTCCTGGTCTTGTTTTTGCTGACTGTATAGAGCTTCTCCATCTTTGGCTGCAAAGAATATAATCAGTCTGATTTTGGTGTTGACCATCTGGTGATGTCCATGTATAGAGTCTTCTCTTGTGTTGTTGGAAGAGGGTGTTTGTTATGACCAGTGCATTTTCTTGGCAAAACTCTATTAGTCTTTGCCCTGCTTCATTCCGTATTCCAAGGCCAAATTTGCCTGTTACTCCAGGTGTTTCTTGACTTCCTACTTTTGCGTTCCAGTCCCCTATAATGAAAAGGACATCTTTTTTGGGTGTTAGTTCTAAAAGGTCTTGTAGGTCTTCATAGAACTGTTCAACTTCAGCTTCTTCAGCATTATTGGTTGGGGCATAGACTTGGATTACTGTGATATTGAATGGTTTGCCTTGGAAACGAACAGAGATCATTCTGTCATTTTTGAGATTGCATCCAAGTACTGCATTTCAGACTCTTTTGTTGACCATGATGGCTACTCCATTTCTTCTGAGGATTCCAGTCCGCAGTAGTAGATATAATGGTCATCTGAGTTAAATTCACCCAATCCAGTCCATTTCAGTTCGCTGATTCCTAGAATGTCGACATTCACTCTTGCCATCTCTTGTTTGACCACTTCCAATTGCCTTGATTCATGGACCTGACATTCCAGGTTCCTATGCAATATTGCTCTTTACAGCATCGGACCTTGCTTCTATCACCAGTCACATCCACAGCTGGGTATTCTTTTTGCTTTGGCTCCATCCCTTCATTCTTTCTGGAGTTATTTCTCCACTGATCTCCAGTAGCATATTGGGCACCTACTGACCTGGGGAGTTTCTCTTTCAGTATCCTATCATTTTGCTTTTTCATACTGTTCAGGAGATACCCCTCGTCCAGGGTAAGGAGCAATGGCTGCGCTTTGCTGGAGCAGCCGTGAAGAGATACCCCACGCCCAAGGTAAGAGAAACCCAAGTAACACGGTAGGTGTTGCAAGAGGGCATCTGAGGGCAAACACACTGAAACCATACTCACAGAAAACTAGTCAATCTAATCACACTAGGACCACAGCCTTGTCTAACTCAGTGAAACTAAGCCATGCCCTGTGGGGTGATCCAAGATGGGCAGGTCATGGTGGAGAGGTCCGACATAATGTGGTCCACTGGAGAAGGGCATGGCAAACCACTTCAGTATTCTTGCCTTGAGAACCCCATGAACAGTATGAACAGTATAACCCTGTATATGAGACAGCAAAAGAGACACTGATGTATAGAACATTCTTTTGGACTCTGTGGGAGAGGGAGAGGGTGGGATGATTTGGGAGAATGGCATTGAAACATGTATAATATCATATATGAAACGAGTCACCAGTCCAGGTTCGGTGCACAATACTGGATGATTGGGGCTGGTGCACTGGGACGACCCAGAGGGATGGTACAGGGAGGGAGGAGGGAGGAGGGTTCAGGATGGGAAACACGTGTATACCTGTGGCGGATTCATGTTGATATATGGCAAAACCAATACAATATTGTAAAGTTAAAAAATAAAATTAAAATAAAATAAAAAGCAGAGACATTACTTTGCCAACAAAGGTTAATCTAGTCAAGGTTATGGTTTTTCCAGTGGTCATGTATGGATATGAGAGTTGGACTGTAAAGAAAGCTGAGTGCCGAAGGGTTGATGCTTTTGAACTGTGGTGTTGGATAAGACTCTTGATGAGAGTCTCTTGGACTGCAAGGAGATCTAACCAGTCCATCCTAAAGGAGATCAGTCCTGGGTGTTCATGGGAAGGACTGATGTAGCTGAAACTCCAATACTGTGGCCACCTGATGCGAAGAGCTGACTCATTTGAAAAGACCCCAATGCTGGAAAAGATTGAAGGCAGAAGGAGAAGAGGATGACGGAGGATGAAATGGTTGGATGGTATCACCAACTCAATGGACATGATTTTGGGTAAATTCTGGGAGTTGAAGAACAGGGAGGCCTGGCATGCTGCAGTCATGGGGTCGCAAAGAATTGGACATGACTGAGCGACTGAACTGAACTGAACATATTAAAATGTAGTTTGGTAATTTTTGACATATGTATGCATCTGTGAAGTCATCATGACAATAAGGATTATAAAAACACCTATCACCCACCAGTATTAAATATGGCTTCTTTCTAATTCCCTTGTAACCTTCCTCTCCACAATTGGGAGCATCATGGCCAGTGGCAACCCAAATCAAAAATATTAAATTGTTTTCAGCTCTTTCTTATAATCTCCACATTTTAAATAAACATTATAAATTTCTTATAATCTGCACATTTTAAACTGGTCTAGGTTGACAATTTCAGACATGGCTCAGTCTGAAACCCATGAAGGAATTGGAGGATAATAAAAAGGGACAGGAAAACAAAAACCTTTATTCCCCTATATTCAAATGATTGCTCGTGTAAATATGTCAGAGTTTCCCAATCATGTTCTGACAGTAGCACAACCTATTTCAGGAAAATAAGGAATTTTAACCTTTTTCCAAGTCCATCCATGAATCCAGCCATACTTCTTTCCTTCCACACACATTGATTAGACTTTCTTCCTTTATTCCTTCTCCAGGTTATTTTTGGATCTACCATCTATATATATAGAAATTAATTATAGAGGAAGACAACATGACCTCTTTTATTCTTGGACTTCTGTTAGATCATTCCCTTAGGAGATACTTCTTTTCAGAACTAGCTGGACATATTTTACTTCAGTAGTACATAAGAAACCTAAAATAAGCTTTTTTTCAGTTGAAGTATATGAAATAGGCATTAGCTTCTTCATTTTTTTAGAGTTCCTAGAAATAAAAGTTTCAAAAAGAAAACAGTGAAGGCAATAAGAGTGATTATATTTTATGGTTCATATTTCACCTTGATGAGGTTGAGGTCCTTAGACATGATCAGGTAGTTTTATTTTATGTATCATAATTTGTTCCTTCAGAGAAGACAATGGCACCCCACTCCAGTACTCTTGCTTGGAAAATCCCATGGACGGAGGAGCCTGTTAGGCTGCAATCCATGTGGTCACTAAGAGTCGGACACGACTGAGTGACTTCACTTTCACTTTTCACTTTCATGCATTGGAGAAGGAAATGGCAGCCCACTCCAGTGTTCTTGCCTGGAGAATCCCAGGGACGGGGGAGCCTGGTGGGCTGCGGTCTATGGGGTCGCACAGAGTCGGAAACGACTAAAGTGACTTAGCATATAGATATGAAATGTTGCAATTGAGTACCAGATAAGTCTTTTAAAGATAAGCTCATTCAAATATAAATTCCTTCTCACTTTTGATGGGATATTTTCAAGATTGCCACTGTCTCCTGCTTTATAGTGTTTCACAATTCTTCAAAGCACTTCACTTATATCCTCTCTTCTGATTTGTCCAGTATCGCTGTGAAGCAGATAGAGCAAGTGGTTTTATTCCCATTTTAAAATGAAGAAAAACTAAGGATTAGGGAGATTATTTGGCTTGCCAAGGGTTGGTTGTGTTGAAACTAAAACCCAGATCTTATGTATAGGTCTTTATCTTACCCAAGACTGTTTGTGCTCTTTTTCTGAATAGGCATAATTTTAATAAAATATTCCAAGTAATAGTTAAAAGATGATATGTGTTTAGTTACCTTATGGTACTTTCTCAATGAAGGGATTTCTTATAAAGCATTTCTCCAAATCAGACAAATCAAACTAGCATAGTTATTTTAAAACAAGTTCTGTTAAATGGCTGTTCAAGAAATACAGTTTTGAAATTGTTAAAGGTCAATATTAAAGGTGTTTAGTTGCCTCTGCTGTAGGAAAAGACAAAAACATTACAGTTGTGCAAGTTCCTGCAGGCAAAGCAGAGGGTGGAAAAGGTCCTCCCCATCTGTGTTTATTATGACAAATATTGTTTAATCTTCCACCTTAAGTTCCAATTGCCAGATTTTTTTGTTGTTAAAAAATAAGAGAAAAATGATGACAACATGAAAATGGGAGGTAAGGCCCTCTTCAAGTCCTCATTGCCTAAGGAATAATTCAGAACAAATCTCTGCTCTGGGCTCCACCTGTCAGCTCCTAAGAGAAGAGGAAAGACCGAAGAATGGCCCTGTAATTTCCATGTGAATAGGAAACCTATTTCCCAGACCCACTGCTCAGGATAGCACAAGTGAAACTGTTAAAAGACAGTTTCACCTGAAGGAAAAAACAATGCAAGGAGGAATATTTGTTTTTTTGGCCAGACAGTGTCAAGTGTGGAAAGGAAAATATTTTTATATTTAAATAATTTTAAAGCTAAGAATACAAATCTACTGCACTAAAGTGGGAGATGTGACTCAAAGACAGCCATGAGAAATGCTGGACTGGAAGAAACACAAGCTGGAATCAAGATTGCCAGGAGAAATATCAATAACCTCAGATATGCAGATTACACCACCCTTATGGCAGAAAGTGAAGAGGAACTAAAAAGCCTCTTGATGAAAGTGAAAGTGGAGAGTGAAAAAGTTGGCTTAAAACTCAACATTCAGAAAATGAAGATCATGGCATCCGGGCCCACCACTTCATGGGAAATAGATGGGGAAACAGTGGAAACAGTGTCAGACTTTATTTTTCTGGGCTCCAAAATCACTACAGATGGTGACTGCAGCCATGAAATTAAAAGACGCTTACTCCTTGGAAGGAAAGTTATGACCAACCTAGATAGCATATTCAAAAGCAGAGACATTGCTTTGCCAACAAAGGTCCGTCTAGTCAAGGCTATGGTTTTTCCTGTGGTCATGTATGGATGTGAGAGTTGGACTGTGAAGAAGGCTGAGCACCGAAGAATTGATGCTTTTGAACTGTGATGTTGGAGAAGACTCTTGAGAGTCCCTTGGACTGCAAGGAGATCCAACCAGTCCATTCTGAAGGAGATCAGCCCTGGGATTTCTTTGGAAGGTATGATTCTAAAGCTGAAACTCCAGTACTTTGGCCACCTCATGTGAAGAGTTGACTCATTGGAAAAGACCCTGATGCTGGGAGGGATTGGGGGCAGGAGGAGAAGGGGACTACAGAGGATGAGATGGCTGGATGGCATTACTGACTTGATGGACATGAGTCTGAGTGAACTCCGGGAGTTGGTGATGGACAGGGAGGCCTGGCGTGCTGCGATTCATGGGGTCGCAAAGAGTCGGACATGACTGAGCAACTGATCTGATCATGTATGTCAGGAACTGAGCTGTTTTCAGGAAATACTGTAAATTCAAAGATGAATAGGATATGGTTCCTAAGTGCATTAACTCTTAGGCTGCAACAGAACAACTCTGTATAAGGGATGTGTTCTATCACAAGAGGTATTGGCTAAGCTGCTCTTGCAGTACAGTCAGGGCTACAGTTGTTTCTGCTAAATGCAATGTCTGGGTAAAGCTTAGAAAGGAGGGTACATTTTCCCCTGTGTTTGTCATTTCCGCCCATTATGCTCAGGGGCACAGGGCTTATCTGCTTTAGTAGTTCATTTTTTAAAAGTTTGTATTGTCATTTTTTAACCCCTTACAATGAACTGAAGCATCCATTTATTTAATTAGTTGATTTAAATGATTATTTATTTAGTATTAGGTTTGTCTAGTTTATTTACTGAGCACTGCTAAGTACAAGGCAATAGACTAGGAACCAAGGAACAGATACCTTTCCTGTGAAGGTAGACTCTGCTTTAGGGAGCTGACGTCTGTAAGCCTGTGCCCAGAGGACCCCAGGCTCCTACAGTGCTCATGGAAAGGAACGTGAATTCCCCGGCTGGCTCCTGCAGTCTGTGTGCCAGGGCTGTTAGTCCTGACTTGCAGCTGGAGTGCTGACAGGGTATCAGTCATCGGGGGCGTCAACAATAAAGGAATTTTAAAAGCCTGTCTGTCTTATACCCTCCCATCCAAATTCCTTAAGTGCTATGAGCAGCAAAATTCTGACAGGAATAGGTTTTTATTTCTTACTCAACCTGGGAATGGTTTGGCTTTGTGGAATCTGTGAAAAGCAAGAAAGAAAAAGGAAAAGGAGGCAATGGACTCTTTGTGCTTTTCATACATTTGGAGAACTCTCATGGCTGCTGAGATTTCTTCCAATGTAAAAATGGGTGAAGAAGGTGAGGAGAGGGAAGCAGCACTTGGGAATGGAGGGGAGAGTATCCATTTCATAAAATGCCAATGTCTTGGCACGCCTGACTGGTCCTGAGTGATCTGGCTCTTCCATTTGGAGACAAAACAAATACATACTATTAGGGAATGATAGTAAGATCTGTGCTCTTAGGAAAGGGTAAAAATCTACAGCAAGCTCATCTTTTCCTGTTCTGGAGCTTTTCTTCCAGAATCAGTTCTTGCATGTATTTGTTTCTCTGTGTATTTTGGTGTTTTCATTTCCCCAGGTTTATTTTCCTCTTTAGGGGTTGTTGGGGAGGAAACTTAGGTCTGAAGTTAGACAGTTGGGTTCAAGTTACAGGTTCACCCCTTCTACCCGTGTGAACTTAGACGAGTTACTTGACCTCTCTGAGTCTCTTCTCTTTTCAGATGAGTTTCTTCATCTAAAAAGTGAGGAAAAGGAATAATAATAATTGCAAATGAACTGGAGAAAATTTGTTAAGCCCATCTATAAAAAAAGATTTTGCAGAGTACCTAGTGCATTAGAAGCACTCAATAAATGTTAGCCTTTTGTGGTTGTTATTCCCCAGCCTCCGCTGCTGCTTCTTCCTCTGCTTCCTACTCTAGACTGGCATCACTTTCAGATAAATCCTTAAATGGCATTTATCCCATTGAATGTTGAGTTCTCGCTGGGACACCAACAGACTCTAATTGATTCAAAGGGAAACAAGTGATATTTCTGACAAACTCAAGATTGTGCACTAAGATTCATGCCTTCTCCCTTAGAATGGAAGTTACTCTTGCTCATTTTACCCCAATGAAGAAAGGTTTAATAAGCTTATCCAAGTCATACAGCAGCTAGTGACAGGCAGGGCCAAGAGTGGCTCTTGGCTCAGCACTCCATGGCTGGTGCTCTTTCCTATATATCAGAACTAAATCAAATATACGTCTCCTTATACCACTACAAAAAGAAAGTACTGGGCTAATCAGCAGATACCTTCTAACTTATTATTACAAGAACTATGATCTTGGATGTGATGGTCTTTTCAAGTTTATCTTTCCAAGGCTATAAGCCCTCAAGCTCTCTAAGCCAAAAAAGAGGAGTAAGATTGGGTTCCAAAGAGAAAGCATTATTTTTTCCCCCATAGGAAGAGTTTCTACCAGTCTAGTCCAGTTCAGTTCAGTTGCTCAGTCATGTCCAACTCTTTGCGACCCCATGAATCGCAGCACGCCAGGCCTCCCTGTCCGTCATCAACTTCCGGAGTTCACTCAGACTCATGTCCATCAAGTCAGTAATGCCATCCAGCCATCTCATCTTCTGTCATCCCCAATCCCTCCCAGCATCAGAGTCTTTTCTAATGAGTCAACTCTTCGCATGAGATGGCCAAAGTACTGGAGTTTCAGCTTTAGCATCATTCCTTCCAAAGAACACCCAGGACTGATCTCCTTTAGAATGGACTGGTTGGATCTCCTTGCAGTCCAAGGGACTCTCAAGAGTCTTCTCCAACACCACAGTTCAAAAGCATCCATTCTTCTGTGCTCAGCCTTCTTCACAGTCCAACTCTCACATCCATACATGACCACAGGAAAAACCATAGCCTTGACTAGACGGACCTTTGTTGGCAAAGCAATGTCTCTGCTTTTGAATATGCTATCTAGGTTGGAGTCTGCCAAATCCTGCAATGTCAAGTAGCTGCCTGGTTTTCAGCAAGGTGGACACCAATGTTCATTGCCACTGAGTCTCATGCTTACTAGTGGGAGAAATGGTCTCTGGCCTCTGACAACGTTCAATGTGACTTCACCAGCTAAAGTTTCTTTTTCAAGACTCACCAGTTGGGTCCCTGACAAGGCTGCTATTTCCTTTACTAGTTGACCTATTGAAGAAAAGGCATCTGCAGAGACAAATATTTTTGGTTTTGTATTTCCTTGCTGACAAAAGTCATCCTAGTGACCCTAACATGAGCACCGGTTGGTCTGGGAGTTATATGCACAGAATATTAAAGTGAAGTGACAGGATTTTTCATTTTGTCTGGAAAAAAATGCTGCCCATTTAATCCCTCCTGGCCTCCACCTGGCCCTGTCACTTTTGAAGCCCACATCCTCTGCAGTCATTTATGGTTGTGTACACTGGTCTAAACCCACACTAAAGAGAGACTGTTCCTTCCACTGGCAAATAGTCATCTTTTTATGCTAAGAACTATTAGCTTTCTCCCCCTGCTATTTTTGGTGCTGGCCTGCAAAAGGCCTAGGATTATTTTTCATTTTCACTTAAGGTTTTTATTCAAGTATAATGTACAGGGAGGAAAGTGTAAATGACGAACATATAGTCCAAATGTAGCAGCCTGAACATATCCTTTCAAGTACTACTACAAGGACTAGAACATTATCTGTACTCTGGACGTCCCCTTTGTAACCTCTCCCAGTCCCGAAGGTAACAGTTCTCCTGGTACCAGTCATCATTGATTGATTTTGCCTTTTTGGGAGACATTCTATAAATAGAATCATATTGTGTGACTCTTGTGTGTGGTTTCCTTTGCTCAGTGTTATGTTTGCAAATCTTGTCCACTACTTTTAGTGAAGCAAATTCACTGCCTTTACTGTATACCTTTCCCATTGTTATGTTTTGTTTTATCAAAGCATATTCATTTTATTGTTGATGGACATTTGGATTGTTTCTGTTTCTGTTTCTTTCTTTCTTTTTCTTTTTTTTTTTGCAAATAATTCTGCAGTGAAGATTTTGATGAATTTAGAGCATGTACATAGTTACTTCTGTTGGTACCTGTGTAGGGGTGGAATGATTGGATCAGATTTTATGGATATGTTTAGCTTTATAGATACTGCTAGTTTTCCAAAGAATATATTTAACCTCCCCCTCATTGACTAGCATATGAAAGTTACTATTTCTCAAAATCTTAGCCAATAGTGGTTATATTGCTCTCTTTCAGTTCAGTTCAGTTCAGTTACTCAGTCATGTCTGACTCTTTGCGACCCCATGAATCTCAGCATGCCAGGCCTCCCTGTCCATCACCATCTCCCAGAGTTCACTCAAACTCACATCCGTCGAGTCGGTGATGCCATCCAGCCATCTCATCCTCTGTTGTCCCCTTTTCCTCCTGCCCCCAATCCCTCCCAGCATCAGAGTCTTTTCCAATGAGTCAACTCTTCACATGAGGTGGCCAAAGTACTGGAGTTTCAGCTTTAGCATCATTCCTTCCAAAGAACACCCTGGGCTGATCTCCTTTAGAATGGACTGGTTGAATCTCCTTGCAGTCCAAGGGACTCTCAAGAGTCTTCTCCAACACCACAGTTCAAAAGCATCAATTCTTCGGTGCTCAGCCTTCTTCACAGTCCAACTCTCACATCCATACATGACCACTGGAAAAACCAAAGACTTTACTAGACGAACCTTTGTTGGCAAAGTAATGTCTCTGCTTTTGAATATGCTATCTAGGTTGGTCATAACTTTCCTTCCAAGGAGTAAGCGTCTTTTAATTTCATGGCTGCAGTCCCCATCTGTAGTGATTTTGGAGCCCAGAAAAATAAAGTCTGACACTGTGTCCACTGTTTCCCCATCTATTTCCCATGAAGTGATGGGACCAGATGCCATGATCTTCGTTTTCTGAATGTTGAGTTTTAAGCCAACTTTTTCACTCTCTTCTTTCCCTTTCATCAAGAGACTTTTTAGTTCCTCTTCACTTTCTGCCATAAGGGTGGTGTCATCTGCACATCTGAGGTTATTGATATTTCTCCCGGCAATCTTGATTCCAGCTTGTGCTTTTTCCAGCCCAGCATTTCTCATAATGTACTCTGCAGATAAATTAAATAAGTAGGGTGAAAATATACAGCCTTGATCATGCCCTACTCTTTGGGACCCCATGGACTGGAGCCTGCCAGGTTCCTCTGTCCATGGGATTCTCCAGGCAATAGTACTGGAGTGGGTTGCCATGCCTTCCTCCAGAGGATCTTCCCAACCCAGAGGTCAAACGCATGGCTCCTCTGCATTCTGCATTGGCAGGCAGGTCCTTTACTATTTAGTCATCAGAAAAATGACTTTTCCTATTTGGAACCAGTACTCCTTTTCCTGTTTGGAACCAGTCTGTTGTTCCATGTCCAGTTCTAACTGTTGCTTCCTGACCTGCATATAGGTTTCTCAAGAGGCAGGTCAGGTGTCTGGTATTCCCATCTCTTTCAGAATTTTCCACAGTTGATTGTGATCCACACAGTCAAAGGCTTTGGCATAGTCAATAAAGCAGAAATAGATGTTTTTCTGGAACTCTCTTGCTTTTTCCATGATCCAGCGGATGTTGGCAATTTGATCTCTGGTTCCTCTGCCTTAGTTTTAACTATTCATTAGTGCATTTAAAATGAATTTTTCTGATAACTAAATAGTAAAGAACCTGCCTCCCAATGCAGGAGGCAGAGGAGCCATGTATTTGATCCCTGGTTTGGTAAGATCATCTGGAGGAAGGAATGGCAACCCAGTCCAGTATTATTGCCTGGAGAATCCCATGGACAGAGGAACCTGGCAGGCTACAGTCCATGGGGTCGCAAAGAGTAGGGCGAAGCTTAACAGAATTTCCTGTGTATTGGCCATTTGGGTATCGTCTTTGATGAAGGGCCTATTCAGTACTTTCCCCATTTTTTTTACTATTTACATTGTCTACATTTTTCTTATTGATTTTGAAAAATTATTTATTCTCTATGACTGTTTTTTATTAGTTACAGATATAGTAAATATTTCCCTTGAAGGCTTGTGTTTTCACTATCTTTTATTGAATAACATGGAAAAAGAACTGAGTAAATGTTCATATGTGAAAAGGTTGTGTGTCATAAAGAAGTCCCTGGTTTCCCAATTTAATCTATACAATTTGATTTATATACTTCCAAAATAATTACAAGATTTTTCATGAACTTAACAAACTAATTTTATAATTTGCATGAAAAAATAGAGTTCTGAGGAAAATCATGACAACTTCAGTGAGGAAGAACAAAAGTTAGAGTTGCTCAGATTATCAAGAACACTTACAAAAGTAAGATTGATGTGGCACTGATGCGATGTCAGGAAAAAAATAGACCAATGAACAGATAATGAGCCAAGAAATGTACCCACATAAACATGGGAAGTTGGTATATTGTAGTAGTACAATGAGTAGTTATACAAATGAGTAAGAGCAGGATTGACTTTTCAATAAACAGTGCTAGGAAATTATGAAAGACATCAATATGTGTGATTCTTAGCTGTTATCTGATACTTTAAAAAAAAATCATTCCTAAAGATGAAAAACATTTCAATAATACATTTAAGAGAAAATACAAAACAATATATTTTGTTGCTTAGTGGCAGAGGACATTTAATGAAAAATGCCAAAACCAAAATAATAAGTTTAATTAATTTGACTACATTAACATGAAAAATCTTCCATTAGAAGACTCCTTAATGTATCAGATCATACAAAAAGAAGATTAGGCAGTAAATATGAGTCAAAATGCAGAATCCAGGTTATATAATAGAGTCCCATAAATCATTAAGAAAATGAAAGATAATGCAGTAAAAAAGGGGGGGAAGGGTATGCATAGGAGATTCTTAGAAGAGGTAGCCCATGTAGCCAGTAAACACACTTAAAATATATTCAATATCACTAGTAATTAGGAAAGTTCAATTGACAACATCAAGATAGTATTTTACCCAAATAAAAATGGCAAAAAATACTTAAAATGCCAAATGTTGATAACATAAAACAGGAATTCTAAAACACACCTGCTGTGATGTTGGAATGAAAATTGATAGATCACTACTGAAGATGAATTGGTAATATCTAGTAAAGTTCAAAATGCATTCACTAATGACCTAGAGGTCCTACTTACTGGAATATGCCATACAGTGACCCTTTCATACAGGTACAAGTTGACATATATCAGAATATGTAATATTCATTATTTATAATAGCAAACAATTGGAATGAATCTAAACACCCCCCAGTAGAAGACTAGGTATATTGGTTTTCAGATGAAAAATAATATGCAATCATTAATATGCACATGAATTGATATTTACATCTCAAGAAAAATAGAGGTCAAATCATTATACTGAATTTAAAAAGTTTTAAAATATTAGCCAATCATTATGATGTCACGTAAAATTTTAAAACACATCAACAATGCAATTTATTGATTTTAATCCATTGAAACAATAACTGGCAGTTGACATACTAACTTCAGAGTAGTGGCTTTTTCAAGGCAGAGAGAGGAGAGAAATTAGATCACAGAGATGTATAAAGCATCTTAAACTCCACAGTGTTTTGCTGAAACAAATATTAGCATTTTTTAATATGGTACAAAGGAATATTTTACACTCTTCTTTGTGTTTTTCTGTTTGTCTTACCTGAACAGGCAAGTCTTAGAAGTGTAAATTCAGAGGTCAGTATGCATATGAAAAGGTTTCAACATTAGTAGCACACATGCAAAAATGCAACATCATACAAGAAACTTTCTAAATTTTTTGAATGAAGGGCAGAATGGCAATATGCATCAACGTTTACTTTGTGCATTCTTTTTGAGCCAGAAGTCTACCTTTAGGAATTCATCCTTAGGAAAATATGGGGCAAGTAGGCAAAAATACGCATGTGGTTATATTCCTCACAGAATATTTTTGTTACAGCCGAGATTAAAATACAATTTTAAGTCTTCCAATGGTTGATTGATGAAATAATTCATGATGTATTTACCCAATGGAAGTCTATCCTATCGTTAAAAATCCAGATCTGTTTCATTGTCATCAAGGACCTTTATGATATATCGTAAAGTGAAATGGTTATAGAAAAATACTTAAATGTTATGACCCATTTATATAAATGTATACACATATATACTTTTAAATGTGCCTTTTGAGATTATGTGCATAAGAATCTGGCTTAATTTTAAAGTACAGAATAAGATCATGAATGATTATTCATTTATTGGTAACTTTCTTCAGTCTTGCTGGAAAGGAAAAAATTTCTCTAATCCCCAGATTGTTTTGGCTGGTCTAATGATTAAACCCCAGTATTCTTGCTGGAAAAATCCCACGTTCAGAGGAGCCTGGCAGGCTACAGTCCATAGGGTCATAAAGAGTCAGACACAGCTGAGCACATGGCACAATAATTAAATTACATTGACAAGATAAAATAACAGGAGAAAAAAAACGCAAATTAATTTCATCAATGAAGTAACAAAACTATGCAGCTTTTGTAACTTTTAGACAGAGATACTATCAGTTTGTGAGGAATAGACAAGATGAAGAATTCTGGACTTGAGGAGGTAGTAAAGAAGTAATGAGAGTGGTTTATTCAGTCTTCTCAGCTCTAAATTCTGTACTTATGGTGACAGAGATGTTTTTCTACCTCCTGCTACAGGGATTGAACCTTTCACACAGGAGACTTCTTTCCTGCTTTCAGGGAGACAAAGGGGGCTTCGTGTCCTTCTTATACCAGCTGTTCCTAAAGTAACATTAATTCAAGATAATCAGTATGCCGTAAGCGGCATATTTGAGCGTGGGCTACCCTGAAACCCATCAGTCCAACATCTTTTTTTAATAAATATGCACAATTTCTATAGTAAGACTTTGAGATATTTTCATTTGAAAATAAGCAGACATTAGTAACTGAAAACAAGAACTATTTGAAGTTAAAGGGCAAGGATTTGAACAGCCTATGAAGACAGCGAAATCACTGTATGCAGAATTGTCTACCCCTCCTGTCCTCTCACTAACCACCTCTACTGCTACCACACACACAAACACACACATACCTACTCAAATGCAAAGGTGAGGAGAGAGAATGGAGGTCGAACATAACAGCCATGACAAGGCTGCTTTGTGAATGGGCTGAAGGAAACAGTGTACTGTACATGCCAAGGGATTTCACTGAGCTCTTGAAGGATGGGAAGGACAATGGAGGGAGGGACTTGGAAAGGATTTATGGGGGCCAGGATTAAGAGAGCGTGTGAGAATGCTGTCACTAAGCTGGCTGGAGGTAAGAGAAACATGTGGAACACTTCAGATGAGACATTAACTAATGCTTCTGCACAGGTGCAGCTGAATGAGGCTCACACCTTATATCAGATGCTCTTCGTGTTGTCCAGAATGTCTGGGTAAACACACAGACACAGTAAAGCCGACAGGGAGGCTGGGCAGAGGAGGGAGACCATCTCTACATTCCTTACTCTCTAGGTTTAGAAATGCAGCTTGACTTTATGCCCAGAATTTGCCCACCTGTTTCTACCCACACAGTTAGCCACAGATAGTCCCAGTAAGGCCCTGCAGTCCAGTCCAGGCTTTCTGCCTCTTCTCACTGTTCTCTCTGAGTTGCTGAACATCAGACTGCTTTGTAATACATTGGGGTCTGAGTCAACTTGTTAATATGGTTGCTGAGAAAAGTTCAGTCTGCCCCTAAGATGCTTTATCTCCAAGGGGATCCCTCTAGTATAAAATGATATAGGTGTGGGGATTGGTGGAATGAGAGAAACATTTATTAAATGCCTATAATATGTCTGATACTTTTATATACACTATTGCTGAGATTCTCTAAGCCACCCTATGGAATATGTTTATCTTTCTGGTTTTATAGGTGAGAAAGCTGAGTTACAAAGGGATTCAAAGAATTTCTAGTTCAAGGTTTCAGTGAAAATTGTCAGTAGTAGATTGAAAAAAAAAATTATTCTTTCTGGACTCCCAAGGTTTTACAAACTGAATTTCTGATCATGTCAGTTAGTTACAACTAATCTTTTTAATGAAATATAGAACTAAGTAAAATAGAAAACATCAGGATGGGGGCTTCTCTGGTGGTTCAGTGGTTAAAAATCCACCTTACAATGCAGGAGAGGCCAATTAGATCCCTGGTCCAGGAAGAGCCCACATGCCTCAGGGCAACTAAGGCTGAGCACCACAGCTATTTAGCCCACTCTAGAGCCCATGCTCTGCAGTGAGAGAAGCCGCTGCAATAAGAAGCCCATGCCCTGCAACTAGAGAGTAGCCCCCACTCTCCAGAACGATAGAAGCCCACGTGCAGCAGTGAAGACCCAGTGCAGCCCAAAATAAAATAAATTAAAAAAGAAAAGACAAAAAGAAAACATCAGGATGTACCCTACATATGCAGGATTCTTTTTTAATTATGAAGATTTAATGTGTGTGTACTGTGATATATGCAAATATATTTTTTACTGAGGGGTACAGGCAAATAATTCACAAGTTTTAATATTGCACCCTGCAGTTATCTACCTACCTTTTCATCATCCCCACTCCCAGCTTAAGCTGTAGAACCTCTAAACTGGGTCATGAAGATAAGCATGATCCCTTCTCATTTGAACAGTATCAAGACAGATCTAAGGGGAATCAGAAAGTTTCTTAAATACATATTGTAAGATGAAAGAGACTTATGACTTCCTTTTGAGTTTTTGTCTGAAAATTGTGTGGAGTTGAGGGCCTACCAGGTCTCTGTTATTTTTACCATTATTAATGATGCATTAATGTTGTAAAGTAATGCTCAAAATTCTCCAAGCCAGGCTTCAGCAATATGTGAACCCTGAACTTCCAGTTGTTCAAGCTGGTTTTAGAAAAGGCAGAGGAACCAGAGACCAAATTGCCAACATCTGCTGGATCATGGAAAAAGCAAGAGAGTTCCAGAAAAACATCTATTTCTGCTTTATTGACTATGCCAAAGCCTTTGACTGTGTGGATCACAATAAACTGTGGAAAATTCTGAAAGAGATGGGAATACCAGACCACCTGATCTGCCTCTTGAGAAATTTGTATGCAGGTCAGGAAGCAACAGTTAGAACTGGACGAGGAACAACAGACTGGTTCCAAATAGGAAGAGGAGTATGTCAAGACTGTATAGTGTCACCCTGCTTATTTAACTTCTATGCAGAGTACATCATGAGAAATGCTGGGCTGGAAGAATCACAAGCTGGAATCAAGATTGCCAGGAGAAATATCAATAACCTCAGATATGCAGATGACACCACCCTTATGGCAGAAAGTGAAGAGGAACTAAAAAGCCTCTTGATGAAGGTGAAAGAGGAGAGTGAAAAAGTTGGCTTAAAACTCAACATTCAGAAAATGAAGATCATGGCATCTGGTCCTATCACTTCATGGGAAATAGATGGGGAAACAGTGGAAACGTGTCAGACTTTATTTTTGTGAGCTCCAAAATCACTGCAGATGGTGACTGCAGCCATGAAATTAAAAGATGCTTACTCCTTGGAAGAAAAGTTATGACCAACCTAGATAGCATATTCAAAAGCAGAGACATTACTTTGCCAACAAAGGTCCGTTTAGTCAAGGCTATGGTTTTTCCAGTGGTCATGTATGGATGTGAGAGTTGGACTGTGAAGAAGGCTGAGTGCCGAAGAATTGATGCTTTTGAACTGTGGTGTTGGAGAAGACTCTTGAGAGTCCCTTGGACTGCAAAGAGATCCAACCAGTCCATCCTAAAGGAGATCAGCCCAGGGTGTTCTTTGGAAGGACTGATGCTAAAGCTGAAACTCCAGTACTTTGGCCACCTCATGAGAAGAGTTGACTCATTGCAAAAGACTCTGATGCTGGGAGGGATTGGGGATAGGAGGTGAAGGGGACGACAGAGGATGAGATGGCTGGATGGCATCACTGACTCAATGGATGTGAGTCTGAGTGAACTCTGGGAGTTGGTGATGGACAGGGAGGCCTGGCGTGCTGTGGTTCATGGGGTCGCAAAGAGTCGGAGACGACTGAACGAGTGAACTGAACTGAATGATGCATAAAGTAGGGAAATATAGTAAGCAAAGGGAAGTGGACAGCCTAAAAAAGTGTTACTGGTGCCATTGCCCACTTGCAGGCTGTATGAACTTTAGAGTTTTGAAAATTATTTGCAAGATTGAACTATATTGTACCTTCAAGAAAGATGTGTAGAAAAAGAGACATGGATAAAGGAAAAAATAGCATATAACAGGCACAAAAAGTGATTCTAGGACCTTTTCTTTGTCATCACTTATGGTCATGTTCCCTAACCATTTTTCATTATGAGGCATTTAGAATACTAAAACTCCAGGGAAATGAATGAAGTGTGCTGAGTTACCATCTTCTTTTACAAATAATAGCTTCATTGACTCACATATGCCAAATATCACTATCTTGTACTGGTGAGAGATCTACAGTTCTTCTCTTCCTCATCTGGTTAAGAAATATCATTGAATACTTATTCAAGCCCTGAGGTTTATTCGTCTATTCAAGGACCAAAGCTAGAGGCTTTGAGATACACAAAGACATCACAGAATAAGGTGGAAGAGAATTCAGTTAAGTAATCCAGTGAACATAAAGAAAGATAATTAAGTGCTAGACAAGATCTGCTAAAATAAATGTTATGTAAGTAGATAAAACTAAGGAAAGTAATCATTGCCAATGGTGTATTTAAATCATTTAACTTCATAAAGTTTTTAAACAATTTAGAATTACTAAAAAGTTGTAAAATAGTACAGACAGTTCCCATATACACTTCTCCCAGCTTCCTCTAAGGTTAATGTATTGTATAATATTTGTCAAAACTACAAAATTGACATGGGTATTGAAAAAGTAAAAGTCAGTCACACAGTGGTGTCATACTCTTTGCAATTCTAGGGACTGCAGCCTGTCCCACTCCTCTGTCCATGGAATTCTCCAGGCAAGAGTACTGGAATGGGTTGCCATTTCCTTCTCCAATGGCTATTTAACTAAATTATATACTGGTAGTGGGCAGAGGGAATAATATAATAGGTTTCACCAGCTAGGATATTTTTTGCTGGATGACAGAAATCTTGATTAGAATAGAACTTGTGTGTCATTCTACCAGTCAGCTAAAGAAGCTGATTTTGAACATGGATGGTATAAAACCATGAACTTCTCACCTTCAGCTTTGTCATGAGAAGTGTTTATAGGCCAGTCCAAAATTGTTAATTGATAATTACTAAAATTGTATATATAAGCATCTATGTAATTTTATACATATAATTACTAAAATTATTTATAGAGGATTGAAGGCAAAAGGAAAAGGGGATGGCAGAGGGTGAGATGGTTAGGTGGCATCACTGATTCAATGGACATGAGTTTGAGCAAGTTCCAGGGGATAGTGGAGGACAGAGGAGCCTGGAATGCTGCAGTCCATGTGGTCACAAAGAGTCGGACACAACTTAGTAACTGAACAACAACAAGAAGTATATATAATTGAGATGAGCCCAACAGCTGATCTAGTTCAGCCCTCTCGTTTACAGCTGTAAGAACTGAGACTTACAGAGATGTGACTTAGTCACTTCATGCATTGATAGCCAGTTTGGAATCTACTTTTGGCTCTTTTCCTCCCTTTGGAGAGGAATCATTGCTCAAGTCCCATAAAAAATAAAGTGCAACTCCTTTGGGAGAACAGAAAGAGGATAAATAGAGAAAGAGAAAGCATTAAGGTATCTTCTTTCCTCCCTTTCCCCAAACTTAATACCATTTTTATCAAACATTCTGTTCATTGTGAAGAAGCTTTACCATCTCTACCTGTGTGGCCTTCAGAGAATACTTACCCTCTTGAGTGGATAATTACCTGTTCTCAGCTTTCTACCACATCATTTCAAAGCAGCTGGACTTCTCAAGTCTCTGGAATTCCTCAACAACTACTTCATCTATCTGTCTCTCTTTGGGAGTTGGTTGGGCTCCCTATTCCTTCTTTTCTATGCTCTTTCTTTCTTCTGAAGTGTTACCTTACCTGTATTGAGTTTTAGTTAGTATTTCCTTAGATTACTAAGAAAACTAAACTGTGGCCAGGTACTTGGGAAAGAATGTCTGTGAAAATCATAAAATGCTTCCTCTTAATCCACTATGATTAATTTTTCCATAAGAATTTTGAGTCTATTAGGCTTGTTTTTATAGCAGTTACTGAAAAAGGATATCTGTCAGGCATACCATATATTTATTGTAGATACCGTTGTTAACGAATTGAAGTCAACATATCACCTTTCAGTTTAAAGTGGTAGGTATCAAATGAATAACCAGAAACAAAACTTGTCAGTTATGTCTGGAAAGCCATTGTTCAGCACACACTAAATAAAATGAAGTGCCTCATTTCAAAGAGATGAGGGCTCAGTCTTTTTTAAACCCATCACCTAGCCTTACCTCACACAGAAACAAAATAATAATATTCCTTTTTGTAGAATGCAGAGCTCTTTAATCAACAATGGCTTGATATTTAACTGGAAATGTAAGAAATCATAATACATTTTTGGGTAGACTTCTTAGTTCTGTCTAGATGCATAGGTGGAGAGAAGATTTATTTTGAAGTCAGAGAGAACTGGATTTAAATACAGGCTCTTCAATTTATTATTTGTATGACAGTGGGCAAGTTACTTATTTCTTTTGAAGATTCAGTTTTCTCATCTGCAAACACTTCTCATGACCACATTAAAGGTGAAAACTGAAAATATTGATTTCTCTATAACTTTCTAGCATTTTACTGTACTCCATAAGCCAAAATATTTTTAAAGTCATGTCTCTTCAAGTTATCAAATGAATAAAACTCTTAAAAAGTGTTAGTCACTCAGTTGTGCCAACTCTTTGTGACCCCATGGACTATAGTCTGCTAGGCTCCTCTGTCCACAGAATTCTCCAGGCAAGAATACTGGAGTGAGTACCCATTCCCTTCTCCAGGGGATCTTCCTGACCCAAGGATTGAACCCAAGTCTCCTGCATTGAAGGCAGATTATTTACTGTCTAAGCCACCAGGGAAACTTCTTATATTGCATGTTTAATTCTAAACACAACTCATGAGTCTTCTTTTTTAAGGCATGTTTTAGAGGATAGTTGATTTAAAATGTTGTATTAGTCTGAAGTATAAAGCAAAGTGATTCAGTTATATATATTCATATATTCATTCCTTCTCAGATTCTTTTCCTATGTAGTTTATTACAGAAATTGAATGGAGTTCCCTGTGCTGTAGAGTAGGTCCTTATTGATTATCTACTTTATGTATAGTAATATGTTTGGAACTTGGGATTAACATGCACACATTACTGTATGTAAGACCCTTCTTGACCTAGCTAATTATTCTACATCATGAATACCTAACAAGGGTGTAAATACCTTGAGGTCCTGAGCCACCTGTATGCTTCTTGTGTGTTGATTTTCCTACAGCATCTAATGTTATGCCCCCTATATGGGAAGGAATTAATGAGATAAAGAGATAAACTGAACTAAATTGGTGGAGCAGTCTTATAATGACTAAAGGGAACATTTTTATTGGAATGTTAGATGAAGTTATGGATTGATTACCTATAACAATAGGTTAAACTGTGAAAGATTACATTTTCTTCAGTTTTAAGGGAACTTTGAATAAAGAAATACTTTAAGGAATAGAGAGGGTGGGGTTAACGCTTAATAGAGAGAGTAGTAGGTAGAATAAGACTGTATATTGTCACCCTGCGTATTTAACTTATATGCAGAGTACATCCTGAGAAATGCTGGGCTGGAAGAAACACAAGCTGGAATCAAGATTGCCGGGAGAAATATCAATAACCTCAGATATGCAGATGACACCACCCTTATGGCAGAAAGTGAAGAAGAACTAAAAAGCCTCTTGATGAAAGTGAAAGAGGAGAGTGAAAAAGTTGGCTTGAAGCTCAACATTCAGAAAATGAAGATCATGGCATCTGGGCCCATCACTTCATGGGAAATAGATGGGGCAGCAGTGGAAACAGTGTCAGACTTTATTTTTTTGGGCTCCAAAATCATTGCAGATGGTGATTGCAGCCATGAAATTAAAAGACGCTTACTCCTTGGAAGGAAAGTTATGACCAACCTAGATAGCATATTCAAAAGCAGAGACATTACTTTGCCAACAAAGGTCCGTTTAGTCAAGGCTATGGTTTTTCCAGTGGTCATGTATGGATGTGAGAGTTGGACTGTAAAGCAAGCTGAGTGTGGAAGAATTGATGCTTTTGAACTGTGGTGTTGGAGAAGACTCTTGAGAGTCCCTTGGACTGCAAGGAGATTCAACCAGTCCATTCTAAAGGAGATCAGCCCAGGGTGTTCTTTGGAAGGACTGATGCTAAAGCTGAAACTCCAATACTTTGGCTACCTCATGCGAAGAGTTGACTCATTGGAAAAGACTCTGATGCTGGGAGGGATTGGGGATAGGAGGAGAAGGGGAAGACAGAGGGTGAGATGGCTGGATGGCATCATTGACTCCATGGACGTGAGTCTGAGTGAACTCCGGAAGTTGGTGATAGACAGGGAGACCTGGCGTGCTGCGATTCATGGGGTTGCAAAGAGTCGGACACGACTGAGCGACTGAACTGAACTGAAAAATGTCCCTGCCCTAATCCTCAAAAGCAGTGAATATCTTACTTTAAGTAGCAAAAGGGATTTTGCAGATGTGAATATGTGTTATCTTAAATTATCTGGGTGAGTCCAATCTAATCATAGGAGCCCATTAAGACTTCTAACTCACATAATGATAGAATTAAACATTCATGTTGTTTTAAGTCACAAAATATGTGGTCAATTGGTATTGTAGCGATAGAAAAATAATACTCTTTGCCTTAAAAGCTCTTAAATTTAAGGAAAGAAGAAGAGATAGAAGATGACATAATGGACCAGAAACGCTCATGAATATGTTGTTTTTTATTTCCAGTTCTTGAAAACTCAGTGAGGAGCTCAGTGTCCTAAAATGATAGGGAGGAATCAGAGATCTGCCAATGTTAGTGTTGTGGGAGTGTGTAACTTCCTCGGTTCTGTCTCACTGCAGCAAAAATTTGCAGACTGGTGTTACAGATCAGAGTTTTATTCCGCAAGCAAGGAGAGTACACCTTCTCTCCTTGGAGGCATGAGAGCAAGCCAACTCCAAAGGAGAGGTCCCAATCTCTCCTGGTTTTCTCTTTTTATATGTTTTGTCTCCTCCCCTTGAGCCTGCACTATGTAAGTTGGGCTAGCCAGGAGGGCTGTTTGTTTCACCCAAGGTTCTCATTCTGATCCTAGGATATTCTTTTGTTCCATTATCGTGGGGTTTTTCCTTTCTTTGTCTTTTAGTCACCACCATTTTGGACTCCTTTTTCCTATTCTAACTACCTAAAGAAAGCTGAGCGCCGAAGAATTGATGCTTTTGAAGTGTGGTGTTGGAGAAGACTCTTGAGAGTCCCTTGGACTGCAAGGAGATCCAACCAGTCCATTCTACAGGAAATCAGCCCTGGGTGTTCTTTGGAAGGAATGATGCTAAAGCTGAAACTTCAGTACTTTGGCTACCTCATGCGAAGAGTTGACTCATTGGAAAAGACTCTGATGCTGGGAGGGATTGGGGGCAGGAGGAGAAGGGGATGACAGAGGATGAGATGGCTGGATGGCATCACTGACTCGATGGACATTAATCTGAGTAGACTCTGGGAGTTGGTGATGGACAGGGAGGCCTGGCGTGCTGCGATTTCATGGGGTCGCAAAAAGTTGGACATGACTGAACGACTGAACTGAACTGAACATTAGAATACAAGAAAAGGTCAGTATCCTAATCATGATGTCAAACTAATGGTCCATAGAGGAAAAGCCCCACTTTCATAGGGACTTGGGGAGATAAAAACCCTTGTTGAGCTGAGGTCTAGGAAAGAAGTAGGGTAAATTGTTACAAGCTTAGGAGATGGTTGGCTTAATTCCAGAACTATTTTTTACTAACTTTATAAATTTGGGCAACCCCCCTACCCACCAAACTGCTCTAAACTTCAGTTTCCTCACTGGTCAAATGATAATATTAAAGGTAATTTACCAATTTGGATACTAGGAAACTTATGCATACAAATCCTCAACACAAATCCATGCACAGAGAAGGTATTAAATAACCACTCGCCATTTTTAGTTATCATTATTCTTATTGGAAAAGAATTGTGATTCCTAAAGTCCAGCAGACTAAAACAGGGTAGCCACAGGGATTTATTTTTTGATCAATCAAAAGATTTTACTATGTATCAGATACTGCATTAGGCACTAAAGATAGAGCAGGGAATAAAATGGGCACAATCCTGCCCTCACTGAGCTTCCAGTCTCCCAAATAAGAGTATTTTTTAAATGATGGGTTTATTTAATATTTGTAATAAATAATAAATGATGAAAATATAATAAGCTCTTTTAGTACAAATGCATGTAGTTCATATTATACATAACATTATTAATGTATGATCATTATAAAAATAATAATACATAAATATTTATTGAGGATTCTTATTATACTGTTAACAGAAGAGAACAGAGTGTCATTGAATAATGTCAGAAAGACAACAGGTGAATTATTATGTTTAGTGGACAATTTTGGGAGGTGTTCTGTTTTGTCACTGTCATTTCTATGGGCCCAAGTTCATTATTAGAAATAAGTTGTTAAAATTTCAAAAATTGTTAAAGATAAAACTAGACATAAAAAAAAAAATCTCAGCTCACCCAAGCAGCAAGTGAGGTTAAAATGGTTTATATTAAGAGGGAAAATTTTTTAAATTCCCCAAATAGTATATATAAAGAGTAAAAGTTCCTTATTTTAGAGTTCTATAGTTGAAGGAGGTAGGGTTATCAGGACCAAACAAGAGAGAATCAGTAAGCAAGAAATTCTACACCTACACTGTTTAGGGCCAGTACCAACCCACGCATGGGAAGGAACAGAATAAAGGTTCCTTAAAGGTTGGTGACTTGTATGAAGGCATAATTTGAACAATTATAAGCATTGTTCAAAGATAGCCTTGACAAGTGGTAGCAAACTTTGTTCTATATATACTCCTTTAAAAGACTTAATCTTTGCCTATCCAATGAATATAACATAGCTGCTCATTATGGCCTTCGTTGGCATGTTCTTGATCACTAATGAGGCTGAACAAGTTTTCATGTGTTTGTTAGCCCTCTGAGTTTCCTCTTCTCTAAATTGCTTCATGCCTGTTCATGGCTTTAGCCCATTTTTCTATTGAATTTTTTGAGATCTTTTTGATTTGTAGAAAGTTCTTTATATAACTGAGGGGAGGTTTTAAACTATAAATATAATTTCCTTTATAGTTATAGAGTTATTCAAATATTGTATTTCATACTGAGTAAGATGTGGTAGTTTATGTTTTTTGGAGGGAGTAGTCCATTTCATCTCCATTGTCAAATTTATGTGTAGAGTTCGATTTTTGTATGTGTATGTTGGAGTTTGTTCATAGTGTTACAAATTATTCTTTTGATGTATGCAGAGTCTGTGGTAGTATTCTATGTCCTTCCAGATATTAGTAATTTATGTCTTATCTTTTTTCTAGTGTTAGTTTTGCTCTAATGCCAATTTTTTTGAACCAACCTTTTGTCTTATTAATTTTTTTCCCTCTTTTCAATTTCATTGACTTGTGCTCTCCTCTTTGCTTTTTGGTCTCTTATGCTGACTTTCAATTTTTTTTTTTCTTTTCTTTTTCTAGGTTCTTGAGGTAGGAGTTTAGAGATTATTGATTTGAGACTTTTTCTTTTTTCTAATGTACACATTTAGTGCAATAACTTTCCTTCTCTATGTTACTTTAGTTGTGTCTCCCTAGTTTTCATATGTTGTATTTTTATTTTCATTCAGTATATTAAAAAAAATTATCTTGAGATTTTCTCATGACTTATGAATAATTTAGAAGTATGTGGTTTTGTTTCTGAATATTTGGAGATTTTCCTCTTGTCTCTCTATTATTAATTTCAAGTAGATTCCATTATAGGCAGAGAACACATTTTATATGATTTAAATTCTTTAAAATTTTTGTTTTATAACCCTGGATATGGTCTATCTGGGTATGTGTTAAATAGAGTGGTATTTAAGTTTCAATTAGATCCTTGCAATAGATGATGGTGTTGAATTCTACATCATTGCTGATTTTCTGTCTAGTCAAGTTGTGAGAGAGTGAAGTTGGTGCCCCCACCAATAAACGTAGATTTGTCTATTTCTCCTTTAAATGCTATAAGTTGTGCTTCACATTTTTTTCAATAATGTTTGGTCATCCACATTGAGAATTGTTAATTCTTTTATCATTATATAATCTCCTCTGTCTCTGGTAATTTGCTTTGATGTTACAATAGCCACTCTTGCTTTTCTTTGATTAATATTAGCGTGATATATCTTTTTTCCATGCTTTCAATTTCAAGTTGAATTATCTTTAATCTGATTTATAGAAGATAATCAGTAATGTCAAAACTAAGATGGCTGAAATGTTAGAATTATCAGAAAAAAATACTCTAAGGAGCTATGATAAAAAGAAATTGCTTAACAGAGCAATTAGAAACATACTTGAAATAAATAAGAAAACAGAAAGTCTCAACCAAAAATAGGTGATAGTAAGGAGAAACTAATGAAAATTTTAGAACTGACAACTATGCTAACAGAAATTTAAAAAAAGAAAATTCAGATAGCTTAATACCAGACTGAGAAGGACAGAGGAAAGTGTCAGTGAACTGGAAGGTAGAACAGTAGGAATTACCCGGTATGAAAAGCAGAGAGAAAATAAGCTGAAGAAGAATGAATTGAGTCTTAAAATCTGTGGGCTATAATAAAAGATCTAAGATTCATGTCATCAGTTCTGGAAGGAGAAGAGAAAGATTATAAGGATGAGAAGAATTTGAAGAAATAATGGCTTAAAACTTTCCAAATATGGCAAGAGACATAAAGCCTAGCTTCAAGAAGAGAAACTCTAACAGAATCTAAAGAAACCCATACCAAAACATGTAATTAACCTTCTGAAAACTAAATACAGAAAAAATTTTAAAGCAGCCAGAGAAAAAACAATACCTTATCCATAGGAGAAAAAACAAAGCAAAACAATTAATATGACAGTGTATTTCTTACAAGAAACCATGAATGCCAGAAGAAAATAGTCCAATATTTTTCATATGCTAAAAGAAATGTAATATTAACCCAGAATCCTATACCCAGTGAAATTATCCTTCAAGAATGAAGAAAAAATTCAAGACATTCTCACTTGAAGGAAAACAAAGATAACTTGTGCTCTGCAGTCCTGCCATTAAAAATAAAATTAAAAAAAGACTAAAGGAACCAGGTAAAGCTTTGTTAAAAAACATTTAAAGACAACATATTAGTCAGTGTCACCTAGAGCAAGGAATAACAATGGAGCGAGCAATGGACTAACTAAAAATTTTGAGAAGGCTGAGAAATGAGAGATTTTGGGGGAATGAAGCTTTAAAAAGCTTCTATTTATTCCTAGGAACCCAGCTGGCCTCGTATATGCCTAAATCTAGGTGCACGTTGGAAAAAGACTGGAGAAAGGCCTAAACGCTTGTACCTTCAGCTGAACAGTATGATCAGGGAAAATGTGAATATCACCTCTTCTGGAGACTTCCCTGACTCTCCCCTCAGGGTCCCCAAGGCACTTTATATGCTTACCTGCCGGGAGCCGGCATATTGCATATTGAGTGCATATTGCATATTGAGTGCAGCACTTTCCACAGCATCATCTTTCAGGATCTGGAATAGCTCAACTGGAATTCTATCACTGCCGGGAGCCAGCGTGAGGAGCTCCACCCATGACAAAGGTCATGAGGAAGGAGGCTCGGCACACGCAAAGGCGGGATCGAGCCTCAGGAGTCCCCCTGGAAATTCTCGAGCATCTACCCCCCAAAACCAGAGTCTGCCTACTTTCTGCTTTGTGCTTTCACCTACACCTCTGACTTTACAGGGGGCTGTCCCCCACTACCTCTCTCTGGAAAAAGAGTTAGCTTACAGCTCCAGTTAATAATTCCTGGGTGTGACAGTGTTTCAACCTACAAACTCCTTTGGAAATCCTCTAGCCTGCCTGAATGGGTTTTTCTGGCCACATGTGATTGTTCAGAGCCTCCCAACTGTGAGAGGCAGGAGATGTTCTAAACTGCCTAAACACAGATTCCTTTGAGTAGTTAAAAGATTGATTAGAAATTGTATTGGTGAAGGGTTTTTCACTTGTTGGGCCAATGTTTGCTGCTAAGTCTCCATACTCCTTACCTACTGTGTCCTTGGCAGTGTATTGATTGATATAATGGGTGTATAGAAATGTAAAATGCAGCTTTGTCCAGTGCTTTTTGGGAGGCTGGTGCCTGACTTTGGAATAATCACCTTTAGAGAAAAATAAGTTTCTTAAAATGTTAACAGGCCTCCGGGCCAGAAGATGATGTCAATCACCTGAACTTTTGCATATGATAAGTTTGCAGGAAGAAAGCCTGGCTTGCTGCATGGCTCTACCCCTTCCCCCATTATCCTCTATGCATAACTTAAGGTATAAAAACTACTTTGGAAAATAAAGTGCGGGCCTTGTTCACCAAAACTTGGTCTCCCCATGTCGCTCTCTCTTTCAACTTCTGGCTGAGTCTCCATCTGGAGCGCGGAACCCGCCATGCTTGCTAATTATGCCTGGGCTTCTAAGATCCGACCGGGGAGGCCTCAGTGTCTCCTCTCCTTCGGGAGAACGGAAGGACGCCTGCGGCCTACGTAAGTGGTGCAAACTTCTTGTCTTGAAGTTTTATTGGTCTCCCGCGTAAACCAAGCTACTCAGCCTCTTTTCTCCACTGAATTTTCCTACTGAGCTATCCTCATTCTATTACTCTTTATATCTTTGATGAATAAATAATTAAATAGGTCGCCGACGCCGTCCCTGCTTCGAATACCCTGGGTCAGCCGGGGCTGGACCCTGGCACTTACCCATTAACTATGTGACCTGGGCACATTCCTTATTCTGCATAAATCCCAGTTTCTTCTCTGTAGAATAGGAATAAAAATAGCAAGATACTTCCCATCTGCTCAGGTTTTTGTGAGGAGAAAACAGGTTAAAGCACATTGGAAGTGCTGTTGTTATTAATTAGCATGATATGTGAATAGCATGCTCCTCAAAGCAGGGACTTTGCATCCCTAGGACATAGCACCCAGCTATGCACTCAGTAAACATCGATTGACCCATCCACCAGGAGAGGTCCTTTCAGATCATTTTCCCGCTTTCTCACTTCATAGATGAATTTGCTGCAGAGCAGAAAGATGGAACTTATTCAGAGACCCCAGCTAAGAGATGAGGGAGCCAGGCCTCTGATACCAGAATTCTCTCTGCTCTTTCTCAGGTGGCTTCGTGTGCTCACAAATTCAGAGACTCATTTTTCTCTTCCCTAGCAAAACTCTGTGAAACCTGTTGATTAATGATTAAGTGACAGAAAGAAAGGGTTGCTCTTTCTCTGGGCAAAGAGAGATGATATTAAACTCTGCCTGGGGCAACATTTCTGTGGGGCGATGCTGTGGGGGCAGCTGCTGCAACAGCAGGGGCTTCATGGAGCCACCAGGAAGCCCCTTCCAGGCACCAGAGCTCGCCCCACAGCCTCCCCCCCTGCGGTCCCATAAACCGCTCCAGAGGGTATGCCAGACTAGACTGATGTGTGGGGTTTTGGTGTCCCTGACAGTCCTTCAGCTGAGTTATTACCAATAGATCGTGAACATATGCATTTCACACATATGAAGTGAGACTCTGGAATTTGTCCAGACTCATCAAAATTGAAGACGGAGGCAAAGTTTGTGACCCAAAGATGAGAATCTGGAGAGCTGCTGGAATACCTCATTTCCCATGTTGTAATCTTCTCTATTTTTTTTTTAAACAAAGGTCTTTTTGTTGTTTTCTTATTTAATATTGAACGGACACTTCTGAAGCATTTGATAGAAGGAGCCTCATGTAGTATAAAAACTTTCAATTCTCAATGAAGTCTCTTGGGTTTTAGCTCCCATGCTAAGTAACAGGCTGTGTAGCTCAGGCAAGTGGCTTAACTTTTCTGATTCTGAGTTTTCTCACCTGAGTGATAGAAGTCTTTGGTTTCTAAGATCCCTTCCAGTGTTAACATCAGGTTTCCAAATGCACTCCATCATGCTTTGAAATCTTTGTGAAACTCCTGTGTTCCTATGGTTGGCAATTGTGCCATCTTCCCCATGTCATATAGAAGGGGGAGGGAGGAAAATACAACACTGTTTTCTATTCTATAACAGACTTTGTGATGTAGGAGAAAGAAACAGATCAAGATTTAAATCTTATCCTTGCCAGTAATATTCTATGTGGCTGTAACTTAATTACAGAGTAAATACATAATCTTCTTAACATGGTGAATTATATTTACATTTATTAAGTTTAAGTATGTGTACATATATGCATATATATATATATATATATATATATATATATATATATATATAAAGGAGGAAGACCAACAGTTAGTATTTAGTGCACCCCTATTAACTATTAGTCTTCCTCCTCTTGCTGTTTTTGCCCCTCAGTAGGGATTCAGGTGAATAGGTGGCAGCTTGCCAGTTTGCTCTGTTCTTGAAAAGATCTAAAGTTTCCAGTGTTTTTGTCTTGGGCTCTCCTGGTGACCCATCTCTTGAGTCAGCCTCTCTGCTTGTGGACAGCTGAGCTGAAATCAGACTTTGGATGGTTTCTCTGGCAATCCTGTGTTTTGTAATCAAGGGAAACGTATTCCACACATAATTTAGTCATTATTTCAAGTTGGGCACAACAAACACTCCAACTGGGTAGAATGTGCTTTGGATGTGTAATATCCAAGTTAAGGATGATCTACAAGTGTCAGGTCACCTCAGACCTTTTAATTCGCAAAACGTGGGTATTGGGAGAAACTAGCAATTTGCAAATGTCTCTCTGAGAACTTCTTACTGTTCTCCGTAAGAATATTGAGGCAATTACATGAGAATTGGGTCTTCTTCCCTTCTTTAAGTTTTCTCATTTTTAATGTATTCTCCATCCTGCCCTGTAGGCAATTCTGTTGGACTTTTGCTTCCAAGAAATTTTTTGAAGCAATTCTCATTCTGATCAAGCACAGTGCACTCTATAGCCTCAGTCACAGAATTTCTTTAGTCTCTTGCTGATCTGGGATTACTTGCTGTGTTGCTTGAAAGTAATTTGCTGAGTGACAAACTCATAGCACTGCTGCTGCTGCTGCTGCTAAGTCGCTTCAGTCGTGTCCGACACTGTGCGACCCCATAGACGGCAGCCCACCAGGCTCCGCCGTCCCTGGGATTCTCCAGGCAAGAACACTGGAGTGGGTTGCCACTTCCTTCTCCAATGCATGAAAGTGAAAAGTGAAAGTGAAGTTGTTCAGTCGTGTCCGACTCCTAGCGACCCCATGGACTGCAGCCCACCAGGCTCCTCCATCCATGGGTTTGCCAGGCAAGAGTCCTGGAGTGGGGTGCCATCGCCTTCTCTGACTCCTAGCGCTAGGATACCTCAACCATCACCTTGCATTTAAGTAATCCAACCCTGTTCACAGAGTCACAGGCATCTGGGGAGGAGAGAGAGATGGGGGATTCTCCATCCTCAAATTCATGCAACTGCTTCTCCAGCAGGAGATAATCTATCCCACAAAGTATTCATTTACCTGCTGAATTTGAGGGGTTGAATAACGTGCTGACCATGGAGTCTGTGTACCTCACCATTTTATTTCGGCTCTTACACAATGTCGTCCCTCAGCACATGAGCATGGATGTTTCACCAAAAAGTTATTTTTATCCTTGGTTGTTACAAGCATTTAATTTCTCAAGGAAATATTTAATTGAAAGAAATATAATATGAAATAGATTGGAACTTCCTATCCTGAGGGCGGTTGGGAAAGGTGTATTGCTTGCCAAAAAGTTTTCGGGAAGGAAAGTTTAAACCAAAATTTAAAATAAGTATGACAATTGCTCTCTACCTTCTCTTCCCCCAACTCTGTTTCTACAGATTTCTGAGAAGAGGAAAGAAGAGGAGGAAATAAATGTATTTGTTTTTCTGTTTAATTACATTTGGACACAACAGTGTTTCAGCCCCTCTAGAAGTTGATTTATTGGCTTTTTCAAATGTATGACTACAGATGTTTTTGTTTGTTTGTTTTTGACAGATATTTTAAATATCTTGTTACTTGTGCTTTTTACATGCTGGCACATAAAAGAGAAATTTTATATATTCGTATTGATTCATATGATGATCTCAAAGTACTCAGTGAGTAGACCTTACAGAAATCCAGCTTTCTCTATTGATGAAGGGGAATCTGCCTCCTCTTGTAGAGCAGAGTCTGAGCCCAGGAAAATAGCATGTGAAAGCCTTCCTTTCACATCTGCCCCTAGCTATCAGCCAGCAACTCATGCACACTGCTCTCCTCCCAAAACACTGTGGTTTGACAATTGCAAAACATCAGGACAGTCTTGATAATAAATATCAAATCTTAGTAAATTATTGTAATTTACATGTGTATGTGTACAGAAATGTTCCCCTGAGTAGAGCAGCATACGAACAACTGTCTGCCTGGGTAGGACCCACATAGGGCAGGTCAAGCTGTGCCATAAAGGAGTGGAGAAGGGGGCATAGTTATGGACCTACTCTACCTGCTCGTTGGTTAAGGGTCCCCCTCCCACAGAGCATGAAACCCAGCACTTCCAGCCTGCTCTGTGGCTGCCTAAGTATGTTCTCTCAAGCAGAGTTGCAGGTGCTCATAGTAAGGTAATAAGATGCTATCCTGAGGTCCTAGAAGGATAAGTGCCAAATAGCCAAATACAGAGCACTAGAAACACCTGCTACATATTCATCCAGTGTGGTGGGAAAAGGGAGTTGGACTGGAAACAAGGAGTGGCTGTGAGTTGTGAGGTGATATAAATGCTCCAACTAAATGGACAAGGCTCCAAACCCCACTAATGTTCATGGCACAATCATTTACACAGTGCTATAGGAGTTAAAATATCACTTTAAAAAGCTGCTGCTGCTGGTGGTGCTGCTAAGTTGCTTCAGTCGTGTCTGACTCTGGGCGACCCCATACATGGCATCCCATCAGGCTCCCCTGTCCCTGGGATTCTCCAGACAAGAACACTGGAGTGGGTTGCCATTTCCTTCTCCAATGTATGAGAGTGAAAAGTGAAAGTGAAGTCCCTCAGTCGTGCCCGACTCTTAGCGACCCCATGGACTGCAGCCTATCAGGCTCCTCCATCCATGGGATTTTCCAGGCAAGAGTACTGGAGTGGAGTGCCATTAAAGTATAGTTAATGTACAATATTGTGTTGGTTTCAGGTGTACAGCAGAGATTCAGATACACATATCTATATATCTGGAGCCAAAGCAAAAATAACACCCAGTTGTGGACGGGACTGGTGATAGAAGCAAGATTCGATGCTGTAAAGAGCAATATTGCATAGGAACCTGGAATGTTAGGCCCATGAATCAAGGCAAATTGGAAGTGGTCGAATAGAAGATGGCAAGAATGAACATCGACATTCTACGAATTAGCGAACTAAGATGGACTGGAATGGGGGAATTTAACTCAGATGACCATTATATCTACTACTGCGGGCAGGAATCCCTTAGACAAAATGGAGTAGCCATCATGGTCAACAAAAGAGTCTGAAATGCAGTACTTGTATGCAATCTCAAAAATGACAGAGTGATCTCTTCATTTCCAAGGCAACCCATTCAATATCACAGTAATCCAAGTCTATGCCCCGACCAGTAATGCTGAAGAAGCTGAAGTTGAACGGTTCTATGAAGACCTACAAGACCTGCTAGAACTAACACCCCAAAAAGATGTCCTTTTCATTATAGGAGACTGGAATGCAAAGTAGGAAGTCAAGAAACACCCGGAGTAACAGGCAAGTTTGGCCTAAAGTACACAATGAAGCAGTGCAAAGACTAACAGAGGTCTGCCAAGGGAACGCACTGGTCATAGCAAACACCCTTTTCCAACAACACAGGAGAAGACTCTACACGTGGACATCACCAGATGGTCAACACCAGAATCAGACTGGTTATATCCTTTGCAGCCAAAGATGGAGAAGCTCTATACAGTCAGCAAAAACAAGACTGGGAGAAGACTGTGGCTCAGATCATGAATTCCTTATTGGCAAATTCAGAATTAAATTGAAGAACGTGGGGAAAACCACTAGACCATTCAGGTATGACCTAAATCAAATCCCTAATGGTTATACAGTGGAAGAGAGAAATAGATTTAAGGGACTAGATCTGATAGATAGAGTGCCTGATGATCTATGGATGGAGGTTCATGACATTGTATAGGAGACATGGAGCAAGACCATCCTCATGGAAAAGAAATGCAAAAAAGCAAAATGGCTGTCTGAGGAGGGCTTACAAATAGCTGTGAAAAAAAGAGAAGTGAAAAGCAAAGGAGAAAAGGAAGCATATACCCATTTGAATGCAGAGTTCCAAAGAATAGCAAGGAGAGAGAAGAAAGCACTCCTCAGCGATCAATGCAAAGAAATAGAGGAAAACAATAGAATGGGAAAGACTAGCGATCTCTTCAAGAAAATTAGAGATACCAAGGGAATATTTCATGCAAAGATGGGCTCAATAAAGGACAGAAATGGTATGAACCTAACAGAAGCAGAAGATATTAAGAAGAGGTGGCAAGAAAACCCAGAAGAACTGTACAAAAAAGATATTTGCAACCCAGATAATCATGAAATTATGATCACTCACACTCAGCTAGAGCCAGACATCCTGGAATGCGAAGTCAGGTGGGCCTTAGGAAGCATCACTAGGAACAAAGCTAGTGGAGGTGATGGTTTTCCAGTTGAGCCATTTCAAATTCTAAAAGATGATGCTGTGAAAGTGCTGCACTCAATATGCCAGCAAATTTGGAAAATTCAGCAGTGGCCACAGGACTGGAATAGGTCAGTTTTCATTCCAATCCCAAAGAAAGGCAATGCCAAAGAATGCTCAAACTACCACACAATTGCGCTCATCTCACACGCTAGTAAAGTGATGCTCAAAATTCTCCAAGCCAGGTTTCAGCAATATGTGAACCGTGAACTTCCAGATATTCAAGCTGGTTTTAGAAAAGGCAGAGGAACCAGAGATCAAATTGCCAACATCTCCTGGATCATGGAAAAAGCAAGAGAGTTCCAGAAAAATATCTATTTCTGCTTTATTGACTATACCAAAGCCTTTGGCTGTGTGGATCACGGTAAACTGTGGAAAATTCTGAAAGAGATGGGAATACCAGAACACCTGATCTGCCTCTTGAGAAACCTGTATACAGGTCAGGAAGCAACAGTTAGAACTGGACATGGAACAATAGATTGGTTCCAAATAGGAAAAGGAGTACATCAAGGCTGTATATTGTCACCCTGCTTATTTAACTTATATGCAGAGTACATCATGAGAAACGCTGGGCTGGAAGAAGCACAAGCTGGAATCAAGATAGCTGGGAGAAATATGAATAACCTCAGATATGCAGATGACACCACCCTTATGGCAGAAAGTGAAGAGGAACTAAAAAGTCTCTTGATGAAAGTGAAAGAAGAGGGTGAAAAAGTTGGCTTAAAGCTCAATATTTAGAAAACGATGATCATGGCATCTGGTCCCATCACTTCATGGGAAACAGATGGGGAAACAGTGGAAACAGTGTCAGACTTTATTTTTCTGGGCTCCAAAATCACTGCAGATGGTGATTGCAGCCAGAAAATTAAAAGACACTTGCTCCTGGAAGGAAAGTTATGACCAGCCTAGATAGCATATTAAAAAGCAGAGACATTACTTTGCCAACAAAGGTCCGTCTAGTCAAGGCTATTGTTTTTCCAGTAGTCATGTATGGATGTGACAGTTGGACTATAAAGAAATCTGAGTACGAAGAATTGATGCTTTTGAACTGTGGTGTTGGAAAAGACTCTTGAGAGTCCTTTGGACTGCAAAGAGATCCAACCAGTCCATCCTAAAGGAGATCAGTCCTGGGTGTTCATTGGAAGGACTGATGCTAAAGCTGAAACTCCAATACTTTGGCCACCTAATGCGAATAGCTGACTCATTTGAAAAGATTTTGAACCTGGGAAAGATTGAGGGCAGGAGGAGAAGGGGACGACAGAGGATGAGATGATGGATGGCATCACTGACACAATGGACATGGGTTTGGGTGAACTCCGGGAGTTGGTGATGGACAGGAAGGCCTGGCATGCTGTGGTTCATGGGGTCACAAAGAGTCAGACACGACTGAGCAACTGAATTGAACTGATATATCTATATGTCTATATCCATATCTGTATGCACACACCTTCTTTTTCATATTTTCCACTGTGGTTTACTCTAGGATATTGAATATAGTTCTCTGTGCTATTCAGTAAGGCCTTCCCTGGTGGCTCAGACAGTAAAGAAGTAAAGAATCTGCCCACAGATTCTTGGGCAGATTCGCGGGAGACTTGGGGTTCGACCCCTCCTGGGTTTGGAAGATCCCCTGGGGAAGGGAATGGCTACCCATGCCAGTATTCTTGCCTGTGGAATTCCAAGGACAGAGAAGCCTGGCAGGCTACAGTCCATGGGGTTGCAAAGAGTAGGATATGGTTGAGCAGCTTTCACATATTCAGTAAATTCTTATTGCTTATCTATTTTATGTGTAGTTATTTGTATCTGTCAACCTTATACTCCTAAATTGTTCCTCCCTCCCTCACTTTGCCCTTTGTTAACCATAAGTTTGTTTTGTATGTCTGTGTTTTTGTTTCTGTTTTGTGTATAGATTCATTTGTATAATTGTTTTAGCTTCCACATGTAAGTGATATCATATGATATTTGTCTTTTTCTGCCTGACTTACTTCACTAAGTATAATATTCTCTAGGGCCATTCATGTTGCTGCAAATGACAATATTTCCTTCTTTTTATGGCTAAATGATATTCCACATACTTAAGCCAATAGTCTGTTGGTGGGCACTTGGGTTGTTACCATGTCCAGGTTTTTGTAAATAGTGCAATTATGAACATTGGAGTCTATATATCTTTTCCAATTAGTTTTAGTTATTTCCAGATAGGTGGTGCTAGTGGTGAAGAACCCTCCAGCCTGTGCAGGAGACATAAGAGCTGCAGGTTTCATCCCTGGCTGAGAAAATGCCCTGGAAGAGGAAATGATGACCCATTCCAGTATTCTTGCCTGGAGAACCCCATAGACAGAGGAGCCTGGTGGGCTAGAGTCCATAGAGTCACAAAGGGTCAGACACAACTGAAATGACTTAGCATGCATAGCATACGCAAGAGTGAGATTGCTGGATCAGATGATAGCTCTACTTTTAGTTTTTTTAAGAAACTTCCACGCTGTTTTACACAGCGGATGCAACAATTTACAGTTCCACCACAGTGCATAAGGGCTCCTTTGCTGTGAAAAAGCTTTTCAGTTCAATTAAGGTCTATTTGTTTATTTTTGCTTGTATATCTTTTGCCTTGGGATATTGATTTAGAAAAATATTGCTATGATGTATGTCTGAGAATGTTTTGCCTATGTTCCCTTCTAGGAGTTTTATAGTGTTGTGTCTTATAGTTCTATCTTTAAACCATTTTGAGTTTATATTTGTATATGGTACAAATAGGGAATTTTCTGATTTCGTTGATTCACATGTAACTTTCCATCTATTCCAACATCAGTTGCTGAAGAGACTCTGTTTTCTCCATTGTGTATTCTTGCCTCCTTGGTTGTATATTAATTGATCATAGGTATGTAACCTTATTTTTGGCTTTCTATTCTATTCCATTGACCTATATGTCTGTTTTGTGCCAATACTGTGCTACTTTGATTAATGTAGCTTTGTAATATAGTCTGAATCTGGAAGAGTTATGCCTCCAGGTTTGTTCTTTTCTTCCCCCTCAAGATTGCTTTATAGGTTCCATATAAATTCTAGGATTATTTGTTCTAGTTCTGTGAAAAATATCATGAGTACTTTTTACAGGAACTGCATTAAATCTGTAGATTTAATGCTTATGCAGTAATTTAATGTTTTCTAAGAAAAGAAGAAAACAAGAAGGGTGAAAAGCAAAGGAGAAAAGGAAAGATATAAACATCTGGATGCAGAGTTCCAAAGAATAGCAAGGAGAGATAAGAAAGCCTTCCTCAGCCATCAATGCAAAGAAATAGAGGAAAACAACAGAATGGGAAAGACTAGAGATCTCTTCAAGAAAATTAGAGATACCAAGGGAACATTTCATGCAAAGATGGGCTCGATAAAGGACAGAAATGGTATGGACCTAACAGAATCAGAAGATATTGAGAACAGGCAGCAAGAATACACAGGAGAACTGTACAAAAAAGATCTTCATGACCCAGATAATCATGATGGTGTGATCACTCACCTAGAGCCAGATATCCCGAAATGTGAAGTCAAGTGGGCCTTAGAAAGCATCACTATGAACAAAGCTAGTGGAGGTGATGGAATTCCAGTTGAGCTATTCCAAATCCTGAATGAGGATACTGTGAAAGTGCTGCACTCAATATGCCAGCAAATTTGGAAAACTCAGCAGTGGCCACAGGACTGAAAAATATCAGTTTTCATTCCAATCCCAAAGAAAGGCAATGCCAAAGAATGCTCAAACTACTGCACAATTGCACTCATCTCACACGCTAGTAAAGTCATGCTCAAAATTCTCCAAGCCAGGCTTCAGCAATATGTGAACCGTGAACTTCCAGATATTCAAGCTGGTTTTAGAAAAGGCAGAGGAACCAGAGATCAAATTGCCAACATCTGCTGGATCATTGAAAAAGCAGGAGAGTTCCAGAAAAAACATCTATTTCTGCTTTATTGACTATGCCACAGCCTTTGACTCTGTGGATCACAATAAACTGTGGAAAATTCTGAAAGAGATGGGAATACCAGACCACCTGATCTGCCTCTTGAGAAATTTGTATGCAGGTCAGGAAGCAACAGTTAGAACTGGACATGGAACAACAGACTGGTTCCAAATAGGAAAAGGAGTTCGTCAAGGCTGTATATTGTCACCCCATTTATTTAACTTCTATGCAGAGTACATCATGAGAAACGCTGGACTGGAAGAAACACAAGCTGAAATGAAGATTGCCGGGAGAAATATCAATAACCTCAGATATGCAGATGACACCACCCTTATGGCAGAAAGTGAAGAGGAACTCAAAAGCCTCTTGATGAAAGTGAAAGAAGAGGGTGAAAAAATTGGCCTAAAGCTCAACATTCAGAAAACTAAGATCACGGCATCTGGTCCCATCGCTTCATGGGAAATAGATGCAGAAACAGTGGAAACAGTGTCAGACTTTATTTTTGGGGGGCTCCAAAATCACTGCAGATGGTGATTGCAGCCATGAAATTAAAAGACGCTTACTCCTTGGAAGGATAGTTATGACCAACCTAGATAGCATATTCAAAAGCAGAGATATTACTTTGCCAACAAAGGTCCGTTTAGTCAAGGCTATGGTTTTTCCAGTGGTCATGTATGAATGTGAGAGTTGGACTGTGAAAAAAGCTGAGTGCCCAAGAGTTGATGCTTTTGAACTGTGGTGTTGGAGAAGACTTTTGAGAGTCCCTTGGACTGCAAGATCCAACCAGTCCATCCTAAAGGAGATCAGTCCTGAGTGTTCATTGGAAGGACTGACGCTAAAGCTGAAACTGCAATACTTAGGACACCTCATGCGAAAAGTTGACTCATTGGATAAGACCCTTATGTTCGGAGGGATTGAGGGCAGGAGGAGAAGGGGACAACAGATGATGAGATGGCTGCATGGCATCACCGACTCAATGGACATGAGTTTGAGTGTACTCTGGGAGTTGGTGATGGACAGGGAGGCCTGGCATGCTGCGATTCATGGGGTCGCAAAGAGTCGGACACGACTGAGCGACTGAACTGAACTGAACTGAAGTATGACCATTGAAAAGGATCATATACAAAGATCATGTTGGATTCATCCCAGGGTTGCAAGTTTACAAGGATGGCTCAATATGCAAATCCATCAGTGTGATACTACATCAGCAAAACCCACATGTTTATCTCAATACAACAGATACAGAAAAAGCACTTGACAAAATTCAGCATCTGTTCATGACAAAAACTCTCACCAAAATCAGTACATAGGGATCATATGTTAACATAACGAAAGCCATTTATTACAGATCTCAGTTCAGTTCAGTTCAGTTCAGTTGCTCAGTCACGTCCGACTCTTTGCGACTCCAAGGACTGAAGCATGCCAGGCTTTCCTGTCCATCACCAGCTCCTGAAGCTTGCTCAAACTCATTGAGTCGATGATGCCATCCAACTATCTCATCCTGTGTCGCCCCCTTCCCCTCCTGCCTTCAATCTTTCCCAGCATCAGGGTCTTTTCCAGTGAGTCAGTTCTTTATATCAGGTGGCCAAAATATGGGAGTTTTATCTTCAGCCTCAGTCCTTTCAATGAATATTTGGGACTGATTTCCTTTAAGTTTGACTGGTTGGATGTCCTTGTAGTCCAAGGGACTCTCGAGTCTTCTCCAACACCACAGTTCAAATGCATCAATTCTTTGGCACTCAGTTTTCTTATAGTCCAATTCTTGCATCCATATGTGACTACTGGAAAAATAAGAGCTTTGAGTAGACAGACTTTTATCAGCCAAGTAATGTCTCTGCTTTAATATACTGTCTAGGTTTGTCATAGCTTTTCTTCCAATGAGCAAGCGTCTTGTAATATCATGGCTACAGTCACCATCTGCAGTGATTTTGGAGTCCCCAAAAATAAAGTCTGACACTGTTTCCATTGTTTTCCTGCCTATTTGCCATGAAGTGATGGGACTGGATGCCATGATCTTTTTTCTTTGAATGTTGAGTTTTAAGCCAACTTTTTCACTCTCTTTCTCTTTCATCAAGAGGCTCTTTAGTTCTTTGCTTTCTGCCACAAAGGTGGTGTCATCTGCATATCTGAGGTTATAGATATTTCTCCCAGCAATGTTGATTCCAGCTTGTGCTTCATCCAGCCTGACATTTTGCATGATGTACTCTGTATATAAATTATATAAGCAGGGTAATAATATACAGCCTTGACATACTCCTTTCCTGATTTGGAACCAGTCCATTGTTTCATGTCCAGTTCTAATTGTTGCTTCTTGACTTGCATACAGATTTCTCAGGAGGCAGGTCAGGTGGTCTTTTATTCCCATCTCTTGAATAATTTTTCACAGTTTGTTGTGATCCACATAGTCAAAGGCTTTGGCACAGTCAATAAAGCAGAAGTAGATGTTTTTTCTGGAACTCTCTTGGTTTTCTATGATCCAATGGATGTTGATAATTTGATCTCTGGTTCCTCTGCCTTTTCTAAACCCAGCTTGACCATCTGCAAGTTCACGGTTCATGTACTATTGAAGCCTGGCTTGGAGAATTTTGAACATTACTTTGATAGCATGTGAGATGAGTGCAATTGTGTAGTAGTTTGAACATTCTTTGGCATTGCCTTACTTTGGGATTGGAGTGAAAACTGACCTTTTCCAGTCCTTTAACCACTGTTGAGTTTTCCAAATTTGTTGGCATATTGAGTGCAGCACTTTAACAGCATCATCTTTTAGGATTTGGAATAGCTCAATTGGGATTCCATCACCTCCACTAGCTTTGTTCATAGTGATGCTTCTTAAGGTCCACTTGACTCTCACATTCAGGATGCGAAAATGACATTTGCATTCCAGGGTGTCTGGCTCTAGATGAGTGATCCCACCATCATGGTTATCTGGGTCATGAAGATCTTTTTTGTATAGTTCTTCTGTGTATTCTTGCCACCTCTTCTTAATATCTTCTGCTTCTGTTCGGTCCATACCATTTCTGTCCTTTATTGTGCCCATCTTTGCATGAAATGTTCCCTTGGTGTATCTAATTTTCTTGAAGAGAGCTCTAATCTTTCACATTTTATTGTTTTCCTCTATTTATTTGCATTGGTCACTGAAGGCTCAAACAAATCCTTTTGTACATGAGGAACCAGGACCCCACAGAGACTGAGCCAGACCTGCCTTTGAGTTCTTGAGTGTCTCCTGCAGAGGTATGGGTCATCACTGGCCTGCCACAGGGGCAGGGACTCTGGGTGCGGCAGATCTGGGTCACACAGCGTGTGCATAATCCCTCGTAGAGGAGGTTGCCATTAACCTACCATAGTGCCGCTGAACAGACGACTCATAAACAGCAGAACAATTACACTAAAGAGCTAGAGCTTGACATAATACTCACTGGTAAAAAGCTGAATGCTTTCCCAGTAAATTCAAGAATAAAACAAGGGTTTTTTTCTATTTGACATAGAATTGGAAGTCTTAGTCACAGCAATCAGACAAGAAAAAAAAATGAATCTGAATAGGAAAGGAAGAGGGAAAACTTACTATTTGCATATGACATGATACTCTGTAAGTGAACCCTAAGGTCCACACTAAGATGCTTGCTTGGCCCTTATGAAACTGGGGATGCATTTTGTTAACCTATACTGCATGAGTAGTCAAGTCACGTACATACTGTGGCATGAATTTTTCATTTGTCATTGTTAGTCTACTCTGCTTCAATCAAACAATATGTTAACTGCATTCATTGCCTACCATGAGTCTTACACTTTTTAGGACTCGGCGGAGATGTTTTAGGACAGACTACTGTGCGTATCTTCTTGATGAATAAGCAGGAAAACTTCTCCCTTACTGGCTTGAAACATACGCAGAATTTGGGAGGCTGAAAACCCTTCATCAGCTTAGCCAGGGACTCAGTTTTCCCTCTGCCCCTAGGTGATTGTCTTACTACCTTGGTGAAGCCCAGAGAGATGAACATTACCTCCTCTGAGTTAGAGAAAGTGTCCTCCTGTACTGTTCAGAGTTTCTTCATCTTTATTGGGCATGGTGTTTTTTGGCAGTCCGATGAAACCAAATAATCCTCCTCAGAATAATATTTTTAAATTCGTTAAATACATACTAGCCTTACAAGGGAAAACATTAAAATAGACTTCTATGTCAGAAGACTTTAAGTATCTCTATGAGTGAGGAATTCTTTCTGATAAAGAATGATGGTGCAACCACAACAAAAAGAGATTCAGAATATTTATATTGAGCTTTATACTGATTTTTCTTTGACAAGCTTTCAGAGTTTTATTTGAAACATTTGAATTATAATTGTACCTCCTCAGGGTAGATACAAAAATGCACCTGGCCCAAAGGTTGCTGCAATGGAGGGCTTTAGTTTTCTCTCTTCTCTGCTGCAGGGCTTCCCAGATGGTGCTAGTGGTAAAGAATCTGCCTGGTAATGCAGGAGAAACAAGAGACTTGGTACATCCCTGAGTCAGGAAGATCCACTGGGGGAGGAAATGGCAACCCACCCCAGTATTCTTGCCTGAAAAATTCCATGGACAGAGGAGCCTGGTGGGCTGCAATCCACGGGGGTTGCAAAAAGTCGGACACAACTGAGAAGCTGAGCATGCGTGTTTCTCAGGTGCCCCGTGAAATGGAGTGGACCAATGCCATTTTATGTCTTGAGTTACCTGATTATTAAGTAGGGTCCAGGTGCTGGAAGCAGAGTTGCTATTGTGAAAGTAGGGAATGAGAAATGCCAGAGTTTGAGTAGAAGACTGGATCAAAACCAGAAAGGCTGAGGGGAGAAGAGAGAGACAAAGCAAACATTAGCCAAGGAATCTAGCCACATTTCAGTGTGGCTCTAGAGCAAGGGTAAGTGAAGAAAATGCAGTGGTTTCCAAGATTGTGCTAAGAGTTAATTTCTAATTTTGTTAGTTGTGTCATGTTATGCCTCTGGTATAATTTAAAATATTTAAGTCAAGTGGGCACTAAATCATATTTTAGGTAATGAACTGTGGTGTTGGAGAAGACTCTTGAGAGTCCCTTGGACTGCAAGGACATCCAACCAGTCCTTTCTGAAGGAGATCAGTCCTGGGTGTTCTTTGGAAGGACTCTTGCTAAAGCTGAAACTTCAATACTTTGGCCACCTGATGCAAAGAGTTGACTCATTGGAAAAGACCCTGATGCTGGGAGGGATTGGGGGCAGGAGGAGAAGGGGACGACAGAGGATGAGATAGCTGAATGGCATCACCAACTCGATGGATGTGAGTTTGAGTGAACTCTGGGGGTTGGTGATGGACAGGGAGGCCTGGCGTGCTGCGATTCATGGGGTCGCAGGGAGTTGGACAGGACTGAGCGACTGAACTGAACTGAACTGAATAATGTTATATATTACAGTACAGAAAACATGTATCTCACATTTTCTACATATCAATAAAAATTTTCATTTTTGTAAATCTAATCATGAAAACCAAACCTAAAAATGTTCTATAATAATGGTGGTCCAATTAGGATAGTGGATATATTTACACTTTCTTCCTGATGACGTAAAAAGATTTTTTTTTCTTTTTGAGACAACAGATAAAACACTATCTTCCTCTGCATAGCTACTTGAGAACAGCATTAATTCTGTTGTGACCGACCACCAACTTCCTTCATTAACCAACCTACCCTGACCAGCAGAGCCACCTAGTGGTCATTATAGGAAACACTACAGTCCAGAGTTGCTTTACCACAGGGCTTCCCAAATTCCAGCCTGCAGTATCTCCTGGGCAGAAACACGGATTGCTGCACCTGGTTCCCAATTTCGAGTCAAAGATGTGGAGTTGGTTCAGTATGTTGGATTTCTAAGAGGTTCCCAGGTGATACAGTAGAGAAGAGCTGTTGGTCTGGGAATCATATTTTGAAAACCACTACTTCACCATAATGTTCTTTCTTTTAAGGGTGACATATACATTCTATGGTTTTCAATAATCTCACTGACCAGGGGTCAGTTAATTTCAGACTTAAGGTCAGTCTCTTTTACGCATGAACACAGACTTTTTCACGTAACTGCATTTTTGTAACATGTCTTGTCCATCTTTTACCTAAGATATTACAGAATTTTTTTCTCCTTTTCTTTTTTCTCTTTTTTTCCCCCAGATGTAATTAAAATTAAAAAAGGAAAAAGGAAGAGCCTGACATGGTCTAATAAGCATGACTAGTTAACGCATCTGGTTAAGTAAATAACACTACAAGTTTTGTAATTTGCCAGTTGCCATTATATCCTGAAGCCTTAGAAACTGTAGAATTATTTATAACTCCACTAAAGTTTCCACTGGCCTTCACATCTTCCTCTAATTAAAATGTTCCCTCATCAAAAAATAATAATGTTGGAAAGCTTACATTATATTTTTTATGTTATTGACTGTACTTTGTGGAAAGCACAGAATAGTATTAATACATTATGGGTTAAGAAGATTTTGAGGAGCTGTAAGCATGATTTCTATTCTTATTTCTCCATGGGATAGGTCCTGCCTTGCAAAAAACCAGCTGATGAATGAACCTCTGAAAACTGCTTATTTATAAGTTTCAGTTCAGTTCAGTTCAGTCGCTCAGTCGTGTCCGACTCTTTGCGACCCCATGAATCGCAGCACGCCAGGCCTCCCTGTCCATCGCCAACTCCCGGAGTCCACGCAAACTCAGGTCCATCGAGTTGGTGATGCCATCCAGCCATCTCATCCTCTGTAGTCCCCTTTTCCTCCTGCCCCCAATCCTTTCCAACACCAGAGTCTTTTCCAATGAGTCAACTCTTCACATAAGGTGGCCAAAGTACTGGAGTTTCAACTTTAGCATCATTACTTCCAAAGAAATCCCAGGGCTGATCTCCTTCAGAATGGACTGGTTGGATCTCTTTGCAGTCCAAGGGATTCTCAGGAGTCTTCTCCAACACCACAGTTCAAAAGCATCAATTCTTCGGCGCTCACCTTTCTTCACAGTCCAACTCTAACATCCATACATGACCACTGGAAAAACCATAGCCTTGACTGGATGGACCTTTGTTGGCAAAGTAATATCTCTGCTTTTCAATATGCTATCTAGGTTGGTCATGACTTTTCTTCCAATGAGTAAGCGTCTTTTAATTTCATGGCTGCAATCACCATCTGCAGTGATTTTGGAGCCCAAAAAAATAAAGTCTGACACCGTTTCCACTGTTGCCCCATCTATTTCCCATGAAGTGATGGGATCAGATGCCATGATCTTCGTTTTCTGAATGTTGAGCTTTAGGCCAACTTTTTCACTGTCCTCTTTTACTTTCATCAAGAGGCTTTTTAGTTCCTCTTCACTTTCTGCCATAAGGGTGGCGTCATCTGCATTTCTGAAGTTATTGATATTTCTCTCAACAATCTTGATTCCAGCTTGTGCTTCTTCCAGTCCAGCGTTTCTCATTATGTACTCTGCATATAAGTTATATAAGCAGGGTGACAATATACAGCCTTGACGTACTCCTTTTCCTATTTGGAACCAGTCTGTTGTTTCATGTCCAGTTCTAACTGTTGCTTCCTGACCTGCATATAGGTTTCTCAAGAGGCAGATCAGGTGGTCTGGTATTCCCATCTCTTTCAGAATTTTCCACAGTTTATTGTGATCCACACAGTCAAAGGCTTTGGCATAGTCAATAAAGCAGAAATAGATGTTTTTCTGGAACTCTCTTGCTTTTTCCATGATCCAGCGGATGTTGGCAATTTGATCTCTGGTTCCTCTGCCTTTTCTAAAACCAGCTTGAACATCTGGAAGTTCACAATTCATGTATTGCTGAAGCCTGGCTTGGAGAATTTTGAGCATTGCTTAACTATATAAGTTTAGGGCTGCCTATGCTCATGGACGGAGAAGGCAATGGCACCCCACTCCAGTACTCTTGCCTGGAAAATCCCATGGACGGAGGAGCCTGGTAGGCTGCAGTCCATGGGGTCGCTGAGGGTCAGACACGACTTTCACTTTTCACTTTCATGCATTGGAGAAGGAAATGGCAAACCCACTCCAGTGTTCTTGCTTGGAGAATCCCAGGGACAGGGGAGCCTGGTGGGCTGCCGTCTATGGGGTCGCACAGAGTCGGACACGACTGAAGCGACTTAGCAGCATCAGCAGCAGCATGCTCATGGAAGACTTTGATAATTCAGTTGTGTACACCTATAGCTATCACAGAGAAAACTCTCTTTGTAGTTAAAAAAGCCACAAGTAGTAGAGAAGCAGATCTTAGTGTTTAATATTTTTAGTCACAACCCAAAGGATTGTGAATCTGGGTTACCCCCTAAACTTGAGTCATCATTGTGGTATTCTTAAACACTTGATCTTTTTAATTTTACCTCAGAAGCATTTTGAATCAACCCCCGCCCCTTGGCTGATTTCATCTTTTCAAAAAGAAGAAATAATAAACGTACATTTCCTGAGACCATGTGCAGTTCCCTCCGAGCCAGCACGGCAACCCCTCAGTCGCTTGCTTGAGCAATTGTGTCTCCCAGCCGCTCCATGCAGAGCTTGAACGTCCCCTCAGTGGGAGCTCTGGGTGGAGATGAAGGGTGTGTGGAGGACACCATGACCCACCTTCCCCAGTGGCCCTGCCGCCAGAGTAACTTTATAGGCCAAGTGAAAAAGTACTGGGGACTAATTTGTAAACAAAGGCTTCCTTTGAAATTAGACAGACAAGTAGATTCAAAACAATTGTTTGTGTAAGCAAAACTGGGTCTTCTTTATTTCTGGAAACAGCCAGGACTTTTGACACAGCAGAGCCGTGAGTGTGGGGCATTTATTCAGTAGAACCTTTGGGACTAGCAGTCTTAGATCTCGACCTCACAGAAATAAGGAAACTCATTCAGCATACTGAGGTGTTGTTGCTTCCTGTGTTTCAGGATTTCTTCTTGCAGGAAGATGGTCCATGATTCTGCTCTGCATTGAACCCTGAGATCCAACTTCCAAAGCGCAAGGCATGATAAGGTACGGGTTTATGGAACATAGATATTCAAGAGCATAAAGGTATTAAAGACACTCTTGACCCTAGAGACACAAGACCTTGAAGGAAAACTTGGGAGTCAATACTCTGTTGCTTTCCAAATATCTCCCTCCTGGGACTGAGGAGTCCAAAGATCTTGGATTCTTAGTTTCTGATTGGCCGTGAGATCATTGGGAAAGAAGTTCTGTGACTGACTGAGACTCAGGCTTTGGTGCTGGACTGCGCCCCATTGCCCTTGGGCAGAATGTTCTTTCTGTAGGCTCCTGTAGGGTAACTAAAGACTCGTCTCTGAGGGGCAAGTGCTGCACTGCGTACCACAGAGGATGCCAATCAAGTTGTAATCAATACAATTTATATTTAAATTATCCACCATTATGCCTGCTTGAAATTCAAAGCCAAACTCATCAGTGGCAAAGATTGCATCATCTTATCAGGGAGAAGTTTCTTGTAACATTTTAGACTCATTACACTCTCGTATTTAATTTCCATTGCTACCCAGTTTGAAACGTCTTCAAATCAGTTGTTTACGATAAGAAAGCAGTCCAGCATGACCTCCAAAATCCTAGAGAAGCAGGGGAACCAGGGAAGCATGACAAACTCTCCTGCCAAGAGCAAGGGATTTTTCCTTCATGCTTCTCTTTGCCTTCTTTGCCTTCAAGGAGGATTTCTGCTGTCTGTTGGCATTTTGGGTCACTGAGTTCTGCCTGCACTGGCTGGCTCAAACATCCTTGCCCTGATGCCAGAGAGCCAAGGCAGAGCACCAGAGTGTCTCTCTGTCCAGCAGGCTGCACAGCTGTATTTATCATGGTGAGAGTAATACCAGCACATGCAAAAAACAGCTGCTGCCTTCAGGTCTCCAGCACCCAAGAACAAAAATAAGTCCAACCAACCTAATATATTTTCCACTGTGTGTCCCACAAGTTTGAAAAGAGCTCCTTAAATTGCTTTTGTTTCCATTTTTATGGCCCCAGGGGGAAAATATCTATCAGATTTAGTATATGCATTTTACTTTGTGGCACTTTGAGATTCGACCATATCATCTGTAATGAAAACAGAGCAACCTTTAAAATAAAATAAAAAAAAAATTATTAAAAAAAACACAACACTTTGCCAGAGACATGGCCTGAACCAGTGCCAAAGATTTCAAGCTGGTGAACCAGCAAAGGAGTCAGATAAATCAGAATGAGCGTAACAGATCTGATCTATTGCAGTTCAGATTAACCTCTTTACTATGTCTTCAATGGCCAAAAACCCTGGGTTGCAGGAATAAAAATGTTTAACAAAGCAGAACCTCTGGGGAAAGAAAAAATAAAAAAGAGAAATTGCATAAAGAAAAGTGAGACATGTGACCATAGCTATACATGACCTGACCATGGTGAGGATTGAGAGCAAGAGAGGGGAGGATTCTGTGCCAATCTGAGAACCAGATTTATTTCACTTGTATATAACAATTTCAGGTCCCAGTGACAGTTTACATTAGTTGGCAACAGCTGCTTGTAGGTCAGGTAACAATCGCATTGAACAGCCTCATAATGAACAACTGCAAATTCCACATTGGTGTTAATTGCATTTCATACTCTTTGAAAGTCTCAGAAAGGCTGCGTGAAAAATATAGAACCAGGTTCTGCTTTTCTGATCCGCACTCCCAATCAGGATAAAGCCCTTTCCGCACCTTCAGAAGTAAGATAGTGGGTGGTAAGATGGTCATGAATCACGGACCAAGTGGGTCTTCACCTGGGCCAAGATGTCTGGGTATTTCCTAAGAATGGAAGATGCTCATTCAAGCCAAAGAATTTGTAAGAGATAGAGGAGTGCATTCCTGGGCTGACCAGGATGGAGTCAGATTTTGTACAGGATAAGCAAGGCAAATAACATACAGGGTCCCCTTCTCTGTGTCAGACAGCTTCCCTGATAGCTCAGTTGGTAAAGAATGCAGGAGACCCTGGTTCAGTCCCTGAGTCAGGAAGATCCACTGGAGACGGCATAGGCTACCCACTCCAGTATTCTTGGGCTTCCCTTGTGTCTCGGCCGGTAAAGAATCCACCTGCAGTGTGGGAGACCTGGGTCCGATCCCTGGGTTGGGAAGATCCCCTGGAGAAGGGAAAGGCTACCCACTCCAGTATTCTGGCCTGGAGAATTCCATGGATTGTATAGTCCATGGAGTTGCAAAGAGTCAGACAGAACTGAGTGACTTTCACTTTCACAACTTAAGCATCACAGTAATCGGAACAGTCCAATCTGAATCTAGGCCTGTAGGCTTTGGGTGAGTAAGTGTCCTTGGCTAGTGTTTCTCAAACTCTCCCCGCCACCCCAAGTTTTATTGAGATATCACCGACTGTAACTTTGCATATGTTTAAGGGGTACAACATAATGATTATATATATATGTATATGATGATCACAATAAGTTTAGCTGACATCTCTCACCTCACATAGTTTATAGTCATTTCTTGTGATGAGAACTTTTAAGGTCTTATATGTTTGACATGCATATGAATTTATCTAGGATCTTGCCAGTTGCAGATGCTGACTTAGCAGGTCGAGCATGGGGCCTCAGATTCTGCATTTCTTATGAATACTCAGGTGAAGCCAGATGTTATAGCTTTGCAGACCATACTCCCAGTGCTGAGTTTTACAACCTTGGATTCTGTTGAAATTTTGAACTCTCTGAGACAAGACATGAGTCATGCTGGGTGGCACCCGGTGATGCTGAATGCATCCTTGCAAAGGTAAGTTGGCCTAGATTCTGACACCTTTACTTTGTGACTCACTAGGGTTTCTCCAAAGAATTTATTGGGCTGCCTCCACAAGCGTTGTTTTCATTTCCACTGTAGACACTTTCTAATTTACTCATGGACACCCTGGAGAGAGCTGTGACAAAGCTTTGGATATGTGTGAAACTCTGTGACCCTTCTTCAGCTCTGATATTCATAAATATTACTTAGAGACAGGGAAATATAAGCTTCAAATATCCACACATTTTCCTGTTTGGAGACCCAATTATTATTTAAAATATACTGAGAAGGCAAAAATTGTATGGCACCAAGCAAGAACTTTTAATTTTTCATTGCAGTGTGAAATTTAGCACAGAATATTCTCTTTGCCTTTATACAATTCCTCAAGTTTTGTGATAAGATCAAGAAGCTTTACATGAATTTTTGTAAATCAATATATAATATTAATTCCTGTGTTTAATTTTATTACTATATCATATGAATTTTTACTATCAAAGATGTGTTTAGAAAATACTTCTATAACAAACTCGTATGGTATTTTTCTTCAAACCATGCAAACTATGTCTCCTTAGAGGTGCCTCCATAGGGTATCAAATTGTTCCTTTCCATAAGGTCAATGAAAATTCATGACCTGGTAGGGAGGTTGGAGATTGATGCACCAACCTTTTGAGAAGATTTCACGGATAGTGATAGTTGGAAACAATGAGACGGAAGAGATAATCTAGTGGGATCCTGAGATATGTCTCATTCAGTCTCAAATCCCCAACCCAGCTGAGACATCCCACCCTTTATAAAGCTCCTACCCCTTGGCAGAACACTGAGCAAGACTGTTAATGTTGAAAGGGATATTAGAGTCAACTAATGTTAAGTGTGGTGACCACATGGTTTATCTTTCAAACTGGGACACTTTTGAAAGTAAAATGAGGAACAACTAATAATTATGTAAGAACAACAGCTGCAAACTAATACTATGTAGGAAAAAGTGGAATGTGTGGACATCTTAAATATAACCCTGCCTTCTAATGAGGATAAAAATCCACCCAATTCCATCCCAAACAGTTGGCCATTTGACCTCTTTGTTGAGCACCTCTAAGGAAAGGTCCTTGTTCCTACCTAGGCTGCTTATTCCTCCTGTAGGTTGGTTTAGTTATTAGAATATTATTTCTACCATTGGCATATTATTTGCATAACACTCCCTTTGCTTCATGTGGCCTACTGGGGCCACCCAGAACAAGTGGGCTTCCTCTGCTTGGTGTGACCGCTCAAAGGATTGAGTGGTTTCTCAGTTAGGCTAGTTCCCCAAAGTTGCTGTCATTTCTTTCCACCCCTATTTCCCCAGTTCCTTCTAATGGAGTGAATGACTCATGGTCCCTCTACCAACAATCTGGGTCTCAGGAGGTATGCTAGGTAGAAAGAGTATTGAAGGGTATTTAGTCCAACTTCTCACCCCATGTTCATGTCTCCTCTAAGACACCCTCCAGGCTGTTGTCTACTCTCT